>NC_092403.1:1300867-1951300 GCF_009017415.1 Aspergillus flavus | reverse complement strand
TTGTAAGTATTAGATGTGCCCAGACTAGAAGCAAAACGATATAACTTCAATTGCTCGAAACCATTCCGTAACTCACAAATAAACGACAATCCTGGGTCATTAGGAAAAGGGTCATGCTATTTTGAGCCAACTCGTCTGAGGTTGCACTGATGGAGGAAAAAATCCCAGTTTTGTCGAAATACAAGCAGCACGAGGTCCATTTTGAATTTGCTATCTGTTCATTCAATTCGACTTCATCGAGATCTCCGCTATCATCTGCTTGGAGAAGCAATAATGTTGAGTCATCGCGAAGTATCGCTACGTACGGATCCACAAGGCTGGAGCTGATGGCCATCCGTTCTTCGCTAGTATCTTCGTCCCATACAGGATAGATCTGAGCCAAGCCCAGGTCTATTACATTAGATTACCTTCATGTAGGCATCATCAGGAGAGTAAACTCACCGCCATCATAGCTTCGTACTTCACTTCTTAATATCTGAACCACTCTGTTTTTGCCTATTAACGTCCCAATATCAATGGTTACATCCTCGTTTGGATTGAATTCCGGGGCTCGGAATGGCCTCAGTTCCTGTCCTTCCACCCTGAAAACTTCAGATTGTTCCCTCTCGGCACTCGTTGCTTTTGAGACAACAACATATTGATGACATTCTCGGTTTTCAGCTTGCGTGGTGGTCTTAGATACGGCTTCTTCCATATGCGCTACAGATGCTGTCCAGACACAACTGGCCAAGTCTGTTCTCATAGAATTGAGCACTTGAAGCTCAAGTCCACGCTTCATAACAGCCAGGCCACCACTTCTATCCCACCCTTGGGAGGCTACCAATTCCAGGCCCGAGTCATTGCCGGCATTTTCTTCCCCACCAAGGCTTGTGAAAGACCTTCCGAAAGCAATATCTTTCAGAGGCCCAATATTCAAAAGTCTGTCGTACTCCCGAAAATTGTACAGGCTAGAGCCGAACGACTCTGCAGAGGGGCGACGACCGTCTACCACAACTTCTGGCACCGTAGCATAGAGATCATCTTCATAAACATCATCTTCACTCTGGTCTTCATCAGAAAATCCTCCAGAATCCTCTTCCGTGTGCCGTGCTTGAGGTCGGGGCTTCTTAGTGCCCGAGGATGGAACTGACCAGCCCAGAAGTATTGAATCGGCGTCTTCACTTCCTAAGAAAACCCTCTTATCGCCAAGAAAAGCCGATGACGAAGCAGCGGATTTCACGATGTCTCCGCCGGCATGGGGAGGTATGGGGTGAACTGAGATGCCCGATACCGACCTGCCGTCTAGCCTGAATTTGACAAGGACTATTTCTCCGGTGGTGGGTACCAAAAGTAAGTCTCCATTGGTTTCAGAAAGACGCTCGACGATACAGCCTTCAAGGCGAAGTGCTAGGTCCGATTGATCCGTCATTGAGAAAGACGAAACCTGCCTAGAGAACTCATTAACACCCACTGCGTTGGTTTTCCCTGCCTGATCAACGTGAACAAGCTCGTTAGACCCAATGAGTAGGGCACCTCCAACAGGAGGAGGAAGGGCTACCACTTTAAACAAATCACTAGGCAATCTAGACACGGAAAGTAGAGTCGTTGATGCTCGCTGCTCTAAGTCCAGTGTGAAAACGGTATAGAAAACAACATCTTTTCTTTCATGAAGAAGCGCATTAGATGTAGCAACCTGCGAATACAAAATACCAAATGTCGGCTCCCTGTATTCATATAAAAAAGCGAGACTTATGGGGTGCAGTATTGATGGATCCAAAGCTGCCAAAGGGAGCACAAAAGAAGACGAGTATGGCGCCCTGTGCGCAATGCTTTCTTTAGTCATATCACAATCGGTGCCACTTTCTAATCCATGGCTGCCAAGTCTCTCATCGTCAAGTTCGCCATAATCATCCATCACCAGGTCATCGCCCGGTTGGTGAAAAGGAAGGATGGCGAGATTCCGGATCCCGAAGTTGAAAACCGCACATCTACTGCTTGGGTCCACACTAAGGATGCTGCCGCAGCTGCTCAAATCAGGTACCCACGGACTACTAGTCGAATCATCCCGTTCATAATAGTGAATGGATATTGTGCAGATGCCATACCGCCCCGGGTCCCATTCGATCAATGCAAGTTTCGCATTTCGGAAGGCAAGCAAAATGGCTTCGCCGCCACTCTTGGTATTCAAGAGTTTGACTCGACATAGATCTGTTACCGTACCTGGGAGAGCATATTCCCTTTCCAAGACCAGCTTTGGGACGCCTTGTTCTTCGATGCCTCCAGGTCGAGGGCCAACATCAAGCAAAGAAAATATCTGAAGACGAGAAGTTCTAGCAACCACCAAGTTGTTCGCTGATTCAGAGATAAAAGGAAGTGCCAACGAGTGAGTGACCCCAGTAGGAGGCAAGAGCTCAGTATAACACTGCATTTGGTTATCAAAATTAACTGAGAGATGTTCGAACTTCCCTCTTGTTCCTCCCCGCTGATGTATCTGTCTTTTCAACTGCCTTTATGCAAGAAAAACCATTGCATAAATAATGGAGAAGCAGAATAACAAATCTGGGAGCATCTAAGTCATGTGCTGCAAATAAATTTATTCCAAGAGTCTCTCAACAACAAGGGAAGCTGCTTAGTGCTATCCATTGACATTAGAGACATCACACGCCAACCTGGAGCTACGGGAGTAGCACGTGATCAACACAAGCTCCACCATACGATGACGTAAGACGCGTTTAGAACTTCTTCGCGATACCGTCAATGATGGTCTCTTGATATGATCATCTCAATTTTTGGTATGTTATGGCAAATGTTTGGTATTCCTTGAGTATTTTGCATATTGCTCGTTAGGTACTCATGGATCCTTGGCAGTTCCTTGTAATCGCTTCTTAGCTTCAACCCTCGAACGGAGTCCTCTTCCATGTGAGATCCAAAATCCAACAACATGGCGCTCCTACAAACGTCCCTTATTTGGGCTGTATATGCAATTGTGGTAGCTATACTGGCTGCAGTGGCCTCTGTATTTATTTATACTTACCAAACCCCTCGGGATCGCTGTCCATCGGTGATATTGACTTGTATCGTTGCTGTCACCACCCTTCTTGCAACTGTTCTTTTGGTACCAGTCGATGTTGCTCTGGTCTCATCTACGATTAATCCGGCTCTGGGTCGGCGACAGGACTGGGCTACTCAGAGTGAAGTAGATAGGATATTATTGTGCTTGAAAATCGTGTATTACTTCCTATACTCTTTGGACGCCCTCCTATGCCTTATTGTGATCCCTTTCATCTATTTCTTGTACGAGGAGTACGACGAAGTGGCATCTGAAACAGAACAACAGTCATTTGGGCAGCGGTTCTGGGCTGCTTTTAAATACACAGTCTCTTTCCTTGCGATAGTGGTTGTGCTGTTTCTCGTTGGATTCTTCGTGCCTGTTGCGAAAGATGGGGATGGTGGCGGTCTGGATTATTTCAAACACCTACTGACTGAAAACCGTAAGCTTGGGGCTCCTTCGAATTATTGTTCCTTCAGCCGGTATATCGTATACCATCGAATGCTGTTGCTAACAGGCTCCTACCGCAGGCGGCGAACGTGCCCTTACATTTGCTCTTGGTTTGCTGATAACGATAGGCCTGTGCTTATATGTTTTATATACTTCCACGGGTCTAGCGCTGTTTCCTATTACCTTAATCAAGGAAGGCCCGTCAGTTATAAGCCCGACATTGAAAGCGACTACAGCTGTGCAGCTGTGTTCTAATCGGGAACGACAGCGCCAGTTAGAAGGTCGCTGCAGAGGAAACCCGGGACTGTTGTCTTCAAAAGACCGTAGAGAGCTGGATACCCTGGTTAGGGAAGAGCGAACGCTTATTCGTCGACAACGCTTAGCGGATGAAGCTCACGGCAAACATCAAAATTGGTTAATGCAATTGTGGCTGAAATTTGGAGCCATATTCCGTCCATTTCAGCTGCTATCCGGTGTTATTTTTTCACTTCTTGCGCTTATTATATGGATATCTATGCTTTTGACGACGATCGATAAGGCCAAGAACTCGTTCTGCAAACAACGATGCGGATACATTCTTGGACATATCAATGTTTTCAACCCCATCAACTGGGTCTTTGTCCAATCCGCCAAAATATTCCCAGTGGACTACGTCATTTTCACCTTGCTTGTCTTATTCCTTTTCAGCAGCTCCATCGTCGGTATTTCTGCAGTTGGGATTCGTTTTCTCTGGATCAGAATCTTCCAAATCCGGAAAGGCCACACATCGCCTCAAGCTCTTCTGTTGGCAACGGCTATGTTGATGTTGATCATACTAGCTTTGAACTACTCAACATCGATGATACTCGCCCCTCAATACGCAACTTATGGGCCGCAAACTTTCTGTGACCGAGAGCTTAGCTTTTCTGAAAAACAACCGGATTGTTCGCGTGATAAACATCTTATTAGGCCATGCTCTGAGGTGGCAGATAGTTTGGCTGCCAAGCAAGTCTGCACTCCAAGCGTTGTCAGCACATTTCTTAACCGTGTAACGATGAATTTTCCCTTTTTTGGTGCCATTTTCTTTTGGGCCCAATTCGCTTTCCTAGGTAGGGATTCTTTACCTCTCTGATATGATTTGACTGGAGGCTCTAACTAGACATGCGATCAAGGTATCTATCTACTTGTAATGGTCACCGCTCTCTTACACTCTCCGAAATTGGATGAGCGACAGCTCGATGAGGATGCTGAAGAGGCCGAAGAAGAAAGCCTACTAGCAAACACTAGAGGACGGGCTGAAACTACCTGGGAGGACATCACTAGTAGGCTGAGAAGGCAGAATGAAGTCGACCGAGCCGGAGCTTAGGTTTCTGTAGGGATTTCTCTACTTCCTCGATGCTTGTCTCCTTTTACCCCACTGTGATGAGGTTGCCAGCTGAATGTGAGCATGTTTGTATATGTTTGGTGACAATAAGAGGGATCGCACCCTACTATGTGATTGAGTTCGGTGTTACCTATTACAAATCCTATAATACAAAAAAGAAAACTGGAGGTAAAGCTATCATAGATAACCACAGCCTTCAGGGTCTTACGCGGTCATTCAGAAGCGCAAGGGCGCTTTCGAATGCCTTTACAACATTGACATCTATCTGGAGAGTTAGAGGAAACAGCATTGTCACTTTGTAAGAAAGTGTTAATAACATACAGTGTTTTCGTTTCTTCTCCAAGTCCTCCTCAGAATTTTGTACGTGCTGCATTTGCGTTTTGAATCTATCAAGATTAATAAGCCTCACATCGTACTACAGCCTCGTACTTTCAATCGAACCTCTTTAGCGCTCTAGCTTCATCACGAACAACAGTGGTTTGGGACCACGCCATAAAAACCTATGACAATGACATAAGTTTTAGAGTATGTCTTTGCGGAGGGGATACGATGAAGAAACCTCTAGCAGCTTCGAAATCTGAGCTCGCAAGTCTTCTTCGGCTGTTCCGTGTTTCTCCATGGCGTTGGCATAATGCTCCTGGAGACGCCCCCAGTCGTAATCTTTGAGACCTTCGAATGACGGGGTCAAATTCCCCGGGACTTCATACACACTGATGCTTCGCTTTCCTTGAAGCATTTGTGGCGAGTACTGAGTGGAATCGTTCTTATCCGCCGTATCCATGTTAAGTGGAAGGGCTCACATATGAGCCGATTTACCGCCCCTAGCAGTGAGTGCAATGACTGAAGAATTCGAGCTCCTTTTTAAAAGAAATCTCCGAAAGTGAATGCAGAAGCTCATGGATAGAGCTCAGGAGTATTGCTAGTCTAACGGGTATTTGTCGGTAGGTAAACAACAGATACTTCAAACTTAGAAAGAGGACAAATGCCCCAGGGCCGGGAGTGGACAGTCGTAACCAATTAAAGAACATACTACTACTCCGTACGTAGATACGTATTGCCGCTGACACGGAGACAACTAGAATACGATAACTAGCATATGTAGTTATTTTTTAAGTTTTATCATCGCTACCAGCAGCTTTGTTTTTTCTCCTTTGTTAATATTTGGGGGCTGGGATTCAAGCACAATACAAAGAGTAGTTCCGGCCCCCGGGGCCACTAGTTAATATTGCCGAAGTGGGAATGATATCGCGTCATAATACTCAAATCTGCCGCATCTGGCCGCCTCACCGATAGCCTTCAACGCCCTGCAGTTCCATACTTCCAACGTCACACATAATATCAGATCAAAACTCGTACTCTTGGGATGAGCTGTCACGTATGCTCCCGTGCTCCAACATCACGACTTAAATATCTTTGCCCTTCCTGTGCCCGCAATCAGCTCTATCAGCTCCGAATCGAAAATGCCAGGATTCTTCTAGAAAATGAGTCCTTAGGACAACAGATCAATGAGACAGTGTCCTCTACAAGTATTCTTGAAGCATTATCGGAACGGCCTGACTCTGGACATCTCAGTCTCAAGAATGAGGGCCACATAGCTTGGCCCATTCAAATCATCGCCAACGAGAAAACCAGATCCTCCTTGAGGATAAAGCTACTTAAAAGTCGAACAGAAAACTTACGGCTAGAGATCAAGAACAAAAAGCGCAACATATCAGAACACAAGCTTACGCTAGCGCAACGTCGCTCGGATGCTGGATCTGCAAAGTATCAACTTGCGGAACGTGAAGCAGCTATCTTATCTGGCATTCATAACAATGCCAAAAGAACGGACCACCTGTGGCATTCATTGCACAGTAAGACGGCTGAGGCTCGGATATTTTTATGCCGTGAAGCCGCCTACCTTTATAATCTACAGCAGAAAGTCAAAAAGAGAGATGGTGAAGTTAAAGAGGCATATACAATTGGTGGCATACCTATCATAGATCTTAGGGACATGAATGGAAAGTTACGATCTCTATTTCGTCGGATACTAAGCAAATATTAATGGAAAAAAACAGGTGCTACACCGTCGCAAATTTCAACGTCATTCTCCTATATTGCTCAACTCCTAGTACTTGTTTCACATTACTTGTCCCTAAGGCTTCCTGCAGAAATCACACTTCCTCACCGGAATTACCCTGCGCCTACCATATACGCACCCTCTGGGTCTTATCTCTTGCGTGAAATGTTACCCGCATCAAGTACGTTGCAGCCCTCGCCTTCTAGTTCAACACCATCACGAACAGCGGATCCGCGGTCTTGCTTTCCCCGACCCCGACCACTCTCCATTGACAGAAGTCTCCCAAAACTAGCCAGGGAAGATCCCGGTACATACGCTCTCTTTATAGAGGGGGCGACGCTATTGGCTTGGAATATTTCCTGGCTTTGCCGGACTCAAGGACTCCATATAACGTCAGATTCTTGGGAAGAGATCTGTAGCATTGGAAAGCATATGTGGCAGCTACTTGTTGCACCCCCGGCACAAACATCAACACTCGTTAGAGCGTTCGCCGGTCGAGACGTACAATCAAAGGTGAAGATTACGAGAGACCCTCCCAAAACAATCATCCAGCGGACAAAGTCATTCCCAATGCTAGGTCATTACTCCCATGGTACTGTGCACTCTTTCCTCGCTGCTTCAGAGGGTACCGAGTACACGCGTACATGGAGGCTTCCAACTCCGACGAAAGTTGCAGACAAATTAAAGTCAAGCTTATTAGGTGAAATGGCCAGTGCGGAATGGGAGGTTTTGGAGAAGAAGGAATGGGATAACATACCTGAGGCGCCACTACAATCTGTTCATGAATCCTCAGCCAATCGGGAAGACGAGAAGGATGAATTAAATATATCAAACATTGAGCCATCGGAAAACAATTGTGCTGAGCCAGAGTCTCCAAAGGAGCCTGTAAAGTCTAATCGGCTTAAAGGGACAAGCGGTTGGACTAAGCTGAGAAACAGGTAGTAATGCCACATACCATACTTCTTCGTCCCTAGCATACTCCGGAGTAAGGTATCGCTTTCCAGCAATACAATCTCCACGGATTCTTTATCTTTTTGCTTCTATCTTTCCCCGTTTAGATGTACTATGAACATACGGTATTTTAGGTACTTGAGGAGTAAGTTACATCGGAATAACTTGGATTGAATGGTACCTAGTGACGATGCGCTCCAGTGTTACTAAGCAATGAAAATTGATTGATAAGATAATATTAAAACTAATTTAACGCGTGTTCATTTTATCTTCACAGCCTCTCCGAGTTATAAATGTCCTTCTCCCCAGCGTGGGAGCCCCGTCAACGGCACCAACCGCTACATACTTCAAACTTACCGCGAGACATCAAATATTCCTCATTGTTGCTTAATATCCAGTTCCAGTATTTCAAACTGTATAGTTAGTCGGAGAGCGGCAACCCTTCAAAAATCGGGCTTGAGCCAGAAATCTCGAAGCTTGTCCTAGGTCATGGATCTGATCACCATCCAAGATTACACAAGGTCTACACAAAAATGGATGAACTCACAAGGTGGCAGCGGAATGACTTGGAAAAGTTTAGTGAGTTTCAGAGAATCACAATCAACAACCATCCGAAATGCGCTTACCACCTTGGTTGGAAGCCTCACCTGAAGAACCACCTTTACTGATCCAGGACTCTTATAGACATTGAAAGCGCTGTTGAATTGAGTGCATACATACCAGAGGCAGTTCTGCGGGCGGAACTACACCGAAGAAGTGGGATCAGAGACTCTGACAATGATAAGCCATCGTGTGGCTCGAAGGATCGAGGTGTTTACAACACTCCAGTACATGTAATGGCACTGTTCCTCATTCTAGTGCTGAGTACTTTAGGTATGCTCATCACCAACCTGACTGCGACTGGATGCTCTCTAACTTAACGTCATGAAGCTTGTTCATTCCCTGTACTTGCCCGTCGGTTCCCACGTCTCCCAATACCACGGCGTTTTCTTTTCCTTTCCAGGCATTTTGGGACAGGTGTATTGATAGCTACGGCCTTCGTCCATTTACTCCCTACGGCGTTTGTGTCCCTGACAGATCCATGTCTTCCTCGATTTTGGAGTGAATCATACCGTGCCATGGCTGGTTTTGTCGCCATGGTTTCCGTCTTTGTTGTGGTGGTGGTAGAGATGTTTTTTGCCATGAAAGGAGCAGGCCATGTTCATGGGAGTGAGTACGACCATTTGATTGGTGATGTCGGTGGGGATACTGCAAGCGTCTATCGGAATGAGGGGCCCGAATACCTACAAGAGTCAACAGAGAATATTCACCTTGAGGGCATGCCGGACGGCAGCTGTACAAGTAGCCTGCCGCAATCCTCAGGTCACCTGCTGAGTGACTTTACAGACGACGGCAGTCAATCACAATCCGCAAATCTGGTTGCGCGCAAAGAGGATGTGGAGGTTGATCTTGAGGGACCAGACTCTTACGATGGCTCACGTACGAATGCTCATCGAAACCCTTACTCACAGTCCGAGTTGGCTCGGCCTTCGCCGGCTATATCGTGTGAACATCCGGACACTATGTTGACTATACAGAATCCGCAACGTCAGTTGCTCCAGTGTCTTCTTCTCGAAGCCGGAATTCTCTTTCATAGTATTTTTATTGGAATGGCCCTTAGTGTCGCAACAGGGACGTCATTCATTGTACTGCTCGTGGCCATCTGTTTTCATCAGACTTTTGAGGGTTTCGCTCTTGGCTCGCGTATAGCATCGCTGATTCCGGACCTTTTTGCCCCATCCTCGATGAAGCCATGGCTCATGTCACTTGCATATGGGACTACAACGCCCATTGGTCAAGCTATCGGTCTTATTTTACATAACCTATATGATCCAACGAGCACTGCTGGTTTGCTTATGGTTGGTATTACGAATGCGATAAGCAGTGGGCTTCTGCTGTTCGCTGGGCTGGTTGAACTTTTGGCCGAAGATTTTTTGAGTGAGTCAAGCTACGCAACCTTACATGGGCGAAAGCGCGTTGAAGCATGTATAGCAGTTGCCTGCGGGGCTTTGTTAATGGCGTTGGTTGGTGCATTTGCCTAGGAAATGCATAATCCCAGCCTGCTTTCATCATGTTATGTTAGTGTAAAACCTGAAAGCTTGCATGTAACTCAATGCTCTATATGATATCCCTTGCAACCTTCCTTGTCTATGGACTACAAGTGCTCGCTGTAGCTCTTAACCTGTGTATATTATATACATTATATGATTAATGTTATATCTTTATATTTCGCTCGGTCTTCTGACCCTCTCTCTCCATTAAGGTGAAGAGCGTTGTGGTAGAGTGGTATGGAGAATGAATGAACTTATTCACCAGACAAAATATCTGTCTAGGTTGGGGGCATACCCATTATCATCGTTTCAATGTCAAGCCTACCATTGTAACTATCATATATAGAGAGTTAAGTGGTTTATAAACATGGTATATCCACCGTAGAAAATTTTTATACACAGGGCAAATAATCAATCCATTCCGTTAAAGGAATCTCGAAATAAGCAGTATAACTCGATATCCACTGCATTCCAGCATTTTGAGTGGTCACCAATGTTCTACCACTTCTCCAGCTTACATAAGGTAGTAGTTCTGGTGTTTCATGATTCATTTAAACAAGACAACCTACCTTAACCGTAAGCTTACAAGAGTCTCTACACAGATCACTAAGCTTGTTATACAACCTCTAAACGCAGTGTCCTTTGACAGAACAAGTTCATTGCTTTTGAACAGAACTTCCAGCATTAAATTTACATTGATGATGCTTCGCCCCACACAGCAGACCGTGGCAATCAAAGGATGTCTATGTACTCCAGGTTTTCCTTCAGATGCTACTGGTCTGAGTATTCCTATATTCCATACCAAGATCAAGGGCGACTCGGCATGACTCAGACGAGAGATTCGACAACAATAGCGCTAGCACCACCTCCTCCATTACAAATCCCGGCACAACCAATCTTACCCTTTCTCGCTTTCAATACACCGAGCAATGTAGTCAAGATACGAGCACCGCTGGCGCCGATAGGATGACCGATAGCCACTGCACCACCATGGATGTTGACTTTATCTTCAGCCAACCCCAGGAGTTTCATATTGGCCAGAGCAACTACGCTGAACGCTTCGTTAATCTCGAACGCATCAACAGCATCCTGAGCCACACCTGCATGGCTGAGGGCCTTGGGAATTGCTAGAGCTGGGGCAGTTGTGAATTTGCTTGGCTGCTGGGCGGCATCTCCCCAGCCAAGAATCTTTGCAACAGGCTTTAGGTTAAGCTCTTTCAGTTTAGCTTCTGAGACGAGGATAACAGCAGCAGCACCGTCGTTAAGAGGTGAGGAATTCGGGGCTGTGACCGTGCCGGATCCGGGGATAAATGCAGGCTTGATAGCTCGAAGCTTATCCGGGTTAAGCTACGCAATGAGTATATTAGCAGTGGCCGACGACTTAAAAAATCTGTAGAAAGTAATATCTTCCTCACATTCTTTGGTTCTTCGTCTTGGGACACAGTCACACCTGGCTTGCCCCTAAAGCCAGGAAGTTCAATAGGCGCAATTTCTTCGTCAAAAAGGCCAGCCTTTTGAGCCGCCTGTGCTTTTTCGTAAGTGCGAATGGCATAATCATCCTGTTGTTCCCTGCTAAAGCCATGATCCTGAGCACACTCCTCGGCTTGCAAGCCCATGAGTTCCTGCTTTCCTGCGTCTGTCAAGCCATCCTTCATAATACCGTCCACCAGACTCTGGTTGCCGTATTTCGCACCGACGCGAAGGTTTGGAAGGTAATGAGGGGCGTTAGACATGGATTCAGCACCGCCTGCTACGACAATATCCGCATTGCCAGTCATGATGGTCTGTGCACCGAGAATAACCGCTTTCAAGCCAGACGCGCACACCTTATTAACCGTAGTACAGACAGTTGATTCATTGAGACCAGCGCCGAGAGCACACTGTCTAGCAGGATTTTGTCCAACGCTGATCCATAGAACGAGAATGTAAGTGTGCCTTCGATGTTGGCTATAAGGTATAAGGGTGGACGTTGACTCACTTTGCGGAGATGACATTGCCAAAGAAGACCTCCTGGATATCAGACGGCTTGATTCCATCCGCTTTGCTGAGCGCAGCTGAATTTCGAGTTTGTTAGTATATCAACACGTACCGCCACTCGAGAGCTGTCATACCTTTAATAGCATGAGAGCCTAACTGCGGGGCAGTGAGACTTGAGAGCGACCTGTGGAAGCGGATAGTCAGTGTAAGTCAATATTGTACGTATAGACAAGGCACAAGGCCAATCTCACCCCAAGAAAGAGCCGACTGGGGTGCGGGCAGAGGAAACAATATAGACCGGCGGAAGAGAAGACATATCGGCGGCCTACGATAGCTGATTAGAAGAGTCGTAAACCAAAAGCTTCTGTAGCGTGAAGCGTTTAAAGGGGTTCGGTGTGTGGTAAAGGGCACCCGTGTAGACAGAACTTGCCGGTAATAAAGAAGATTGGTGGGATTAAAGGGGGGGAAGAAGGGAAAACAAGAAAGAGTTGAGTTATTCAGCCGACGATAGCAGTGAGGTATCTCTGACACGAGAAGAGGTGGTGAGAAATCAAAGTCATTTAAGGACCCCTCCTGGACGTGGCATCCGCGCGGCGGGGCTACCAAAATGGTAGGGTCGACGCACGGACCACTCGGTGAGTCCATTAGACGGACTTCAGCAGCTTGGGACAAAAAGAGATGCGACAGCTCACTGGTGACAAGTTTTTGGCAGCTTGAACCACCTTTCCCACCGCACGATGGATGATCTCTACGATGAGTAAGTTGCATCCAATCTAACGCTCTAATTGTGCAAATTCTAATCAAGACCACACAGGTTTGGCAACTACATTGGAGAGGCTGCAGATTCAGATGAAGACGGCCAACACGACGAAGTGAAGCCTCGGGCTTTCGCCTTCAACGAGGCGTTTGGGGAGGAAGAAGATGAAGAATTATATGGGCAGCAATCTATGGAGGTGGACGGTGGGCACTCTCTTAAAGCCCCTGGATTTAGTCGGTGCTGATATATCTCATTACAGAAGCCCCCTCAAATGCCGTCATTCTACACGAAGACAAACAATACTACCCTAGCGCACAACAGGTCTACGGGACAGAGGTAGAGACATTAGTTCAAGAAGAAGACGCACAGCCTCTCTCCGAGCCTATCGTTGCCCCCGTACAGCAAAAGAAGTTCGCCATTGAAGAGACTGAGCTCCCCCGGGTTCACTTTTCAAGGGAATTCATGACTGATCTTCTGAATTTTCCTGAACAAATAAGGAACATTGCGCTTGTCGGTCATTTACATCATGGGAAGACCGCGTTCATGGATATGCTTGTTATGCAGACGCATGATTTGACTGAACGGCTAGAGAAGCGAGCAGGTAAAAGAAAGGAAGTACAGCTTCGTTATACCGATATTCACTTTCTAGAGAGAGAGCGAGGCCTTTCTATTAAATCAGCTCCTATGAGCCTAGTTCTTCAGGGCACTAAGGGGAAGTCTCATTTGTTCAACATTCTTGATACCCCGGGGCATGTGAATTTTGTTGATGAAGTAGCTGCCTCATCACGACTGGTTGATGGCGTGGTGATAGTCGTTGATATTGTGGAAGGAGTACAATCGAATACGGAGCAAATCATCAAGCACGCTGTGCTAGAGGGCCTTCCGTTGACCATGGTTGTGAACAAAATGGATCGGCTGATCCTCGAACTGAAGATACCACCCAACGACGCCTATTTCAAGCTCAAGCATGTGATTGAAGAAGTCAACACTGTCATTGAAAGTGTCTTGCCTGGACAAGGCGAAAAATGGCGACTAAGCCCAGAAAAGGGCAACGTCGCGTTTGCGTGCGCTTCAATGGGATGGTGTTTCACCCTTCAATCATTTGCTGGGATGTATGCCGAGACTTACCCTCAAATTGAGACCTCGGATTTTGCTCTGCGTCTTTGGGGCGATATCTTTTTCAACCCAACAAGCCGGAAGTTCACGCGGAAAGGGGTTGAAGAAAATTCTAAGAGAACTTTTGTCAAGTTTGTCCTTGAACCAATATACAAGCTCTATTCTCATGCCATAAGTGAGAGTTCAGAAGACCTGAAACGAACACTCGCAAGTGTCGGCATCCACTTGAAACCATCTCAACTGAAATCAGACGCGAAGGAGCTACTCAACCTGGTTTGCGGACAGTTCTTCGGTCCTGCTACAGGATTTGTAGACATGATAGTACAGCATGTACCCTCTCCAGTTGAGGGCGCGCAGATGAAGCTGGACCGGTACTACACTGGACCCCTCGATTCGAAAGTGGCAGCCGCTATGACTACGTGTGACGCCGATGGTCCTCTCGTTGTCCATATCACGAAACTCTTCACGAGCACAGACGCTTCAAGTTTCAATGCATTTGGAAGAATCATGAGCGGAACTGCACAGCCTGGACAACAAGTTCGAGTGCTGGGTGAGGGTTATACTCCTGAAGACGAAGAGGATATGGTGACTGCGACTATCTCGGACACTTGGATTGCTGAGACTGGCTATAACATCATGACCAGTGGTGTTCCGGCCGGAAACTTGGTTCTCTTGGGTGGCGTGGACAATTCAATCGTGAAGACAGCGACTATCGTGCCTCTGAAACTTGAGGATGACGAAGACGCATACATATTTAAACCAATTCGACATATGACCGAGTCTGTTTTTAAGGTCGCTGTTGAGCCTGTTAATCCGTCTGAATTGCCAAAAATGCTTGATGGTCTTCGGAAAGTCAACAAGAGCTATCCTCTGATCTCAACCAAAGTTGAGGAGTCTGGGGAGCACGTCATCTTGGGAACCGGTGAGCTCTATATGGACTGCGTGCTTCATGACTTGCGACGGCTCTTCTCTGAGATGGAGATTAAGGTCTCAGATCCTGTCACCCGCTTTTGTGAAACTGCTGTTGAGACTTCAGCCATTATGTGTTATTCTATCACACCAAACAAAAAGAACAAGATAACCATGATTGCAGAACCTTTGGACGACGGAATCGCAGAGGACATCGAGAGTGGCAAAGTCAGCATCAAAGACCCAATTCGCAAAGTGGCACGTTTTTTCGAAGACAAGTACGATTGGGATAAACTTGCAGCTAGAAGCATTTGGGCCTTCGGCCCAGACGAACTAGGGCCTAACATATTACAAGATGATACGTTGCCATCCCAGGTTGATAAGAAGCTTCTTGGAAGCGTCAGAGACTCTATCACCCAAGGTTTTAGCTGGGGTACTAGGGAAGGTCCACTTTGTGAAGAGCGTAAGTTCACCAATCTCTAAATCCTATTTAACCCGAAGCAACACGGCGCCGAGCTTGAAATACATCTATCAAGTCCAGTAACCTTTTGTGCTAATTGGCTATAGCAATTCGAAACACAAAATTCAGGCTCACAGACGTCTCCCTTGCCGACCAGGTCATCTACAGAGGCGGTGGTCAAATCATTCCCACTGCGCGACGCGCAATTTATTCATCGTTTCTCATGGCATCTCCTCGCTTGATGGAACCCATTTACTCCTGCACGATGACAGGGCCTGCGGATGCCGTCGCTTCAGTGTATACTGTCCTTGCGCGCAGGAGAGGTCATGTCCTCTCTGATGGGCCCATCGCCGGAACACCGCTTTATTCAGTCCGTGGCTTGATTCCAGTGATAGACTCATTTGGATTCGAGACAGATCTTCGTATTCACACACAAGGCCAAGCTGCAGTTAGTCTTGTCTTCGACAAATGGAGCGTCGTGCCAGGGGACCCGCTAGATCGTGATGTCAAGATAAAACCACTAGAGATGGCCCCTGCAATGGCCACTGCTCGAGACTTCGTGCTAAAGACAAGAAGACGAAAGGGCTTAGCGGAGGATGTCACCGTAAGCAAGTTTTTGGAACCGGAACTCTGGAGAGGCTTGAAGGAGAGTGGCGTTTTGGACTCATGACCTGTTTATCACTGGGGTCCAATGGTATACCATAAATTCCATGTAGTTATATCATTTGATGGAATAAAAAATGACCGAATATCCTTGTGAAGACAATGCCAAGTGATGATATTTTATAGGCGCGACAAGAGCGCTACTTTTCAGCCTGCCAGATAGTTCGAGTTCACTGGCATGTCTCTAACATCTTCGCGATAACGCCCATTAGTGTTCCGTTTTCCAAAGCAGCGGCCACTCGTTCTTTGTCCGCCAGCTGCTTGTTCACTTCATCAGCAGTGCTGTGTGTCCCTTCTTTGATTCGTACATCCACACGAAACCGGGGAGGAAGAGATTGCTCAAGCCGAACACGTACACCGAGACCTATGACCGTGGCGAGGCTACAGTGCGTGATAGTAGGGGTGATGAGGACAGTAACTGTTCGTAGAGGCGAAGCCGGTACATATGGGAGTGTTGGGGTAATAGAAATATCAGGAAGAGACACAACCGCTAGAGCTCCCAACGATATCGGATGCTCCGGGTCAGATATAGTCGATACGAGATCTAGAGATTAATAAGTGGTTTTGTTTGACGTTCCTTTGGCAAGCAGCCGTGCCTTACCGTAGATTTCTTGTTCATCTATCGGTTCTTCCAACAGATCATCATCATCACTTTCTGACTCTGATGACGACGTAAAGCCCTCTGGGGGTAATTTACTCGCATACACAAAGGGAAGCGCGGACGCAAAGAGACCATTCCCAAAGATACCGGGCTTGCGAGACGGTGCAGGTCGCAAGCGTTTTGGAAGATCAGCAGCATTCAATATTGTGGGATTCGAGTTCTGCATTTCGGATGCCATTGTGTGGGCAAAGAAGTGGCCGACAGTCTTTAATTGCTGGGTAGGAAATCACAATTGTATGTTTTCTAGACGAGGGGTAAATTTACTATGGGGATGGAGAACGGCCATGTGGAACAATTATTTTCCCTTGATAAAGTCTAAACTCTATGAATCCATCTTAAGAATTTGATATAAAAGATCTAAAACCCAAACATCCGATAGAATTAAAAATTGCTCCTTATGATGGACATTCGTTCGACGTCCCTTTATGCGCAGAAGCGTTGAATACGTATCTTTTTACTTTTACTGCTCTTGTTCCTACTGATAGGGGTAAGATCATCGTCTTTCAAAGGTCGAGAGAGACTTTCCAGCCCCTACGTCAAGAAATTAGACAAGTAGCGCGAGTGATGTTGTTAACTACCTGGACAACTTATCTGGTATATACATTATGCGAAGCTTGTATCACTATAGTGTAAGATCAAGGAGGGTGCTTTTAAATTCACTTGTATGAATTGGTGCTGGATGTAGTGTTGCATGTACTGTACCTAGGTCCTGCTTGACCGATCACCACCGGTGTAACCGGCAGATACCTATAGTAATATTATTCCCGCCAGCCATTAATATGGCTCATATGGGATCATGATCCTGGCCAAGAAAAATCCGGACTTGCACATCGTAGCAGAGTTGTATTGTACCCTCCCTATCTTGCTAACACAGCTCACATAATAACCCAAGCCCCCAACCCGCCATGGAGTGAGGGACGATCGGGAGCCTAGAGACGAGTAAGAGCTGCACATTGCACTAAAAGCAAGGTAGTATATAGCATCAAGAACTCAAGTATGGGATATATCTTCGGTTTACAGATAGGAACTTTCTCCCGAACTTAAAAAGAGTCCTACCAATTATCTAAGTCACATCTACGCTATACACCCGCAGATATTCATCATGCTCCGGAATACTATACTATCATTATAGTATACAGTTGTTGAGCGAAAGTGATTATCAAATAAATTAGGCTAGTGATAACTAGACTAGCCTACAATTTAATAAATCTACGGAGTACGAGTCATGGAAACTTGGCAGAGCATCATCATTGTTCTTGGCACTTTTTGGCCGCTACCAAACTAGAGTGAGTACTCCGTACTGAGGAGCGGCAATCATGCGGCCCCTCAACATCCGAGGCGATCCTCTCCTCACCTGCGCCTAGGCCGGTTGACTCTTTTATTCGCACCCACTTCTTTGAGGGCTAATCGTGTTTATCCACTCGTCTGTTATTGTGGTTGGTTTCGCCACTGCCCTTTTTCATCATTGTTCGATACTTTTGAACTGTGTATATCATACTATCTGGCTACTATGAGACGCCAGGCATCTATCAGTTAATCAGGGACGTAACGTCGGCGACGCGGCATGCGAAATTCATCGTATTGGTGGGCTTCTGATTCCCCTGATGCTAGATTGTATCGCGTCCTCCAGGGTCAAGTTTTGGACCACCAGCTTCTGGTAGCATTTGTGGCCTTTTCTAGTGTTTCTCGCACAGCAGCCCGAGGTCCGCACATTTCATTCAAATGCTGACTGCAAACCGGGGGGTGATGCGCCGGCTCAGATCGCTTTTCTACAACAAATCCCAACAGAGAGTCTCAATATACTGACGGTGTCAAGTCACGATGCAGGCTGGTTAAGCTTCCAGTCTTTCTATTGTAAGGTATTCTCAACTTGGACGGCCGTCTTCCCTCGTTTCATTGCTACCACGCTAGATATCACTACCTATCGGCAGACCTTTCGTCAATTTGTTGCTAAGCAAAGGCTGTGCGCATCGCTTGCGGGCACGTTGAAGCTTTATTTCACTTCCTATTCACCCCCTCATGGACTGCCTCCCCTCCTTATCCCCGCACCATAATTCTAAGGCCCGACTGACATTCCGCAGTGTAAGGCCAGGTTCTCTTCTCAGACCCTTGCGCTTTTTTTCACGAATCGACTATTGTCCATTCAAACTCACACTGGATTGTTGTCATCAATTCTGCCTAATCAAAACCGCAAGCAGTCTTATCACGATTGTCACGTCGCAAGTTTCCCGGCCCCTTGAATCTTCGAAAAGTCGCTTCTTGGCTGCTCTATTTGCGGTAGCAAACCAGAACATTTGTCGCTTTTGCAGAAATATAAGAGTGGAGCCAAAGCGTCAAACTATTGTGAGAAGGAAAACAACCATTATCACGGACCATTGTTGTCTAGTTTTCTCTTCTAGGTATTCCTTTCGCGCGTTTTCATCACCTTATTGCTTTTATCTTGCAAGCCGACACCGATTGCCTCAGCCTCGAGGAGAAGCAAAAACACTTTATTAAGTGACGACACATCGGGAGACAGAAACCCCCATATACCTTGCCTTATACCTTACCCCAGTTGAACGTGCCCGTTTAGCCCTCTCTTCAACCTGCTAACTCGTCAACCCGTCAATCAACCCGTCAACCTGTCCTCCCTTCAATCTTTTTCTATATCTCTTTTTTTTAGTGTGTGTTTTTGTTCAGATTTATCTAGACAAGGCAGGCCTTGGAGATAAATCTTCAAGCGTTATTATTATCCCTTTTGAGTCACCCGAACTTTGTGGTGAGGATCGCTCTTCGTTTCTATAATTTCGATTTGGAAATGCAGGGCTATTCATTCACACCGCCGACAGGGCCCCCAAGAGAAGGCCACAAAAGTAAGGCATCAATGTTGCTCTATATAGCTAAAGCGCAACGAAAATTCAGTTGGAGCCAGTCACTGATAAGCTTTAACCAACAGACTATGTATTCGTTGACGAACACAACAGACATAAAAGACTCAAGGGTATGTCACCCTCCTATGCTCAATGTTAAATTCCTATTCACTAAAACGTCCCATCTAGTGATGCGAGCGTGTAATGGCTGCAGAAAGCGTAAAATCAAGTGCGACGCTGCTACAACAAATACATGGCCTTGCTCGGCCTGCACACGTCTTAAGCTAGTATGTGTACCTCCTACTGTTGGGCAGGACAGCGAGTTCCCCACGGGGCAGGGTGTTGAAGCCAATCCAACGAATGCTATTGGTGCATCCAATACAACGGAATCGTTCTCGTCCTTTTCCATGCCCCAGGGTTACAGAGACAGTGGCCAAGCTACGGTGGGTGGTATACCTCCATATAGCGACGGTATGGGAATGTTCCCCCAGTTCACTCATTCTGCTTCCCACCAAACGGGAATGTATGAAGTAGGGTCACCTGCCCTAGCTGTCTCACATCAGACCTACCAGCAACAGCAGATTTTTCCCTCTCAGACGGAGAGCTTGGGAACTATTGAGAGTGGGGTATATGGCGATCACGAACAGTCCACAGCTGAGGATCTTAGCGAGGTCCTTGGTGAACTCAAAATAGATGAGACTGGTATAGGTATGGTTTAGGTCTAATCTCTGATCTAGGAATGTCCGCTAACACAGCAGATAGCTCCCTATATAAGACAGCAAAAGAAAGAGAAGGGCGAACCGGAAATCCCTATACAGGATGAAGTAGAAGAGCCATTGCCTCCTCTCAGTACTGGAGCAGGCTCTACAATTCGCATTCCTCCGGAGCTTATGCCATCCGATGAAGAGGTCACGAACTACTTCAAGATCTATTTTGATGATATACATCCTTACGTCCCTGTGGTGCATCGATCGCATTTGTACTACCAGTGGCAATATGATCGGAACTCGATTTCTCCACTTCTCCTGGAGGCGTTGTTTGCATGCGCGGGAAGGCAATCAGATGATCCAGCTCAGGGAGCACAGTGGCTTGCATTAGCGAATAGTAGGTCTCCTCACCCCTGCGCGCTCCTTTCCCTTGGCTTTGGATGTCGTATTGCCTTAATATACTGGTTTTAACTATGCGCTACATTTAGGGCACGAGTCTAGTTTTATGGATGTACCCCGCCTGAGCACAATCCAAGCAATGCTTCTACTTTTGAAAGCACGAGAATCCGTGCCAAAGAAGGGCTATTACTACCGCTCGTGGCAGACTGTGAAAACAATTGTTTCAATGGCTAAAGATTTAGAAATTGACGAACACTACAACACGCATGCAGAGCATAGACTCTGCGATCTCAACCCCATAGAGTGTTTGGTACAGACAAGAGTGTGGCAAGCCCTCCTGGTTGTTGAAGTAATGATTGGTGCACCGCAAGGTATGTTGCTATTATTGGCAATACTCTTAGTACTAACGTTCAAAGGCCGATCGGACTACGGTGTAACTCCTGACACCGTTTGTATGGATCCTGCGCTGGATATTAAAGATCTTGACCAATTCGAAATCGATCGATCTAGACAATATGCCTACTTTGTCCAGAATGCTCATCACATTCGTATCATCACTGATACATACCACAAAATCAAGAGGCAAAAGGACTGGGGTGCCAATCCAAAGTTCGTTGAGAAGAATCCTCTCTTTACCGATTGGCTTCAAGGTCTTCCTTCAGATCTACAGATTACCTACCCTCCTGACGGCTCACCCCCGTGGATACCGTCCCATTTTGTGGCTAATATGCATTCCCATTGCCATCTAGGCATTATTCTACTACACCGACCTCAGTTGCTTGCATCTAAATCCTTTGCCGCAGGCGGGGGGTGGAAAATGCATATGGCTTTGTGTTACTCTTCGGCTAAATATCTGTGTAGACTTCAAGAAGCTATCCTACAGCGCTTTGGCCTCCCAGGTCTACTTTCCATGCAAAGAGGTATAAATTTTGCGATTTACTGCATTATGACTTGCACAATGTTACATTTGGTGCGTTTGTGTTCCTATCCACTAGGATAAAATAGCTAACGCAAATCTCAGGTCGCGATAACCTCTCCTGACCCGAACTTCCACACAGATGCGCGTGATTATTTTGCTCGACACATGCGCATCCTCGAGAGGTGCTCTTCTGCTTGGCCGATGCCAGAAATGCAAGCACAGATCGACTCCTTGCGGCTAGCATTCTCGGCCGATGTGAATAGACCCTTCGAGCTTAAGCCCACATTTCCTTATGGAAGTCCTTCAGAGCCATACCATCCGAGCCCGCCGCCTCTCGACTCACAATACCAACCTCATGTAAGTCAGGTTTCTGGCGGCGTCCGGGGTCGGGTGGGTTACAACCCTTATCCGATCACCCCACCAATATCAGCTAGTACTGAAGATTCAAAGTCCGATTGCTCCCAGCTCCATTCTCTGGGGATGATGCCGCCCCAGCCTGTCTCGAGTCAATCATTGAACGCGCCTCTCGTTGACGAGAACAGCTGGGATCCCACCCGTATAATTACGTAAGCAAACTACTGAAAATGTAGAGGCATTCTTTCAGACTCTTGCTGACGTTCCCTATCTAGTCAGTGGGACATGGCATTTTCCATGGCGCCTTCCACAGTGAATACAAACTCTCCCCCAATGGCTATGGATCATTCAGTTCAAGCGCCTTTGGCAGGACAATACACTGTCCAGTATGGACAAACAACAAAGGTTACGCCAGTCACGCCTCCTCAGGCTATCTCACCACCTCAATTTAATGGACAACAAGTGCTCTTTACAGCGCGTGACTGGCAACAGAGTGTTGCCAGTGTTTATGATCCTAATGGCTTGAAACGACGCTGGAATTATTCCGTCGATATAGGTACAGAGCACACTCAGAAGCGCGCACGTTGAATATCAGTATATGCAATAGGCACTGAGGACTAACTCGGTTGTTATTTACTTGGAGAAGGTGGCTGTATGGATGACTCTTGTGATATAGATCTCTTCGTTCTAATATACCCCTTGTCTTTACTTGTTAACGAGATCTTCAACGCCTGCAGCGTGAACTCATGAATGTACTCTCTGGTTGCTATCATAGATGCAGTATTCAGCAATTTTTCTCTATTGTCTTTTATGCTAGGGTATGAAGTACTATATAAATAGGTAGACTTGTGCGTAGAATTTAATACCGTAAAACACACCTCACTGCACAAGATATCACTGCTAAAGAAGTGGTATACACAAAAACATTCATTGCTTGCTTATATGGAGATATTCGGTTGGAATTCCAGGAAATTAAACCTCTGAATAGCCTGGGTTACAGATGAAACAATATATTTGCGAACCCTCCAGAGCCTGTTATGGCAGTTATATGGTAAATGACATGTATAACAGCTGTAGATATCATTGCCCAAATCCACTCCTATGTTATTTCATCATAAGAAATCCATCCATGTACTCGAGTGAAATATACGTACATCCTAGAATAACGAAATATTCGGAGGCATGCATTAATTGGGACCGTGGAGAGCGAAGACAACTTGACCATTGCTGTATAGCCGATAGACAAGATGCGTAAAAATATGCGAAAAGAAGACAATAAACCATGACCCGAATCTGACTGTTGTTAGGTTATTGGGTTATTGGATGACCCATAACAACTTGCCATCTCAAGTGCGTCGACTTAACCCTATCCTCTCCTCCCGCGACCGGACAATTCTTGCCTTATCGCCTGGTAAAGGCTTCAGCTCATCACTGGGATCAAATTTGAAACTGTTCTTGACGTGATCGTAGTCTTTATTCTCTTGGGTAAATTTGCGAAGTCGGGTGTCCTCAAACGTCGCGAGGTCTTCAGACGTTATAGCTATTGCTGTAGGCTTGCGGCGAAGCATTATCAATATAGACAGGAGTACTGCCCGAGTTATTCTAGTTTAGAAACAGAAACGAACTGCTGAACAAAAAGCCCCTTAAGTCATGCGGAGGAAACCACACCCGGTGACGCACACGGACTCCACGTGACCAATTTTGTACTTCGGGAAGACAACGAACATTTTCGTTACACTAATCGTACTAACTTCAGTCCAACGCCCATATAGCTTGTTGGCGTTGAAGATGTTTCAACTTCGCACCAAACTTATCCGCCATGAGCGTGTAAGACTGGTAGAAGGATGTCTTTATCCGATTCGCCAGTTCTCGTCCATTCAAGGACGAGCGAAAGACGCCAGTCAATCCGGTAAGGCCGCAAGATCATCGCTATCTCATTTGTGTCTATATCCACCTGACTCTTGTAGGCAACGATGCTCCTAAAGCTCGATCTCTTCCCTCGGGGGCCTCATCTTCTCGCGCTCCTTCAAGGAAGAGCAACCTTCCACCAGCCAATTTGAATTCTAGAAAAACCGATTCTGACAAACCTCGTCCTCGACGCGTTTTCGACGCAAGATCTCTCGCGGCCCCTTCAGCCAATGGCCAATCTACAAACATCCTTAGGAGTACCTCGTTGCGAAGCCCCCGCAAGGGACCATCCATTCGCGCTCGGAGGCCGAGACCCCCAGCAAAGTCGTCAGCCCCCAAATTACGAAAAGGTGGACGACCTCAACGTTCGAAAAATACGGATATGGAAGAAAGCGATAGCTCTCAGATTGAGAATGTATATCGCGAACTCGCTGAGAAATCAAGGCCAACGCCAAGCCGCTACGAACCCCAGGCTCCTGACTTCTCTAACCTGAAGGAAACTTGGCCCTCTTTTCCCACGGGTACGACTGCGAATACAGCCGAGGTTGTTGAAAAATTATCTTTTCTAAGTGACCGCTTTCCAAATGGTTATGTTACTCCTTATGAACTGGGCATGCGGCTCTTCAGGGGACAGTTTGTTCAGTTTCTCGACGAGGAGGAAAAGGCACAGGCTATAGCAGAGGCGAAGAAACTCTCCCAACAGCGTGCAGACAATTACTCGCAGCGGAAAGGCGATTTAGTAGAACCCGAGGACGTCGGTTTTATTCCGCTGAGTGTGGAGGACAGGAAGTCTTTAGTGCAATCCTTCATCCAAGGAGCTTATCCCAAACTCAGTACTGAAAAAGCCGCCTCGCCTATTCTCAGTGAAGTGAAGAAGAATCTCAGAAACAACGAGTCTTATCAAGCAGCCGGTAAGAGCTCACAATTTGTTGCAAAAGTGGAATCACTCCTGTCTTCAGCTCGCCCAGTGAGGCGAGCCTAAACACTCCTGAGAGGTCATTGTACATTAGCACTAGTGTATTATTGTTCAATTCCATATATTGGTACATATGCCGAGCAATTCATACTGTAAGTCAGGTACTGGAGTCACATCGCAAGTAGTGACGTTGGCACGAACCTTGATGCCCAACAATTACAATCATTCACAAAACACATTTCTCGCCAACGCTTCAGGTTATGCCCTCTCCATCGCCTTCTTTGCTGCCTCAAAAAGATCCCTCACCTCCCTTTGCCCTTTCTCCGTTACCTTTTCCATCTGTTCCTGTGCTTTCCGAACATCATCCGGTCTAGCTATTTTCTTCTTCTGCATATCCTGAAGGCGTTTGTGTACGGAGCCTCTGGAGTCGCGGACTGCCGCTGTGGCCTTTTCCATAGCCGCTTTCGCAACACTAACTGTCTGATCCCGTGATTCTTTTGTCGGCGGTGGGATTGGTATATTCAGTTGCAGAGAATTATGCGCGTCTGGCTGGGGTGTCAAGGACAGGTCGGAAGACACAACCGCCGAAGTTATGGGTTTAATGTGCTGTCAATCGTGTCAGAAAGAGCTATTAAAGAATAGCGAGAGCAAAGGGAGGATCCAGGTTACGGTCCGAAGGGACAAAAAAGCCTTACATCTTCTTCCGTAGCCAGTATAGTTACCATGCGTCCTCCCTTAGGAACGACTTGAGCTAATTCTCCTAGTTTCACGGTTTCTTTGCCTCCTTTGCTTAGCTGGACACGAAGGCTTGCGATGGCATCTGTGTTAAGTCTTCCACCCACGCGCAGCTTGGAAAGGTCATCTTTGAGGCGGCACACCGCGGCCGCAATGCCATCATGTAATTGAGCGAGATCATATGGATCCTCAGAAACAAGACCAGCTTTAGGGGGCCTTGCATCTGGACTCGAGCTAGAAATGTTCTTCGTTTTATCTTTTTTCTTAAGAAGTAAAGGGGAAGTGGAAAACCCCACTCTCCCATTTGGGACTGCTAGACTGCGCTCTTGAAGCAGGCAGCGCCCCCGTTGAAGGTTGACTGGGGAGCTGGCATTTGTAAGTGTGGATGATAAACGTTGGATTTGACTAGATAATACTGGAATACGTTGCATCCTTCCTGATATCCGCCGCCACTGACAGACAGTAAAAGTCGATTGATCAGTTGTTGCAAAAAGAAGGTTGAAGGAGGCAGGGCGTTTTACTCAAATTTATTAGATAGCGTCTTCAAAACGTCGGGAACCACCATACTCCGTAAACACTCCGTAGATCACCGATCCCAATGCCCACTAACCAATTCAAGAAAGATCGCTAGGTTTCTGCCCATGACCCCAACGGCTTAAAAGACGTGGCACTTGTGCCTTTCGCTGTTCGCACAGAGTAGAAAAATCGTTAAATTATTGCAATAAACTAGAGGTATGGTTTTTACAAAGTCTACGCGCCTAAGCCCATGAGGCATTGCAAGTTGGAACATAAGATACCCGCGAAGTGTCATGAGAAAAAGTATATAGATTCACCGGCTCATAAAAATCATAGAAACAGTCTTCCCTGAAACACAAGCACGCGCCTAGTCCAGAAGGCCGCACATATACACCAAACTCGTGTCAAAAATGTTGCATAGGTAGCAAAGCAGCAGATTGGCCTCTATTCATAATACTAAGTGAATAACGCGTGCAGTTCGTTTTTTGATTACTATTTTTTACTTGCGGCAGTCACCGTAAGTCCAACTAAGATTCATTTACCGAGTGGCCATAGCCTTAGTAATGAGTCTTTTGAGGGCAAGCTCCTTCTTCTTGAGATCCTCAGGAGTGGAATCTTCGATCTCGAGCTGAGCCATAGCATCGCTGAGAGCGGATTCGATCTTCTCCTTGTTACCACGCTTCAACTTCATCGACATGGTGGGATCGGAGATGATCTCCTCGACGCGGGAAATGTAAGACTCCAGCTGCTGGCGGGACTCAAACTTCTTTGTGAAAGCCTCGTCGCTAGATTTGAACTTGGCGGCATCTAAACGATGTCAGTTATGAAAGTGTCTCGGTTAATCTGATCAGACAAGGGCACTCACCGTCGATCATTTGCTCGATCTCTGTGGTCGAGAGCTTACCAACAGCATTCGAGATGGTAATGTTCGCACTACGACCGGAAGACTTCTCAGTTGCAGTGACCTTAAGGATACCGTTGACGTCAACCTCGAAAACACATTCAAGGGCAGCTTCACCAGCTCTCATGGGCGGAATGGGGGCCAAGGTGAACTCTCCAAGAGAGGTGTTATCCGCACAGTTAGTACGCTCACCCTGGTAGACTGGGAACTGAACAGTTGTCTGGTTGTCTACAACAGTGGTGAAAGTGCGCTTCTTGATAGTGGGAACAGTCTGCCCACGAGGCACCACAGGGGCAAAGATATTACCCTCCATGGCAACACCAAGAGACAACGGAACAACGTCCAACAACAGAAGGTCCTGGGTCTCAGCAGAAGTGGCCTTTCCTGAAAGGATGCCAGCCTGGACGGCAGCACCGTAGGCGACAGCTTCATCGGGGTTGATGCTCTTAAGGAATATATCAGCCAATGTCGTTCACAATATGCGACCGAGAAAAGAAAAAAATGATAGATAAAAAAGACTCACCTTTTCAAGCTTCTTGCCGTCGAAGAAGTCGCTGAGAAGCTTCTGGATGCGAGGAATACGAGTGGAACCACCAACAAGCACGATCTCATCAACCTTGCTCTTCTCGATACCAGAATCCTTGAGAACTTGCTGCACTGGCTCCAAAGTACCAGAGAAAGACTTGGCATTCAGGTCCTCGAAACGAGCACGAGTAATGGACGAGTTGAAATCTTCTCCATCAAACAGAGAATCAATCTCAACAGTGGTCTGGGTGGCGTTAGACAAAGTGCGCTTGGCACGCTCACAGGCCGTTCTCAGTCGGCGCAGGGCTCTGGCATCACCCGAAAGGTCCTTTCCGGTCTTACGCTGGAACTCCTTCTTGAAATGCTCAAGCAAGTTGGTATCGAAATCTTGTCCACCAAGGTGAGTATCACCAGCGGTAGCCTTCACAGTGAACACACCGCCCTGGATGTTCAACAGGGACACATCGAAGGTACCACCACCGAGATCATAGATGAGGACATTGCGCTCCTTGTCGGACTTTCCGGAACCAAGACCGTAGGCGATGGCAGCAGCAGTGGGTTCGTTGATGATACGAAGGACGTTAAGACCCGAGATAGCTCCGGCATCCTTAGTCGCTTGACGCTGGTTGTCGTTGAAGTAGGCTGGCACAGTGATAACCGCCTTTTCAACCTTCTTACCAAGCTTGGTTTCCGCAACCTCTTTCATCTATGATATACTATCAATCATGTAGTCTATAATAAGAGTTAACGGTTTAGTTACCTTCATCAAGACCATGGAGGAGATCTCCTGGGGAGTGAAAGTCTTCGTCTCTCCGAGGTACTCAACCTCGACGGCAGGGCTTCCACCCTGATCAACTACCTTGAAGGGCCACGATTCAACATCCTTCTTGACGATAGGATCATCATAGCGACGGCCGATAAGACGCCTACAGTATGTTAAAACGAGAAACAGAATCTTTGACGCTCATGCAGCAACGCACTTGATATCGAAGATGGTATTCTTCGGGTTCATCGCAGCCTGGTTCTTTGCGGCCTCGCCAATCAAGCGCTCCTTTTCGGTGAAAGAGACGAAGGAGGGGGTTGTGTAGCTACCCTGCTCGTTGGCAACTAAATGTGATAAATGATTAACCAACAAGCTCGGTTCCAAGAAGCTTCATGTAGACATACTGATTTCAACATTGGTGCCTTCATAGTTGGCAACACAGGAGTAGGTTGTGCCTAGGGAACTGGTTAGCCCATTCAAAGCAAATGATTTTTTTTTCCCTTAAAAAAAAATGCTGAAAGGGTGGGAAGTTTGACAGGAGCAATCGGATATACAACTCACCAAGGTCAATACCAATGGCGCCTTCGTAAACTTCGTCAGACATGGTAAGAAGGGGGAGGGTGGAAGATGATAGAGACAAGGGTAGAAGGGAGGAATGGGATGAAAGAAAGAAAGATTTTGAGGGGGGAGGATTATAAGTTCACTCCAAGTGTTGAGAAGAAAGCAGAAAGGGAAAAAAAAAAATTGGAGAGTTCTGAGGGGAGGGCAAAACGAAACCCACTTTTGATTTTTTTGAAATTTTTTTCTTTCTTTTTTTCTTTTTTTTTCCCCTTCGCCTTTTCAACTTTTTCCTCCCTCGGCTGGGGAGCAAATGAAACGGCCAGAGCTAATCCATGGTTGGTTAAAAGCTAATTAGATAAGCCAGTGTTCAACTAAAAAGAATTTCCATCACAAAGAGCATCCATCACCTTGTACTGTGTAGCACTAACATACAATTTTACAACAAAACTAGTAGTATCAAATAACTGTATTGTAGAGACTTTCTACTACACAAGAATTACCTCGGATAGATTCCATGATTTGTGGCGTGCATTCCGTATTAGTTTGATATATATGCACATTATATAATCAAGATTAGATTCTGGTACTCATTGCTTATACATCCCTAAATTCCTACTCAAAACTTAGACTAACGTGCCTTATAAGAGGCACATCACTAAGATCCCGGAACATGATAGGTATCAGGTGTCATTTTACTCCGTACACTTTAAGAGATTGGTTAAATTTATTTTGTTCGGATGTGGATCGCTCCACTCTCTTATGAAGAAATTCTATGTGTAAACTTAGTAGCCGTTTGAACACATATGAATCAAGCTCTCATACTCAGATGACTCTATAAACTATTCCATCGAGACATTGCCGCCTCTACCACAACTCTAGTTGTAGCATGAAGACAAAGTCAGGGGTATTTGCAGGTGGGATTATAGTTTGGGTCATTGGCATAAGTAGAGGAAGGGAGGTTGCAGTGACATAACACCTTCTCTGACACGAGCACTGACGCTCTCATATTGTGATAGTGCCGCATTATTAAAATTGGTAGGTATATAAACAACCGAACATCCCCAAAACCGCCATTCTCCTATATCACCCCACATAATAAACAGCAAGCACGGGAATCCCCCATATTAGATATAAATCTCACATATTATGATGCAATCGAGAGTCGAAGACTGTAGCATGCAAAGCACATTAAGCTTTGTTTCTCGCACAAACTGCTTCATCAAGGAAGAGAATACGTACTGAAGTTAAATATGCAGACCCAGGTGTCCCTCAATGCAATAAACTAGGACAAGCTTAACTAGTCTTCCTGTCACTAGCAATACACAAGAAGACTCGGACATTATGCCAGGAGTGATTCTTAAAATAATGAGGCAACAGGGACAAATAGAGGCTACAATGGTGAATACTCTTTTTTTTTGCAGCCTTAGGCACTAAAGCGGCTAGACACCTCTACCAAGAAGCAAATGTGGGTATCTTCATTAGAGTATTTCTGTCTTTTCTCCTGCGGTTCTGATCCGATCTGCTTCCTACTTGCTCCTCAAGCTGGTGAACCTCAAATTACGCCAACTCGCGACCAGAGACGCACACCAACTTCGAAAAAGCCGCCAAAAAAGCCGTGCGTCAGTTGCATTCCGCCCAAGTCACTCCATTGAAGGTTTTCGTTCCGTAAGTATCTATATAATAAGAACACCCATAGTTCTTGCCTATGAGCGCGGCCAATATCTATGTAAGTAGATCGCTCACAGTTAGAAGATAGCTGGCAGTTGTTCTATTCGCATTATTGTACGCTCCTCACCGTTCCAGATGGACATCGATATGAGCAGGAGGAATAAGAAGCCCCGCCTTCTGCTGGAATCTGAACGAGAAAGGCTCGATGAATTTATCGATTCTATCCACTATTCCGCGAGGTACATTGACTCCTATACCGTAGACTGTATCGATGTGAATGCTGACTTACACATAGATACTCTGATGATCAATTTGAATACCGTCATGTTCAGCTCCCCAAAAACATGCTCAAAAAGATCCCGGCCGACTACTTTGACAGCTCGAAGGGAACTCTTAAACTGCTTTGGGAAGAGGAGTGGAGAGCCCTGGGGATTACACAGGTGTGCAGGCCCGATCACCACTGTCAGATTCTAATGTCATAAGTCGTCTAACTTTACCGACGGTCAGAGCTTGGGTTGGGAGCACTACGAGGTTCATGAGCCGGAACCACACATTCTGCTATTCAAGTGAGTACCTTAATTTGAACATGTTCGCTTTTCTGGTACTGAGAGTTGTGTCAGGCGCCCCCTCAACTACCAGCCACCAATGTCACAGTAAATACACCTCGAATTCGATGGTCGATATTTAGCCTTTCTCTTCTCATTTCCCATTACTTGGACGAGCAAACGTCCGCAAAATAAGGTGCGGAGTATGCATAAATGAGATTGTTAGGCAATCAGGTGCTTCTTGCATGAAGTTTCGACAAGGAATATAATTTAATGCTGCTAGAAGATACCTCGTTTGTCGACTAAGCCACCACGCACTGCCACCATAACGACCGTTTTACTGTGCTTCACCCACTCCTATATTCTATTTGCAGGATACTTTATCTAGAAGGGGTTTTCAGATCACGTTCTTGGCCAACCATTCCCCCCACTGGGTAGCAGTAAAGCTGCTACTGATCCCCGGTTCTTCGATGCCCTAGATGATGGTGTCAGTACATCGGGTCGCTTATAATATTCGCGCAACTAAGCATGGCATACGTTGAAGTATACGGTCGGGGAAACATGGACTCCCACAGCACGGTCTGCCTAATTTGTTGTGTTAGATTGGATATGTCACAAATCACCGGTGTCTTAATATCTTACTTTGACCATTTTCTTGATATCATCGGTGACAAAGTTACCGGTATTCAGTTCCCCGTTGTCACTAGCTTTGTCGCTAACAGTCAAAAGCTTGAGCACCTCCCGCTCCTCCACTCCAATATGTCCAGCAACCTTTGCCAATCTTTCATATGTTCTGTTGCGTGTCTCATTAACCACGCTTACATCAAAGAAATCTTTCTGTTGTTTGAACAAAGCGGCACTGAACTCCCAGAATTTCTCGGGAGCTACTCTCAGAACAGCTGCGCCCGCCTCATGCATTAATGTTGATGATGGGTGCCAGGGTTGGATATGTTGGCGAAAAATGACCTGCAGCTGGCCTCGGTATTGACTTGCAAGTGTAGGTCTGACTGAGCTGTAGAACGTATCGAACATCTTTGCGGAGAACTTAAGCTAAGTTTTAGCGTACATGCAAAAGTATAGTAGAGCCTACAGTGTGGACTCACGGGACACGCATAGTCAAGATCTCAATTTGTACTATTATCAGCAACCAATATGTGTCAATCCAGTCTCTGACATAACATACAAAGTTCAAGTGTGTGTTGCGGGAGCTGATCAGTACCAGCCCGCAATCTGTGACCCGCAAACTTGGGGGGAAGAGCCATTGGTGATTGTACCAAGAAAGGTATGGGTACTCTGTAATGCTGGTTGTTCTGCAGATGTGAGTGAGATGCGGTGGCCAGGTAATAAATGTATATTAAATGTACCTATGGAGGGGGTGGGGTAATCAACGCCTTACGTCATCTCACCATGAATAGTTATTACGGAATACGTGTATGAAAGATAAGTTGATATCTGCCGCGCCTAGCATAGTACAACCAACAGAGTTCTAGCCATAAACTACTCATATGATTCCCTTGTAATAACAGTCGCACAGCCTTTTGATGAATTGGCCTTTCCGATACTTGCTGATCACTTGACTAAGCATACCAGCCTAGTTACCACCTACACTCCATGTAGCTACTTGTGCATATCTATATAGCTTATATCTAAATCTCATCAACTGGAGTGCATTGACAACTACGATAACTATTTCGTTCGAGATCCTAGGTGCCGGATTTCTGAAAGGCTATAGCATGGAGGGGAAAGCTCAGTTTGATCAATGCCCAGGCATTAAAATAGATTAAAAGAGACCTCATAACATAGAGTAGGTCCCGTATCTTTAGCTACAGCAGAATGCACTTTGTAAAAGATGGAAGGATAGGCAGCCGGTGTTAAGGGCCCCCAAGCGCTTTTTGGTTGAATATGCTCACATCCTTAAGCTGCATCGAAATCAAGGACCAACTGGCCGTTGCTGGATCGTATTCACCTTTCACTTCAACCCTGCAAAACCCTCTGGGGCCTTTCAAGCCGACAGGGCCGATAAAGTAGAACGCGCCACGCCGAGGACGGTGCAGTTCTCGGGCCAAACAGTTCTTCAGCCGTATCTTGAAAGCTAACGATGCGGCGTACAGATCAGACCCGGGACCAAACTTTGGTAAAGGTAATCGCTGTAGTGTCGAGATAATTAGAGAAGGATGAAGGTCGACACCGCCTTTATCTCGCAATGTGCCTCCCTGAGAACCAGTAGGCGGAGTCAACTGTGCTTGAGACTGATGCACGGGGTGCAATCTGTCCAGGGGTTGAAGCTCGGACGATAGCGCCTTATGGGACGGTAGACTTGAAGTACCTGGGGCTTGTTCTTGCTCCAAGCCTGTGATATTAAGCCGGGAAAGCTGTCTTTTCACCAAGATCATATAGGCATCCTTTATAGCAAGTGCCACAGACAAAGGCTGTACACACCTCCGAAGACGGTCGCCATCCTCCAGAGACATAGGTTTTGAAACCCACGATATCCCACTGTCGGTGAATTCTAACCTACGCATCATAAGCAAATCCCAAGGGTAGTCCGGTCATGAATGCACATACCCTGAGCGCCTATAATCAGGGGGGGCGCGAGATGGGAAATGATGCACTAGCCAAAACCCTGTCACGCTAAGGGGACCCCCTAGCACGCGCGACAGTAAATCAGACTGGGAGGCATCTTTCTGAACGATGGATGCCAGCTCATCTGCGCATACAATGTTTAGCCAAGGACTAAAATACAACCGAGTCAGCCATACCTCTCAGGTATTGAAGCTTTTCTCGGTCCCGCGAGGTCTTGACAAATTCTTGCCACTCCGGGTCCGATGCTGCATATAGTTCACCTTTGCGTAATCGTGGCCAGCCCAATGGTATGAAAACAGGATCAGTATCTATCGTTACGCTCGCAGGGTTCTCAAGGTGCCCCTCCGTATCATTTTTTCGATTTTTGCCCACACCTATCTTTCCAGAGGGGGCTTCCTGTATGTCATCGGCATCGTCTAGTGTATCATCAAACTGAAGGAGAATGAACGAACTCCACAAATGAAATGCGGTACCATAAATTAAGAATGTGGTAAATAATCTCCTGAGGCATATGTCAGAGAGTGGAATATCTATAGTGCATCGAAGATTTATACCTACCTAATCCACGGCCGCTTGAATTTGACATGGCGCACATTGTTGAGCTTCGAGGTCTGAGACAATGGTGGGCTAATTCGAAAAAATGTAGAGTTTGGAAGTATTCGCCTGAGTCGAAACATTGAGAGATCGCATGTGTGGGCGCAGCTGTTCAACAAGAAGGCATATCTTTGACCCGTTTCTTAGAGTCCTGAAATTGACATGCCCCTAGTATACTTGAAGAGCAATATGGAAAGATGAGTAAAAACTTGTCCTCAAGGTTCAGGTAGAATCAAGATCGTACGAAAGTGATACCGATAAGCCAAACAAAGGAAATAGGAAAAGAAAGAGAAATAGAAAAAGATTAATAAAACTCAGGTGTTCTGAAGAGGTATGTACACTACTATAGAGATTGAATACAGACGAGACTTGAAGCAGCCTAATCATTGAACTCCCAACGTATCAGTCCTTAGCCAAGTGGGACAGCCCCCGATAGTAAGCACGTGATACGAGCTAGCTCAGTCATGAGATAACTAGTATATTTTGGGGTTAGTGAGAGCTGATGTACCATAGTTGCTGCTATCTACCCGTACAGAGGCGCGGGTGCTTCGTCTACTTAACGCTCAAATGCTAGTTCCTGACTAAAGAGTCTACGCTGAAAGACTACAGGTTTGTCAGTCAATTATTCCGGCAAGGCATTTACTATCAGAGCGAGTTAATTGCTAGTTCGTTCGCCTAGCATGCATCGGCTCACTAGCTTATTGAGTCTTTCATTAGCAATCGCATCCGGAACCAAAGCTTTGGATGCTTCCATATTCACCTTCGGCCCATCTCCACCATGGCAGAATATAAAGACTCCGGTGGTAACCGATGATGTAGCTCGGCATATTTTGGAGCTCCGAATGAACGTACCTACCGTTTCGGCTCTTGGAAAGTGGGACCAAGACATAGTCGAGCTTTTGGACAGATATGGCGGCGCGCGGCATTCGTTGTTTGGCGGCGATATCGACTATAAGGACGTCACTAGGAGCCTTGTGATTCTTGAAGGGATAGGTGCTGGGCTTGGTATGTTAAAAAACAATCGTCGCTATTCAAGACAGCTGACGAGCTGTTACAAGGATCTGCCATTCAGCAAGAGTATCAAGGAGACCTCATGATTGGTAGCCCTTCGGCTAACTACCTAATTGATGGTTTCCTCGACTCAACATCAGAGGCTAACTCTGACGGCTATGTTACGGCCACAAAGAACTATTGCAAATCCGATAGCGGAGGCGGAATCAGCTTCGATGTTCTTCAAGTAAGAAAGAAATCCTATCAATGGGACTTTTGGTTCAGCTAATTCTCACCTATATATAGACGATTGAAAATTGCATTCCTAAGGGCTCTGCATTCGAAGCGGTAGCCCACGTGTTTGGCAAAGAGCTTCTCGGCATTGTGAAGGTGGCAGAAACGTGGGTGGACGAGCAGAGTTTGACAGCTGTCTTGAAAATCTCATTTCAGGTATGCGTCTAATGCATAGTGGGCCAAGTGAAGTAACATTAACATACAGCAGGTTCCTGATGAATATGTGGGCTCTGGCTCTGTAGTTGATTCACTGACGTCTGTTCTTCATGGCCTACGTGCTCTTTCGTCAGAAGTCAGTCAGGTTACAGCAGTTCTTCTGCCTACAATCAACCAAGGTAAAGGTTTGAAACGTAAGGTGGATCCTCGAGAAGCCGTGAAAGAGGAAGCTTCTGTCAGATCCAGCAGCGCAGCAGTTATGACGACGCTTCAGAGGCAAACACATCCTGTTTGTTTCACCTCGAATTCCTCGTGCAATTTGGCAACTGATAGCTGCTCTGGACATGGGTTTTGCTATAAAAAGTCCGGTTCAGCCAACGATGAGGCCGCTAGCGACTGCTACGCATGCAAATGCAAGTCGACCATCGTCACCAAGGAAGATGGCACTGTTCAAAAAATTCGGTGGGGAGGGCCTGCGTGCGAAAAAAGAGATATCAGCTCCCCTTTCTTCTTGATTGCAGGTATCAGTGTACTGGTGGTCATGGCGGCAGGTACTGCCGTTGGGATGTTGTTTCACATTGGACAAAATGAGTTGCCTGGTGTTATAAGCGCTGGGGTTGGCCCGGCAAAAGCGCAGAAGTGATGTCAATGTTATATACACCTCTTCCAATTCCTCTTGACGGGAACTCTCGAAATCAATGTTCTGGTTACCACAGTTCATAATTGATGTTATAGTAAGATACGAAGCTTTGTTTTCCTGGTATATGCATTGGAAATATGGTATTCTCATCATCACGATGTACATTAAAACAAGGAGGAATAAACAATGGGGGACGGAAAAGAAAGAGGAGAGAGAGAGCAGGCTTAGATTAAAGAAATCCATACCTGCAGCAACGCTTCCTCGATAAATACCCAACCAACAACCTTGCCTAAAACCCGAAAATCCTAAATACCCTAGAACCTTTGCGCCATCAACGCCACGCCACGGGTAATAACTTTCATAATGGCCTGAGCTACTAAGCCAACAGCCTGGAACAAATGTAGGTGCCTAGACAAGAACTTCACACATCCTTCTTATGCAAGACAAAAACTGTCTTTCGAATAGTGAGGTACTTCAACGTATTATACAGAATGATATTTATGTATTTGCGTGATCTTGCACGCTGTAAATAATCGTGCCGTTGCCAAGTGGCATTCCAGATGCCATGAAGTGAGGAAGGGCAACGTTTGACATGGACTGGATAGGGTATCCGCGAAACATGATTTATGAGTCTGCTCATGCGCCGGACTGGGCTTCCAGCTGGCTAGGTGTCCGATCGGCCGCAGAGCGTGCAGTGTCCGTCGGGTGCGGCATGCTCTCCCTTGAATAATGATTCCGAGCGGAAAAGGATAGAAAAGAAAGGTTCAGCGACCTAGTAGGCGTAAATCGAGTCCTCCAATCTCGCCGGTCCGAAGGCTCTGGAGCTGAGCTTGACGGGTTATTAGCAGGCTGAGAGTGGTGAGCTTGTATTCGCCAAAAACGCGGTGCAGTTAGCCGGGACGACTGGGTTCCATTTCTCGATGGATCCTGTCGATCTGATATAGCTAGGGGATTCCGAAATGGGTTAACACGTCCTCCTATAAATACCGATTGTGGTTGTGTGGGAACGGCCAACCGTGTTGTATTGCGACGGCCTGAGCGTTCTGGGTTAGTTGTTAGTCCGCCGGGATCAGAGCGAGGCTTTGGAACATAATAATCGGCCTTGCACAAAGGACAACAGGCTCTTCGACTCGTTAACCACGGGTCGACACAGGATGCATGAAAAGCATGACCACATGTAAGCCCACGTATGTCATCGTCATCTTCGATTGTATCAAGGCAAATTGCACACGAATCGCCTGGGTTGGGTAAAAGTTCCGCTGGTACTGCGGTGCGAATTGGGTTGTTAACGTCTTCATCCTCAAGGGAATTGCAATTCTGTAACTGTTTTGCGTCTGGGCCATGGGTGCCATCAGCCAGCACAGCAAATGCTTGACCGGCGTTCTCCTTCTCTTGCGGCTGCACTAAGGCCGTCTGTGCGTGTTCAGCTGGTATAGATAACTGCGACGTGGTTGAATCACATCGACGGTGGCCTTTTATTGCCGAATTTGTTGTGTAAGAGGGTGCCCCAACAGTGGTAGATAAAACATTATGTTCACCTTTCAAGCTCTGGGGTCTGCTATTTGGTGCCGATATTCCACCTGCGGTTGGAAGGCCTTCATTCGCGCGCGAAGATCTCCACACTTTGTATTTAACAAGTGGAAACCGTTCGTTAACTTCATCCATACTCATCAACTTTTTTTCCCTCCTTCTCCTATGTGTTCGAGGCATGGTTACTAAATCTATCGGCTCGCCCGTTTCCTCGTTGCGTAATTGGCGGTTTCGCTGGTTATATCGGAAGCAATATTTTACTCCCACAATAATCCTAAACATGGTCGATTAGATTAGCGCACATTTTAAACATAACGCAAAGTTGGGCGTACCATAGGTTCGTGAATACAACACCAAAACCAAGGGCAACGAAGAATAAGAGGGGCGAACTCGTGGGGCTTGAGCTACTATCATCTCCGTTGTGATCAGTACTGGTGGCAGTTGGTTGTGGACCTGTTGCAGTGGATGCCATCTTGACAAACGTAGTCGTGATGATACTGGAGGGGCTGAATGTAGTAAACGGTGCCGGCCGTCTCGGTTGTTAAGGAGTGATATATCTAGAATCCCCGAGAATATTGACATGAGATTTCGTCGAGAAATCAACAACTCCCTGAAGCAACGTTATGGCTCTAACACGCAAAAGCGATGGGAGCAACCCGATTCATCTACTTCAGGGTAGCGATACAAGGCACACACCAAAATGCGAACGCGGTGGATCATCACTGGCGGCAGCTGCGCCTGGGGCTGCTGAAAGAATGGTTCTTATTGTAAACCAGGGACGTATATCGCATTTGAGTCTAGAATGCCGTTGACGATACTCCACATTACTCCGTAAGGTGGGTGGTAATGCGTGACCGAGGCCAATGGCTGTTAGGTCACGGGGTGGCTTATTATTACTCTACAGTACTCCGTACTCCGTACATGTACTGTACCTCGGTTTTGTCCCGCATTACCGTACCTGTAGCGATGAGCAGAGCATTGCAACAATCTACCGACATAGCAAAAAGGTACTTCTAAGTATGTGTTAAGTGACTACTGAGTGACTTTCATATCATACCTTTCACATTACTTCGTACAATTATTAAAATGCAGTATACACCTTAAGCCATACTCTAGGTAGAATGCTTCAGTAACAGAATGGAAATAAGATTACTCCGTAGTTTGGTACATACGGAATATCTTGTCACGATATAAAGATTGAGGTGTGCGGTATACAGAGAACTCCGTATGTGAAAGACAGGTGTTACGTATTCGCTGGCTTTCTTAATTAGATAAGCTAATTTGAAAGTGGGGTCTTATGGAGTCATATGGGGAGGCTCTTCAAGATTGAGTACTATCTACTCTGTAGATGCCTACCACTTGCGGAAGTTTCTCCATACAAGTTTTATATCGTCACACTGTTGTTCCTCCAACCACATCTGATTTCCTGATAGCGCAAACCTGCAAATGGATAGCCAAGTTACGAGCTCAGCTAAGACACCCAACCCTGTTGTCTTTTTTGACATCACTCTAGGTGGTAAGTACGGAAGATAAGATTGAGAATTCAACCTTAGACAGAAATCCCACGGCTTCAGAAGATGTCCAGCGTCGTTTCACCAGCACAACTCAATTAAAGATATGTGATTATAGAATACGGCGCTGGGAAATCTGCCTCATCAAATAAGATCTAAACAGACTGAGCATACTTATCTCACAGGGGAGTCACTGGGACGTATCAAGATGGAACTCTTCACCAGTATAACGCCACGAACAGCAGAAAATTTTCGCCAGTTCTGCACAGGAGAAAGCAAAAGTCCCCAAGGACGGCCACAAGGATATAAGAATAGCAAATTTCATAGAGTTGTGTGTACAATACATTATCCTCGAGACTAATGTTTCTGGGGCTGACTAATGCATTAAAGATCAAGGATTTCATGATACAGGGTGGTGACTTCGTCAATGGCGATGGCACAGGTTCTCGTACCATCTATGGCACTCCACGATTTCAAGATGAAAATTTCATTTTGAAGCATGATCAACCAGGGCTACTAAGCATGGCAGTAAGTCCCAGTACGAAAGCCTAGGGAAGCGGTGATGCTGACATGTCCAGAATTCTGGACCCAACACAAACGGTTGCCAATTCTTCATTACAACGACTGCGACACCGTTCCTAAATAATAAACACGTGGTGTTTGGACAAGTAGTGGAAGGAATGGACGTTGTGCGAATGATTGAAAACACTCGTACAACTAGGGATAAACCTAATCAAGACGTGACCATCATTCAGTGCGGGGAGATGTGATACATGATCAAAAGGTCGTTTCGAGTCCTAGGATATATGAAGAGAGAAAGTGAACAATTCCCATATTCCCAAGCAACGAAAAAGCCATTACATGTAGTGAGTTTCCTGATCCCTATCTATAGCACTTAATACACCTATACGCTCTTTTTCGTGCCATACTTTTCTCCCCCCCTGGTCGTTACAATCCAGGAGTATCACAACTTGAAAACCGCGTCGAGGGCTTAAAGCTTAAACTTGCTAAGATAATCAGAAGCCAAGGCAATAGCTTCGTCAGTTTTGTCTGGGTTAGTACCATTGCCAATAGACGTGGGCCCTTTGCCACCAGCCTTTCCACCAACCGCAGTAGAAACAATAGCCGCCCAATCGCTAGCGGAAGCTCCCTGATCGCTTATTGCCTAGTGAAAATAAAAATCGTCAGTGCGGGTCAAGAAGTACCGGGCTAGCGATGATATTACCTTTGACATATAGCAGCCGTGGACGACACGACCTTGGTTAGAGTCCGCGGCCAAGACGTAAACCGTTTTATCCTGTAGCTTCGACTTCACGTGGTTCAGGGATTCGCTAACAGCTTTTGCATTTGCTGAAATTGGAAGCCTAGCAACAAGCCACGACTTGTCTTTGTTCTCAGGGTTTTCGAAGTATGAAGTAATTGCCTCGAGCGCCTTCTTCGATTCAAGCTTTTGCTGCGCTTTTTGCGAATCAATGATTTGCTTGTTGATATGTGCAAAACGTTCACGGAACCTCGATTTTTGAACTGCTGAGATTAATAACTGGCTAAGGTCGACTTGAATTTGCTTGGCATCCTGTTCTTTCTCAGGACCTAGGGCCATTGCTTCAAGACGGTCCAAACGCTTCTCGAATCCCAGAGCGACGCGCTGCACTTCATGAGCATCCTCTCCGGTAACTGCAATAATTCTGCGGATGCCTTTGGCAATGCCGCTCTCTTCCAGAATAACGAGCTCCTTAATGTCGCCTGTCTTTTGCACATGAGTTCCGCCACAGAACTCAATACTAACTTTTTCCCAACGAGGGTCCTTAACATTCTTGAGGATCTCCTCCAGCTCCACGCCTACAGACACAACACGAACAGGATCTGGATAGGTCTCACCGAACACGGCTCTAACTCCTGAGATCTGTCGGGCAGTTGCGAGAGGAACCTCCTGCGAGTAGACGGCGCAATTCTGGCGAATATACTCGGTCGATATATCCTCAATCCTTTCCAGGTCTTTATCTGTGACCGGAGATTTATGAGAAAAATCAAACCTAAGCTTCTCAGCAGCAACAAGTGAGCCCTTCTGCTCCACACCATCTCCCAGTACCTCTTTCAGCGCGAAATTAAGAATATGCGTGCCTGTGTGGTTATTTCTGATGGGCCACCGACGAAGTTCGTCGTATTCACAAATGACTTCATCACCAACAGACAGAGAACCATACTTCATGAAGCCAGTATGAAGGACATAACCAGCATAAAGCTGGACATCGCCAACTTCAAGCTCAGCCTGTCCGTCAATGACAATTCTACCTGTGTCATTTTCCTGTCCGCCTTGCTCGGCATAGAAATTCGTGCGATCGAGTATAAGCCCAAGTTGGTCACCCTCGGGTATCTGCTCCGTTGAAAGATGGAAGGATTTTCCATGGTAGATCGCCTTGACCTGGGCAGTAATGTTCCCTCTATCGAATTTGGCCGAGTCGTTCGTTTTGGGAACGTCATTCATTTTCTCCAATTTTCCAAGATCGTGAACATCCAGTTTGACGGTGTCGGCGGCAGCTTTTTTCTGTCCTTTACTTGCTTCCTTAGCTCTTGAGCGAGCCTCCTCGAACTCAGTATCGTCAATTCGTAGGCCACGTTCCTCTGCCATAATACGAGTCAAGTCGACAGGGAAGCCAAAAGTGTCATACAATCTCCAAACATCAGCACCGTGGAGCTTATCGTCTCCCTTAGCCTTAGCTTGCTGAGCATAATGTTCGAATTGCCTTTCACCACGATCCAGAGTCTTTGCAAACGAAATCTCTTCCTCGTCAAGTATTTCCATAACGTCTTGCTGTTTCCGCTTGACCTCTGGAAACATGTCACCCATCTGATCCACAAGGGTCGGTACGATCTTGGAAAAGAAATTGCCAATTTCGACCCTGAAGTATTTTCTGGCATACCGTGCACCTCTGCGAAGAACCCGACGAATCACATAGCCACGGCCCTCGTTATTCGGTGCGACGCCATCTGAAATGGCAAATGTCAGGGTTCGAACATGATCTGCTACAACCCTGTAGGCCGTGTCGATTCCGTCCGCATCTTCAACACCAAATCGTCCCTGATACGGCCGTGCTCCAGTGATGTCCTTAATGGTTTGGAATAACGGAGAAAACACATCGGTGTCATAATTTGATGACTTATTTTGGAGTACCGAGACCAAACGCTCAAAGCCCATGCCAGTGTCGACATGCTTATTCGGGAGGGGCTTCAAAGACCGGTCTGACTCACGGTTGTACTGGATGAAAACGTTATTCCAGATCTCAAGAACATTGGGATCATCCTGATTGACGAGGTTGGAGGCATTGCGGCCCCCAATCCTGTCATAGTGGATTTCGCTGCAAGGTCCACAGGGGCCCTGATCACCCATTTCCCAGAAATTGTCTTTCATATTCCCAGGAAGAATGTGGTCTTCCGGAACACCCACTGCTTTCCATAGCTCCTTGGCTTCCAGGTCGGGTGAGAGGCCACCCTCCTTGCTCCCCTCGAAGTAGGTAACATATAGCCGTTGAGGATCCAATCCGTATATCTTTGTCATGAGTTCCCAAGAGTAATTGATCGCTTCCTTCTTGAAGTAGTCGCCAAAACTCCAGTTACCAAGCATCTCAAAGAAGGTCTGTTGTAAGTCCCCTACTATCAGTACGTGTAATAATAATATGCACGAGATTGAATATCGCCTCACATGATGATAGCTGTCCTTTCCCACATCGTCCAGATCCTATTATCGCTGCGGTTAGTCTTTTCAGAAACAGTAAAGAGATTGTCTTCTCTTTGCCACTTACATTATGCTTACCACCGGCACGGATGCACTATAAGAATGACTTAGTTGTGGAACTTTTAAAGGGGACAATAATTTTCATGTAGTAACCTTTTGTGTATTGACCGCGCTCTTCAGGTTCGCAAAATCAGATTGTGGATCCACGGTGCCTAAGAAAATCGACTTGAACTGATTCATTCCGGCATTCGTAAAAAGCAAGGTTGGATCCGAGTGAGGAACCACAGGAGCCGATGCAACTAGTCGTACGGTCCGGTGTTAGCTCGTTGAAGGACTGAGAATATAATATGCAGTATATGGTATACCGAAAGTATGTCCATTTTTTTGGAAATATTGAATAAATGCATCCCGAACAGATTTTGCAGTCCACTCTGGACTACTTTGTATATTTGAATTCATTCTTAATGGTGCTGAGATGGTGTTTGCAGATAACGCACTTCGAAGTGGGGGAGGGGGAGGGGAAGTGTGAAGATGGTAGAATGTTCTGGGGTTTGACCTAGGGGGCGACAGCAGATGAGTCAAAGCCAGTTGCCCATCCCTCAAAAGCTTAGGGGCTCGCATCAAGCTACCCACTCAGCGATGCATCCAGTTGCACCAGGTTGACTTCGCGCGTGCTCAGGATAGCAGATGGTAGATTATTAAACTCGTCCTATTACTCCGCAGAAAAGTTCTCAATTCGTTACCCGGCTGTTTGTGGTTCGGATGGCGCAGCATACTGATGTGGGAGTTTATCACGGAAAAAAGCGTCCCGCGGAGAGTGACCCTGATGGAGATCAGCCTCTAGCAAAAAAGTTTGGTTGCTTGCATATTGGTATGTCTTACCATGCATGGCCTTGGCTCCTTCTATCTCTCTGTCTCTCTTATTGCTGCCCTTTCTTTCAAATACCTTACCTCTGTCTCTGTCTCTTCTTTTTGTTATTTCTTTTTTGTTTTGTCTTTTTTCCTGTGCTTTGCTTTCCCGTCCTTCAACGTATCCTCTAACACCACAACTTCAGGTCCTCGAGCAACCAGCAATACTCCTAGAGAAATTCGAGAAAATCTCGAAGTTGGTCAGCATGTTTTCTCAGCTTTAGATGACATGATGATATTGGACGACACAAAACATACGGTTTACATTCATGACCTTGAACGTGAGATAGCAGAAACTGAGCTTCCCAGTGATTCTATCACGTTTCTGCCTGGGATCGGGGAGAACTTGCGAGCAATCCCGAGATTCGTCGTCACAGAAGCAAAGCCAATATGCAATGAGCTGGTCCTCTATAGAGAACCAGCGTCACTAACGGTACCGAAGGAAAGAGACACTGTGCGTAAGGCCTTGATTGAGACAAGGGAGCGGGCTAGAATAAATCAATGTGGGCGAGACCCGTCCACAAATAGCACTTTACACCCGGGAACGGTCGCAGATCCTGGTAATTCAAACAATACCCTTCATCGGGAGGATGAAATGGAGATAGATGCTGGGATATAGGGAGTTCTGAGCCTTCTCAATTCATCCCTAGACAGTCTAATTGGGCCATCATAAGTTTGAACTCGCGCGGCTACTCTATGTGGCATAGATACAGTGAAAGATCTCGTCCTCTTCCCTTTGAGCCAACATAACCTTGTCGCAAATCATGGCAGCTGTGTGAAGGTTAAAAGACTTTATACGGATACAGGCGGGATTTATCAATAAACTAAATGCTCGAAGGGCTCTCTATATATTTCAATTGTCGGGATGCCAGGGTAATGGATGTTCCGCGTATATTGATGCACATTTTGCCATAAGACATTCATAAGGGATAGTGTCAATATAATGATATCTCCGTATCTTACAGGATGGCGCAATGATTGTGCTCAGCATTCAGGTAAGTGTAACTTGGCTTAAACTTCTTCACCAAGAATAGATGTTATCTGCCGATGACTTTATCCCAACAGCCCTGCATTAAACAACTAACGTTTGATAGTACTAGTATTTTAAATACAAAGCATATCTTTCACTAGATAGAGTCAACCGTATAAGAGAGACATATAGCTATCCAAGACTTTATTATAGATCCTTGCCTGAGTACTCGTATATGTACTGCTGTATGATAATAGTACTACAGTTGTATACCTAATCACGCGGATATAAACTAATTAGTTGTCCGGCTAGTGTTAAGAGTCAAAGGTGTGCGGTTAACTAATTAACTAACTAACTAACTGACGTAATCGGTAAATAAGCGGGTCACGCAAACGAGCGGATCAACGCGCTGCTATATTAAAAATTAAAATAATTAAAATACTATAAATTTAGATTTCTATATAAAAATAAATAGTTCTATTAATTTAGATAATATATAATTTTATAATTTTATATACTATAGCTAAAATATTTAAATAAAATATATTTAAAAATTAATTTAATAAATAGAAATCTATCTATCTATATAGCTTTATTTATTTAATTTTAGTATTTAATAAAAATTTAGACTTTAGATATTAATATATCTTTTTTAAAAATAATTTATTTAATAAAATATTTTTATTTTTTAAGCTATTTTTTATACGCGGTTTAATATTATTCTAATTAATATTTTAATATTATTATATTATTTATAGTTTATTTAATATTTTTAATTAATTAATTTAAATTAATTTTAATAAATAAATTAAAATTATAAAATTAATTTTTAAATAGTTTTTTAAATATAGATTTTAATTTTTTTAATTATTTAATTATATAAAATATTTTAAATATTAAACTATTTTAACTATTAAATCTATTATCTAGAGATATAGAGATTTTAAATTAAATTATTAATTAAAAAAAAAATATACTTAAAAAATAGAGAAATTAGATTAATAGTTTTAAAAATATTATATATATTATTATTAATAAAAATCTTTATATAGATTTTAAAATAGATTTTTAAAAATTTAATTTTATTAATATAATTAAATTTATAATATATTTTAGATTTAATTAAATTTTTATATAAAATTTTTAGTAATAAAAAAATAATAATATTAAATAATTAAAATTTATAAAAAATATATATAGATATATAGATTAGTATAATATTATTTTTTATATAGATTTAATTAAATAAAAATATTAAATAATTATTATAATTATTTAAAATAAATAAATAGTATTTTTCTATAGATTAGTTAATAATATAAAATATAAAATAATTTTATAATTAATATAGATTAATCTTATTATTTATTTAGTTATTAAAATTAATTTTAATTCTTTAATTAAAAAAAATTTTATTTTTTTTATATTAGATCTTTATATATATTTTATTTTTAAGAATAATATAAAAAAATAAAGTTTATTTATTAAAATTAATATATTTTATAGTAATAATCTATTTTTAATTTTTTAATTATAATAAAAATAATTTTTTTAAATATATTAGATTTAATAATAATTTTAGCTATAGCTATTAGATCTATTATAAATTCTATTTTATTAAAATTATATATATTATTTAAAATTATATTATATTTTTAAATAGTTTTATTTATTTATTTAAATTAAATATTTAAAATTTTAAAATTCTCTATTTTAATATATTAATAATTATAGTAATATATAAAATAAATTTTAAATTTAGATATATATTTAATAAAATTATATATCTATTTTTTTTCTATAGTAATAAAAAAAGAGATAGTATTATACTTTAAAAATAAAATATTAACTATTTTTTATATATATATAGATTAAGAAAATACTCTATATTTATTTAATAATAGAATCTATTATTTAAGCAATTTCTTTTTACTAAAAATTATTTTATAATTATTTATATATATATTTAATTAAAATATATTATTTAATAAATATCTTTAAAGTATTATAAAAGATATATTAAAAATATAAACTACTATATAAATATTAGTAATTTTTTTTTAATAGTTAATATAGCTAATAAAATTCTATCTTTCTATTCTATCTAAGATTTTAATAATTTAGGCATTTTTAGTAATATAGCTGGTAGTTAAATAGTCTTAAAAAAATAGATGTGTAGAAAAATGGGCGTGTTGACCCGCTCGTTTGCGTGACCCGCTCGTTTACCAATTACGTTATGCTCTAGGTGATTATATAATTATATGTAACCATAAGCACGAGGAGAATGGGTATTATTTCCTTCCCTCTTAACCATCCACATTGTTTTTATGCAATGGATCAAAGTGAGAAACGAAAGTTCGAGCAACCGACACCATATCCCGAATATGGTCTTGACAATACCGACAAACGACGGAGGGTAGTCGGACCAACATTGCCTTTATCAAATCCTGCAGACGATGACACACTAGACTCTAATGGCGAAAATGAAAGCAGTGACGACGATGACATCGGTCCGTGTTTACCACCCTCGGGACCTATGGAGACCAAATTAGTGGATGCCAAGACACATGGCGACACTCCATATGACCCATTGACTGAGCAAGGTCATGCTGGCGAAGATCGAAGTCATCGAGATGAGTGGATGTTACAGCCACCAGGGTCAAGTGGAAGGACTGCAAGGGTGGATCCAACCAAACTGAGGAGTAGAAAGTTTCAAAGTGGAAGATCAGCATCAAATTCCCAATCAGGGGAGGTAGATTCGTCTTGGACGGAAACGCCAGAGCAAAAAATGAAACGTTTACAAGATAAAGTCATGGGTGTTAGCATATTTGGTGCAAACAAAGATCAAGTAACTCGACCTGCCAGAGTATCACAGGCCATGCAGGACAGAATCCAAAAGTACAATGTGAGTTATGACAAGCACTATAGCATATTGCTGATCTAATGAGTGCTTATCAACCCCAGGATGCAAAACGGAAAGAAAATGCAGCTGGAAATATGTTACAACCTCTCGAGGAATGTAAAAATTTCGAGGAGGACGATGCTAGCAGTCGCCCCTTTGATAAAGAGAAGGATATGGCTATCTCCTCTAAGATAACCAACTCCCAGCGTCGGGAGATGATTAATAGGGCCGCTGACTTTGGTTCTCGGTTCAGTAAGGGAAATTACCTATAACAATCGGATGTTGTACATAACAACTTGTACCGGGAGTCATACCCTAGTATCTCACCAAAGGTTCCAGCTCGATTGATTGGTATTTCTAGATTGGTTGGTAGTGCCCAGACAAAGCTATTGTACCCGATTATCGCAGGAAGGCCGGCTGGCTTACTAGATATATACCCTAACTAATAGCATCTCAATAGTGAGTCGTGACAACATGCTACACGGCTCTATGTCTCTGTGTCTCTATTTGGTGGATATATTATATCATTTATATTAGCAAATATAAGGTTCATACAAAGGAAAGTAGTTGATTTCTTTAGACTTATTACAGGTCTAGGCTGACTTGTGCTTTTAGACACCAAGAGTATATATAAAGAATAAGTAGTTACTGCACCTATTACAAAAGGTAGATGGTAAGCCATTACCTTAAATGAAGTTATTCTTCTAAGATAGCTATTTAAGATAGAGATATACTATACTCTAAAGATATTTATAATAACCAGTTATATAGAATACATTACAAGTTATAATATGATTTCGATCCCCTTTGTAGGAGCGCGAACGGCCTCGTCAAATAATAACCTTGTTCAACAAACAAGCGGACCAGGTTAAATCAGATATAATTATCGAACAGTATCAATTATACTAGATAGATTACTAAAAATAAATAGTATAAAAAGACTTATACTATTTCTAAATTTATAAAGTCTTTATAACAACGGTTGTCTCAGGCAACTATATTCTACTACAAGCGAGCTGCTAGTAGGCCGCCGGCTTATATAATATATAAATATTTTTAAATAATTTATTTATTATATTAGATAGAAAAACTATGATATAATTTTAAATAATCTTTAGTCTGTTAATACTATATTTTTAAAACCTATTAATTAATTATACTTTATAATATTACGCCTAGGGCTTTATTATTGAATTTAAGATCAGTTAGTAGACCATGTTCTAAGGATTATTAACTTAAAGTTATTTTTTAATTTCTATTATTATTAGGTTATAATTTTTAAAAAATAGAGATTATATCACGGAGCCGATGTAGAATCGGTCCATAGGGTATACAGAATCTCTAGGTCTTTTAATTCCTATTTAATCTATATATATAGAGATTTATTAACTATTTAATTAAGATTCTAAAAAAAAGTTTCTAAAAAGAAAAGAATTTTTATGCTATTTAAATATTACTAAAAATATAAAAAAAATAAAAATTAATTTATTTTTATATTTACTCTATTATTTAATTAATAATAGAGCTTTATATTTTATTTTCTATTTTTTTATTTACTCAATAGATTATTTAGTTTATATAATAGATTTTTTATTATAATTTTAATTTTTTTTAATTATTTAAAAATTATAATAGTACTAAAAAATATAAAGTAAATTACTATAATATTTTTTAGTATTTTTTTTATAATTTTCCATAAAAAATATAAGTTAGATTCTATAATAATTAAAAAAAATTATTAAATAATTCAAAAATTAGATTAATAACTAAAAAATATTATTTAATTATTAATATTTTAACTCTATATTTTTAATTAAAAAAGATTATTAAGTTATTTAAAAAATATTTTTAAATTTATTTTTAATTTTAAATATTTATTTAAAAAATTTAAATAAAAATTTAAAGAAATTAAATAAAGAATTATTATTATTTTATTATACATATTTTCTATTTATAAATAAAAATAATATTAATATTTTATTAAAAAATAAAATAAATAATAATAAAAAAGTAAGATTTTATAATTTTATTTTTATAAATAATTAAAAAAAAAATAAAAAATTAATAAAATAATATTAATTTTAAAAAAAATTTATAATATTTTATTTATAAAAAAAAGTCTTAATATAATTAGTCTAGATAAAAAAATGTTAAAATAAAAAATAATATAAAATTAATATAGATTTTATGTATATAATTCTATATTTTATTATAAAAACTATAGTCTATTTCTATATATTTATTGATATTTAAAATACTATTAAAATTTTTATAAATATAAATAATTATATTAAAATTAATATTATTAGCTTTAAATTTATTTAAAATTATAAATTATAAGAAGTCGATTTTTTTATATTTTTAATAAAAATAATTAATTAAATTATTATATTTATTTACAAAATCTAAAAGTTTTTTAGTATTACAACAAATTTAGAAAAATTTATTTAAATTTTTATTAAAATCTATATTATTATTAATAAAAACTTTTAATTAAAAAGGATTTAATATTTTTTTATAACTATACTATAGAATCTATATATTCATTTATTAATATAAAATTATTATTAATAATTTAAATTTTTATTATTGAAATTATTATTTTAAAAAAATTTATAAAAATTTATAAAAATTATATCTATATTTTTACTATTATTAAAATATTTAAAAATATTTAATTATTTAATAATAATTTAAAATTTTAATTATAATTTATTAATAAAATATCTTTATAATTTATTATATATAAAAATATCTTTTTATTAAAAAATATAAAAATTAATTTATATAATATATTATTAAATCTAAATTAAAAAAAATAAATAAAAAATTATAATTTATATTTAATATAATTATTTTAAATATATAGTTATATTATTTAATTTTATTAAGATATTTATAACTTTATAAAATTATATATATATTATTTTATATAATATTTTTAATATATTGTTACAGACCCTTATCTAGCACATCTTATTAAAGACAGATATATAAAATAGAATAATAATAGAATAATAAAAGCTAATTTCTAAGTTGAAAACACTTAATAAATTATTTATTTAGTAATTATTTAGAAAGAGCTATAGATATTAATATTAATTATTATAATAAAATTATATATATTATAATAATAATATAACTAAATATATTAGTAATATAAAAAGTTTATAGTATTAATAAAATATAGTATATTATTAATATAAAAAATTATAGTAATAATATAATAAGTAAAAATATATAAATATATTTATTTATATACTTAATTTAATTTTTTATAATTAATATATATTATTACTATAGAGTTATTTTTAGTAATAAAACTAATTTTAATTTATTTATATTTTTTTAACTATTAGATATATATATTTAATAAATGTAGTTCTTTAAATTTAAATCTAGTATTAATAGTAGTTTTATATTAACTATATTTCTATAATAATAATAGTTTAGTATTAATAGTAATCTTATATTAACTATATTCCTATAATAATAGAAATTAAAGAATAACTTTAAATTAATAACTCTTAAAATATAGTCTATTAACTAGTTTTAAATTTAATAATAAAGCTCTAGATATAATATATTAATTACTAATTAGTAATTTATATAAGTTAAACTATATTTAGACTTAAAAATAATAAATATATTTTTAAAGATAAATAAAAAGAATATAACTACTAGCTCTAGTACTAGTAATTTAATATTAATATTTACTATAATTTTAATTTTTATTTAAAAAATTAAGATAGTTAATTAGTTCTAGAAATAAATTATTTAACTAGAGATATATCTAGTAGTTAAAACTATTAAAATTAAAATTTTAGAACTATTTAATAAATAATATAATAAATTTTAAAAATTTTTAATTTAATTAAAATTATACTTTAGAATTAACTATAATAAAATAAAATTTAATAATAATAAAATTTATTTTATATTTATTTATTTTACTAGTAGAGTATTTAATTAATTTAAATTCTTTATTTAAAAATACTATAAAAAAATAAAAAAAATTAAAATAATAAAATAAAATAAATCTTTATATTCTTTAATATATTGAAAAAATATTTTAAATAGATTTTTAAAGATATTAATATAATTTAGAATATAAAATAAAAATTTTAATAATTATAATATATTAGATTTATTAGTAAATTAATATTAGACTTTATATAAATTATTATTTATTTAGATTAAAATAAAAATATATATATTACTAAATTTAAAGAATTATTAAAATTAGAAGTTAAAAAAAAGCTTATTTATATAAAAAGATTTAATATATTTTATAAAATAATTAAATAATTAATTAAAATCAATAATAAATTATATAATTTTAATTAAAGAAACAAAAAGTAATATAACTATAATATATTAAGAAATAATTATATTAGATAATATAATATAAATAAAAAAAGATATATATAATTATAAAATTAAAAATATTTTCTAAAAGAAAAAAAAATATTAAAAATATAAAAAGCTTTATTTTAACTATAAAAAAGTAAAGTATATATTAAAGAACTATTAATAGAAAAAAAATAATTAATAGTAATAAAATAAATTATTTTAATAATTAAATATAATTAAAAAATAAAAAATGAATATATAATTAAATACTATTATAAATATATATATAAATAATTAAACTAGAAGAATTTAATATATTATTAGAATTAAAAGTTTAACTATAGATAAGATTAATAAAGAAATTAAAGCTATATAGTTTAATATTAATATAGATTTATTAAAAAAAAAGTAATATAAAAAAATAAGTCTAATAATAATAATTAAATTATATAGCTATATTTTAATAAAAATTAAAATAATCTATAGAATATTATAAAATAGTAATATAATTAATTTAATAAAAATAAAATTAATAAATTAGTTAATTATATAAATAAAAAAATTATAGATTTAAATAAATTAATAGTAAACTATAATATAAAATTATTATAAAATTAATTAAAAAATATATAAAATATATATTAATCTATAGAATAAATAGTTTTAATAATATTAATTAATATAATAAATTTATTTTAAATATAATTAAAGTAAAAAATACTAATATTTAGACTATATTAAATATAGTAAATTAAAGTTAAGTTATTATAAAAATAGAAGATTTTTATTAATTAGATTAATAATATAATTAATAAAATTATAAATATTAGAATATAAATACTAAGAATTAGAATAAATATTATTAATAATATAATAAATATTTAATTATATATAAAATATATAGTATAGATAAATTTAAATATTATAAAAAATTTAAATTTATTAATTTAAATAAAATAAAAAAAGAATATAAAAAAATATATAAGTATTTAAAAAAATATAAATATTATTATTATATAATAGAATTAATATATAATTATTATTTTTAAATAGTATATTTTTAATTATAAAATAATATAAATTAAAGAATATTTACTATAATTAAATAAAGAAAATATATTATTAGAATTATTATTATTAATAGAAATTAGTATAAATAATAATTAACTTAAATATAAAAAATAATTTTATATTATTAAAATATTAAAAAATATAAAGATGAAAAAATAATAAAAAAAATATTAAATCTTTATTTAAACTAGATAGCTAGAAATTAAAAATTAATTAAGATTTAATTAAAATAATATTTATTACTATAGTTATAAAATAATATATTAAAAATATAGTTTTTAATATTATATTTTTAAAAAATAAATATAATATAATATTAAAAATTTTATAGCTTAAAGATTATAATCTAATAATAGACTAAAAATAATAAATACTCTATTTAAATAATTACTATTATTTAAAAAGATTATATATAAAGTATTGTTAGAGATATATTTTCTATTTAAGAAATTTTCTTGAATATTCTAGAATCTTTCTAGAATATTATCTATCTAGAAAAAATTAAATAAAAAATCCTAACTAGATAATATTAAATAATTATATTCTAATTAAAAAATATTAGATAAGTATTAAATTAAGAAATATTAAATAAATTTTTAATTTAATAAGTCTAAGTAAACTTAATTTAATATAAAAAGCTATTTAATTCTCTATTAAATTAAATTAATTTTTTTAAATAAATTATTATCTAATTATTTAATTATTAAATATTAAATTATTTTTTTAATCTTTTCTATTTATATTTAATCTAAAGCTTTAATTATTTTAGCTTTAGTTATCTATTTTTATTATTTAATCTAGAGCTTAGATTATCTAAGCTCTATCTATTTATTTAGTCTAGAATTATTATTTAATTAATTCTAGCTTTTTTATATAATTTAATTATTTATTTTATTTATTTTATTTATTTTATTTATTTTATTTATTTTATTTATTTTATTTATTTTATTTATTTTATTTATTTTATTTATTTTATTTATTTTATTTATTTTATTTATTTTATTTATTTTATTTATTTTATTTATTTTATTTATTTTATTTATTTTATTTATTTTATTTATTTTATTTATTTTATTTATTTTATTTATTTTATTTATTTTATTTATTTTATTTATTTTATTTATTTTATTTTATTTTATTTTTTAATTTATTCTAGCTAATTCTAAGATTATTTTATTTTAAAATTAAAGTAGCTAATAGTTATAAATCTAGATTAGTTTTATTTAAAATTTTAAATTAATAATATTTTTACTTTTTTATATTAATTAATTTTATATATATATATAATATATATATATATAAATCTATTATTTTATATATTAATTAAATATATTAGATTTTTATATTAATTTTTATATTATTTTTATAATTTATTTTATTAACATTAATCTATTTTATTTATTAATTATTAATCTAATCTATATATATATAGAATTATATAATTATATTAACTAAATTAAAGATATCTATTTAGCTTAGTTAATTAAATAATTAATTTTAATAAAATTAATATATTAAATTAATAGCTAAGACTAAAGAGATTTAAAACTATATAGATTTTAATCTATCTAGAGAATTAATTTTATTATATTATTCTATAAAATCTAGTTCTAATAATATTTAATCTAGAATTAGAATTTTAATTAATCTAAAGCTATTAAATTAAGAGTTTTATAAAGATTCTATTAAAAATTATAAAGTTAAAGTTAAAAAATATTAAATAATTTTAATTAAAACTTTAATTTTATTATTAATTATTATTAATTTAATATTATATATTAATAGATAAATAATTTTATTAATTAAATTATTTTATTAGATTTTAAAAATTTTATTTACAAAATTAGTTTTCATTAATAAATCTAAAAAATAAGATCTAATTAAATAATATACTAGATTTAAAATTCTATTTATTAATTTGTAGAATTCTATATATTAGTATAAAAAAATCTTATATTAAAATTCTAGATCTAATAATTTTTAAAATTTAGAATTCTATATAATCTCTATTAAATTTTTTAGAATTAATTTTTAATATTTTATCTATTTTTTTAATTCTATAGTAAAATAAATTATTTAAAAAATTTAAAAATAATAATATTATATTATTTTTCTATAAAATAATTAGATAATTTAAAGATTATATTAGATTAAATTAATTAAATTAATTTAAAAATTCTAGATTTAAAATTATTACTATAATGCTATAAAATTTATTTAATTCTAGATCTACTAATTTAATTAATTAAAATAATTAAATAAAATAAAATTTTAGAAACTTTATTTTTAAAAAATAGTTTTATTTCTTTTATTTAATTTAAATAAAAAAGATTATTTATTTAATAAATATTTTTATATTAATAATTCTATTAAATCTAGTAATTAATTATTTAATTTAGAGATTTTAAATTAATTTAAAATAATAAAAATTAATAATTTTAATTATTATTTTAAGTAATTAAATTATTTTATTATTTAGATCTCTAGAGTTAAATTTTAAAAATCCATAGATATATAATATTATTTTTAATAATTATATTTATAATAATTTTAATAAATTTATAGATTTTAAATTCAAATTTATTAAAATCTATATAAAAATATTAATATTAAAATTCTAGAATATAATATTATTTTTATAGAGTCTATTATTTCTATAAAAAAATAATTTAAAAAAATAATTAATTTTAAATTTTTAGATTATATTTATATATTTAATTTCTATTTTAAAAAATAGAAAGAATAGTCTATTCTATAATTCTAAAATTTTAAGATTTAAAATTCTAGATAATAAATCTATTTATTATATAAAAAATTAAAAAAAATAATTTTTTAATTTAATAGATATTATTTAATTAATTATATAATTTAAAAAATTTTAATTTATTAATTAAATTATATATATTTAGAATCTATATAGATTCTAATAATTTTAAATTTATTAAAATATTTAATATATTTAAAATAAATTTTTTTAAACCTAATTTTTTTAGAATTAATGTCTCTAGAAATAATAATTTATTTAAATCTAATTTATCTAGAAATTCTAATTTATCTAGAGTATTTAATTATTTTAAAATTTCTAAACTATATAAAAATTACTATTTATTAAAATAATTAAATAATCTATATAAAAATAATTCTAAATATTTTAAAATCTTTAGAATCTTTAAAAACTCTAAAATATTTTAAAATAATAAATCTAAAATAGATAAAAATAATTAATTAAAATATAATTTAAAAAGCTTTTATTTAAATAATTATATATCTATTATTTTTATTAAATATTTAAATAAAAATTTAGATATAAAGTTTAAATACTTAAATCTTAATTTATAAAAAAAAACTATAGATTTTATAATAAATCATTTATCTAGAATTAATATAGAATTTAGATTATTAAATTTTAATTTAATAAAAATAACTATAGTAATATATTTAAAAATGTTAAAAATTTTTTAAATATTATTTTTTTAGTATTAAAAATTAGAATATTTAAATAAAAAAGCTTTAATTATTTAATTAAATTAAGTCTAAATACTAGAATATTAAATTTTAAAAAAAATGAATTTTAACTTTACTTTATATATTAGATATTTAATTTAAAAAAATAAATATTTAAATAGTTAATTAATATAAAATAAATTCTATTTAAAATTTTATATTAGAATCTAATTTATATAAAAAAGAATTTAAATAGAATATAATATATAAACTATATATATATTATTTTTACTTAAAATTTTATTTAGAGTAAACTCTAAGATTTTAATTAAAAATTTTTATAGATTTAGAATTTAAAAGATTCTATTTAAATAATAATAGAAATCTAGTTAATTTTTATAGATTTTATAAAAATTTAAAAATTAAAATAATTACTAATTTTATAAAATAATCTAAATAAAATCTTTATTTAAAAAAAACTAAAGCTTTAATTATTTTAAAAATCTATTTACTATTAGTTAATTTAGATATTCTAATTTTTCTATAGTTTAAAATAGTTAATTTAGTATTATATATATTAATTTCATTATTTATTAAATCTATTTAATAGAAATTATTATATAAAATTTTAAAAAATAGTTTTAGTTATATAGAACTAAAATCTATTTAAAATTTTAAATTAAAAAAAATTAGATTTAATTTTAAATTTAATAGAATAAGATTTTATTTTATATGATTAATTAAATAATTTAAATCTAGATAATAATCTAGATTTAAGTTAAAAAATAAAAATAATTATAAAAATAATTAATTATTTATATTATTTACTAGAGATTCTTTATTTAATTTTAAAAAATTTCATAAAATAATTATTAAATTATTTATTTTTATAATTAAAGATTTATTTAATATCTTTATATTAATAATTTTAATTAATAATAGAAATTTTAATAAAATAAATTTCTATAGATTAAAATCTTTAGAACTAGATTTAAAAAGATCTAGATCTAAATTATTTAATAATTTAAATTCTAGATCTCTATAGATTTCTAGAAATTTTTAAATTAAAAAAAATTAATTTAAAGCTATTTTTATATATTTTTTTATTAAAAATTAAAATAAATTTATATAAAAATATTAATCGAAAAAAGTTTAACAATAATCTATATCTAGAATTAATTAATTAATTTAAAAATTTTAAATTTAAATTTAGATTTAAATAGCTATTAACTATAGAAAAAAATATAAATAATTTATTTAAATAAATATATAAATCTTTATATTAATTAAAAAAATTAATTTAAAATTTTATTATTAAAATAGATATTTAAATATAAATATAATTCTAGTAGTTTTTTACTAGATTTTAAAATAAAAATCTATATTAAAAATAATCTATAGTCTTTTAATTAGCTAAAAACTAGAATTTTAATTTTAATTTTTAAAATTTTTAGAACTATTTTAGCTTTAATTACTATTTTCAATTTAAAGATTATTTAATTAAATATAATAAATATATTTTTAAATAGCTATATTAATAAAATTATTTTTATTTTTTAATTATCTAAATATAGATCTAAAAATAAAGTTTTAAAATTAAATAAAATTTTATATAGTTTAAGATAATTACTATTTTTATAATAAAAAAAATAGAGTAAATTCTAGAAGCTTTAGAGCTTAGTTCTATTTTTAAAAATCTTTATCTATATTTAAATAATTATTTAATTCTAATAATATATATAGATAATATAATTATTATATACTATTTAAAAAATTATAAAAAAATAATTAATTTTAAAAATTAATTATTAAATATTTATTAAATAAAGAATCTAGATTAAATAACTAGATTTATTAATATAAAGATTATTAGAGATTATTTTAATAGAAAATTCTAGATTTTTTAAATAAATTATATTAATAAAATTATTTATTATTTTTATTTAATTAATTAAAAAATATTTAAAATCTTTATATTAGTAAAAAAATTAAGATTATTTAATTAATTCTATAGAACTTTAGCTCTATATATTTATAAATATTAATACAAAATAGATTAATTTTATATATATTTATTATATCTAGATCTAATATTATAAAAATCTATTAAATTCTATTTCTAGATATATAGTAGCTATAAACTATATAATTCTATATTTATATAAAATCTAATATTTATCTATAGAATTTTTAAAGCTAAGCTTTAATTTTATAGATTCTAATTAATTAAATCTATTTAAAATATTTAGTTTTAATTTTAATTCTATTTTTTCTATAGCTAGTAATACTATTTTTATAGATTATTTAAATAAAAAGAATTTTAAAAATTATATTTATAAATTATATAGTAGTTTTATAGATTAGTTAACTAAAAAATAAAAAATAATTATTTTATTAATTATTAAAACTAAATTACTAGTCTTGACTAATATTAGTAAATAATTTTTATAATAGAAATATTTATTTAGAGCTTTAGAATTTTACTTTAATTAAAAAATCTATATAAAATATAATAATAAGTAGACTATTTAGTTATTTATATATAACTATTTTATATATAGATTTAAATTAAAATATATTAATATTTAAAATTATTAGTTTAAATAGAAAATGAAAACTAAAAATATTAATATTATATAGAAACTAACTAATTAAATAGTTATAGATAATTTAATTAAAAATCTATTTAATTAATAATACTAGATTTTTATAAATTATTTAAATATAATTAGTATATTTAATTAAATTAATTAGATTAATTCTATTTAGAATTTAAGATTAGATATTTAAATCTAGGGAGATATATTAGAGATATATTTTTTATTTAGAAAATTTTTTTAAATATTCTAGAATCTTTTTAAAATATTATTTATCCAGAAGAAATTAAATAAAAAATTCTAACTAGATAATATTAAATAACTATATTCTAATTAGAAAATATTAAATAAATACTAAATTAAGAAATATTAGATAAATTTCTAATTTAATAAGTCCAAGTAAATCTAATTTAATATAAAAAATTATTTAATTCTCTATTAAATTAAATTAATTTTTTTAAATAGATTATTATTTAACTGTTTAATTATTAGATATTAATTTATTTTTTTATTTTTATTTATTTATATCTAATCTAGGGCTTTAATTATTTTAGCTCTAGTAATCTATCTTTATTATTTAATCTAAAATTTAGATTATCTAAGCTCTATCTATTTATTTAATCTAGAATTATTATTTAATTAATTCTAGCTTTTTTATATAATTTAGTTATTTAAATTATTTATTCTATTTAACTTTTTAATTTATCCTAGCTAGCTCTAAGACTATTCCACTTAAGGATTAGGGCAGCTGATAAGTATAGTATCTATATTTTTATAAATAACTATATTAATAATAAAAAAATATAATAATATAATTTAAATATTATAAAAAAGAATTCTATAAAAAACATAATTATAGTAGTAATCTAATATTTAAAAAAGAAATAATTAGTTAAATTAATAGAATAGATATCTAGAAATAAATAAGAATAACTAAAAATTATAATATTAAAAAGTAAATTAAAAAAAAATTGTATTTTTTATTAAAAATAAATTAATTATTATTAGAGTTAGATAGTAATTTTTAGATATTTTTAAATTTTGAAGAATTAATAGCTAACTCTATAGAATAATTAAAACTATTAAAAAATATTAGAAATACTAAAAATTATTTAAATAATTATAAATAAATAAATTATTAGAGTATAAATTATATAATTATACTATTTTTATTTAAAAATAATAATAAATAAATTTATTTAATATTAAAAAAATTATAAGTTTTAAAGAAGTATATTAAAAATAGATTTAAAAAAATAAATTTAAATATTAAAAAATTTAGTAAAATATAGTATATTATTTATATTTAAAAAAAGAGAAGAATTATAATTATATATTAATTATTAACTATTAAATAAAATTATAATTAAAAATAGATATCTATTATTATCTATTATAGAAATATAAAATAAAATAAAAAAATAAAATAGTTTATAAAATTTAATATTATAGATATATATTATTATTTTAAAATTATAAAAAATAAAAAATAGAAAATTATATTTTTTAAATTTATTAATATATTAGTATTATTTTAAAGATTTATTAATAAAGTATTAAAAAATTTTTTATATATTTATTATTATATATTTAAATAATATTTTAATTTTTTTCTATAATTTTAAAGAATATATTTAATATATTTAAATAATTTTAAAAAAGTTATAAAAAATAGAAATATAATTAAAATTAAAAAAATATAAATTCTATATTTAAAAATTAAGTTTTTAAAATATTAAATATTTACTAAAAAAATATATAAAAAAATAAAAGCTATTTAAAAATAATTAAAATTAATTAATTTTAAAAAACTATAATAGTTTATTAAATTATTAAATTATTATTAGAAATTTATTAATTAATATATATAAGTTAATACTATTTTGTAATCTATTTAAAAAATTAAAATAATAAAAATAAATAAATAAATATTAAAATATATTTAATAAAATAAAAAAATATTTACTATTATATTAATTTTAGTATAGTATAATTTAATTAAATAAATTATTATTAAAATTAATATATTTAATTATATAATTAGTATATAAATAGTATAAATAAAATTAAATTATAATATTTATAATAAAAAATTATTAGTTATAGTATTAGTATTTAAAAAATAAAAAATTTATTTAAAAAAATATAGTATTAAATTATTATAAAATTAAATTATAAAAATCTAATATATTTTATAATTATAAAAAAGTTTATATAAAAATAAATTAAATTAAAATATTATTATAGTATAATTTTAAAATTAAATATTATAAAAAATTAGAAAATAATTAAGTTAATATTTTAAATTAAAAATCTAATTATAAAATTAAAAAAAATAATTAAATTTATAATATTAAAATAGTATAAAAATAGATTAATTAAATATAATAAATAAATATTTATAGTTATAATTATAAAAATTAAGAATTTAATTTAATATTTTATTATAAAAATAAATAAAAAAATAAAATATTTATATAGAAACTTAAAATAAATAATAATCTATATATTAAAAATAAAAATAGAATAATATATTATTAAATTTTTATTTAGATTTTTTAAAAACTATAGAATATAATCTTTAGAAATATTATAATAATTTAATATAAAAATACTTTAGAATAAAAAAAATATTAAAATAAATTATAAAAAATTACTATTTTTTAAATATAATAAAATAAATTTAAAAAGATATAAAAAAATATAAAATATATATTAAAAATAAACTAGTAAAATATAAACTAGTAAAATATAAACTATATAAATTTATATAATTATTAAATATATTTTTAAAATTTTAAAAATAGATTATAATTAATTTTATAAAATTATTATTTAAATTAAAAAGATAGAATATAATAATAATAATAATAGATTAATTTACTAAATATATTTATTTATTAACTATATTTTTATTTATTATAGAATATTAAAAAAGATTATATTAAATTAAAATAAATTATTTATATTAAAGTTTTAATAATTATTTAGAAATTTAATAAAAATAGATTAAAAATTAATTATAGTATATTATTTATAAAAAAATAGTTAAATTAAAAAATAAATTAAATAATTAAATAATATTTATAATACTATATTAATTATTAATAAAATAATTAAATAAATCTATTATTAATAGTATAGTTTATATATAATAATATATAATATTTAATAATAGAAATAATATTTTTTATATAAATTATAGATATTATACTAAAATAATAAAAAAATTAAAAAATAAATATTTTATTACAAAAAAAATTATTAAAATAGTTAAAATATTAAAAAATTTATATAATTAATTATTTTTAGATATTAAGTTTTTTAATTATTATATAATAATATATTATAATTAATTCTATAAAAAAATTTCTATTTTATAGAAATATTAAAATAAAATAACTAGATTTAAAACTTAATTATTAAAAAATTAGACTATTTAAAATTAAAAAATAAATTAATATTATTAATTATTAATTAAAACTATTAGATTTAATAAAAAGAATATATTCTATATTTTATATTTTATTATTAGAATTTATACTAGAAAATATTAAAATTATTAAAAATATTAAATTTAAAAAAAAAATAGAATATAAAATTAAAAAAATACTAAAATATAAATAAAGTAATAGAAAACTATACTATTTAATAAAGTAGAAGAATTATAATATTTTAAAAAAGTTATAGAAATCTATTAAAAATTTAATAGATTATTATTAGTTAATTTAATAGTATTATTAATAAAAAATTAAAATTTACTTAGAAAAAAAAGTTATTTATTAATTAAATTAAATTAAAATCTAATATAGAAATTATAACTAGTTAAATATTATTATTTAAAAATATATTAATTTTATAATAAAAAATTATAGTTTTTTAATAGTGTAATTTTTTTTATATTTAAAATCTCTTATTTTTAATTTATTAATAGAGCTTACGTTTATAAATAAAATTAGAAAATATAATTAAAATATAAATAAAAAAATTAAAAATAGATATTTTTTATTTAAATAAAACTATAACTTTATATTTTTAAAAATAAAAGTTTTAAAAAAAAATAATATTATAGATTTTTATCTAGTGCACCTTATTAAAAATAAATATATAAAATAAAATAATAATAGAATAATAAAAATTAATTTTTAAATAAAAGATAGTTAATAAATTATTTATTTAGTAGTTATTTAGAAAGAGCTATAGATATTAATACTAGCTATTATAATAAAATTATATATATTATAGTAATAATATAATTAAATATATTAATAATATAAGAAGCTTATAGTATTAATAAAATATAATATACTATTAATATAAAGAGTTATTATAATAATATAATAAATAAGAATATATAAAAATACTTATTTATATATTTAATTTAATTCTTTATAATTAATATATATTATTATTATAGAGTTATTTTTAATAGTAAAATTAGTTTTAATTTATTTATATTTTTTTAACTATTAGATATATATATTTAATAGATCTAGCTTTTTAAACTTAAATCTAGTATTAATAATAGTTTTATATTAACTATATCTCTATAATAATAATAGTCTAGTATTAATAATAATTTTATACTAACTATATTTCTATAATAATAGAAGTTAAAGAAGAATTTTAGATTAGTAATTCTTGAAATATAGTCTATTAACTAGTCTTAGACTTAATAATAAAGCCCTAGGCGTAATATATATTCTATATAATTTATTTTAATAATATTTTAATTTTTTTTAATCTAAAGATTTATATAAAATATATAAAAAAATATTAAAATATTTTTAAAAAGCTAATTTATATACTAAATTTTTAAAATATATTATTTTAAAAAATAGTATACTTATAAATTTTTAATAAATATTTAATAGAATTATTTAAAAAAATCTTATATTTTTTATTAAATCTAAATATTTATTAAATTTTATAATTTTTATTAATAATTTATTTAAAATTTTTTATAAATTATTTTATTTTTAATCTTTTTATTAAAAAAATTAAAATATAAATAAAAATTAAAATTAATCTATTTTATATCTATTAAAAAATTAATATTTTAATAATTTATTATTATTTTTGAATCTCTAGTATTTCTTTAATAGTTTAAATAAAAAAATAATAAAAATTTTATTTTAATGTAATAAAAAAAATATTTATTATTTAATATTAATATAATTATGAAAATTTAATAAAATTAAATTAAATTATAATATATTTAATTAAATATTTTTTATTATTATTTATTTATTTAAATATTAATATTAATATATTAAAAATGTATTATATATTACTAAAATTATTTTTAACTATTTTAATTTATAGATTTTTATAAAATAGTTAAAATTAAATAAATAATAAATTTATTAATTTATATTTTTAACTTTTTGTAATTTTATAATTAAATATAAAATTAAAAAATTAAATTTAATTAATAAATTTTTTTAAATAATAAAAAAAATTGAAAAGAATTTTTTAATTATAAAATTAATATTAAAAATGTATTATATATTACTAAAATTATTTTTAACTATTTTAATTTATAGATTTTTATAAAATAATTAAAATTAAATAAATAATAAATTTATTATTATTATTAATATTAAAAGATTTTTAAAATATTAAATAGCTTTATATATAGTATATATATTTTAAAAAATTATATTTTATAATATTAAAATGTATATAACTTAAAATTATTTATTTATAGATTTGATTATTAAATTAAAAAATTATAAAAATTATAAACAATCTAATTAAATATATTAAAAAAACTATTAATTATTTTTAATTATTAAATAAAATTTATTTATATTTAATAATATTATAAATATAAGTTATATTCTATTTTATTTATTATATATTTAGTAAAAATTTAATAGTATAAAATCTTTTTTTAAAAATAATCTAATAAACTAAAAAAATTTATAATAATTTATTTATTTATTTATTTAAAATCTACTAGTAAATACTTTATACTATATTTTTAAATTATTTTTTTATTTTTTTTAATTTAATAAAATTATTTTATTTTTTTTATATAAATATTTTTATTAATAATATAAATATAATAATTTAAAATATTTTTACTAAATTTTAAAATTTTATAAATAAAACAAGTAATATTATTATATTTTTAAAAAATATATTATAATTCTATAAAAAAAAGATTATATTTTTTTTATAATTAATAAAATATTTTTAATTTTTTATTAATTTTTTAATAAACTATAATAATTTTTTTAAATTTTATAAATTTTTATAATTTAATTATTTTTTTAATTTATTAAAATATTATAATTTTTAATCGTATATTTAATAAATAAATATTTTTTTATTTTTTATTTTTTTGAATTATTAATAATAGTTAATTAGATTTTTTTTAATATTTATTTTTATATATTAATAATATAGCTTTAATAATAATATATAAAAAATAGAATAAATATAATTATATATTTTTAACAGTTATATATAATATATTTATTTTTTAATAATCTTTATAATTATAAATAAACTATTATATATTAAATCTAGTTTTTTATTTAATTACTATAATTTAATATTTTTTATTAATAATAAAATTTTTTATTCTATTATTAATTATATATTTTTATAATATTTATTATATTTTTCTATTTATTATTTTATTATTTTTTTAAATTTTTTTAGCTTAATTTAAATATTAATTAGATTTTTTAATTATAATTTTATTAATGTATTTAATATTATTAATCTAATAATTTTAAATTTTACTCAATTATAAAAAATAAATATTTTATAAATATATTTTTAATATTATTATAAATAAATTTTATAATAATTAATTAGTATATTTAAGTATTTTATTAATAATTTATATATATTTATAGATATATTTTAAATATTTAATTTTAATATTTTATTTATTTCTTTCTTTATAAATAAAAAGTAATATTTAAATAATCTTTTATATAAAAATCTTAATAAAATTATATTTAATATATATTAATGAAAAATAAATCTTTATTAATAATTAAATTTTTTGAAATTTTAATTTTATAAATAATTTTAATTATAAATAAATAACTTATAATTTTTATATATTAATTTATTATTATAGAAATTATATTATATATATAATTTTTTTAATTTAATAATAATAGATTAATTATAAAATCTATTATTAGATTTTACTATAGTTTTTTTACAATAAGAAAAAAACTAGTTTATTTTATAATAATTTTTTAAAAATGTCTATTTTTTAATAAATAAAATAAATTTAAATATAATTTTTAATATCTATATATAGATTATTTTAATAAAGCTTTTTTTAATTAAAATAATTTATAGAATTAAATTTTTAAAATATTTAATTATTAATAAAGATTTATTTTTCATTAATATATATTAAATATAATTTTATTAAGATTTTTAGATAAAAAATTATTTAAATATTATTTTTATATATATATTTTTTTATTATATATTGTTTTATAATAAATCTAATTAATAAAGATATTTTTTTATAACCATTTTTTTTAATAATTTTTTATACTATTATTTTAAAAGTTAAAAATTTTAAATTTTTTAAATTTATAATTAAAATTTTTACTTTAATTATTAAAAAAATATTTTATTATTATTTTAATTATTTAATATTATTTATAATTTTTTTAAAAAATATAAATAATAATCTAATATTTTTTTTTAAATATTTTTATAGTTTTTTTACTACAAAAATATATTAATTAAATTTTAATATATAAATTAATATTTTATTTAAAAATTATAAATTATTAAAAATTTTATCTCTTAGATTTAATATTTATTTACTTTTACTATTTTTTTTAAATAAAAATATTATAAATTTTTATAATTATTTTATCTATAAATTATATATAATATATTTTTAAAATAATATTTTTATATTTTAAAATATTTTATAATAATAAATAATTTTTAATTATAAATAAAATAATAATTTTTTATCTCTATTAACTTTTTTAAATAAAAAATAATTAATTATTAATTAAAATATTAGTAAAACCTTTTAATTTTATAAATAGATGTCAGAGATATATTTCCTATTTAGGAAATTTTCTTGAATATTCTAGAATTATTCTAGAATATTCCCCTTTTAGGTAATAACCTAGAATCTTTCTAGAATATTACCTATCTAGGAGAAATTAGACGAAAAATCCTAACTAGACAATATTAAGCGACTACATCCTAATTAGGAAATATTAGGCGAATTCCTAATTTAGTAAGCCTAAGCGAGCCCAATTCAACATAAAAAGCCACTCAATCCCCTGCTAAATTGAATTAATTTTTTCAAGCAGATCATCATCCAACTATCTGACTGCCAGATATTGATTCATTCTTTTGATCTCTTCTATTCATATCTGACCTAGGGCTTTGATTGCCTTAGCCCTAGTTGCCTGCCTTTATTATCTAATCTAGGGCTTAGACTGCCTAAGCCCTACCTGCCTGCCTGACCTAGGGTTACTACTCAGTCAACCCTAGTCTTCCTATGTGATTTAGTCATTCAATTCATTCATTCTATTCAACTTTTCTATTCTTCCTAGCTAGCCCTAAGACTATTCCGCTTTAGGATTAGGGCAGCTGACAATAGATTATAAAAAAATATCTATAATAATAAATTTTAAAATATTATAAAATTAAAAAACTATTAAATATTATTTTTAATTTATTAAAAATTTTTTATATTTTTATAATAAAAATAAATAATTTTATTTTTTTTATATTTTTTTAATATATTAAATAATAATTTAGTAATTTAAATATACTAGTATATAAAATATTTAAAATATTTTATAAATTTTAAAAATATTTAAATATTATAAAAAAATTCTAATATTACTTATTTATTAATAATATATATGTATTCCAAATTAATATATATATTATTATATTTTATAGTAAATTTTAAAAATATTATTTTTTTGAATAAAAATTATATTCAAATAGCTTAGTATATAGATTTATTTATTTTAAATATAATAAGATTTTATTAATATATTATATATATATTTTTTTATTATAAATAAATAAAAATATTATTTAAATATATAATATAATAATTATCTAGAATTTTTTTTATAGTTTTATTTATATATTTAAAAAACTACTAGTATATTATATAAATTAAATAAAATTATAATATATTTAAAATATTATTTTTTATTTATTATTTTTTTAAATATAAATTTAATAAAATATTTATTTTTATAAATTAATCTATTAATTTATTATTATAAAATAATAAATATTTATTTTTTATAATTATAATATTTAATTTTTAATAATTAATATATAGTTATACTAAATTATTTAGTTTTTAAATAAAAAATATTAATACTTTAACTATATTAATAAAATTTTTATATAATATTTATAATTTATATTATAAAAAAATATATAAAAATCTATATAATAAAATTTTTTTTTTAATTAATAATATTAAATATATAGTCTTTTTATTTAAAAGCCTAACTATTTTTCTTAAAAAAATATAGATTTATTATTTATATTAAAATAGTAGTTTTAATAATGTATTATTAATATTTAAATAATATATAATTATTATAATAAAAATATACTATATTATTCTTATAAATTGTTTAAAATTTTTAATAAAGATTTTTAGAGCTTTTTTTTAATAGCGCTATATTTTTATTAAAAAAATAATATTAAAATTAATATAGTATATCTCTTTATATTCTAGAATAATTTAATAATCTAGATTTTGAAAATTAATAATATAGTATTTTATTTTTTATTTTTTATTTAACTTTTTTAATTAATTATTTAAAATTTTATAATTAGTTTATTATAATATAATACTAGAATATTATTTATATACTTAATCAAAAATAAAATTATTATTAATTTTAAAATTTAATAATATTTTTCTTATTTATATAGTATACTTTTATTTTTTTATTAATTTATTATTAATAATAATATTAAATAATTTTTATAATTAAATTACTATTCTATATATATTTTTTAAAGTTTATAATTAATAAATTATATAAATAATTGCTCTTTAAATTTTTTAATTAAATATTTAGATTTATATTTAAGCTATAAAAAAATTATTTAAAGAAATTTATTATATTTTTAGATTTTAGATATACTATTTATATATATTTTTACTATTCTATTTTTTATTTATAAAATAATATATAATATTTTAATATTAATCTATTTCTAAATTAATAAATATATAAAAAAATCTTTTATTTTTTTTAATTTAATTTTTTAAATTTTTTTTTAAAATATTATATTTATTTATTAAAATAATTAATAGTATAGAAAACTTTATTTTTATTATTCTATTAAATTAATATATTTATAGTAAAATAATTTTTTATATTTATAATATAATTCTATACTTTATAAATAATTTTATTCTTAAAAAAAATTATTATAAATAATTTAAAATTATTAAATCTATTATTCATAAAACTAATCTATATAATTATTTTTAATAATTTAGCTATTTATATAATTATATTAAATAATAATCTTAGTTTTTCATTTTAGTATTTTAATATTAGTTTTTTTTAAAAAATTTTATTTTTATTTTTTTAATAATTAATTCTATTAGAATATTAAAGAGTCGAGTATTTTAATCTATTAAACATTTTTTTTGAAATACTTTTTAAATTATAGATAATTAAATAGTTATATTATTAATTTTTTTTAAAAATCTAGTAATAATAAGTTATTTAAACTTTATATACTAATTATTTTAAAATTATTTAATTAAAATAATTTAAACTATAAATACTCTACTAGTATATTATTATTTATAAATAATAGATTTATAAAGCGCGATTAGTTAATAGATTTTAAAAATATAATATTAAAAAATTTAAAATTATTTAAAATTATATAGTAATTTCTTTATTTAATATAATAGAATAAACTATTTAAAGATTAGAATTCTCTATATAATTTTCATATAAATATATTTATATATTATATAAGCCAGTAGCCCACTGGCAGCTTACTTATGTAGGATCTAGTCGCCTAAGATAATCGCTATTATAATAATATATAATAATATAAAACTAATTTAAGTTATATATTTATAAATATTAATATTAAAATAATAATTAAATATGAATTAAAATAGTTATATTAATAAAATAATATATTAATTTATAAAATAAAATTTTAATAAATTATATTTAAAATAAATTAAAATAAAAAGATTTATATATTAATTTTTATTAATAATTTTAAAAAATATATAAAAAGTAAATTTATATAAATTAATAAATTAATAATATTGATTAAAATAATTAATTTTATTATTAAAATAAACAATTATTATTATAAATAATTTATAAAAATATAAAATAATAAAATTTAAGATAACTATTATGCTTAAAATAGATAAATCTATAAAGAAATAACAGTATTTAGATTTATTACAAAATATAGTAGTATTTATATTAATTTAAAATATATATATACTATTAGTAAATAATTAATATTAAAATTTATAGAATATTTTAGATACTTTATATCTTAGTATATCTAGATTATTAAATTTTTATTTAATATATAAAAAAATATAGAAAATAAATAAAGCTATTTATTTTTATTAAAAAACTATAAAAAGTTTTTAATAAATTAAAGATAATATTTAATAATTTTTTAATTCCATAATAATTTAATTTTATATTATTTTTATAAAATTTATTAATTTAATATTATATATTTAATAAATAATAGATTTTACTTTTACTAAATATATATAAATAATATAATTATTGACTTTATTATATTTAATTTATGTATTATTTATTTAATTTTTATTTAATTTAAATATTTAAATTAATAAAAATAAATATTAAATTAAAATTAAAAAAAGTATATAATAGTTTTCTAAATATATATATATTTAAATAAATAGTAAATAATTTAAATTTTTTTAATATTATATAATAAGCTTAATTATTGTTTTAACTATTCTAAAAAATCTTAAATAATATATAATAAAAATATCTCTTTTATAAAACTATAAAATTTTACTTTTTGAAAATATATTAATTTTTAATATATTTTAATCTAGTTCTATACTTATATATTAATTTGAACATTTTAAAAAAAATTATAAAATAATAGTTTATTATATACTCTATAAATATTAAAATCTTATAATACTATCTATTAAAATTAATATAAAATTAATATTATTAATTAATTAAATTAAAAATCTTTTATTTAATCTAAATATTATATAAAATTAAATATTTAATAAAGACTTTCTATTAATTAACTATTATTTATATAGATTATATAGTACTAATTAGTATAATCAAATAAATAATACTAAATATTATTATAATTAAATATTTAAATTAATACTTAGTTTGTATATTTATATATATATAATAATTTTATTTAAAATAATTTTATAGATTAAATAAAATAAATATTATTATTAATATATTATTATATTTTTTATAATAAATATTTCTATTTTAAATAAATAATGATTAATATTAATTACTCTCTTTTATATTTAAAATAATAGTATTTTATAGATAATTAAAAAAAATTAATTATTAAAAAAATCTTTAATTATATATTATTTAATTATTAATTAAATCTATTTTTAAAATATTATATAATAATAATAATTATTAAAATTTAGATAAATATTTAATAATTATTAAAATTTAGATAAATATTTAATAATTATAAATAAATTAATTATATATTAAAAAAAACTATTATGTATATATATTATAAATTATTAAAGTTATTTATGTAATAAAATATATTATTATATATTCTATAATTTTTTTAATCTATATTAATATTACTAATTCTATTTATTAATTAATAATAAATTAATTAATTAATTATTATCTATAATAAATTTATAAAATAAATTAAATTAATATTAAAAAATGTAATATGATTTATATAATAAGAAAAAGAATAATTATTACATTTTTTTAATATTATAATTAAATAACTTTCATATAATTTATAATAAATAAAAATTTTAAGTTTGTTAATAAATTTTAAAAAGAATTATTTATTAAAATTAAAAATTATATAATTATATAATATTATATATTATTTATAAATAAATAAATAATTTAAATTATTAAAATAATAATTATATATTAAATTTTTAAGAATTTTACTATTAATTGAATATATATATTTTTATTAATTATTATAATAATTAATAATTTATCTAATATATTAATAAAAAATAATCTATTTAAATTATTATTTAAAATAAAAATTTAATAATTATAAAATTTTTTAATAAAATAAATATAAAAATAATCTATAATCAATTTTATAAAATAATTAAATTTAATATTAATAATTAAATATATTTATATTTATATAAAAATTATTATTTTTTAATTGAAAAAAATTAATAAAATTTATATAATAATATATTCATTATTTTATTTTTATTTTAATTTAATTATATCTATTTTTTATAAAATATTTTTTATTTTATAATATATTTATAATTTTTTTTATAATTATTATTTATTTTACTATTTTTTGTTATATTAATATAATTATTTAATAATTATTTTTTATATTTATTATATTATAATAATACTAGATTAATTAATAAAAATACAAATAAATTATTTTAAAATTATTTAATTATTATAATAAAAATAAATATTATTAATTATAAGTATACTATAAATATTATATAATTTTAAAAAAATATTTAATTATATTTTATTTATATTTAATAAATATAAATATTAAAAATATTTTAATATAAATTTTTTTTAATTTTAAAATAAATAATTTATTATTTAATAAAATATTGTTAAAATAATATCTATTTATTTTTTATTATTAATTATTAATTTATAATTTAATTTTGTTTAATAATAGAAATATTTAATTTATAATAATAAAGCTATAAAAATAAATTAATATCTATTTATAATATAATATTAATAATGTTTATAAATTTTTATTTTTTTTATATAATATTTTTTTACAATTTTATTATTTTATAATTTTAAATTTTACTTTATAATTAATTTTTATTATTATTATTATATAATTTCTTAATATATTAATTTTAAATTTTTTTATAATAATATAATTAATAGTTTTTATTATTAATTAAATATAATTTTTAATATTTATTTTAATTATTATTTTAATATTATTAATTAATTTTTTTTATTTACATTAAAACGTTTCTAGATTTATATAATTTATTTATTATTATTATAATTATATTTATAAATTATATTAATCTATTATTATTTATTTATTTAATATTAATTAAAAAAATTAAAATAATAATAATAATATTAAAAATCTATTTTATCTAATATTATAATATATATTAATTTTTCTAGTTTATATTAATTTAATAAATATTAATTTATATAAAAATATATATTTAGTTTTAATATATATTTTAATATATTTAAATTAAATTAATATTATATAATTAATTTTTAAAAATATTAAATTTATTTCAAAAATTATTATATAATATAAGAATTAATTTTTAAGATATAATTAAATAAAATATATAAATTTAATAAATTATATAAAAAATTTAATAATTAATTAATATTAATATATATGTTTTATTTTATTATATTTATTTTTATTTATTATATTTTATTTACTATTTTATTTAATATATTACTTTATATCTTTATTAATAATAGAATATTATTATTTTTAATTCTAATATTTCTTTAAATCTAAAATTTATTAAACTTTATATAGTTAATCTTAATAGATAACTCTAGTTAATTACTAAAAAGTTAACTAATAATTATTAGATAGAAATTAATAAATATAATTATTAATATATTAATATATTAATATTTAATAAAAATGATTCTAGAGTTAATTTATAGAATTTATTATTTTAATAAAATTACTAAATATTTTAAAAAAATTATTTATAATTATATATAAATCTATACATGATTAAAAATAAATTATTATAATTAATTAATTTTTTAGCTAATATTATTATTATTTTTTAATATTTTATTAATTAATATTCTATAATTCTATATTTTATTTATTTTTTTAATTATTTTTCTAAAAATCTTTTTTAAAATTATCTATAGTTTTATTATAAAAAAAATATATTAAATTTTTTTAGTCTAAGATTTATTATAAGATTTACTATTAAATATTCTTATATTTATATATTAATTAATGAATTTTATATTTATTTTTATTTATTTATATTTATTATAAATTATATTATTTTAAAAATTAATTTATCTAATTATTTAACAAACTTTAAAAATATAGTTAATTTTAATACTAATAATATAACTATTATTTTTAAATAGTTTTAATGAAATTTTAAATATAGTTTTTTTATAATTGTTATTAATAAATTAAAATAGTATAATAATTTAAATTAAATTAACTTAAAGATTTTTTTATAGCTAATTAAAATCTTAAATAATAATATTATTTTATAATTATTATAATATAATTATTATAATAATTTTTTTTAAAATCTATTCTATTAATATTTTTTTATAATATAGTTTCTTTTTTTTATTATTTTTTAAATCTTCTATAATTAATATACCATTATTATTACTATTTAATATTAATATAATAAATCTTTTTCTAATTTTTTTAAAATAATTTATTTTTATTAAATCTTTTTCTTATATATTTAATATATTATCTTATAATTTATTTTATTATAGTATATTATTAATTTATTTTTTATATCTTTTTTTTATCTATATACTAAGTAATTTTTTAATTACTTTAATTTTTTTACTTTTTATAAATTACTATTAAAAAATAAATATAAAATAGTAAAATAAATTCTATATTATTAATAATTTAATATATTTCTATTAACTTTTTAATAATTAACTCTATTTTCTTAAAATATTAATTAAATAATATTAATATTTATAATCTTTATAAATTATTTGTTTAAATAACTATTAACTATTTTTTATTAGTAAAATTATATAAAATATAATATTCTAATTTTTTTAATTTATAAATATTTAATATATATATTTTAATTAATTTATAAAATTTAAACTATTTATTCTATAGTTGTTAAAAATGTTTATTATAAATTAATATCTAATTATTTTTTTAAAACTATATAATAAAATTTTATTATTTTATATTTTCTATTATTTAATTATGTATATTAATAAATATTTATTTATTAATATTTTAATATATATTATAGATTAAATCTATTTTTTAAACTATTATTTTTTATTTTATTTTTTTATAGTCTTAAATAGACTCTATATAATAAATAAAATAGATTTATTTTTAATATTATATAATAATAAATATATATTATAAGTATAGCTTATTATAAATATTTATTTTATAATTTTATAAACTTATCTATTAATATCTTTATAAATGTTTTATTAAATATTTTATTAAAATTTTCTATTTTTCTATTTATATAAAAATAATATAGTATTATTATATAATATTAAATTTTAATTAACTCTATATAATAATATACTATTAAAAATAATAAATTTCATTTATTATTTAATATTAATTTTTCTATTATTCTATAATTAATAAAGGTTTTTTTTTATATGAGAAATATATAATTTTTTTATTAATAATTTTTATTATAATTTTTACTACTATTTATTTGATAGTATAATTTATTATTATATAATTTATTAATTACTATTAAAAATTATTAGTAATTAATTAATAGAATTAATATTTTATTTTTAAAAAAATTTAATTTTTTTTATTTAATATTTTAATTATTTATACTTAAAACTTTTTAAAAAATTTTATAATATTTAATAATTTAAATAATTATATACTATATTCTATATATTTTTTATTATTAAAAATTCTTAATCTATAATTATATTCAATAGTCTCTAGTAATTTTAAATAATCTAAATATTTAAATTATATATATAAATCTTATATTAATTTATTATATTTAATTAATTTAAAATAAAGAATTATTATTTTTTTAATTAAGTATTTATAGTAATTAAAAATTTTTAATTATTTTAAATTAAAAGTATTAAAATAGAATTGAACTATTTAATATATTTGAACATATTAAAAACTTTTTAGAAAAACTTTTTTTATTATATAAATTATTTAAAAAATATAAGTTAATGTTATTATTAACAAATATTAATTTATAAATTATAAATAAAATACAATTTTTAACTATAAAAATACTATTATCTAATTTTAAATAAATAATTTAATAGATACAGAATTTAATTAAAAATATAAACTAAATGATTAGAATTAATAGATTTTTACTAAATATATTGAATTCTTAATATAATACAAGTAATAATTATATATTTATTAAAATATAAAATAGATATAATTAATACTATAATTTAATTTATTAAATATTTTTATATTCTTATCAGCTATTATATTATAAACTAATAGATTAATATAGATAGGAATTCTAAAGTTTTATAATATAAATAAATAAAAACAAAATAAATATTAAAACTAATTTATAAATCTCTAGAATTTAATAGTCTTGTAAAAAAATTAATAGATATTTTAATTTTTATATTAAAAAATATATTAACTAATATAAATATATTTAATATTATATAATTATATATAGTAAAGTATATTATTAAAATAGTAAATTATTTTATAAATAAAAATAACAAATTATTATTTCTCTAGAATTATTATAAATAATTAAAGTTACTAAATATTAGATATTTAATTAAATTTTTTAAAGTCTTTAAATATAGAATATATTAATATATTTTAAAAAAGAATAGAGTAAGTTCAAAATATATTATTATAGATTACAATTAAATATTTTATTAATTTTAAAAATAATATTAATTACATTTTTAAAATATAGTATTTAAATATAGATAAAATTAAATAATTATAAAATATTATTTATAATAAGATTTATATATAGTAAAATAATAAGAATAATAGTCTAATATAACTAGTTATATTTAAATTATTAAATAAATCTTTACTTTTTAATAGAGATATATTAGTTATTATTTCTAATATTTTTATAAGAAGATTAATTAAATTAAAAAATCTCTAGATTTAATTATAAACTATATATATATAATTATATTTTTATTAATTAAATTATTTTTTCAATAAACAATAAAATTCCTAGTATTAAAATTATAATTTAATGTGATTAATTAAATTAATAATAGATAAATATTTTAAATATTAAATTATAGATATATTATCAGAAAAATATAAAAAGAATTCTATATGTAATAAATATCGATATTATAATTATATTAAAAAATAACAATATTATCTTATATTAAGAAATAATATAAGATTATAAAATATAAGATTTATAATTATAAAAAAAAAACCTAAAATATTATATTTTTATTTATTAATATTAAAATTTTCTAAAGTTAATAACTATATAATTTTAAAGTTAATAGTAATTAATAATTATATTATCTAATTTAAAATATAATAGATCTTCTATAGTAGCTAATAATAATATTTTATGAATTTTTAATCAAATATATATATTAGTAATTATAAATAATTTTATTAAAATAATTATTATATTTATAGCTTTTTAACATATAAAATACATTAAACTAATTCTTATATAGTACATCTAAATATAGATATTAATGAAAAATATATTTATATAATATAATCTACTAAACTTTATAAAATAAGAAAAGAATTTACTATTTTAATAAATTATTATATAGTTTTAAATAAATGTTATATTTACAGAATAAAAATATTAATATTAAACTATAAAAAATAGATTTTATTGTAATTATGAAAAGTTACTATATTTATATTAAAGATAATAAAATAGTTTTATTATATATAAATAATATATTTACTATAGTATTAATAAAGACTATTTTTATTAAATATAAATAAAAAATTTATAAAATCATTTAAATTTAAAATTATTAATAAATTAGCTAGATTTTTAAATTATAGTATAATTTATAATTATACTAAAAATAATTATACTATATTAAGAAATATAGAGAAAATATTATAATATACTAAAATAATAAATTATATCTTATATTTTATATCTATATTTCTTGTATACTATACTATCTATTTAAATAATAATAAAAATATTATTAAATAAAAGCTTAAAAAGAATAATTTTAATAAAAATAATTTAAAAATAACTCTATATATACAGATTATAAATTATATAAATTAATTAATAATTAAAATTAAATTTAATATAGTATATATAATTTTTTATTTTTAATATTATATTACTTATTTTAATAAAAGTTAATTATATAGCTATAAGAAAATAATTATAATATCTATATATTTATCTAAAATTATTTTAAATTATAAATTAAACAAATATCTAGAAATATATATTAATCCTATATATAAAGATTATATATATAAAAAATCTATATAAATATTTATAGCTTTTTATATTAACATTTCTATTCTTTAAAAAATATTAAAATAACTAATTATCTATAAATTAATACTATGAATTAAAATAATTGTAATTATTCTAATAATTTATGATAAACTTTAATCTTAAAAATTATAAAGTTTATTAATTTACTAAAAATAAAACTATTTCTATCTATATAAATAGTAATAAAGTTATTATTATAATATTATTTACTAATTATATATATATATTCAAATAGATTAGTATATAATATCTATAAATCTATAATCTCTATAAAAAAAATAATCTAGTTAATAGCTTTATTAAATTATTAGTTAATAATATATTTAAATATTTGATTAATCTTTTATATTTTATAGATATTAATTATAAAAAGTTTTATTTAGATCTTATATTTTAGATAAAATAGAAAGAATATTAATAGAAAATTATATTTAATACCTTTAAATAATCTAGAAAATAGATTCTTATAGTCGCTAAGCAAGTCTCTATCTATAATATCTACCTAAAAAGCTAGCTGAAGAGAGGATAGTAAGAATGTAAGCTTTATTATAAATTGGTTCCTATTTAGCGTATGACATTATATCTATAGACAGACTTAGTCAACAGAATCATCTTTTTTCATTGACCACCTCCCGGCCATGATATATTTATAAATTTGAAAAAATTAAGATTTTTAAATAATATAGTAAAAATTAATAATTTAAAATTATTATTATTATTATTTTAATTTAAATTATTTAATTAATTGAAATTAATAATAATATAATTTTAAATTATTTAAAAAATTATTTATTTTAAATAATTTTACATAGTATACTTTAAGTAATTTTAGTATACAAATTAAGATAAATATAGAATTTATTAATTCATAGCCAATAATCTTAATAAGACTTTATTAATATAAGTTCTAAATCTTTTTTAGTCTATCCTTCTACTATAGTCTAGTATTAAATACTATTCTGAAATAGTATAGTATAGAGTCTAAATAGCGATTTTTGGGGTTCTTCTAATATGATTCTAATAATATTAATTATAAAAATATAAAAAGCAATATCTAATATAATAATAGATTAAAGGGCTTTATATAGTTTATCCTATGTATTTTTATTACTTTTTATAAATAATATAAGAAATATTAAATATATTTATTAATCTAGTATTAAATTCTATAGAATATTAGATCTTTTAAATTTTGTAAAATCCTATATTCTAATTTTTTTAAATAAAATTTTAGATATATTTATTAATCTGTCTAATAATGTATACAGATTTCTATTACTATATAAATATAGTAGTACTATGAAATATATACAGAATTTTTATTATTTTTAAATATCTATATTATTATCAACTATTTATTATTTTTATTATATCTATTTTTAATTAACTATTTAAAAATTTTAGATAGCTAGATTTCTGTTATATTAAAATTCATATACTATAATATATATAAATAAATTTTTGGATTAATTAAAAATATATAAAAATAAATATATTAGAGTATTTAATATTATATAAATCTAATCTAGTTTATAATAAGTAATCAAATTAAACTATTATAAATAAATTAATACTTAGACTAGTTTAAAATTTAATTTACTCATAATTAAAAAAGTAACATTTTATTTTAAACTATATTAAGTATAGCTATGTAATTTATATAAATATATATTTTTTAAATGGTTTTCTATATTATAATAAAAGTTTTTAACTATCTAGACTAGACTAGATATTTTTAGCTTTATTAATTAGTAACATATTTTAGCTTTAAATAAAAATTTATTTGAAGATATAATTAATTATATATTTATTAATTTCAATAATATAGATTTAGGGTTGTACTAAAAGAACTTTGAAAATCGCTATTTAGATTCTATATTATACTATTTTGGAATAGTACTTGATACTAGACTATAATAAAAAAATAAAGTAAAAAAATTTAGAAATTATACTAGTAAACCTTTAGTAAAATTATTAATTATATATTAATAAATTCTATATTTATTTTAATTTATACATTGAAATTAGGGACGTTTTAAAAAGACCTCCTAATAATGTATTTGGACTCTCTACTATATCTATTTAGAAAAGGCGCCGGGCACTAGTCTTAATAAGAAAGCGGAGTAAAATAAAAACAGTAGAACCTTTTTTTAAACCTTTGTTAATTTATATAAAAAAGCGATATAGTATAAATTTAATAATACTATTTAATTAATCTATATATAATTATATATATTAATATATATTGATATCTAGACACGTGGCCTAATCTATAATAATTATATTAGGACTTAAAGCTGCGACCGCGGCCTTAGAAACCACAGGAGTTATATAGAGAATCTTAAAGATCTGGCTGTAATATTAAAAATCTTGCTTAGTATATTTAAACTCTAAAAACTCCTCATTTTTAGAATTTTTATATCTTTCTTATATATATATAACCAGCGGCTTCTAAATTAGCTTCTCTAAACTAAGACTTTAGGCGCTGTATATATACACTATTATTTCGAAAAAAATTGTCTATTTTAAATACTTTTATATAGTGTACTTTAAGCGATTTTAGTATATAAATTAGAATAGGTGTAAAGTTTATTAATTATAGATTAATAATTTTAACGAGGTTTTATTAGCGCAGTTTTTAAAAGTTTTTATCTTACGTTCTCTATTAAGACTAGCGCCCGGCGCTAGTCTACTTATAGTATAGTAGGGAGTCTGAATATATTATTAAGGGGGTCTTTTAACACGACCCTAAAATTATTTATAGTATACTATATAAAAATATTTAAAATAAATAATTTTTTTAAACAACTTAAAAAATTATACTATTGTTAATTTTAATTAAATAGTTTTAATTAAATTAATAACAATAATATTTTTAAATTAATAATTTTTATTATATTCTTTAAAGATTTTAATTCTTCTAAATCTATAGGTACCGCGACAAATTAATTTAAATATATATCTCAGATTATAGCTTGATAATAACAAAATTATAATTAAAAAAATGTAAATATTAATAATTTTTAATTAATTAATTTTATATATAATTATAATTATACTATAAAAAATTAATTATTCGAAAATTTATAATACAAAGGTTTTTATTATATTAACTACTTTTTTGAAAATTTAAATATATTATAATCAAATTTTGAATTACTAAAGTCTAGATATTTTAATAAATAATTATAGTTATAGATTAATTTTTATATTTTTTTTGTTAGTTTAATATTATATAGTTTTAGAGAAATAATTTAATAATATTAAATCGATAATTATATAAAATCGTTGTATATATAAGATTTTCAGTATTTCATATTAATAAAAAGACTAAGCTATAATAATTAAAAAAAAACATTATAAATTATATTATTAATTTAATTGAGATTTTTTAAATAATTAAATATCTATTTAAGTACCAGTTAATTAAATCTTTTAAAAAATAAATAGTATTTATGATATAAAATAAATAAAATTTAGAATATAATATCTCTATTTTATAATTATTAATTTTATATCTAGATTCTATAGTATTATTATTATATTTTAATAATAAATGAATTAATATAATATATTATTTATAAATATTATTAGCTTAATATTCTAAAATAAAGTATTTTGTATTATTTTAAGTTTTGTATATAATGGAAAAAATTGTATAGTTTTATATTATTATATTTTAATGATTTATATTATAATCTTGATTTATGATATTCTAAAACTATAGTTATTAATAAAAATATATTTTAATTAAATTTAAATATTATATTTAATAACTAATAAATTACATTATTTATATATAGTATATTAATAAAAATATTTTTAATTGTATAAAATAGATTGTATAGAATTATTATATTTTACGAATTTCAAAAATTAAATTTTATAATAATAGAATATTTTATTTGATTAATAATTTATAAAAAGTAATATTTGAAAATTAGTATATTACTATATCTATATTTGATAAAATAAAAAAGCTTTATAATAAAATTAATTTCAATAAAAATATAGATATTATATATACTGGGATCTAATTAAATATATAAAGTTTAAATAGTGTTAATCTTGTATATAATAAATCTTTCTATATTATTTTATAAATAGCTATATATATTTGAATTAATAGATAATTTTATATATAAAAGATATTTATTAGTAATTTAAATAAAGGCTATATATATATTAAGTAATTATTTTTTATATATTTTTTTTACAAAAAATATAGAAAATATTTCTACTATAATTTTAAAAATTATTTAATCTATTATTAGATTTAATCTCATCTACATCTATATACAATATAGAATATAATATTTAATATTATTTTTAATATTACTATTATTTAAAAACTTCTTATTAGAAAAATTAATTATAAGTATTTAATAATTCTACTAATTATATTAACTAAATAAAATTTAAACCTTTCTAACTATATATTACTAAACTATAAAACTATTTAAAAAAAGTAATAGATAAAAAATAGACTCTAAAATAAAATTTATAATTAAAATCTTTAAAAATATAATTAAAATAGATGATTTTAATAAATACAAAAATAAACATGATTTAATTATCTATTATATTACTATAACTCTATACATTTAAAATTATTTCAAAAAGAAAACTTTATCTCTAATAACTTAATTAGCTTATTACTTTATTATACTAAATTTATTGTAGTTTAAATAATATATTTCTTATATAAACTTTACTATTTATATATTACTATTTAGTAGTACTTTTTTATCTAATCTAATAAAATCTATATCTTAAATAATATTTCTATTTAAATCTAACCATGAAATCTACCCACAAGATTTAAAATATTGAAAAAAATATAATATTAATCTAATCTTTCTAAGCTTATTTTATATATAGCTAAAAATATTATTATAATATATATATTGTTGCTATAAAATAAATTAATAATACATTAAAAAAGTAGCTTCTAAAGATCCCGTGTAAATACTTTTGTAAGAATTCTATAATTTTATTAATATTTTCTTTACTAAAAGAAATTAAAAAGCTATCTCTATATTATTTATATAACTATAAAATTAAACCAATTAAAAAAAAGATTTTTTTATTTAGCTTTCTATATACTATATTATAAGAAGAATTTATAGTACTATATAAATAGTTTTTAAAATATTAAAAATTATATTTTTTATAATAAAAATAATACTATATATTTATATAAAATTATAGATTATATAATTAGTATAATTTATAAATATTATATAATCTATTTAATATAATAAAAATTTAAAATATAATAAATTTTAATTTAAAATACTTATATAAATGATCTCTATTTAAAAAATAAAATTATTAATAAAATAGTAATTTATTAAAAGATGTTTTAATTTTATTTTATTTAAAATATATTATTTATAATAATAAATAGAATATTTTTATATTATAAATATATGTATATAGATCTAAATTATACTTAAAAAATAATTAAAATTAATTAAAGTGAATATAATAAAATATATAAATAATATAAAATTTATTAATTTTTTATATGTTTAGTATATAAATATATAATTATAAAAGTTTTTTATCTATAATAATTATATTAATTATTTAGTATTAATTAATAATATAAGAGATATAATAATTATATATATCTACTAAAATAAAACATAAATATAATAGATATTATAATTAAATTTATTAAATAACTTTATAATTTTATTACCTATTATAATTTAAAATAATAAATTAATAATAAATAAAAATTCTATAATTTTACAATATAAATAATTAAAGAAAAATTAAGATTAAAATTATATTCTTTAAATCTTTAAAACTTAATAATCTAGTTAAAAAAATTAGTAAATATTTTAATTACTTTATAAAAAATATATTACTTAATATATATGTATTTAATATAATATAATTATATATAATAAAATATATTATTAAAATTATTATTTATTTAATATTTAAAAATAATAAAATCTTATTTTTTTAGAATTATTATAAATAGCTGAAACTATTAAATATAAAGATCTTAATAAAGTTTTTTAAGATATTTAAATATAGAATATATTAATATATTTAAATAAGAATAAAATTAAATAATTATAAAATATTATATTTAATAAAATCTATATATATTAAAATAATAAAAACAATAGTTCAATATAATTAATTATATTTATAATATTAAATAAACTTTTATTATTAAATAGTAATATATTAATTATTATTCTTAATATTATAAATATAATTAATTATATTAAAGGATTAATTTTAATATTATAAATTATATATAGATTAATTAATAATTAAAACTAGATTAGATATTATATATATACTTTTTTAATTTTAATTAAAATAATTATATAATAATAAAAAAATTATAATATTTATATTTTTATATCTATAGTATTATTTTAAATTATAAATTAAATCAATATTTAAAAATATATCTTAATATTATATATAAAGGTTATATAAATAAAAATCTATATAAATATATGTAAGTTTTTATATTAATATTTTTATATAATAAAAAATATTAAAATAATTGATAACCTATAATTTCATATTTTTATTAAAATAATTATAATTATTTTAGTAGTTTATAATAAATTTTAATATTAAAAAATTATAAAATTTATTAATTTACTAGTAAATAAAACTATTTTTATTTATATTAATAATAATATAGCTATTATAATAATATTATTTATTAAGTAAATATATATTATTAGTTAAATTAATATATAATATTTATAAATATAGAATTTTTATAAGAAAAGCTTAATTATAATTAATTATTTTATTAAAAAAATTAATGTTATAAATAGATTTATTAAATTGCTAATTAATAATATATTTAAATATTTTATTAATCTTTTAAATCTAGTAAATATAAATTATAAAAAGCTTTAATTAATTTTATATTCTAATTAAAATAGAGACAATATTAGTAAATTTTATTTTATAGTTTTAAATAGTTTAGAAGATAGATTCTTCTAATTACTAAATAGATTCTATTATATTTAATACATGAATTAGCTTTAGGTAGCGAGAAAATTAATAAATTAAGAATTTAATAAAAAATTGGTCTTTATTCTATACTTGAGAATTAATATGTTTTATTTATTTATTAATTTATAAATAAAATACTATTGATAATTTAATTTTATTATACAAAAGTCTATAATATTTACTATAATTTTTATTAATAAAACTAAAAAAATAATACTTATTTTATAAATTAATTAATAATAATTAAAATTATATTAATAATTTTAATTTAGTATAGAATAGAAAATAATTCTACAATAAACTCTATTAATAATTTTTTAAAAAATTATAAAAAGAATTAAAAAATTAAAAAATATTATATAATTAATATTTTAATATAGCAGTTCTTTAATATACTAAGTATTAATATTTTATTGAAAATTTATTTAATAAAATTTATATTTTAATAAATTTTCTATTTTATCTCTTTTAAAATATTTTACCAAAGAATTATTATAATATAAAAATAGAAATTTTTATTTTAATCTTTTTATTATAAAAATATAAAGATATTTTTTATATTTAATAAATTTATTAAAATTCATTATTTAGTTTTCATTTTTTTTACGTTCTTATTTTATAGTAACTTTTTACTAATTTATCTCTAGATTTTTAAATTATATTCAGAAAATTAAATCTTTTAAATTCTAATTTATTTTAATAATATATATCTTTTTAATAAGATAAGTATCTTATATAAAAAACTAGAAAATATATTAATTATAACTTACTTTTTTAAAATAATTTAATTAATTATTTCTATATTAGTTTTTCCAAAACTTAATATGATATAAATATTAAATTTAAACCTTTTCTATAAAATTATTTTCTTAAATTTAAACTAAAACTTTTTATAAGAAAGATTTTTAATTTTTAAAATTTATATATAAATAATTTATTATTAAATTAGTAATATTAATTTTATATTTAAAAGATTTTTTAAAGTATTTTCTACTATTTAGAAAAATTTACTAATTAAATTTAGCTTGTTAACTTTATATATAATTATAAACTTAAAAGAAATTAGAAATATAAATTAATAAATCCATTGCTTATTCAATTTTATCTATTTTATAGATATTTATAAATTAAAATAATTAAAAATAATTTTAATAATATATAATAAGTTTTTGGAATATTATTACTGTCAGAAAGATATTTCCTATTTAGGAAATTTTCTTGAATATTCTAGAATTATTCTGGAATATTACCTATCTAGGAGAAATTAAGCGAAATGATTCTAACTAGATAAGATTAGACAATAACCTTTTAATTAAGAAACTTTAAACAATTGCTAAACTAGAGAATATTAAGTGATTTTCTAATTTAGTAATTTTAAGTGAGCCTAAGTCAACATAAAAAGCTGCTAAATCCCCTACTAAATTGAATGAAGTTTTTTAAACAGATTATCATCCAACTATCTAACTGCTAGATATGGATTCATTCTTTTGATCTCTTCTATTGATACCTAACCTAGGGCTTTAACTTCCTTGGCCCTAAGTTGTCTGCCTTCCCTATCTGATCTAGGGCTTAGACTGCCTAAGCCCTACCTGCCTGCCTGACCTAGGATTACTACTCAGTCAACCCTAGCTTTTTATGTGATCTAGTCATTCAATTCATTCATCCTAGCTAGCCCTAAGACTATTTCGCTTTAGGATTAGGGCAGCTGATAGATAATAATAACTTAAATAATAGATCTAAATTTAGAAATAAATTCTCGTTTAAAAATAAAAAGAAGAATATTAATAATAAATAAAAAAAGAATATTGTTTGAAATAGATTAACTAAAAAAAATAATATCTTAAGAAACTATAAAAATAAAAAGTTAAAGAAAAAAATATATATTTTTATTATAAATTCAAATATAAGATTTTAATATATTAATATCTTTGTTTTATTTTATAATTAAATAACTAAACACTACATAATAAAATCTTATTGATATATTAAATCTTTAGATTTATAGTTAAAATAAAAAAGATAGATATAAATTATATAATATTTATATAATTTTTAGATATTAATTTAGATTTAAATATACTATTTTTTAATAAAATATAGTAATTAAGACTTTTAATATATTAATAATATTACAATAGTTATTTAATATTAATAATTTAAAATATTTAATTTTAAATTAAAAAATTTTAATAGAATATCGAGATCTTTTTTTTATAAGATCTTTAGATAAAGTATATCTATAGAAAATATTATAAAAACTAGAAAAATAAACTATATCAAAATAAATCTATATATAAAAAATAGTTAAATTATAATATTATCTATTAATTTAAATAATTAAATAAAAATAATTTTTTTTAAATAATCTAGATTATATATTTAGATTAATTAATAATATTATAAAACAGTTTATATAAAATATTTATAAAAGGTTTTTTATACTTAGCTATTTTTTTATAAAAAGGAAGTTTTAAATATATAAAAAAGATATTATAGCTATAATAATCAATATTATAATTTTATATTATTATTTTAATTATATAGAAATATTAAAAATTATAGTTATAATAAATATATAAGATATTAAATTAAAATCTAGTAATAATATATACTATGAAATATATTATAAAATTAAAATAAAATATTAAATATTTAAGATACTATAAATTTATTCTATTAATTTTTTAAATCTCTAGTATATAAATATATAAAAAGTTAGTTTAATTAACTATAGTAAATATAAGTATTTTTTAATTATAATTAATAATATAATAGAACTAATATATACTATAATATTTTTAAAATAAAAAAGTCTTTTAAATATTTTAATAAAAGTAAATTAAAAATATTATAATATAATAGAAAGATATATTATTTACTAATATTTTAATAAACAATTTTAATATTTTTAATAAATAGACAAAAAAGTCTTGGAAAGATATATAAATTAAGTAAATTTTTTTATATATTTAAAATAAATAATAAAATTAAAAAATTAATAATATTTATAATTAAATAGCTAGATTAAAAATAATTAACTTTAGTTTATTAAATTATTTTTAGCTTTATATAATTAATATAATAGCTAAGATATTTAATTAATTTATTCTCTTAAAAAAGACTATATAATATAGCTATATATAAATACTAATTTTATTATAATTTATTAAATAAAAATATATTTTTCTATTTTATAAAGATTTATTATTATTAAAAGTATATTTATATATTATAAAGAAATTATATAATATAAAAAAAAAATATTATCTCGCGTATAAATTAAATATTTTATTAATCTAAAAAAGATAATAATTATATATGAAAAGTATAGATATTAAAAAAAATTAGATTAAAAAATTTTATAATATTATATTTAATAGAAATTATATATTTAAAATAATAAAAATTTAGAAAAATTAGAAAATCTTATATCTATAATTTTAAAAAATTTTTAAAATAAAAAAATAAATTTATTAAATTATTTAAAAATCTAGTAGAGTTTAATATATTTAAAAAAAAGTTTATTATATTTCTAGACATTATTATATATTAAATTTATATAATTTTAGAGTTTTAAAATAAAAAATCTATTAAATATAGTATAATAGTTTTATAAATAAATAAAATAATTGAATTAAGCAAAAATCTAGAATAATATACTATAAAAGAGTTTATATAAAAATAAAATTTTAAAGAAATTTTAAAATTATTAATTAATATAATTACTCTTAATTTAGTATAGAAATTTAATTAAATAATAAAAAAAAGTATTTATATAGTTTAAAAATAAATAGCTTTATAAAATATATTTTATAAATAGAGAAATTTAAAATATAAAGAATTTTTAAATTATTATACAAATAGATATTAATTAAATTATTATTTAAAAATCTATAAAATTAAAATCTTTAAAAATTATATTAAAGTACTAGTATGTCTTTTTATAGAATATTAAAAGAATATAATATATATTTAAATTAAAAAGATTATAAAATTTAATATATATAATATTATAAAGAAATTAAAAAATATATATATTCTATTGAATAACTAAATATATAATTTAAAAATTAACTTTAAAAATTATATTACTAATTTAAAAATTTATTAAATAATATATAATAATTTTTAATACTCTAGAATTAATTATAAATATATATATATTTTAATAATAATAAAAATATTTTAAAACTATTTTTTATCGCGATAGCTATAAAAGAATTAAAATAAAAATAAATATTATATCATCTCTATCTATTTTGATATAATATTAAAAAATAAAAAGATTTTTATATATTAATTAATGAATTTTATAAAAAAAGATAATAATTAAATATACTAGCTTAATTACATTTTATATAATTTAAAACAGATAATAAATCTATAGTATAAAACTTTTAAAAAATTAGAAAAAATAAATTTTAAATCTATTTAAAAAGACTTTTATATTGTTTTATTAAATAATATGATAATGATAATATTATATTAATAATATAATTATTATAATAAAAATTTTAAAGAAAAGTTAATTATATCAAAAAGATTATATTATTTTTCTAATTTATATATATTAAAGAAGTATTTATTATAATAAAAATAATTAACTATTTTAAATATTAAATTTCTAGAAATTTAAGCTATAGAAAAAGTTAAAATAATACAAAAATTCTTTAGTATAGTAACTATATATTAACTATAAAATAGTTTAATAATTAATAACTTTTTATATACAAGCTTTTATAGACTAGTAAGATTTATTTCAAATTTATACTATTAGAAAATAATCTAGTAAATATATTAATTAAATCTCTAAATTATAAAATGTTTATTATTATAAGAAAAAAAATAATATTATAGATTATTAATATTTTAAAGATTAAAATTAATATCTAATTAAAAAATTATATTAGTTTCTATAACACATGATCTAGAGAAGTATATTAACTATAAGATTCTAATTAGATATAGCACCGACGTGTGTTTTTATTAGATAATTAGATAATTAGAACCTCTTTTTTAGAAGAATTAACAATTTTTATTCCTATAAGGATTTGACATTAATATATATATATTAGAGATAATTTTAATTTTCATTAATTAATTTTATATTTATATTAATTCTACTATAGCTCTTTTCTATTTTTAAAAAATTCATTTAGAAATTTAGAAAATCTATATATATATATTTAAGTAATAAGATTATATTGTATAAAATGTTAATTAAAATCTATATTTTAACTAATATTTAGATTAAAATCAGTTTTTTAAAAAATATAAAGGAATTCTAGGATTATGAATATAAATCTATAAATACAAATAGAAATTTATAATAGCCATAATAACTATATTAAAAATATTTTTTTAAAATTAACTATTTTAATAATATTAATTATAAAATTATTAATTTTATAAAAATAGATTAATATAGTTATTATATACTTTTTAAATTAATTTTATTAAAAATATTTATAAATAGAATATTAAATCTATTGATTACAAATATAAAAATAAATATAAAAATAAATATAAAACTATATATAAAAATTATATTTTTAAAATAAATAAAAGTTTTTTTATATATTTAATATAATTGATATTTTAATAAATAAAGACTAATTATTTAATTTTAATATGTTAAATATTTTTATTACTTTTAACGTAGATTTTAATATTAATATTGATATTTCTACTATTTTTTTTAATTAAAAATACAAAACTATAAATAAAATCTATATATTAACTAAATTAAGACTTATTTATATAATATAACTATTATACTATAATATTTTTTGATAATATATTATATAAATATCTTTATAATAAGAAATATTTACTTAATATTATTTTAAAATTATTAATATTTTATATTAATATAACTATTTTATTCTTATAGTTAATATATAATAAAATTATACTAGATTTAATATTTAAAGATTAATACTATATTATAATTGTAATTTATATTAATCTATAGTATTTAATAAAAATTTTATAAATAATTAGTATATTAATATAACTATATATTTTCTAGATAAATTAAATTAAAATCTAATAAAAATATAATATAAAATATATTTAATAATAAATAATTTAAAATCTTAGAAATTATAATAAATCTATATAAAAAGATAATAATTATTCATTTAATTAATATAATTATATAACTTTTTATTAAATTACAACTAAATTATTTTAAATATCAATTTATTTTTTAAAAATAATTTAATAATTGTATTATTAAATATAATTTTAATATTAACATATTAAAAAGTTTATTTACAAATAAAGGTTATTTATTTAAATTGTTTTAATAAAAATAATTATATATTATTATTACATAATTAATATAAATTTTATATATATGTATCATAAATTAAATAGAAATATTTAGAAGATTTATTAAATACTAATATTTAGATATAGTTTTAAATTTTAATTTTTTATTAATATGTTATTTTTATATATAATAAAAAAATATTACTTTAACTATAATTTTAATTTAAATCTATTGTTATAAATTAAACTATAGTTAAAAATTCTATAAAAAATTAAGAACAATATAAAAAGTTCATCATTTTAATAAATAAATATTTCTCAATTTAAAATAATAAACTTTTTATAAATATTCTATAAAATAAAGACTTTAGTATTTAATTTAAAAAAAGATGAAAAATAGAATTAAATATAAATAAATATCTATAATTTATATACTTAGTAAAATATATAATATTTAATTTTTATATATTTAATCTTTTATATATTTATAGTAACTAAAAAAATAAAATATAAAGAATTATAGGTATCAAACATTTAAATATAAAAAGTACAAAAGATATTTATTTAATTCTTTTATAAATAAAGATTTTTATAAATATAATCAAACTTTTTTTATATATTTATTATACATAGATTTTTAATATTCTATTAACAACTAATATGTTTAGATTTATAATTATTTATTACTTTAGTAACATATAAAAACTAAAAATTTTTAAATATATATTTAATAAAATTTACAAATAGTATATTATATATACAATTAAAAGTAAATTATTTAAAAATATTAAATAAATATTTTAACTATTTAAAATAATTTTTTAAATATTATAAAAAAATAAAGATTATAGTAACTTTTAATAAAGTTTTTTTAAATTTCTTAATTTAATTATTAAATTAAAAAGTATTAATATTAAAAATAATAATTACTAAAATGAATTTAAAAATATTAAAATACTTATAACTTTTAGAAATATTACTTAATTTAAATATATATATTAAAATAATAAATTAGCTATATTAATATATTTTTTATTATATAATAAAAATTTAATTATTATAAAATAAAAAATATTTATATTATAAATCTTAGAATCTATAATAAATTTAAATATTAAATCTATTTTATTTAATAAATAAAAATATTAATCAATAATTAAAAATATTATAAATATAGAATATAAAATATTTAAAATAATTTAATTATATTTTAATTTAGTAATTATATTTATATATTTTAATTGAAAGTATTATTTTTATATACATATTAATTTATTTTTTAAATATAGAAATTATAAAATTATAATTTTTAAAATAAATAAAATAAATCAATAAAACTAGAGAATTAAAATAAAACTATATTATTAAAATTAATAAATATATAATTAATTATATTTTTAAATAAACTTTGATTCAAATTTACAAAATATTATTAATTAATAAAACTACAAATATTAATTTACTATAAATAATTAGGAAATGTTATTATTATATGAAAAATTATTAAAAAATAATATATATTTATATAGATTATATTATTAAGATTAATATTATTTAAAATAAAATATTATTTTTTTATTACATATAAATTAAGTCTATGATTAATTTAAATATTGATATATTTATAATAATTTAAAATAATTATTTACTATAAATTAAATTAAATTTATATAATACTAAACATTTTATTTTATTTATTTTTATATATTTTTAATTAATTTAAATATTTATTTAAAATACTCTATTCTATACTAATTTTTACTATAATAAAAATCTACTTATTTGGAAGTTTAAATAATTAATTAAGTTAAATATAAAAATAATAGTAAATAGTTAATAATAATATAAATATTTAAAAAGAATAAAACTTTTCTTTATCTAATTATTTTATTATTTATATTTAATAATAGAATTTTATTTCTACTATTAAAGAAATTAATTTATATATTAAAAATTTTATTTAAAAAAGTTTAAAATAGATTTATTATCAATTAAATTAATTTAATTAATAAAAAACTTGAAAATTTTAAGAAATATAATATTTTATAAAATTTAATACTAAATTAATAAATATATTTGATATTATTTATGTTATAGATAGATAATTATAAAATAGTATAAATTATATAGTATTCTTTAATTTATTATTATATTAAATATTCTTTTATATTTTTATACTTAGTAATATTATTATATTATTAAAAAACATAATTTAATATAATTTTAATAATTACAAATAAAATTTTTCAATATATTATTTTAGTTTTAAATTAAAATATATTCAATATTCTTATTTAAATAAATATTTTATTAAAAAAAAATTAACTATTAATAACTAAACTTTTGTATTTATATTTATATTAAATTAAAATTTATTATCCTATTTTAAAGTTTAATTAATTATATTTAATTATTTTAGAATACAATATAAATTTTTAATTATATGCTATATATAAATAAATAATTAAATAGAAAAAATTGATCAATTAATAGAGATATATCTATATTATATATTTTTATTAAACAAATATATACTTAGGTTTAAATATTATTATTTTTATATAAGTTAAAATATAGTTTATAATTATTTATTTTATTGAAATTAAAATCATTCTTTAAAATTATAAATTTATTTATTTAATTTTTTACAATAAAAGTTACTATAGCTAGAATAATAAATTAATTCAATTATTTATAAAAAAATACTATAATAAATAATATACTTTTATTATATTTAAAATAAAAAACTCTATTATATTTATATTTAAAAATATATTTAACTATTGTTTTTATTTATTTTAAACTCTATTTAAATAAAAAAATATAAAAATCTATAAATTTTATAAAATTCAAGTAATTTTTATAAAATAGATTAAAAAATAAAAGAACAAAAATATATATAATATTATTTAATATTTTATTAAATAAAAAGATTGAAATAATAATTAAAATACATAATATACTATAAATTAAAAATATTTAATAATTTATACATGAATTTATAAACATTTTAAAGATTTAATTTTAAATTAATTCTTTTAATATTAATATTACTATTTGTGTTATTTATAGTTAAAACATAAATCAATTTAAATAAAAGAAATTATACTTAGATATAAATTAAATATTAATATTAAATTATAATACTATTTTTTAAAAAGATGCATTAAATTATATAGAATTTATACTATTAAATAAAATTATTAATATTTTATTTTAATTTTAATATAATAGTATATAATATTATAATTATAATAGTATTTTTTATCATTATATTATTTGTATTTTTTAAAATAATTCAATATTTTTTATTTATTTTACAATTATTATTTTATTTTATATTTTAATTCTTTATTTTATATTGTGATAATATTATTTTATATTTTAATACTATTATATATTTTATTTCTATAATAATATAATTTTTAATATTTTTATTTATTATATATAATAATAATCTTAGTAAATATATATTAATATTAGAAATATAAATGATCTAATATATATTATTTTAAAAGAGAATAAAATAATAATACTTAAATTTATAAAGACTTTTAATAAATTTAGAAAAAGATTAATTTATAGAAAACCGCTATTAAAAGACATAAAAAAAGATCTATTAATAATTCCTCTAGAATAATGTATATTATATAAAATAGTTTTATTAAAATATATAAATAGTTAAAAATAATATTTAATTAAAAAATTATACTAATTTTTATAATATAAGATCTAGAGAAGTATATAAATTCTAAAATTTTAATTAAGTCTTGTATTAAAATATCTCTTGATTAGATAGCTAGATAGTTAAAACCTCTTTTCTAAAGAAATCAATAATTTCTATTCTCTGAGGATTTAATATTATATCTAAATCTAATATTATAAAAATCTATTAAATTTTATTTCTATATATATAATAATTATAAACTATATAATTTTATATCTATATAAAATTTGAGATTTGTTTATAAAATTTATAAAATTAAGTTCTAATTATATAGACCTTAATTAATTAAATCTATCTAAAATATCTAATTTTAATTCTAGTTTTATTTTTTATGACTAATGATATTATCTTTATAAATTATTTAAATAAAAACAGCTTTAAAAACTATATCTATAAATTATATAGTAATTTTATAGATTAATTAACTAAAAAATAAAAACTAATTATTTTATTAATTAATAAAAATTAAATTACTAATTTTAACTAGTATTAATAAATAATTTCTATAGTAAAAATATCTATTTAAAAATTTAAAATTCTACTTTAATTAAAAAAATATATATAAAATATAATAATAAATAGACTATTTAACTATTTATAAATAACTATTTTATATATAAATCTAAATAAAATATATTAATATTTAAAAATAATAGTTTAAATAGAAAATTAGAGCTAAAATTATAAATATTATATAAAAACTAATTAATTAAATAACTACAAATAGTTTAACTAAAAACCTAGTTAATCAAAAGTATTAGATTTTTATAAATTATTTAAATATGACTAATATATCTAATTAATTTAATTAGATTAATTCTAATTAGAGCTCTAGAATAAATAAGCTCTATTTTAATTTATCTAGTTTTAATACTTAGAGTGTAAATTAAATTTATTCTATTTTAATCTATTTAATTTTTTTATTTAAATATCTACTATATTAACTTTTTATATTTAATTAATTTTTAATATAATCTATCTATTAATTCCTGTATTGATTTAATATCTATTTTTAAATTTAAAAATAGATATTTAAATTTAGAGAGATATATTAGAAAATTATTTTTTATTTAAAATTATTTTTTAAATATTCTAAAATTATTCTAGAGTATTATTTATTTAGAAAAAATTAAAATAATTTTAATTAAATAATATAAAATAATTATTTTCTAATTAAAAAATTTTAAATAGTTACTTAGTAAACTAGAAAATATAAAATAATTTTTTAATTTAATAATTTTAAATTAGTCTAAATTAATATAAAAAGCTACTAAATTCTCTACTAAATTAAATTAATTTTTTAAATAGATTATTATCTAACTATCTAACTACTAGATATTAATTTAGAACTTAGATTACTTAAGCTCTACCTATCTATCTAATCTAGAATTACTACTTAGTCAATCCTAGCTTTCTTATATAATCTAGTTATTTAATATATTTATTCTATTCAGCTTTTCTATTTATGCTAGCCAGGCCTAGGACTATTCCACTTTAGGATTAGGGAAGCTGACAGTTATCTAAGATAACTGCTACTATAAAATCTATATTTAAAATATATAGTTAAATAGATTAATTATAATTAATTTATTAAAAAATATATTAAATATCTAAAATATATCTATTAAATTACTATAAATTTTTATTAATATTATATTTATAAACTAAAGTCTAGTTTTAATAGAGCTTAGCTATAAACAAAAGATAATATTAAAATATAACTTTAAATTATTATTTTATTGATTTTAATTATTTATTATATAATCTTTAATTATTATAGTTATCTAGAAGTTCTTTATTAAAATAAGGACTCTTTATCTATAACTATATAACTTAGACTAGTATAAAAAGTCTTTTTTATCTATAGAATTATTAAAAATTTAAAAATTTATATTTTTATTTATCTATAGATTATAAATCTAGAAATTTAATTTTTAGATTTTGAATTATTTATTCTAGCTTTTTTTTAAAGCTATTTAAAATTCTAATAATAATTTTTTTATAATATAATTTTAATATACTATTCTCTAGAATTTAAAACTATTAACTATTTATAAATGATTTTATTTAAATGTTTAAACTAATTATTAAAAAAATTAATTATATTATTTAATATCTTATATTTATACTATTATTTATAATAAATTAAATAATAAATATTTTAAAACTATTTTTATTACTAAATACTAATATTTATTAAATTTAATTAAAAAATATTACTATATATCTTAAATCTTAAAATATATAAAAAATTATTTTAAAAAAATATTTATATTTTAAAATATTTGGTAATATTAAATATATAAAAATAGAATTTACTTCATTTATAATATATATAATTTAATTATGTATTGTAACAATAGAAAAGAAAGTATTTTTATTTTTTTAAAAAAGGAAAGAAAATCTTAAAAATAGAAATTAATAAATTCAAAAAAAAGTAAAATAAAAAAATTAACAAAAAAATAATTAATATTATTTATTTATTAATATTTTATATAATTTAATTTAAAATTATTAAAATAAAATCTTAAATAAATTATAAAATTATTTATAAAAGAAATTTATTATTTTTATTAATATTTAATTATTTAAATAGTTTTAAATTATTATTTATATTTAATTTATAAATTATAAAAATATTTAAAATTATATATCTAAATTAATTATATTATTTAATATATTAATTATAAGTTTCAAAATACATAAAATGTTATTTAAATCTTTAAAAATATAATTTATTTTATATAGTATAAAAAAAATTTAAAATTTATTTTTTATTTTATATTTAAATAATTATTTTAATAAAAAAATAACTATTTTTAATAAAATGATATAAATTTTTATTTGAAAAAAATAAAAATAAAATTTAATATTTTATAAACTAGTATTATTAAAATTAAAATAGATAAATAATTTATATAAAAAAAATAAAAAATAATAAAAAGCTTTTTTAAAAGATTTTTATTATTATCATAAATATTATAAAAAAATTAATTATTTAAAGAATTAATATTAATAAATTTATTTAAATAAATATAAAATTTAAAAAAATTAAAAAATAATAATTTTATTTATATAATTAGATTTATAGAGAACTATTGTTTTAACATTAAAAATATTAAAGTTTTTTTTAAATTTAATGTAAATGTCTAGATTATTAACTTTAGAATAATAAGTTATTTTATTATGAAGTTTAATAGTTTTATTTATATAATATATAAATTACTATAGATTATATTATATATTTAATTTTTAAGAACAAAAATTATTTTTTAATAAATATTATTTAATATCAATATATATATTATATATATTCAAAATTAAAATTAATTTATTTTATATACTATAGCTAAAAGAATTAAATATATTTATTTTATTAAAATAAATATTATAAAATTAATTGTAAAAAAATGAGATTTATTAAACAAATATAATATAATAAATATAATAACAAAATTATAGATATTATAACTATTAAATTAATTATAGAAATTATAAAATAATAGTTAAATTAAAAAAAATAAACATATATTTTAAGTGTAAACTATTAAAATATTTAATAAAAATTAAATTAATTTTATTATTTAATATTATCATTTTATATATTTATTAATTAAAAATATTATATATTCATTTAAAATAGTTAGAAAATATTAATATTAAAAATTTATTAATATTAAAATATATTTATATATTATATAAATAAAGTAATATAAATAAATATATAAATAAATAATTTATATTATTAATTATTAAATACAAATAATAAGTTTTTATTAATAAAAGAAATTAAAGTAATATTAAATCTGGATTTAAATATAAAAGAATTAAAAAATTTTAAAATAATTAAATATAATATAACTATAATATTAAATTATTTTATTTTAATAATATTTAAAAATTTATAAATAATAATTTTAAGATATAATTTTAAAGAAAATATAATTAAATATTTTAATTATATAATTATAATTAAAATATATATAAGTCTTATAAATAAGCTATAAATAGAAAAAAATCTATAAATAAAAATTATAAAATTAATTATTTTTATAAAAAATATTTTATTAAACCAAAATATAACTATGACTTTATATAAATTATATTATGATAGATAATTTAATTTAAAATCATTTAAAATTATTATATTATTTTATCAAGTTATTAAATTAATTAAATTAAAATTATTTGAAAATATTATAAAATTTAATTTATGAATTATATAAATTATATTTTTTAATTATATAAATTTCAATAAATAGTATATTTTTATATTTTTAAAATAAATTATATAAAATAAATATAAAATTCATAATTAATAAAAAATTGGAGTTTGAATTATCTAATAGTCTAATTAATAATTATAATAAATAGAATTTCTACTTATTATACTTTCAGTTTAAAATTTTAATAAAATGAAAAATAATTTTAAATCTAATATATTTAATAATAAATTAACTAGTTTAGTTAATTAATATTTTTAAATAAATAATTAATTAATTATTAAATAATTTTTACTTTTATTATTAAAATATTTAAATAATAGTAATAAACTATAATTAAATTAATATAATCTATTTTTATCTATATTATTAATAAAAAAAAGATTATTTTAATTTTATTAAACTATTTTTGTTAACAAATAGTTATATTATAAAAAATATTTAGATGATAATGAATTATAAAAAAAATATAATAATTATATTAAATATAATATATAAAAATTTATTAAATTTTTTAAAAAATATATAATTATAAAAAAATATTAATATTTAAAATAAAAATAAAAAATACTAATAATAAAATTTATAATTATAAAATATAATAATTAGTAAAAAATATTTTTTAAGTCTTAGAATTAATTTTTTTATTATTTTTTTATTTATAGTAAATATTAGTATTATATATTTATTTTTATTTATATTATATAATCTAATTATAAATAGATATAAATAGATATAAAGCTTATTTTTCTATAAAAAGTTCTTAAATAAAAAATAATCTATATTTAATAATCTCTAGATTTAATTAAATAAAAAATTAAATTAGATTTATAAATTAAATCTATTTTCTTATAAATTTAAATAATTTATAAAAGTATAGTATTTTAAATTTTATAATTAATTTATAATAATAAATTTTTATTTTATAGAAATAAACAAATATTTATTTATAAATTATTATAATACTATATTTATTATATATATAAATAATATTATAATAATTAATTTTAATATAAATATTAAAAAAATAAAATTATAATTTAATAATATATTTAATGTATTATATATTAATATAATTAATTATTATTTTAAAATAAAACTGATATATAATTAAAAAGATTTATATCAAAATTAATATAAAATATATATATAAAATATATAATAGTTACTTTTATTTTTAATTTATATAAAACTTTATTTTTTTAATAGTATTAAATATTAAAATTATTAAAATTAATATAAAATTTATTTATAAGTTAAATAATATTATTAAATTTTATTTAAATTATCAATATATTTAATATTATAGATTAAATTAAAAAATATTATTTATAATCAAAATATTATTAAAATATATATATTATTTTATAAATAATCTATTAAATTATAAATTATAATTAATTTATTTTTTATAATTTATTGTTAATAATTATAAGCGCTCTGCCAGTGTACTATTATCTATAGATAATAGATCTATAGAGTATATTTAATTAATAGATTTTAAAAAATAGTATTAGAAAACTTAAGATTATTTAAAATTATATAGAAATTTCTCTATTTAATATAATAGAATAAATTATTTAAAAATTAGAATTCTTTATATAATTTTAATATAAATATATTTATATATTATATAAATTAATAGTCTACTAGTAGTTTATTTATATAGAATCTAGTTATTTTAATAAATTATATAATATAAAAATAAATTTTATTAAAAATATTTAATAGAATTATAGAAATCTAATATATTATTTTATTGATATTTTAAAAAAATAATTAAAATATCAATAAAATATTTTTAGAATAATATTATAAAAATTTTTAATTCTATGAAATATAATATTTTTTATAGCTATGTTTATTTTTTTAAATTATTTTAAAAATATAAATAGTATAGTAAATTTACTTTTCTTAAAAAAAAATATTATTAAAGTTATAAATTAATAATATCTCTATTATTTTAAAAATAATTAAATATATTAATATTTATAGAGTTATAAACGTTTTTTAAAAAATGAAATAGATTTAATTGATTTAGTAAAATTTTATAAGTATTTTTTTAAATAATTATTAATATATTTTTATAGAAAAAAAAAGCTAATATACTTATTAATTTTTTATATTTTTTCTATATTCTTTTCATTTTCTATTTTATTAAACTCTTTTTTTTAATAGATATTTTTTAATTTAATAGAAATATATTTTAGCTAATTTTAATAATTTAAAATATATTCTTTTAATTTCTTTATAAAGATTTTAATAATTTTCTATTTCTAGTCTTTCAAAAGAATTTTTTTATTTTTTTAAAAATTATTTTTATTATTACTATAATCTCTATAATTTTCTTTAGTATTTTTAATATTATTTTTTTTTAAAAAAATTACTTTCAATATTTTTTAATTTTTCTTTAGTAAATAAATAATTTAATTTTAAATATAATATAATAAAGTAGTATTAATAGTTTATAAATTTTCTATAGATATTATATTAAATTCTTCTTTATTAATATTTTTATTAATATTAAAAAACTTTTAGAATATATATTTTAAAATACTAAATAACTTTATATATAATATATACATTTTAAAAAACTATATTTCTTATTATTAAAATCTATATAAACTGAAATTATTTATTTATAAATTTTATTACTAAATTAAAAAATTATAAAACCTATAGATAATTTAATAAAATATATTAAAAAGATTATTAATTATCTTAATAAATCAAATAAAAATTATTTATATTTATTAATATTATAAAATATAAATTATAATTTATTTTATTTAATAAATATTTAGTAAAAACTTAGTAATCTAGAGCTTTTTTTTAAAAATAATTTAAAAAATTAAAAAAATTTATAATAATTTATGTATTTATTTTTCTATTTATTTAATTAAAACTTACTAGTAAATATTTTATATTATATTTTTAAATTATTTTATTTTTTTATATAAATATTTTTATTAATATTATAAATATAGTAATTCAAAATATTTTTATTAAATTTTAAAAAAGAAAAAGAGTAATATTACTATACTATTTAAAAATATATTAACATTTTATAAAAAAAAATTTTATTTTTTTATAATAAATAAAATATTAAAAATATTTTATTTATCTTTTAATAAATTATAATAATTTTAATAATGTTTTTAAAAATCTTTTTTTGTTTTTATAAATTTTTATAATTTAGCTATTTTTTATTCAATTTTTTATTATAATTCTTAATAATATATTTAATAAATAAATACTTTTTCAATTTTTTATGTTTTTAGTTATTAATAAAAATTAATTAGATTTTTTTAATTTTTATCTCTATATAATAATAATATATAAAAATAAAATAGATATAACTATATATTTTTAATAATTATAAATAATATATTTATTTTTTAATAATCTTTATAATTATAAATAGACTATTATATTTTAAATTTAATTTTTTATTTAATTAGAATAATTTAATATTTTTTATTAATAATAGAACTCTTTTTTAATATATAATTATATAGTTTTATAGTATTTATTATATTCTTTTATTTATTTTATTATTTTTTAAAATCTTTTTTTCATTTAATTTAAATACTAGTTAAATTTTTTAACTATAGTTTCATTAATATATTTAATATTATTAATTTTATAGTTTTAAATTTAGAAATTATTAATTTTATATTTTATTAAATGATAAAAAATAAATATTCTATAAATATATTTTTAATATTATTATAAATAAATTTTTTAGCAAATAATTAATTTATTTAATTTTCTTATTAATAATTTATATATATTTATAGATATATTTTAGATATTTCAATTTTAATATTTTATTTATTTATTTATTTATAGATAGAAACTAGTATTTAAATAGCTTTCTATATAAAGATTATAATAGAATTATATTTAATATATATTAATTATTTTTTTATAATTATAATTTTAATAATAAATAGGTATTTTATAATTTTTATATATTAATTTATTATTATAGAAATTATATTATATATAAAGTTTTTTTAATTTAATAGTAATAAATTAATTATGAAAATTATTATTAGATTTCGCTATAATTTTTTTCAAATAGAAAAGAAAATTAGCTTATTCTATAATAGTTTTTTAAAGATCTTTATTTTTTAATAAATAAAATAATTTTAAATATAGTTTAATATTTATATATAAATTATTTTAATAGAACTTTTTTTACTTAATTTTATGAATTTTCTTAGTTAAAATAATCTACAAAACAATTATTATAATATATCTTTAAAATCTTTTATTTAAATATAGAGTATAGAAATATACAAATAATTTTTTTATAATATAATAGTTTACTATTTATATACTATTATTTTATCAAATTATTATTTATTTTAGTAATATTATCTTTATATATATTTTTTTAATAAATTTATAGTATTATATTTTTTTAATATTTTTTTGAATAATCTTTTATACTATTATTCTAAGAGCTAAAAGTTCTAGATTTTCTAAGTTTATAATTAAAATCTTTAATCTAGTTATTAAAAATATTTTACCATTCTTTTAATTATTTAGTAGTATTTATAGTTTTTACAATATAGTTAATAATCTAATATTTTCTTTATAGATATTTTTATAGTCTTTCTATTATAAAAATATATCAATTAAATTTAAATATTTAGATTAATATTCTATTTAAAAATTATAAATTACTAGAAGTTTATTTATTATATCTAATATTTATTTAATTTTATTATTTTTTTAAATAGGAATATTATAAGCTTTTATAATTATTTTATATATAGATTATAAATAATATATTTTTAAAATAATATCTTTATACTTTAAAATATTCTTTAATAATAAATAATTTTTAATTATAAATAAAATAATAATTCTCTATTTTTATACACTTTTATAAATAAAAAATAATTAATTATTAATTAAAATACTAATAAAACTTTTTAATTTTATTAATAGATTATAAAAAAAATATTTATAATATAAAATTCTAAAATATTTATAATTAATTTGATTTATAATATAAAATTAATATATTATAAAATTAAAAAGCTATTAAATATTATTTTTAATTTATTAAAAACTTTTTATATCTTTTTAATAAAAATAAATAATTCTATTTTTCTTTTTTTCTATATTTTCTTTAATATATTAAATAAAGACTTAATAATCTAGATATATTAATATATAAAATATCTAAAATATTCTATAAATTTTAAAAATATTTTAATATTATAAAAATATTCTAGTACTAGCTATTTATTAATAGTATATATATATGCTAGATTAATATAAATCCTATTATATTCTATAATAAATCTTAAAAATATTATTTTTTTAGTAGAAATTACACTTAGGTAATTTAATATATAGATTTATCTTCTTCAAATATAATAGTATCTTATTAATATATTCCATATATATTTCTTCTATTTATAAATGAAAAAATATATTTAAATATATAATATTGTGATCGTCGCTACAACGCACTACTATAAAGGGATACTATTACTTATAAAGAATCTTATAGCTTTACTAGAGAGCTACTAGACTAAATTTTAACATATATACAAATTATAGCGATTCTTTTTAAATCTATAGAAGATTAATAATTCTCTACTTTTTATAATATATCATTATTTATAATCTTATCTAGTAGTATATTTAAACTTAAAGATAGAGCTCTAACTCTATTTTATATAGTTCTATAATACTTAGTTAGATTCTATAATTATAAGAAGATATAATAGATTTTAATAAAAGACTAAGTAATATTATTATTTAAACTATTTATAAAAAAAATATATAACTAAAAATATAGATTTTGTTAATTAAATAATTTAATATTAAAATCTATTAAAAAATTACTACTATTTAAATAATCTTAAAGCTTCTAGTAACTATTATAATAACTAAATCTTTTATTATAATCTTTATAATAGTTTAATCTTTTATAATGAATTAAATAAGCGAGCAAAGTAATTAGTAATAAAAAATTTAAACTATATTTAAAATATTAATGGCTTTAATAAAAAAAATGGATAGTAGAATAGTATATTTAAATAATAAAATCTATACTATAGTAAATAGTAGATTTTACTATTAAATATACTATAGAAAAGATAGTTTAGTATATTATTAAAAAAGCTATATAATAAATATATAATTAAATTATTTTATCTATTATCTTATAAAATTCTCTACTCATAAATACATTAAGTAGTAATATTTTATTAATTAAAATAAAAAAACTAGAATATTTATGATAAAAAAATTTTATTATAAATAAATAATTATTTCTATTAAAAATCTCTAATTTTCATTAAATTTTAAAATATAATAATTATTTTAAGAATAAAATAATAGATAGATAGTTATAATAAATTAATTAATATTTTAAAAATAAATAAATCCTTATATAGAAAAAAGTTTTTAAAATTTAAAAAATAATTATTATTAAGTAAAAGTTTACTAAAGCTATTTTAAAAATAGATATTTTAAAAAATGACATTAAAATAAATCTATATTAATATCTCTATTAATATTATAATTTATTTATTATTTTTATTCATAAAATATACTTATATTTACTACTTTATTATATAAATAAAAAAATTATAAATTAATTAAATTAAAAAAATAAACTTTTTAGATATTTTTAATATTATAGTAAAAAGGTTTACTTAATATAAAAAAAAAGATTATTTTTAAAAATATTTATTATTTTAAATTAAATAATAGAAAATTATTAAAAATTAATAATTAATAAATAGATTTAATAGATTTTAATATTATATATAAAATAAATATATAAGTTTTTAAAATATTATTTTAAAAATAGTTTAAAAAAATATAATAAAAAATATAGAAAGAATTAAAAATATTATAATTATAATAAATTAAAATATTTTATTAAAAACTATTATTTAAAATTAAAGAAAAATATATTAAAAATATTAAAATTATTAAATAAAAAAATATTAATTAATTAAATAAAAAAGTCTTTTTATAAACTATAGATATAAATTTTTTATAAATATTATATAATTATAATAAATATCTATATATTTTAAAAAATATTATACTTTACTATAAAAAAATAATTAGATATAATTTAATATAATTTATAATATATATTTTAATAGATTTTAGAGCTAGTTATATATTTATTATATAAACTTTAATAAAAAAGATTTCTAATTATAAAAATAGATTAAAATATTTTCAAAAAAATGCTTTTAATAAAAAAAATAGAGATTAATAGTATCTATATTTTATTTTTAAATTTTAAAAAATAGTTAAAAGAAATTAATATTTAAATTATTAAATTTAAAAAATATAATTTTATTTTTAAAAAAGATTATCTATAGAGTATTAATCTATATATTAATTAATAAATATTTAAAATAATATTATAAAATAATTAGAGTAGATTTTATAAAGTTTAATTAATAGATTTTAAATAGTATATATAAATAGATAAAATATTATTAAATCTTATTTTAATATAAATAATTATAAAAATAATATAGAATAGAAAAAATAAAATATAGTTTTTTTATTTAAATTATAAAAAAAATAGATATTAAAATAAAAATAAAATTTATAATTTTCAAATATAATAATATTTTTTAAAAAAAAACTATTTATAGAATTTTTATTAAAAAATTAATATAAATAATATAATATTAATAAATATTAATATTTATTTTTTATTATTAAAAAAACTTATAGAGCTTAAAACATAAATTAAAATAATAATTAAAATTAAATTAATATAATTATCTATTTTTACATAAAGATTTTTTATAGTTTTTAGAAAAAAGTTTAATAAAAAATAATAAATATATATTAATTACTATATATTACATAAACTAATAATAAAAAATGATTATTTATTATCTAAATTTTAAAAACTTATTAATATAATAAACTAGATTAAATATTTATTTAAAATTAATTTTTTATTAAAATACTAGTAAATATTAATAAATTATTAATATTAAAAATAATATTTAATACTATTTTTAAAAAATTTAAATAATTTATTATATAATTATACTAAAAAAAATAAAATATATTTTATATTAGTAAAATTAAATATTATTAAAAAATATTATTAGTTTTAAAATATATATAAAATATATTAAAATTTAAAGTTTATAATATATTATAGATATTTTATATAATTATTTATAAAGATTATAATACTATTATATAAACTATTTAAAAAAACAATATAATATAATACTATAACGGCGGTTGTCTTAGGCAACTAGATCCTATATAAGTAAGCTGCCAGCGGCCCGCTGGCTTATATAATATATAAATATATTTTTATTAGAATTATATAGAGAATTCTAATTTTTAAATAATTTATTCTATTATATTAGATAAAGAAATTGCTATATAATTTTAAATTCTAAGTTTTTTAATATTATATTTCTAAAGTTTATTAATTAACTATACTCTATAGATTTACTATTTATAGATAATAATATATTAGTAAAATATTTATAATTTAAATTATTTAAATCTAATAATTTTAAAATAGTTAATATATAAAATTCAAGTATCTTATTATTTAAAAGATTTTTAAATAATTAATAATATAGCTATATAATTATTTATAATTTAAAAAATTTTCTAGAAAGAACTTTTAATAGTCTAGAATATTTAAATCTTTAATATCTTAATAAAACTAATTATTAAAAAAATAAATATAAAATCTTTAAAAATAATTAATATTAAAGTACTAAAGTAAAAAATTAATACTATTATTTAATATAATTATATAAATAGTTAAAATATTAAAAATAATTATATAAGCTAGTTTAGTAAATAATAGATTTAATAGTTTTAAACTATTTATATTTATTTTTTTTAAAAAATAAAATTATTTATAAAATATAGAATTATATTATAGATATAGATAATTATTTTACTATAAATATATTAATTTAATAAAATAATAAAAATAAAATTTTATATACTATTAACTATTTTAATAATAAAATTAAATAAATATATTATTTAAAAAGAAAAAATTTTAAAAAATTAAATTAAAAAAATAAAAGATTTTCTTTATATATTTATTAATTTAAAAATAGATTAATATTAAAATACTATATATTATTTTATAAATAGAAAATAAAAAAATAGAAATATATATAAATAATATATTTATAATTTAAAAATATAGTAAACTTTTTTAAATAATTTTTTTATACTTTAAATATAGATTTAAATATTTAATTAAAAAATCTAAATCAAGATTACTTATATAATATAGTAATTTAATACTAGTTAATTCTTTATTATAAATATAATCTATATAATAGTAAAAAAAATAATTAATAATATATTAATAAAAAAATTAAGATTTTAATAGATTTAATAGAGATAAAAAATATTTTTTAAAAAAATAAAATCTTTACTATATATTTTTATAGTAACTATTTTTTAATTAAATAATTATTTCTTAAAGTCTATTAATAAAATAATAGTATATAAATAATTTATAAATATAAAAAAAATTAATAAAAAAAAGAAATATTATTTTTAATATAATAAAAAGATTATAAAATTTAGAAATATTTTAAAATTATTAATAATATACTAAAAAAAGATATTTTTTATAAATAATAAAAACTATACTTTCTAGAATTTTTAATTTTATATTATTTAAATAAACCTATAATATTCTATATTTTTAGTATAATAAAGCTATAATTATAAAAATTATCTAGTATTAATACTAATATTAAATTAATAAAAAAATAAAATTATATTATATAAATAATAAAGATATTACTAAACTCTAAAATAGATAATAATTTTATTTTTTATTAATATTTATTTTAGTATAGAATTATTATATTAAAAGATTATTTTTAACTACTAATATATATATAATATATTAATAGTATTTTAGTATTATATTATAATAAATTAATTATAAAATCTTAAATAAATAATTAAAAAAACTAAATAAAAAAATATAAAATAAAGTACTATATTATTATTCTCTAAAATCTAGATTATTAAATTATTTAGAATATAAATAGATATAGTATATTAATTTTAATATTATTTTTTAATTAAAATATAATATTATTAAAAAAAGTATAAAGATTTTTATTAAAAATTCTAAATAGTTTATAAAAATAATATATTATATCTTTATTATAATAATTATATATAAATTAAATATTAATAATAGATTATTAAAACTACTATTTAAATATAAAAAATAAATTTATATCTTTTTTTAAAAAAAATAACTAAACTTCTAAATAAAAAAACTATATATTTAATACTATTAATAGAAAAAAGACTTTTACTATATAAATCTCTATATAATCTTTTATAATATAAATTATAAATATTATAAAAGTATTTTAATAAAATATTTATATAAAAATAAATTATATATTTTATTAATACTATTAAAATACTAATATTTTTTATTTAAAAATCTAATAATTTACTAAAACTATATATTAACTAGTAAAAAATAAATATTATAAATATAAAAAATTATTATTTATTATTTTATATTAATAAACTAATAGATTAATTTATAAAAATAAAGTATTTTATTAAATTTAATTTAAAAAATATATATTAATAGATCTAAATTTAAAAAGATAATAAATAGAAAATAGTATTTTAAATATACTATAAATATTTTAAATATATAGTAATATCATTTAATCTATATAATATACTAATAATTTTTTAAATATATATTAATAAAATTATAAAAAGAATTTTAAATAATTATTATATTATATATTTAAATAATATTTTTATTTATTTATAAATAATAAAGAAATATATATAATATATTAATAAAATATTATTATATTTAAAATAAATAAATCTATATATTAAATTATTTAAGTATAATTTCTATTAAAAAAATAATATTTTTAAAATTTATTATAGAATATAATAGTATATATATTAATTTAATATATATATATATTATTAATAAATAGCCGATACTAAAATCTTTATATAATATTTAAATATTTTATATATTAATATATCTAGATTACTAAGTCTTTATTTAATATATTAAAAAAGATATAAAAAAAAGAAACATAGAGCTATTTATTTTTATTAAAAAATATAGAAATTTTTAATAAACTAAAAATAGTATTTAATAATTTTTTAATTTTATATTATAAATTAAACTAATTAGAAATATTCTAAAATTTATTATTATAAATATTCTTTTATAATCTATTAATAGAATTAAAAAATTTTATTAATATTTTAATTAATAATTAATTACTTTTTACTTAAAAATTAATAATAATAGAAAATTAATACTCTATTTATAACTAGAAATTACTTACTATTATAAAATATTTTAAAATATAAAGATATTATTTTAAAAATATAGTAGATATAATCTATATATAAAATAATTATAAAAGCATATAATATTTTTATTTTAAAAAAATTAATAAAACTAAATAAATATTAGATTTAATAAATAAAGCTTTTAATAACTTATAATTTCTAAATAAAATATTAATCTAAATATCTAAATTTAGTTAATATATTTTTATAGTAGAAGGACTATAAAAATATTTATAAAAAAAATATTAGACAATAATTTATACTTTAAAAAAAGTTATAAATAATATTAAATAATTAAAATTATATTAAAATATTTTTAGTAATTCTATTAAAAATTTTAATTATAAATTTAAAAAATCTAGAACTTTTAGTTCTTAGAATAATAGTATAAAAAATTATTAAAAATAAATTATTTATAAAATAATAATATATTTTTTTAAAATATAATTCAAAGATTTAATAAAAAGATATTTTTATTAACTAGATCTATAATAAATTACTATTTAATAAAAAGAAAATCCATATATATATAAAAATAATATTATTAAAATAAATAGTAATTTAATAAACTAATAGCATATTAATAATAAATTATTATATTATAAAAAAACTATCTATATATCTCTATACTCTATATTTAAATAAAAGATTTTAAAAATATATTATAATAATTTTTTTATAAATTGTTTTAATCAAAAAAAGACTTTTAAATTAATTAAAAAAAGCTTTACTAAAATAATCTATATATAGATATTAAAAATTATATTTAAAACTATTTTATTTATTAAAAAATAAAAGTCTTTACAAAACTATTATAAAATAAATTAATTCTTTTTTATTTTAAAAAAGCTATAGTAAGATTTAATAATAGACCTTTATAATTAATTTACTATTATTAAATTAAAAAAATTATAAAATATCTATTTATAATTAAAATTATAACTATAAAAAATTAGTTAATCTATTCTTAAATAAAATTATTTATAAAACTAGATTTTTAAAAAATTTAATTATTAATAAAAATTTATTTTTTACTAGTATATATTAAATATAATTTTATTAAAATCTTTATATAAAAAACTATCTAAGTATTATTTTTTATTTATAAATAAATAGATAAATAGAATATTAAAACTAAATACTTAAGATATATTTATAAATATATATAAACTATTAATAAAATAATTAAATAAATTAATTAATTATTATTAAATTTATTTATAATAATATTAAAAATATATTTATAGAATATTTATTTTTTATAGTTTAGTAAAGTATAGAACTAGTAGTTTCTAAATTTAAAATTATTAAATTAATAATCTTAAATATATTAATAAAATTATAATAAAAAAATCTAGTTAATATCTAGATATTATAGATCCTTATCTAGCGCATCTTATTAAAGACAGACATATAAAATAGAATAATAATAGAATAATAAGAGCCAATTCTTAAGTAAGAGATACTTAATAAATTATTTAGAAAGGACCGTAAACATCAATATTAACTATTATAATAAAATTATATATATTATAGTAGTAATACAACTAAATATATTAGTAATATAAAAAACTTATAATACTAATAAAATACAATATATTACTAATATAAGAAATTATAGTAATAATATAATAAATAATAATATATAAAAATACTTATTTATATATTTAGATTAGTTCTTTATAATTAATATATATTATTACTATAGAATTATTTTTAATAGTAAAACTAGTCTTAACTTATTTATACTCTTTTAACTATTAAATATATATATTTAATAGATCTAGTTTTTTAAACTTAAATCTAGTATTAATAGTAGTTTTATATCGACTATATCTTTATAATAATAATAGTCTAGTATTAACAGTAGTCTTATTATTAACTATATTTCTATAACAACAATAGTCTAGTATTAATAATAGTCTTATATTAATTATATCTCTATAATAATAAAAATCAAAGAATAACTTTAAATTAGTAATCCTCGAAATATAGTTTATTAACTAATCTTAGACTTAATAATAAAGCCCCGGGCGTAACACTAGACTAAATTAAAAAAAATCTAAAGAAAATAATAAAATAGTAGATAAAAAAATATAATAAATATTATAAAGCTATATAATTATATATAAAATAAAAAATTTTATTATTAATAAAAAATATTAAATTATAATAATTAAATAAAAAATTAGATATAAAGTATAATAGTTTATTTATAATTATAAAAATTATTAAAAAATATATATAATATTTATTCTATTTTTTATATATTATTATTAAAACGATATTACTAGTATATAAAAATAAAAATTAATAAAACTTAATTAATTATTATTGAAAATTTAAAAAAATAAAAAGTAGAAGAAATATCTACTTATTAAATATACTATAAAAAATTATAATATTTTATTAAATAAAAAATAGTTAAGTTATAAAAACTTATAGAAACTAAAAAAAAAATCTTAAAAATATTATTAAAGTTATTATAGTTTATTAAAAAATTAATAAAATATTAAAAATATTCTCTTAATTATATAAACAAATATAATCTTTTTTTTATAGAATTTTAATATATTTTTAAATAATATAATAGTATTACTCTTTTTTTTTATTTATAAAATTTTAAGATTTAATAAAAATATTCTAAACTATTATATTTATATTATTAATAAAAATATTTATATGAAAAAATAAAATAATTTTATTAAATTAAAAAATAAAAATAAAAAATAGTCTAAAAATATAGTATAGAGTATTTATTAATAGATTTTAAATAAATAAATAAAAAAATAAATAAATAAATTACTATAAACTTTTTTAATTTACTAGATTATCTTTAAAAAAAGATTCTATATTATTAAACTTTCATTAAATATTAAATAAAATAGATTTTATTTAATTTATTAAAATAGTAATAGTCTTTTTAATATACTTAATTAAATTATTTATAATTTTTATAACCTTTTAATTTAACAATAAAATCTATAGATATAAAGTTTTAATTTATATAGATTCTAGTAGTATAAAATATAACTTTTTAAAATATATATATTATATATAAAATTATCTAATTTTTTAAAAATTATATTTTAAAAGTTTCTTAATATTAATAAAAATAATAATAAATATTAACTTAATATAGTATTTATAAAATATTTATAAACTACTAATATTAGTTTATTATACTATATTTAAAATTAGATTATTGATTTATTAAAAAAAATTAAAAGATATTAAAGAAAATAATAGAGATTATAATAACAATAAAAATAATTTTTAGAAAAATACAAAAAAGTTTTTTTAAAAAATTAAAAATAGAAAATTATTAAAATCTTTATAAAGAAATTACAATAATATACTCTAAATTAATTAAATTAACTAGAATATATCTTCATTAAATTAAAAATACATATTTTTTAAAAAAAAAAAAGAATTTAATAAAATAAAAAAAATATAAATAAGATATAAAAAATTAATAAATATATTAATTTTTTTATAAAGATATATTAATAGTTTTTTAAAAAATGAAAATATTTTAAAAAAATATTTATAAAGTTTTATTGAATTAATAAAATTAATTTTATTATAATATTTATATTTTTAAACTAATTTAAAGAAATACATATAGCTATAAAAAATATTATAATTTATATAAAAAAAATTCTATTATACTATTTTAATAATATTTTATTAATATTCTAATTATTTAGAACTATTATAAAATAATATATTAGATATTTATAATTTTATTATTAAATATTTTAAATAAAATATATTTTTATATTATATAGTCTATTAAAATAAAATATTAAATATTTTACAATTTAAATATAAATTAGAATAGTTTATTTTTTTAAAAAAATAGTTATAATAATAGTTATTTTAAATAATTAGATCTATATAAATAAATTATTAATAGCCCACTAGCTTATATAATATATAAATATATTTATATTAGAATTATATAAAGAATTCTAATTTTTAAGTAATTTATTTTATTATATTAGATAGAGAAACTATTATATAATTCTAAATAATTCTAAGTCTTCTAGTATTGTATTTCTAAAGTCTATTAAATAATTGTACTCCGCAGGCCTATTGTCTATAGATAGTGGTATACCGGTAGAGCGCTTATATATATATTAATAAATATTAATTAATATTTATAAATTTATTTTTAAAATATTTAGAAAAATATTTATGATTGTATTAATTTTAACAATAATTAATATATAAAAATTTTGTTATATAAAAATTGATATTTTAAAATAAACTATAAAAATAGTTCTATTTTAAATAAAAATAAATAAAAAATTGTATTTAATAATATTTAATATTAGAAAACTAAGTTTTATAAAATAAAATTATTTAATATAAAAAAAACTATTTATAATTAAAAAAATGATTATAATATAAGAATACTATATTAAAAATAATACTATTATTATTATAATAATAAATTATAATAATTTATTATATTTAAATATAATTAAAATATATTTAAAATATTTAATTTAATAGATTAAAAAATTTTTAAAATATAATTTAAAAATCTAATATTAAAAAATAAAAACTATAGTATTTAATATATTAAATAAAAAATTTAATTTTATTAAAAAAGATTTTATTAATATTATAAATTATTTTATACTATAATTAAATATATTAATTAAAATATTTATAAATAAATCTTAATTTATATATAAAATTTCAATTAAAATAAATAGTAATAGATAATAGTTTATTATTTAAAAAATAGTTTATTGTTAAATAAATGATATAGTTATAGATTTTTACATATAAATATTAAAAATAAATATAATTTAAAACTATATTTATATTTAAAAAAAATAATAATCTTGTTGTTAATTAGATATAATAAATTACTATAAGATTTATATATATAATTTAATTATTCAAATTATTTAAAATTATTAAAAATTATTAAATATATAAATTAATAATTTTTAATAATAAAAATATATAAAATATAATATATAATTATTTAAATTATTAAATATTATAGAATTTTTAAAAAGATTTTAAATATAAATAACTATAATATTATACAAAAAAATATTTAATTATTTTAAGCATAGAATATTAATTTTATTAATTAATTACTAATAGTTTTTAATAATAATTATTAGATTATTATAATAATAGACTATACTACATAATAAATAATAATAAAAATAATAATAAAAATTATCAATAAAAAAATATATATATTTTATATAAAAAAATCTGTATTAACTATAGAAGAGTAAAAAAATTAATATTAAATAATAAATTAAATCTACTATTTAATAATACTTTTATTATTAATATCAAAATTAATTATATGTTTTAAATTTTCTTAAATAATTATATAAATTAATTTTTTAAAAAAAATATTTTAAAAATAGTATAGTTTATAATAAATATAAATAAATATAAAATCAAAATTATATTTAATAATAAATTTTGTAATAAATATTAAAATAAAAAAGTTTAATATATTTTTTTATAAAATAAGATTATAAATAGCTATAAAAAAAGGTTTTTAAAAATAATATAAAAAAATAAATAAAATTTATAATTATAAAATAATAATTAATAAAATATTAAACAATAATAGTAATATTAGCTAAAATATCAATTAATTATAATAATTTATTTTGAATAAAATAAAAATTTATATATAATTATAAATATTTTTTTTAAATATTTAATAATTTTATTAAAGAAGAAATTTTATAAATTAGCTCTACAATTTTTTTATTAAATTAATAAATTTTATTTATTAATAATTAAAATAAAATATTAATAAAGTTAAAAAAAATAATTATAATAATAAAATTCTAATAAATATTAATATTTATTATAAAACATTTTTAAAATAAAATGATATTAATTATTATTAATAAATTCAATGGAATAAATTAAGTATAAATAATTTTTATAAATATTCTACAATAAATATTATTAATATTAAAATTTTAATTTATATTATAACTAATTTTAAATAAAATATTTTTTAAAAAATATATAATATTTTTAAATAATTTTTCAAAAATAATATTTCTATAAATTTTAACAACATTAATAAATATATAATAAACTATAGTATTATTTCAATATTTAAATTTAAGATATTATATTAAATAGTAATTTTTTTAATTTACTATTTTTTAATAGTTTAACTAATAGTAATAGAATAATATTTTTTAAAAAGCTAATATTTTCTAATTATAAATATTAAATTAATAATAATTAATATAAAAAAGTTTTAATAAATCTAGTAATATAGAAAATAATAACAAATATAAATAGTTTATTTAGAATTAAAATTTTAATATTCATAATATAATATAAAATAAATCTTTAAAAATAATAATAGACTTTTTCTATAATATATTTTTATTATTTAATAATAATAAAGTATAGTATTCAATATATACTATAATTAAAAAATTATTATTAAAAATAATAGATTTTAAAAAATTATTATTAAAAATAATAGATTTTAAAAAATTAATTATTATTATTAATAATACTAAATTTTATTTTTAATAAATTTTATTTTTTCTAATTACACTAAATATAATTATTAATTATAATAATTAAATCTAAAATAGATTACTTATAATTTTTTACTATTTATAGTAATATTTTATAATTTTGAAAAATTTATAAATTATAACTATATTATAAATAATATTTCAATAAATTTAAAATTTAATATATTTCAAATTTTAATTATTTATTTTTTTAATAAAATAACATTATAATAATAGAAAAATAGAATAAATATAAAAAAATAATTAAAAATTAAAATAAAATATAATAATAGAAAAACGAAGAGTACTAAAAGAAATTAAAAAAAATAATATAATAAATATTAGTAATTAATTATAAATTATAGTAATACTATTATTAATAATAATAGTTTATAAATAAATATAATATTTTTACTATTTATTCTATAATATACTTTTATAATAATAGTAGCTATAGAATATCTATATATAAATATTAATTAATATTAAAAATATCAAACTATTTTTAGATAATAAAAAATGTTATATAACTTTCACTATATATTATACTTTTATATCTATATTATTAAATTTAAATATATTTAATTATTAAATAGAAAGGAATATAATTATAGCTATAATATACTATTTTAAAAAAATACTATAATTTATAAAAAATCTTATAGTTTTATTAAAGAATTATTAGATTAAATCTCAATATATATATAAACTATAGTAATTCATTTTAAATCTATAGAAGATTAGTAACTCTCTATTTTTTATAGTATATCATTATTTATAATCTTAATATAGTAGTTAGCTAAAAATTTTTTATAGCTTTCTTAATATATATCTAGAAGATACTAGTATATTATATAGATTAAATAATATTATTATATATTTAAAATATTTATAGTATATTTAGAATATTATTGTCTATTTATTATTTTTTTAAATATAAATTTAATAATATATACTTTTTAAATTAAATTTAATAAAATATTTTATTTCTATAAATTAATTTATTAGTTTATTAATATATAATAATAAATATCTATTTTTTATAATTATAATATTTAATTTTTTAATAATTAATATTTAGTTTTAATAAATTATTAGATATTTAAATAAAAAATATTAATATTTTAACTATACTAATAGAATATTTAATATATTTTTATATAAATATTTATAATTTATATTATAAAAACTTATATAATTATTACAGATCCTTCTCTAGTACATCTTATTAAAGATAGATATAAAAAATAGAATAATAATAGAATAATAATAGCCAATTTCTAGAAAAAAATTACTAATGAATTATTTATTTAATAGTTATTTAGAAAGAGCTACAGACGCTAGTAATAGTTTTATTATATAATATCTATTCTAATATCTATTTTAAAGAAAGTATATTAAAGATATACAGTACTATATACTATAATTAGATATATTTTATAATTTATTTTAAAAAAGTTATAATAAAAATAAATAATTTAGAATATATAAGAATATTTACTTATATATTTAATTTAGTTTTTTATAATTAATCTATATTATTATTATAAAGTTATTTTTAGTAGTAAAACTAGTTTTAATTTATTTATACTTTTTTAACTATTAAATATATATATTTAATAGATCTAGCTCTTTAGACTTAAATCTAGTATTAATAGAAGTTTTATATTAATTATGTTTCTATAATAATAGTAATCTAATATTAATAGTAATCTTATATTAACTATATCTCTATAATAATAGTAATTTACTATTAATAGCAGTCTAGTAACAATAAAAATTAAAAATAATTTTAAATTAGTAACTCTTAAAACATAATCTATTAATTAATTTTAAAGATTTAATAATAAAGCCCTAAATATAATATATTAATTACTAGTCTATATAAATTAAATTATATTTAGACCTAAAGTAGTAAATATATTATTAAAAATAAGTAGAAAAGATATAGCTACTAGCTCTAGTACTAATAATTTAATACTAATACTTACTTACTTACCTCTAAAAATAAATTACTTAACTAAAGATATATTTAATAGCTAAAACTATTAAAATTAAAACTTTAAAACTATTTAATAAATAATATAATAAACTATAAAAATTTTTAATTTGATTAGAATTATACTTTAAAGTTAATTACAATAAAATAGAAATTAATAATAATAAAATCTATTTTACTTTTATTTACTTTACTAGTAGAATATTTAATTAATTTAAATTTTTTATTTAAAAATACTATAAAAAAATAAAAAAAAAATAAAATAAAAAAATGAAAAAGATCTTTATATTCTTTAACGCGTTTAAAAAATATTTTAAGTAGATTTTTAAAAATATTAATATAACTTAAAATATAGAATAAAAATTTTAATATCTATAATATATTAGATTAATTAATAAGCTAATAATAGACTTTATATAAATTATTATCTATTTAAATTAAAATAAAAATATATATATTACTAAATTTAAAAAATTATTAAAACTAGAAATCTAGAAAAAATTTATCTAGATAAAAAAACTTAATATACTCAATAAAATAATAAAATAAATAGTTAAAATTAATAATAAATTATATAACTTTAATTAAAAAAATTAAAGTAATTATAATATATTAAAGAATAATTATATTAAATAATATACTATAAATTAAAAAATATATATATAACTATAAAATTAAAAATATTAGAATTTTTATAGTCTATAATCTATAGAATTAAATATTATTAATAAAAAACTAATTAAAAGATATTTTTTAAAAAGAAAAAAAGTATTAAAAATATAAAAAATTTTATTTTAACTATAGAAAAGTAAAGTATATATTAAAATATTATTTATAAAATTAATAATTAATAATAATAAAATAGATTATTTTAGTAATTAAATATAATTAAAAATAAAGAATTAATATAGTTAAATACTATTATAAATATATATATAATTAGTAGTTAAATTAAAGAAATTTACTATACTAATAAGATTAAGAGTCTAACTATAGATAAAATTAATAAAAAATTTAAAACTATATAATTTAATACTAATATAGATTTATTAATAAAAAAATAAAATAATATAAAGAAAATAAATCTAATAATAATTAAATTATATTAAATTAATTTATTATTTATATTAACTAAACTATATAGCTATATATTAATTAAAATTAAAATAATTTATAGAATACTATAGAATAGTAATATAATTAATTTAATAAAAATAAAATTAATAAACTAGTTGACTATATAAATAAAAAAATTAATAGATTTAAATAAATTAATAATAAGTTATAATATAAAATTATTATAAAATTAATTTAAAAATATATAAAATATATACTAATCTATAAAATGGATAATTTTAATAATATTAATTAATATAATAAATTTATTTTAAATATTAACTAATTAAATTAAGTTTTAATTAAAATTAATTTTTTAAATAAAAAGTGTAGTATTTAATAGATTAACTATAATTTTAATATAAAGAAATTTCTTAAAATATTTAAAATATTAAAAAATTTTTAAAATAAAAATAAAAATATATATTAATAAATTATAATATTTATTAATATATCATAAAAAATAATATTATTAAAATAAAAAATACTAATATTTAGACTATATTAAATATAGTAAATTAAAATTAAATTATTATAAAAATAAAAAACTTTTATTAATTTAATTGATAATATAATTAATAAAATTATAAAAACTTCTAGAAAATTATTATAATTATTTAGAATATTATTAAAATAATATCTATATTAAAACTATAAATATTAGAACTTAAATATTAAAAATTAAAAAGAATATTATTAATAATATAATAAATATTTATTTATATATAAAATATATAGTATAAATAGATTTAAATATTATAAAAAAAATTAAATTTATTAATTTGTAAGCGCTCTGCCGGCGTACTACTATCTATCGGCGGTAGGCCTGCGGCGCGCGGTCGGCCAACGGGCTTCAGGAATGCAGTACTAGGAGGCTCGAGGTCGTTCAGGATTGTATGGGAGTTCCCATATCTAGTATAACAGAACGAATCGCTTGAGGATCGAAATCCTCTGCGCGATTCTGACATAAATACATTTGTGCGTTACGTAAGCCAGCGGCCCTCCGGCGGCTCGCTTGCGCGGGATCTAGTTGCCTGAGGCAACCGCCGTTATATAATTTATATAAAATAAAAAAAAAATATAAAAAAAATATAATATTAATTAAAAAAATATAAATATTATTATTCTATAATAGAATTAATATATAATTATTATTTTTAAATAGTATATTTTAATAATAGCTATATGTATTACTATATTTAAAAATAAATAATATAATTTTAGCTATAGAATAATATAAATTAAAAAATATTTATTATAATTAAATAAAATAGATATATTATTATAATTATTATTATTAATAAAAAATTAATATAAATAATAATTAATTTAAGTATAATAAATAATTTTATATTATTAAAATATTAAAAAAATATAAAAATTAAAGAATAATAAAAAAAAATGCTAAATTTTTATTTAGATTAAATAGCTAGAAATTAGAAATTAATTAAATTATAATTAAAATAGTATCTATTACTATAGCTATAGAATAATATATTAAAAATATAATTTTTAATATTATATTTTTAAAAAATAAATATCATATAGTATTAAAAATCTTATAGCTTAAAAATTATAATCTAATAATAGATTATAAATAATAAATATTTTATTTAAATAATTATTATTATTTAAAAAAATTATATATAGAGTATAGTATTTATATTTTTAATAAAAATATTAGTAATAAAAAAATTAAATAGTATAATTAAAATATTATAAAAAAATTTTTATAAAAAATATAATTATAATAATAATCTAGTATTTAAAAAAATAATTAACTAAACTAATAAAATAGATATTTATTAATAAATAAAAATAATTTAAAATTATAATACTAGAAAATAAATTAAAAAAAATAGTATTTTTATTAAAAATAAATTAGATATTATTAAAGTTAAATAGTAATTTTTAAATATTTTTAGATTTTTAAAAAATTAATAATTAATTTTATAAAATAATTAAGTCTATTTAAAAAATATTAGAAATTCTAAGAACTATTTAAATAGCTATAAATAAATAAATTATTAGAATATAGACTATATAATTATACTATTTTTATTTAAAAAAAAATAATATATAAATAAATTTATTTAATATTAAAAAAAATTATAAGCTCTAAAGAAGTAAATTAAAAATAAATTTAAAAAAAATTAAATTTAATTATTAAAAAATCTAGTAGAATATAGTATATTATTTATATTTTAAAAAAAAAGAATTATAACTATATATTAATTATTAACTATTAAATAAAATTATAATTAAAAATAATTATTTATTATTATTTATTATAAAAATATAAAAAATAAAATAAAAAAAATAAAATAGTTTATAAAATTTAATATTATAAATATATACTATTATTTTAAAATTATAAAAAAAAATAAAAAATTATATTTTAAATAAAATATAGATATTATAAATATTTAATTATATTTTTTAAATTTATTAATATATTAATATTATTTTAAAGATTTATTAATAAAATATTAAAAGAAATTTTTAATTTTATTATTACATATTTAAATAATACTCTAATTTTTTTATATAATTTTAAAGAATATATTTAATATATTTAAATAGTTTTAAAAAAACTATAGAAAATAAAAATATAATTAAAATTAAAAAAATATAAATTCTATATTTAAAAAATTAAATTTTAAAATATTAAATATCTATTAAAAAAATATAGATAAAAAAAATAAAAACTATTTAAAAATAGTTAAAATTAATTAATTTTAAAGAATTATAATAATTTATTAATTAATATATATATAGACTAGCACTACTTTTTAATTTATTTAAAAATTAAAATAATAAAAATAAATAAATAAATATTAAAATATATTTAATAATATAAAAAAAATAATTATAAGTATATTAATTTTAATATAGTATAATCTAGTTAAATAAACTATTATTAAAATTAATATATTTAATTATATAATTAATATATAAATAGTATAAATATAATTAAATAAAAAACTATAATTAATAATATTTAAATCTAAAAAACTAGTTTAAATAAAATTAAATTATAATATTTATAATAAAAAATTATTAGCTATAATATTAGTATTTAAAAAATAAAAAATTTATTTAAAAAAATATAATATTAAATTATTATAAAATTAAACTATAAAAATTTAATATATTTTATAACTATAAAAAAAATTTATATAATAATAAATAAAATAAATTAAAATACTATTATAATATAATTTTAAAAATTAATTATTATAAAAAATTAAAAAATAATTAAATTAATATTTTAAACTAAAGATTTAATTATAAAATTAAAAAAAAATAATTAAGTTTATAATATTAAAATAGTATAAAAATAAATTACTTAAATATAATAAATAGATATTTATAGTAATAATTATAAAAATTAAAAATTCTATTTAATATTTTATTATAAAAATAAATAAAAAAAATAAAATATTTATATAAAAATTTAAAATAAATAATAATTTATTTATTAAAAATAAAAATAGAATTCTATATTATTAAAATTTTATTTAGATTCTCTAGAAATTATAAAATATAATTATTTAAAAATATTATAATAATTTAATATAAAAATATTTTAAAATTAAAAAAATATTAAAATAAATTATAAAAAACTACTATTTTTTAAATATAGTAAAATAAATTAAAAAATAAATTAAAAAATATATTAAAAAATATAAAATATATATTTTAAATAAATTAATAAAATATAAATTATATAGATTTATATAATTACTAGATATATTTTTAAAATTTTAAAAATAGATTATAATTAATTTTATAAAATTACTATTTAAATTTAAAAAATAGAATATAATAATAGTAATAATAAATTAATTTATTAAATATATTTATTTATTAATTATATTTTTATTTATTATAGAATATTAAAAAAATTATATTAAATTAAAATAAATTATTTATATTAAAATTTTAATAATTATTTATAGATTTAATAGAAATAAATTAAAAACTAATTATAATATATTATTTATATAAAAATAATTAAATAAAAAAAATAAATTAAATAATTAAATAATATTTATAATACTATATTAATTCTTAATAGAATAATTAAATAAATCTATTATTAATAGTATAGTTTATATATAATAATATAGAATATTTAATAATAGAAATAATATTTTTTATATAAATTATAGATATTATATTAAAGTAGTAAAAAATTAGAAAATAGATATTCTATTATAGAAAAAACTATTAAAATAATTAAAAAATTAAAGAAATTATATAATTAATTATTTTTAAATATTAAATTTTTTAATTATTATATAGTAATATATTATAATTAATATTATAAAAAAGAATCTATTTTTAAAAAAAGAAAAAAAATATTTCTATTTTATAGAAATATTAAAATAAAATAACTAAGCTTAAAACTTAATTATTAAAAAATTAAATTATTTAAAATTAAAGAATAAATTAATAATATTAATTATTAATTAAAATGACTAGACTTAATAAAAAGAATATATTTTATATTTTATATTTTATTATTAAAATTTATATTAAAAAATATTAAAACTATTAAAAATATTAAATTTAATAAAAAAAAATAAAATATAAAATTAAAAAATACTAAAATATAAATAAATTAATAGAAAACTATACTATTTAATAAAATAGAAAAATTATAGTATTTTATAAAAATTATAGAAATCTACTAAAAATTTAATAAACTACTATTAATTAATTTAATAATATTATTAGTAAAAAAGTTAAAATTTATTTAAAAAAAAAGATTATTTATTATTTAAATTAGATTAGAATTAAATAATATAGTATTAAAAAAATAATATTTAATTTATTAATAAAATACTTTAGTTTATAAGAATCTTTAATATGAAAAATTTTTTTTATTAAATTATTTTATAAATAAAGAATTATATTTTAATATATACTATACCTACTATATTTTTTTAAAAAATATTATTATTTTTAAAAATAAAGAATTTTTAATATTATTTTTTATATTTTTTAAAAATACTTTAGCTAATTTTACTAGATCTTATTAAATTTAAAAATATTTTTTTTAATTATAATAAAAATCTTTCTATTTATATTTATTATAAAATTATTTTAAATATTTTTAATTATAATAAATATATTTAATATAATTTTTATTTTTAAAATTTATTATATAAAATTTATTACTTTAGATATAATAATTATAAAGATTATTAATAATAAAACTATTAATTAAAATTATATAATATTAAAGAAATTTATTTTATTTATATATTTTATTAAATATAAATATAATAGAAAAATATAGTAAAAAAAAGAATCTTTGATTTAAATAAGTCTATAACTTTATATTTTCGAGAATAAAAATTTTTAAAAAAAATAATATTATAAATTCTTGTCTAGTATATTTTATTAAAGATAGATATATAAAATAAAATAATAATAAAATAATAATAGCTATTTTTTAAATAAAAGATATTTAATAAATTATTTATCTAGTACTTATTTAAAAAGAATTATAAATATTAATAATAGTTTTATTATATAATATTTATTTTAATATCTATTTTAAAAAAATATACTAGAAGTATATAATATTATATATTATAATTAGATATATTCTATAATCTACTTTAGAAAAATTATAATAGAAATAGATAATTTAAAATATATAAAAATATTTACTTATATATTTAATTTAATTTTTTATAATTAATCTATATTATTATTATAGAGTTACTTTTAATAGTAAAATTAGTTTTAATTTATTTATACTCTTTTAATTATTAAATATATATATTTAATAGATTTAGTTTTTTAAACTTAAGTTTAGTATTAATAGTAGTCTTATATTAGCTATATCTTTATAATAATAGTAGTCTAGTATTAATAATAGTCTTATATTAATTATATTTTTATAATAATAATAGTCTAGTATCGATAATAGTCTAGTAATAATAGAAATTAAAAAGTAATTTTAGATTAATAACTCTTAAAATATAGTCTATTAACTAATCTTAGAGATTTAATAATAAAGCCCTGGGTACAATAATAATAATCTATATTATAAAAATTCTTTTTTTATTAATAGTATATTATATAGTTTTTTTAGCTAGAAGCTTAATTATTTATTTTTCTAAAAAAATATAAATCTATTTTCTATATTAAAATAGTAATTTTAGTAATTTATTATTAATATTTAATTAATATATAATTATTATAATAGAAGTATAATATATTATCTTTATAAATTATTCAAAATTTGTAATAGAGATCTTCAGAGCTTCTTTTAATAGTATTATAAATATATTTTAAAAATGATATTAAAATTAGTATAGTATATTTATTTATATTTTGAACTAATTTAATAAATTAAATTTTAAAGGTTAATAAAATAGTATAGAGATACTATTAATATATTATATATATATGAATAGTTAAAAATAAAAATTTAATATAGTAATTCTATACTAGAGTAAATATTAGTAAAAAATACAATTATTATTAATTTTAAAATTTAATAATATTTTTATTATTTATATAGTATAATTCTATTTTTTATTAGTTTAGTATTAATATTAATATTAAATAATTTCTATAGTTATAACTTTACCATATTAAAAATAAAAAATACTATAGCTTTATAGTTTTTCTTATTATATTAAAAATAGTATTTCTTTTTTTTTATTAATTCTTTTTATATTTATAGACTATTTATATACTATTATTCTATTAATAGATTTTAAAAAATAATTATCTAGTTAAAAAATAATTATTATAAAAATATATAATAAAGATTTTATTTTATAAAAATATTTTTTTTATTAAATCTACTAGAATTTTATTTTTTATTAATATATAGATTATATTTATAATAAAAGATTAATTAATATTAAATTATTATATTATATATATATATTTCTCTAAAATTTATAGCTAGTATACTATGTAAGTACTTCGTAATCTTTTTTTAAATTTTTTAATTAAATATTTAGATCTATATTTAAGCTATAACAAAATTATTGAAAAAATTTTATTATATTTTTAGATTTTAGATATATTATTTATATATATTTCTATTATTTTATTTTTTGTTTATAAAATAATATACAATATTTTAATACTAGTTTATTTAAATTAATAAATTTATAGAAAAAGCTTTTTATTTTTTCTAATTTAATTTTTTAAAAATTTCTTTCTTTAAATATTATATTTATTTAGCTTTATTATTAAAATAGCTAATAATATATAGAACTTTATTTTTATTATTTTATTAAATTAATATATTTATAGTAAAGTAATTTTTTATATTTATACTATAATTCTATATCAAATAATAATATTAATTTTTTACTTTAATATTCTAATATTAATTCTTTTTTAGACATTTTATTCTTATTTTTTTTAATAATTAATTCTATTAGAATATTAAAAGTTTAAATATATTAAATTATTAAATATTTTTTAAAAGATTTTTTAAATTATAAATAATTAAATAACTATATTATTAATTCTCTAGAAATCTATTAGTAGTAGAATATTTAAATTTTATATATTAATTATCTTAAAATTATTAATTAAAAATAATTTAAATTATAAGCGCTCTACTAGTATATTATTATCCATAAATAATAGATTCATAGAGTATAGTTAGTTAATAGACTTTAAAAATATTATTAAGATATTAACATATTTGATTATTGTTACTGTTATATTCATTGATTTCTATCTAAATTGTCAGCTGGCTTCCTATCGGCTGACTAGAGCTGCCCACTATAACCAGCTACGCAGGATTCAAGAAGTTCCAGGTTTCAATAAAAACCGGAATCGAAAATAACAACATCTCATTGGCAAACACGACAATATAAGAAAATAAGTAGAAATAATAAAGTAAAAGATATATATTAATATTAATTAATTACTAAGTTCTCTATATTAATCTTTTATATTTCCTAAGCTTTCTATATAGCTTATTAAGCTTATTTTATTTTATCTAGCTATATTTTAAAAACTAATCTTTATATTATATAGTAATCTTTTAATAAAACTTAATATTTTTAATAGATAAAATAACTAATTATATTAATATATAGATCCAAGTTATAAAAGTATTAAATTAATTTAATGAAATTAAAAGATATATTAAAACTAGATATATACTTCTATATAGATTAATAATAATATTAAAATAATTAAAATATCTATTAAGTTAATAAAATCTTATAAATTAATAGAAACTAAAAAAATTAATATATCTTATAGTATTATATAAAGTAGATTTTTAGTACTATTATTATTATTCTAATTCTTTTAATTAATACTAGATATATAAATAATAATAGATTAATATAGTTTATAAATATAATAATAGTAATAAATAGTCCATATAAATCTGGAGATATTTAATATAAATAAAGATAGTAAATATAGTATAAGAAATAGATAAAAGAATTAATTAATAATAGATTAGTAATAATAAAAATAGATACTAAAGACTATATTTAATTAATAGTAGAAGATATTATTAACTATTCTAGACTAATAAAAACTATTAATAATTATATTATTATAGAAAAATCTAGAATTAATATATTAATAGATTATATAATAATAATAAAGATTAATTATAAAATAAAAATTAAAATAAAAAATAGTAGAATTATAAAAAAATAGAAATTTATAAAAATTATAAAATTATATTATAAATAAATATTAATTTATTTTTATAATTTAATTATTATAAATTAAATATTTCTATTATTAAATAAAATTAAGCTATAAATTAATAATTAATAGTGAAAAATAAATAAATATTATTTTAATAATATTTCTATTATATAATAAATTATTTATTTTAAAATTAAAAATATTTTATATTAAAATATCTTTAGTATGTATAATTATTAGATATAAATAGAATATAATTAAATATTTTTTTAAAAATATATAATATTTATAATATACTATTAATCAATAATATTTATTTTTTATTATAATAATTAAATTATTTTAAAATAATTTATTTAATTAAATATTACTATTATTATTAAAATTATAAAAATAATAATTTAATTTTTTTATTAATAAATCTAATAATATTATGATATATTAATTATTATTTAATTTAATATTAAAAAATTAATTATTAAATAATAATTAATATATCATAATATTATTAGATTTATTAAATAAAATAAATATATTTAAATTATATAACTCTAGTATTTGGTTAATAATAAATAATTTATAGATATATATTTTTTAATTATATTATTAAATAATATTTATTTATTATCTATTTTATTAATTTAATTCTAATTATATTAAAATTAATATAATATTTTATTATAATATAATAAATAATAAAATAATAAAATAATTATTAATTATAAAAAAAATTATAAATATATTATAAAATAAAAAATATTTTTAAAAAATATATATAATTAAAATAAAAATAAAATAATTAATAATAAAAAATATAATAAAATAAAATAAATAAGGGATATAATAAAATAAAATAAAATAATTTTATAAAAATAATCTATAATTATTTATAATCTTAATTAATTATTTCTTTAAATTTATTTATTAAATTCTATATATTAATATTATTTATTTATATTTATTAATTATTTTTTATATTATAATTTTTTTATTTAAATAAATATTTAATAATAAATATTTTATTTTTCTAAAATATTAATTATATTTATTAATAATTTATTTTAATTATATAATAAAAACCATTAAATAGATATTTTAAATTAAAAAAAATCTATTTTATATATTAATTATTTTATTTAAAAATGATAAAAAACTTAATTAATTACTATACAAATTATATTATATTATTTAATATTAATTTAGTTTATTTTATAAATTTATTATAAAATCTATTATCATAATATAAAATAGAATTAATAATATTATATAAATTAATAAAAATTATAAAATATATAATAATATATTTTATTAAATAAATAAATTAAATAATTTATAATATATATATATAATAGTTTTTTTTATATATAGTTAATTTATTTATATATTAAATATTTATTTAAATTTTAATAATTATTATTATTATATAATATTTTAAAAATAGATTTGGTTAATAATAAAAAAAATAGATAATTAAAGATTTTTTTAATAATTAATTTTGTTTAATTATATATAAAATATTATTATTTTTAATATAAAATAAAATAATTAATATTAATTATTTCCTATTAAATTAAATTATATTTAATATAAACCAAATATAATACTTATTTTTATATATTTTATAAATAAATTTTTTAAAATTTAATAATAATTTAATTAATAAATATATATATAAAATATTAAGATTAATTATTTTATTATTTAAAATTAAAATATTTATTATAAAAAAATAGAATTATAGATTAATAATAATATTTATTTTATTTAATTTATAATATAATTTTAAAGAAAACTATTATATATATATAAATATATGAATTAAAAATTAATTTAAATATTTAACTATAATAGTATTTAATATTATTTATTTAATTATATTAATTATTATTATACAATCTATATAAATAATAATTAATTAATAAAAAACTTTTATTAAATATCTAATTTTATATAATATTTAAGTAAAATAAAAGATTTTTAATTTAATTAATTAATAATACTATTTAAGAATAGTTAAATATTTATTTAAAAATATTATTAATTTTACATTAATTTTAATAAATACTATTGTAAAATTTTAATATTTATAGATTATATAATAAATTATTATTTTATAATTTTTTTAAAAATATTTAAATTAATATATTTTTAAAAAATAGAAACTTTCATAATTTTATAAAAAATTTACTTTTATTATATATTATTTAATAAAATCTTTTAAATAATTTATTATATCTAGATATTATTTAAAATAATTAAAAAATAATTAATAATATAGTTTAAAATTATTATTTAATATAAAAAAAATCTAGACTATTTACTATTTATTTAAATAGATATATATTTAAAAATTAATATATAATTTTTTTAATTTTAATTTAATATTTATTTTTATTAATTTATTAAACATTTAAATTAAATAAGTAATATATAATAAAAATATAATAAAAATAATAATTATATTATTATTAATATATATTTAATAAAATTTTATAATTTTAAGAAAATTAAAATCTCTTATTTATTAAATATATAATATTAAATTAATAAATTTTATAATAATAATATAAAATTATTTTTATTTAATTATATAAAAAATTAATAAAGAAATTTAAAAATATTAATAATTATAATATAAGAATATTTTTATATTAAATTTAAAATTTTATTCTATAATAGAATTAAATATAAATTTAATTTTATTTCTTAAATTAGTTATTATATATTAATTATTATTATTCTTTATTATTTATCTATTAATTTTATTATTTTAAATTAATTTATAAATAATAAAAATTAAATAAATAAATAATATATATTTAATAGACTAAAATATTTTTTTATAATTACATAAATTATTAAATATATTATTTATTATAATATAACTTTTTATTTTTATTTTATGGATTTTTAATTTAAATAATTTATTTTTTAATTTTTTATAAATTAAATAATATTTATTAAAATTAATAATATTTTTTTATAAATATTATTTAAAAATTTAATATTTTATTTTTTATATATATTTTTATATAAATTAAATTATATTCTTTTAATTAAAAATTAAAAACTTAATATATATTAAATATATATTATTTAAAAATAAAATATTTAATAAGAATTTTATTTATTATATTTATTAAGTAAATTAAATTTAATAATAATTAAATTTTTTAAAATTAGATTATGTATTTAAAATTTTATATATTAATTTAACTATATATATAAAATATTTAATAAATTATTAATAAATTTAATTAAAATAATTTTAATTTATTTATTAATCTATAATTATTAAATTAAATTATTAAAAAATATAATCTATTAATTTTTTAATTTAATCTAATTAAATTAATTAATTTTATAAATAAAATTAATTCTAGATTTAATTTTTAAAATATAGTTATAAAATATAATTATATTTATTATTAAAATAAAAAATATAAATATATAATTAATTTAATAAATTATAATTAAACTTTTTATAATTTTAATTTAAGATTTTAAACTTATTAAATAATTAATACTTTTTTATATAAATAAAAATAATATTTCATTAAATTTTTATTTTAAATTTTAATTATTTAAAAAATTATTTTAAAATAGTAATTTTTAGAGATTTTAAAATATTTTTTTAAAAAGTAATCTTTATATATTTTATAATAAAAATAAAAATAATTTATATTGATAATAAAGTAATCTAAATTAAAAATATTAAAAATATTAATTAAATTATAAAAATTATTATATAAATATCTTAATATATAAATAATTTTTATATTATAATTATTTATTTAAAAAATAATATATAATATAAAAATTATTTATATTAAAAATATATTAAATTAGTTAATTTTAATTTAAAATATATTAAAGCTATTTTTTAAAAAAATATTTTAAAATCTCTAAAAATTACTATTTTAAAATAATTTTTTAAATAATTAAAATTTAAAATAAAAATTTAATAAAATATTATTTATATATTAAGATATTTATATAATAATTTTTATAATTTAATTAATATTTTTAATATTTTTAATTTAGATTACTTTATTATCAATATAAATTATTTTTATTTTTATTATAAAATATATAAAGATTATTTTTTAAAATTAATTAATTTAAATATAAATTAATTTTTATTATAATTCTTTCTTATAAATAATATTTTTTAATTTATTAATAAAAATTTATATATTTTTATAGTAAATTTAATTATTAATTTATTTAATAAAGATATTATTTTATATATTTAATTAAATATAATTAATTCTTTTTATTTTTTATTTTTTATTAATTTATTAATTTATTATAAATATTAATAATATTAAATAATAAAATTAATATTTATTAATAATTATTTAATTTAATCAATTATTATTTTTATAATTATCTATAATTAATAGAGTGTAATTCTAAAAAAAATTAAGATTTTTAATATTAATATTTTAAAATATTTATTATATTTATAAATTAATTAAAATAATTATTAATTTTATATTATAAATTATTTATTAAATATTTTAATTCTTAATATTAACTATATATTAATTTATATAGATTTTATATTATAAATTTAAAAGTTAATTTAAATTAATAAAATAAAAATAAAAAAATAATATATTAAAAAAATCTAATTTAGTATTTCTATTTAATATTATACTTTTTATAAATAATAATTAAATTCTAATTAGCTATCTGATAATAGTTAAAAATAAAATTAATTTAAATAATTAATAAATATTTTTATAATAGATTTTTAATTAAATTTATTAATTATTAGAGTAAAGTATAAATAGATAGATTAATTAAAGCTAATATATAGATAGACTATAGATTAGACTATATATAGATAAATGAATAAGATATAGCTTAAAAAATTATAATAAAATTAGAATTAAATAAATAGATATATAATTAAAAAGTATATAATAAACAATTAAAATTAATAAAATAGTATTCTAAATTTATACTATAATAATATTATTTTTTAATAATAAAATTTTATTAAAACTAAAATCTAATTTATTAAAATAATATTTATAAAAATTTATAATAATCTAATAAATTTTTTATTAAATTAATTATAATTACACTTTCTTATTATATATTTTAAATATAAATCTTTATAATTTCTGTATTTTTTTATAAAAATTAATAATATTTTTAATTAATTATTTTAATTATTTTATAAATATAAGATATAGAACAATAAATATTATTTTAAAAAAATACTAATAATTTTAATTTAATTATAAATTTTAGAATAAAAAGTAATAAATATTAGATTTTTAAAATTTAATAATAAATTAATATCTATAATTAAATATAATAATTTAAAATAGATTATATAATTTTTAGATATATTAAATTTATAAATATATAATTTTTTTAATATTAATAATAAACTAATAAATTATAAAATATTTTAATTAAATATTAAAAAAAATAAAATTTATAAATATATTTTATTAGATATATTTAAATATAAATAATAAATATACAATTTTTTATTTTATTTTTTTAAAAAATAATAATTTTTAATAAATATAATAATTTTAAATTTAATAATTTATATAATAATATATTATAAATTAATAATATTTATAAAATAAAAGTTTATAGATTTTAAATTTTTTAAAATAATTATTTATAAATCTATTATAATTAAAAATATAGAAATAATCTTATAAAATAAATATTTTTTTATTTTTTATATTTTTTATATTCAAATAATATTATTATAAAATATTTATTATAATTTTTATTTAGAATTTTCAAAATAAATTATTTTATATTATTTTTTTATAGACTTTATAAATTAGATTTTAAATATTAAATAATAAAAATAATTATTTTTTATTAATAAATTAAATATAATAAATATTTAATTTTTTTATAAAAAAATCTATTAAGTTTTTAATTAATAAATCTAGTTTAATTTTTAATTTTTTAAAATAATAAATAATTTTAAAATAAAATTAAAATAAAACTTTAAATTAATAGCTTTAATAATTTAATATTTTAATAAATATAAAATATTCTAGATTATAATAATTAAATATAATTTTAATAAATAATAAAATATCTTATAATTTAAAATATTATTTTTAAAATAATAAATAATAATAAATAATTTCTTTCTTATAAATCTTATAATTATATTTAATTATAAATTATTTTTAAAAATAAAAATATAATTATTTATTTTTATTTTTATTTAACCCTAATATTATTAAAAATAAAAATAGTATTAATTTTAATAAAATATTTTATTTTTTAAAATTATTTAAAAGTTTTTTAATTAATAATAATAGATAATAATTTTTATTATTAGAATATTTAAAATTTAATAATTAATATAAAAATAAAAATCTTTTTTTAATTCATTTAATTTTATAATTATATAAATAATATAATAATAATTTTTTACTTTTTTTAATAAAAAGAATTTTAATAAAATTATATAATTGTAAAAAAATATTTATATAAAATCTTTAAAATTTAATTTATTCTATAATAATATTATTTTTAATTATATATAAAATAGATATATAAAAAATTAAATTAATATAATAAATAATTAAATTATTTTTATTTTTTATTTATTAAACTCTTTTATTTTAATAAATATTTTTAAATATTTTAATCTTAAGTTTTATTTTAAATTTTATTTTTTATTTATTATTTTTTTAAACTAATTTTATAATATAATAATATATAATTAAAAAACTTTTTATTTTATTAAATTAATATAATTCATTTTTTTAATAAAAGATTTTTAAATAATAATAGTTAATAAATAAATAATATATATAAATAATAATTAATTATAATTTAAATTAAATTTATTTTTTTTATTAATAAATATATTTTAAAAAATAAAGAATAGAATATAAAAAATCTTTTTTATAAAAAACTAATAATTTAAAAATAATACTATTGAAAATAATATTAAATATTATATTTTATATTATATATAAATATAAATTTAATATAATATAATAATAAATTGAATATTTTTTAAAAAATAAAATATGGTAAATAAAGAATATTTAATATTAAAAAATAGATTTTATAATATTAAAATTAATAATAAAACTAATAATAAATTTAAAAAAAATTTAATAATATTTTATATAAATAAAATAAAATTTTAAATATTTTATTTAAAAGTATATATATTTAAAAATTATTTTTTATTTATAAAAAAAAGATTTTTTAAAATTCTAAATATTATAATCTTTATATATTAAATAATAATTTTTTAAATTTTAAATAAATAAATAAATAATATATAATTATTAATAAATAAATTATAATATAAAAATATTATTTTTAATTTGTAATTAATTTTTTATTTTAATATTATAAAAAAATAGTTTTAAATATTTAATTTTCTAATATAAAATATCAAAAATTAATAAAAAGTATTAAATTATTTATTTTTTTAATAAAATTAATATAAATTATTTTAAATATTTTAAATATAATTAAAATTATTCAAAACTTATTTTAAAATTATTAAAATATTAATATAATTAAATAATTAATAGATTTTATCATAAAAATAGAATAAAATCTAGTATATAATATTTTTTTAAATAATTAATTATATAAATTATATATATTTATAAGATTAAAAATTAATTTTAATTTATAATTATTTTTTTAAATTGATAAAATAAAATAATAAAAATTCTAATAATTATTTTTAAATTCATTAAAATTAAATAAATATTTGAAAAGATCAATAAAATAATAAATAATAGATTAATTAATAAAAAAATTTTCATTAAAAAAATTATAGATTTTTTTATAATAGTTTTATAAATTTTTATAAAATAATTAAATTAATAGATAATTAAAAAATAATAAATATTTTTAAATAAATATATTAATTTATAAAAAAAAAGCTATATAATGTTTAAATATAATTTTAATAAATAAATTAATTAAAATTAATATATAAATAGACTATAGATTATACTATATATAAATAGATAAATAAGATATAATTTAAAAAGCTATAATAAAATTAGAATTAAATAGATAGATATATAATTAAAGATTATATAATAAATAGTTAAAGCTAATAGAATAGTAATCTAGAATTATACTATAATATTAAAAATATTAATAATAGATTTTTAACTGAATTTATTAAAAATATTATTAGTTTAATAAATAAATATTAATCTATATTAAATTAATCTATATTTATAAATATAATATATTTTCAGAATTATAATTAAAATTATAAATAAAATTTTAATCTTTTTAATAAATTATATATATATAAAATATAGAATTTAAATAATTAAATTAATATTTATTTTTTAAATTCTAATATTTTAAATAGTAATAAAGTTTCTTTTTAAAAACTTTTAAAAATATAATATAAATAAAATTAATTAATATTTTAATTTGAAAAATAAAAATAATATTTAAATAATAATATAGAAATAGAATATATTTATTTAATAAAATTAATAAACTAAAATAATATAGAGTAATTTAGTATACTAGTTTAATAATATATTAATTAATTAATATATAAATATAGTAATAGTATAATATTAATAGTAAAAAAATATAGATAATAATAAAATAAATAAAATAAAATAAATAAATAGATATTAATAATTAATTAAATATAGTACTAGATCAAGAGATCTTTAGATTAATAATAGATATATTATTATAATATTAAGATATTAATATTTTTAATTATTATTATTATTATATTTATTGATTTTTATCTAACTTATTAGCTAGCTTTCTATTAACTAACTAGAGCTATCTACTATAACTAGCTACATAGGGTTTAATAAGTTCTAGATTTTAATGAATATAGTATTAAAAAACTTAAAATTATTTAAAATTATATAGAAATTTCTTTATCTAATATAATAGAATAAATTACTTAAAAATTAAAATTCTCTATATAATTCTATTATAAATATATTTATATATTATATAAGCTAGTAGTCTATTAGTGACTTATTTATATAGGATCTAGTTATCTAAAATAATTACTATTATAATAATAGAATTTTTTTTAAATTTATTAATATTAATAATAATCTTTTTATATATTTTAATAAAAATTTTAATTATATTAGTATTAATTATATAAAATATTTTAACATATAAAAATTAATTATTAAATATATCTTTATATTAATTAATAGTTTAATTTTATATTTATTTAAATTTTACTTTATAATAAATTTATTTATATATAAAATTAAGTATATCACTATATTTATAAAAAAGAAAAAAGAAAATAGAATATTAATATTCTAAAAAAATAGATTTTAAAAATATAATATTAATAATTTTATATATTAATTTTATATTAGCTATATAATTTATTTAAAATATATACTTTTATATCTATTTTAAATATATTATAATTTTAATATACTAGATTTATAAAATTATTTATAAAAATATGATTTAAATAGTTACTTAAAAAAATTAAAATTTATTAATAGATTTAAAATATTATAAATATTAAAAATATTATTTTTTCTTAAAAAAGCTTTAAAATTTTAATTATACTATTAAAAAGATATATAATTATTTAAAAATTCTTTATTAAAATAAAGACTTTTTCTTTATAATTATATAATTTAGGCTAGTATAAAAGATCTTTATCTATGGAATTATTAAAGATTTAAGAATTTTATCTTTAGATAAGAAATTTATAGTCTTTATTTATCTATAATTATATATCCATCTATCTAATTATAATTTTATTATAATTTTTTAAACTATATTTTATTTATCTATCTATATATAGCTTGATTTGTAGTCTATCTATATATTAACTTTAATTAGCCTGCCTGTCTAAAGCCGCACCCTGACAGGTAAATCTCTGACTGTCTTAGATCTATTCTGACCCCGAGCCACTAATTAGTAATTTCTGACCCCCCCAGGAACTGGGACCCCAGCCATTTAAATAGAGAGAATTAGATCTAATTATCTATTAATTTTATCTCTTTGGTTTTAGGTCTATATCACTAGGTAATACTAAGTATCGCCGATTTCGATAATAGCATAGAAAAATCTATATAATTGGATATAATCAGAATATAGAGAATCGGCTCAAGGCTTCCAGTTGAAGATTGTATTATAACAGGTTCAAATATCCAGATGTATCTTGATCCTCAATATGGAGGGGTTGTTGTCTGATTACTTTCAAGTAGTGCCCGCAGTAGTGGGCAATCCAGGAAGTAGCATTAGCCCCGCCCGTTTCACATGGGATGTGAGTTGTAACTACGTAGATAACCTGATAACCACATGATAGATACTCGCCCATCCTCCTGCTCACAGTGTTAAGAAAACATATAACAAGTTATCTTTCCGTGTCCATCTAGTATCGCTATCTTAGGCTTTCTCTTCCTAATCCAAGATAAATGCACACCCGCGATCATACAAGTATTATAATCCCCCACTCTTCCTCTTGCCCCCAATACGGTGGTATTGCTACTATTACCTATCCAACTACTCTTTTCTTTCAACGTATTACATCCTGAGATGGTGGCAATAAGTCGGGCTTAAATCAGGGAATAATTAGGCGAAAAGGTAGGTACAATAAACGAAGAATTCATGTGCCACCATATTTATTCGAGGAAATGCCTAGAATAAATAATATACCTATCTGGAAGAAGGGGGAAGTGACGAGGGGACAGTTTAACTAGCAATATGTCATATCACACTACCGAGCCATCCAAACGGGTTAGGAGATTTTTACCTGAACCCATTGAAACTACTACACGCAAATCCGAGACACATCAGCCAATATCACACGTGGGGAGGAAGTTGCTACACGAACGAGATGACCTTAACACTGCAGAAGGGGGCAAAGAAAACACTGAGTCTCACTCAACCCGCCCTGCGACATCCACCAAATCTCTGCTAAATATAAAACTACCAGCTAGCACTGCATCGGAGGTTGATAGCAACTCACCAACTCGCCTACCATCTAATATTTATCTAGAGAGGCGGCATACTGGGGAGAAACATGCAACAGAATCGCGAGGATTGCTGCGACAAAGCCGTCTAAGTGGTAAACAGAATGAGCTGTTCTCCAACGCAGACAATCCACAACTGCGCCCGAGAAAATTTGTGCCTCAGCTAATGGAAACGGCCAGCCGCTCATTTCGCCGCGACTCGAGCCCACATGCACCCCACGATACATACCGATTGGAGCCTGAAACTGAGAATTTAAGACGTAGAAGTCTTATCGGGGACACACCGGTACATGCTGAGGGTCACTTGGCGCATGAGTCTCGATTTTCATACTCCAGGCTTCGGCAGCGTCAGGAGACAAGACGGCATTCTTTTAGAGTTCCTGATCTCCCCGTGATCCCCTCTAGTGGTAGTGAAGCATCTGAAGTGTCGGATTTATCATTGCCCGTGTCGCCATCTGCCTCCTCCCGACAATCAGTGATACGGCCGAAAGTGGAAGAAGATCGCAGGGAAAGTTGCGACGAGCTTTTTTCAAGCTATTTACTGTCCCTAGCTGCCCGCTCGGCGGAAAAGCAGTTAAGAGAGCAAGCCCTAGCAGCTTTCCCTAATGAACAAGTCTATCAGCCGGTAGATCACTTTGCCATTGACAGAGAAGAGGATTGTTCCAGCCAAGGTGAGCCAGCGATACCTGAAGCAGATGATGTTCTAACAAGGTACCGACGTGGGTCATCTGCGGATTTGTCGTGGGAGCTCGAGTATATGCGGCAACACAAAGAGGAAGCAGAAATGCGAGACCGTGCCATGGCTGGCACACAGGGTTTGCATCTTTCATCGGTTGCTCCTTCAAAACTAATGGCCTGCGGTCAACCAGACAACCATATAAATCCTGATAAAAGCCAGGAAAGAGATCGCAAGTTAGGCCAACAAAGACATGCCAAAAGCCCACCGATGTTAGGTGATGACCTTATATTCCCCCAGAGCTCGTCGCCCAAGACAACTTTCTGTGAGAACAGCCATTTGGCTGAGTGCAATAACGGCATTCACAACTTTCCCAGCCTTTGGCACGCGGCTCCTCATCGAAATGATCACTGTGGCAGAGACGGTCTGTGGATGGGAACATGCCAACGTGACAAGCATTGCTGGACCCCCAAGGACTCTCTTTCCTGCAGTACATTAGCTTCGGTTTCTCAAGTCAAAGGAGAGGGCTGGGTGTGGCCGAACGGAATGACTACATCTGAAGACAAAGCTCATCTCAAGCCCCAAAAGAAGCTAGAACTACCCGATGAGAAGGAGCGGGGCAGCTCTGATGGTGATACTGAACCCCAATTTCAGGATGGGTTCGTCACTCAGATTTATAACTACTTATCTCTAGGCTATCCTTGTGTTGCTCGTTATTATGACTATGAGCTGAGTAGAGTGTCTGGCGTTCCCGTACCAGATCTCAGGCGAGATGATATGAACACAGATGCCAGGGGTTATGTTAGCGTCGCCGGAAACAATAGGACAGGAACTTCCGTTAGCGATGTTTGTATGCGTTGGCTGGCTCTTCGCTCGTACATACGTGAGTGGGCTAGGCAGCAACCTATTACGGCTGAAGACAACAGCAGTCATGGGACATGGGGTGTACGCGAGAGAAGAGGTAGTTGGGCGGGGTGAGACGTTTGCTGGAAAGGCATACACTAGGCTTCTCGGCTGAGGGCCGGGGTTTCATTGAATATCGCTTGGGGAAGAGGGAGGGGGCAGGCATCAATGAGCAAATTTTCCTTTTGGAAATGGTGCACAGGGTATCCTTGCACCTATATTGTCTCCTCTAGTGCCTCCAATATTAATCTCAGCCTACGGAGAGCCCAAAACTTGGCTGTAGAACACAAGAACTTCCAACTACAACGTGCCCACGGGAAAAGATTAACACTATTCTCTGATCTACTGAGTTGCCCCAAATAGTGAACGAAAGGCCAGTGATGTATGGGTGTGGCAACTATTGCCTGTCATGAACCACGACATAACCTATAGGACCGTGGCCCAGGTAAAACGGAGTACTATGCATGGCATCGCCCTGTACTAAGGCTGCCTCATGATGGACTTGGGCAATTTTTGACATCTTTACCCCCGTCTTTCGTATCCTTGTCATCTTCAGCCAATGCCCGAGTCAACATACTACCCCGCTGAGCCCTTTCGTGCACAATACCAGGGAATATCTTTTGTTCTGGTAACGTTTCGGGTCCAGTATCCTCGCTAGATTTGGGACCCGGGGGAGTGGAACTTGGGAAGCAAGCCTCTCCAGCGGCGTTGGTCTCAGACTGATTTTGTAAATATTTGGGAGGATTCACCGTATTAGAAGTCTGCAGAAATGCTGTAGCCTGAGCCTCCTTCCGCAAAGCTATCATTGCTGGTGAGTGAAATAGACCACTAGTTGACGGTGCGTAATGGGGCTTACGATGGCTTGGATTGTTCTCATTTTCCGTGGTCACGCTAGGATGCAACTGGCCTCTGAGGGGTAGTGCTTTTGAATATGTACTCAGACTGTCAACATATCTTCCAATCCTGTAGATTATTAGTTACTCTGGATGTCTTCACACGTGCCAGACAACTGAGCTAGGAATCCTTACAGTGCCAGCTCTCCTAACAAGGTTTCATGCCTAAATCTCTCTCGAATGTCTGGAACATTGCTTTTTGCAACATTGTTTCCCGAGACTCCTGCCGCTGAACAGTTTGTGCCAAGCCATCTTTGCTTTAAGGCGAGCTCGAAACCACTTTGTAAGACTGAGTGTTTCGCCAGCTCACACATATCAACCGCGCTAAACTTATAGATTTGTGCCGCAACCGAGTATTCTTCAATCAAGGGCTCCTTGGTGAACGCAAATTGTAATGGATCGTCAGTAGATAACGACACATTCAAGCCTCGCCTGAAAAAATTGGCAAATGGATTTTTGTCATACGTCAGAAACAGAGCATTGTTGCTGAGAGGCGACATGGCAATCCCAATTTGATCAAGGTAGAATAAATACTGCAGTAAAGGGACTTTCCGAAGCAGGATCCCATGGCTGATGCTGTGGCAGCAGAGGAACCCAACCGCAAGATGATCAGGGTCACCAGCTTCGCCACAGTGCGGCCTTAGGACAAACGTGTTGAATCCTCGCCGTTTGCGCCAGATATTCAGGGATGCGATGTTTGCAAACATGAAGTATATCCAATAGCTGTATGGTGGATTTTGTTTCGTATTCCATTCTCTTGGAATAGGATATTTCCTATACAGTCGTCGCTCTGCTTTGCTCTCGTCGTCGACACTGTCAAAACCGACTACACGCTGCAAGAATAAATGAAGTTTTGGATGGCTATTAGGATCCTTTGTCACTTCAAATAGCGGCTGGAAGACGTTGGTGATGACCTGCTCAAAGTTTTCCATCATGCCGCTCGACTTGTACACGTCATAAAGTCGGGGTATTTGGACAAGCCAGCGAACATTAGGGGAGAATAACTTATTGTCAACTACCCAGGCTGCAAGTTTATCCCATTCCTGGATAGACCTGCCGTAAATTGAGATACGCCATTCTACCATTTGGTATTTGCTGGATTCCAAGTCCGAGATGACCTCCTTTGTTATCTCTGCTAGATAACGCCCTTTGATATAATTGTCTGTCTTCAGGAATATTTCTCGCAGTCGAGATTCGCCGACAGGATTATATTTGAGGTTAAACTTGTCAAACCTGTGGAAAGAATCTGTGTGCGCCTTTAAAACTGTTAGTTGCAAACCAGGAATATAACATTGGGTTGTTTCCTACATACGTGCATGTCGAGCGTATCGATACTTAAATCGTAAGCTGTAAGATTGATACTCTCAAAAACCTCCTTCAACGTCAAATGTTTGCCATCCCTGAATAACACGACTTCATCAGGTGACTTTTTCATCTTGCTTTTGATGAAACGAAGGAGGTGCTTCTGATTCATACATGCAGAGTGATGCACATGTGTGTCGACTTTTCGAACATTGTAAAAATCTCTGTGAGGTACTTTCTTGCTGTCGGCTATTTCTTGATATTCATTTAGCAGAGTATAAAGCTGAAACTTTCCCTCCAGGTAAGAAAGGCGTTTAAACGCGAAGCTCTTTGCGGGCCCGTCCGTTGATACATCTATGACCGCGTCGAGATCCATGTAGAAATCTCTCAGGGAAGGAATTTGAACAACAGGTTCATTAGGACAGGCGGTGTCATAAGTTTCGTACACTTGATACACACTATTCCCATCGAGCTTGAAAACCCAGTCTGATGCCTCGGGAAGAGGTAGGCACTCGGCCATGTCAAAATCTTCTCCGATATCTTGACCCATCTTCCTTTTCTTCTGGTCGGGTCGGGAGGTGTCGTTAAATTTTCCAGTTTCATTGTCACCTTCCCATGCTGGTTCTGGCGGCGCAGGGTATACTTTCCAGTCGGAATGATCCTTAGGGTTATCTCCAGCACCTTGCAATGATAGCTGGATGTATTCGGATCGCCGATCGAGTAATCTTAGTATTTTGCGACAAATTACGTTCAATTCTGATGTAACAGCATCGTCGCCCGGAGTAGTATTCAATATGCCTTGGGCGGTACCCAACACATCACCAGCAGAATGGTCATTACCTGCCCCAAATGCAGTTTGACCCAATTGGTCCTGGACTCTGGATGGCATTGCATGCAACCCGAGAGTACCATGAGTATCGTGTACAGCGGAACCATTGGACTGGTACTCGTGAATGAAGTGCGAGTCACGACCAAGCAGCGAAGTGGGGTTTGCAGCGGGCTGAAACTTTGAAAATGTATCATTTTGGCACACGGTGCTGACTGTGTAGTCTTCGGAGCTATTGTGTTCCATCACGGTGGGTGTATAGCTTGGCGTACCCTCTGTCTGTGTGACGGCTGCATTGTGATTTGCAGGTACTGGGTTCAGGGTAGGCTCACTGTCGGCACTCCGTGAGGCGAATTGATGATGCTGATAGAAAAGTTTTGCTTCCGCATGGCTCATTGATTTTTCATACGCATAATCGTAGGTAGGAGTTTTGAGCAGTCTATCCCTTGGTAGAATGTCACCGGATGTTTTTGTCGACGCGGCAAAACTAGATTCATTGGCTGTAGTGTCACCTACGCGTGCCTGCGGATTCCCACTGTGGGAATGCAGGGAAGCCTCGTCTTCCGATGAGGTTTCAGCAGCGTTAACATTGGCATCAAGCCTAGGAGTCATGCTGAGCTGTGACGAAGCCATAAGACTATCCAGAGTTCGTCACACTTGTGCAGATGTTGTTGTGTTGCTGCTGTTGGAATGATTTCAATCAGTCGGTAATCTCTCCGCCCAAAATACTCACCGCAAAACTCTACTAATCAAACTCCTTGCGTTTACTACACACTGCACGGTTTGTTATGGATGTTAGTAAAAAGAAAAAACCAAGAAGAGGAAAACGTTCTATTGGGCATAAGTATTAGGCGCATTTGATAGTAGACTTGTGAATAGTCCAATCGTCTTGATTCCCATTTATCATAGAGGAGAAAATAAAAACGTGAAGAAATAAGGGATAGCGAAAGAGAGAGAGAAAAAGACCATATGCAGTTAGAAACTGTTTAAGATTATTGAAATCAAAAATAAAACCCAATGTACGGAGAGTATGAGAAAACATATGTGGTAACACTCACCTGAAAAGATGTGATAAAGAGTGAGTCTAGACTGTCAATTTATCATTCAGGTGATAGATTTGATTACCAGCCTCGAACTCAACAATTACTAGTACTTGCTACAGAGGTCTTGGCACGCATGTACTTTACTTTTTTCCTAGATACATATTGTGGACATGTATGGTCCCCGGGCGGCATTAGCATTTACTAACTTACTACTCCGTACTATATATAGTATCTAGTACTAGTAGTACACTACTAAATATAATAAGGAACTATTCCTGGATGTCAGGTCGCATCTTAGTACACGGTACCGTCCGTGACTCTCTGTGTACGTATGAGGGAGTACTCCGAACCTTACTACTAGTAGCTAGTGGTGTGACGTACCCTGTAACTTTGCCCCGTACAACAGACCGAAACGCCCACCTTCAGCTAGATACTCATTAGGCAGAGATCAAATCATCCCATAGTCAGAGTCTCTTATCATTCACACATTCTACATCACCCTACATAAGGTGGAATACATGCGAGCATAGTCGCCAATCACAACGCACAAAAGTGACAGTTACTTTCTTCTCCGCCTTTCCATATCCCGCATACGTCGTTCCAGGAGAAGGTGACACGGTAGGCTTTTCTGTGTTTGGTCCGGCCCAAGTATGCTCTAATCCACGCTGTTCATGACAAAAACCTAGGACTAACTTGTGCAGCTCCTGATCACATTCTGCAGTTTGTAAAGTTTCACCAACACTGTCACTTTTCTTGGCTATTGTTGTGCCTTGTGGAATCTTTCTGAAAATGGCATCCCTTAACCTTTCATCCAATGGGCCTTCAATAGTAAAGAGCTATCAAGCTGTTGTCAACTCTTCCCCACCCACAAACTCTTCTTCGCCTACATATGGACAATGGGCAGTGTTTTCAGTTTCAGCACCGCTTGTTAGTGCTTTTCAGCAAGACACGGGCAGCAAGGAGAGCGTTCTAAAGGTCCAGAGCACCGGAGGTCAGTCAAACGCTCAATAACGAGGAACACTCGGGCTGACTGAATATGTTTAAGATGGTGAACTTGCCGATCTTATTGACGAATTCTCCGAAGGAAAGATGCAATTCGCCTTTGTTAAGGTCACCGACCCAAATACTGGACTTCCCAAGAGTGTGCTTATTGCATGGTGTGGGGAGGGCGTTCCCGAACGGACGAAGGGTTATTTTACTAGTCACCTATCTGCGGTCTCAAAATTGTTACATGTTAGTGACCTTTAGTCGCACACGTCTCCTAGAGCACTTATCCCATCATAGACTATGCTGCTGACCTTACGCTGCTAGGGTTACCATGTTCAAATCACTGCACGTGCGGACGGGGACTTGACTGCAGAAGGAATTATACGGAAAGTTGGGGACGCATCCGGTGCTAAATACTCTGCAGGAGCTGGACAGCCGGCCGCCGCTCCTACAAAGCCGCCAATCTCATCCAAGCCAGTTTTCACACCATCGCGGACCGATGGTATCAGCTCGAATGCCACACCAGCTGCTCCCCAGAAACCTCTCCAGAAAGATACGGACAATGATGGCTGGGGCCCAGATGCCCCTCCAGTCACCAGGACAGAACTTGAAAAGGTGCAGCCGGCCTACCAACCAACCAGGGTTAACATACAGGCCCTTAGATCAGGAAAGCCACATGTAGCAAACATGCAGGTTCAACATACCACCGAAGATCATAGCGACGTTGTCAAGGGCGGCTATCAACCAGTGGGCAAAGTAGACATTGCTGCCATAAGGAGGCAGGCACGTGAGGCAGGCGAAATGAAGGATGACCGGCCGGAACCAGTGAAGGGAGCATACGAACCAGTTGGCAAGATTGATATTGCTGCTATTCGAGCCAGGGCTCAAAAACCCAGCGAGTTGATGGCAGACGATAGCAAATTAGCTGCACCAAATAACGCCGAGAGGCAAGCGGAATCCGGAAACTACACAAATCCAGGACACTCCGAGCGTTTAACAAGTCTACCGAAGCCAAAGGTCGCGAATAAGTTCGGAGCGAACCAGTCGTTCGTTGGGACCAAACCTCCTCTGCCTAGTGGATCCATGCCAAAACCAACTTCAGCAGTTGCGCCCGTCGGTAGCGCAAGCAGAACTTTTGCAGATGAGGGAGGAAAGACTCCCGCACAACTTTGGGCAGAGAGAAAAGCGAAGGAACGGGGACAAGCTACTGCATCTGATGTACCACCATTGGGGCACGAGGAGCCCTCGCTTCAAACACAGCACAGCGGCAGAGCCGAGTGGAAGAGCTCATACAGCGGTAGAACGTGGACCCCTGTTCAGACCACACACACTGGAAAGTCTCTCGGCAGCAATACATCTCACCAGGCTACGGACCCTACTGCAAACGATGCCACGGCAACAGAGCCTCAAGTCCCCCAAAGTGTCAGTGCTCTTCGAGACCAATTTGCGGACAAGTCACTTGATGACTCGGCTCCCGAGGCTAGGTCCGATGAGCCGTGGGATACAGGACGTTCTGTACCTCTGCCCGGCTTACCAACGGGACCTGTGCAACCAGAAGCTAGCCAGGAGCCCGAAGCTCACCAAGTGGCTCCGAGCCCTCCTGAGCAGCCTCGGTCCCCTACTCCTCCAACCCCTCCAGTACGGGAAGCATCGCCTATCCGTGTTGCCATGCCTGTTGGACGTGGTGCCACAGATATTCATGATGACCAGCGCTCGCCACCCGCTGTTTTGCCCACGGAAAGTCTTCGTCAGACGGTGCCGAAAGATGCAGACCTTGCAGATGACACGCAAGATGTCGCCCGGGCAACGGCAGAGGCTACAGTTGGGAGCAACCTCCAGACCAACGGCATTCAAGCCGTGGTGCAGTACGATTATGAAAGAGCGGAAGACAATGAGATTGAGCTCAGGGAAGGTGAATATGTGACGGAGATTGAAATGGTTGACAAGGACTGGTGGTTGGGTTCAAACGCTCGTGGTGAGAGGGGTCTCTTCCCGAGTAACTATGTTGAGCTACTGGAAGACAAGCCGCAGAATTCTACCTCGCCGGACTTGCATGAGCACCATTTGGACACAAACATTCAAGAGCCTCATGCGGAAATAGTGGCGCCTTTAGCCTCGAGCTCAGCTAATGGACCCACTGCTACAGCGTTGTATGATTATGAAGCCGCGGAAGACAACGAGCTTAGTTTTCCGGAGGGAGCTGAGATCACTCATATCGTAAGTTTTTCCCTCCCCGCACCCTTTCGATTTTCTGTCTTTCCCACGTTCATATCGACGTATGAAGTGTTCGGAAAACTTCTATGGCTAACTGCTAATGGCATGTAGGAATTCCCCGACGATGACTGGTGGTTTGGTAAATATCACAATAAAGAAGGCCTCTTCCCAGCAAATTATGTAGAACTTCGAAAGTGATCCAAGGCGGTGTCTTCCACAAAGACAGGGTTTCGATGGCCTGGAAGTCTAACGCGTTCTGCTTCCTATCTTTGGCTGCCAACTTTATTTGCTAAACCTTTAGGCTTTTTGGCTGAACATACTTTGTCACATTCATATCAGCAAGAAAAGGAAAGAAATGAGAAAGGAGTATTTCCCCTTGGTGCTGCCTTCGTAGATAGGACACGGGCCTTCAGCGGCATATGAAAGACTTTAGTTTGTTGCGTCATGATAGCAATTGTCTTAAACTTGCTATAGGAGCACTAAGAGAAGCGATTCATTTATGGTATTGTTCTAGTGAACTTTTCTGGACTCCATACGCGAACCAAGACTCTGCCAATTGGACAATGGCAGTATTCCTACATAAGTAGGCTATCTTATCAGTGATTGCTTTTCATCATTATAGTAGGAGCTCGTATCCATGTGCCCCTCCTATTACGTGACTATATAGTTGAGGATTAATAGGGTTAATAGATTATGGATGACACCCATATAGTGAAGAGTATATGATGGAAAAATATCCATTAGTACTCTTTAACGTAATAGTTGAATTGTTCAAGTTAATTTACTGTGTTCGTACTAATTCCTGAGTCATTGGAAGCTCTATGCCCATAGAGGCGACAAGTATTGGTACTAAGGTATTTTGTACTCCGTACTGGCGAACAGAAATGTTCAGGAGTCGTTTCACGGGAGGAAACGACCAATGGTATACCAATACTCCGTACTTGTCACCTTCCATATTGATGATAGGTACCAACAAAAAACAACCACGTGACGAGTGTTGACATGTTATGGAGCGTACAGCCACCGCAAATCCCGATGTCACATGACCATAAAGTGTAATTTGCATTTACATCCTATCCGCAGAAGCAGAAGAAAGAAGGAAAGGGCGAGCTCCACTTTGTGGTGTATCCTAGGACCAGCCACCCACGACAACACTGAAGCAAGCAATTCGCATCAGACTCTTGCGGCCAAGATCAATAGCCGTGGCTTCCTGCTTGTTAGTGCTAGTTGGCAAGTTCAAAGCTGTACTTGGCGTACAATCTCTGTGTGGCACTTTCGTGAAACACTTTGTGACAGTTGGACAACAGAAAGGTATATCCAATTGAACTCTTTCGAAGAATAACAAGAAGAGACAAAGCCAAGGAGTCAAGAGAAACAGACGAACAAAAGACAAACTAGAGGGGAAAAAAGAAATAGAGATGGCGTCACTTAGCGAAGACTTGCTTGTAACCGTCAACAAGTTGCAAGACCTTGTTTTCAATACAATTGGGAATGATTCTCTTGACTTGCCGCAAATAGTAAGTTCCGTTTGGCTTACAACCTAGATTGATAGCCGGCGCTGATTTTATTTCGAAGGTTGTGGTAGGCTCTCAGTCGTCAGGGAAGTCGTCCGTGCTTGAGAATATTGTCGGTAGAGATTTCTTGCCGAGAGGAAGCGGCATAGTTACGAGGCGCCCTTTAATACTGCAGCTTATAAACATACCCAGCGAACGCCATGACAAACCTGACACCGATGAGATCCACGTTCCTCACACTGCCGCCAGTGTGGCTGGACAGCATGAATGGGCGGAATTTCATCACCTCCCTGGTCGGAAATTTGAGGACTTCGCCCTGGTGAAACAAGAAATTGAAGCCGAGACCGCAAGGATAGCCGGAAGCAATAAGGGAATCAATAGGCAACCCATCAATCTTAAGATATTTTCGCCTCATGTTCTTAATCTCACCATGGTTGACTTACCAGGGTTAACCAAAGTGCCCATTGGCGATCAACCGTCTGACATAGAGAAGCAGACTCGAGCGCTAATTTTGGAATATATAGCAAAGCCCAACAGCCTTGTCCTGGCGGTATCTCCGGCAAATGTCGACTTGGTGAACTCTGAAGCCCTGAAGCTTGCTCGCCAGGTAGATCCTATGGGGCGCAGAACAATCGGCGTTCTGACAAAGTTAGATCTCATGGACCACGGCACGAATGCTATGGATATTCTTTCGGGACGTGTCTATCCTCTGAAGCTGGGGTTCATTGGCGTTGTCAACAGATCCCAACAAGACATTCAATCAGGGAAATCCTTATCTGATGCTTTACAGGCAGAAGTTGATTTCTTCCGGCATCACCCTGCCTACCGTAACATGGCAAATCGTTGTGGAACACAGTTTTTGGCAAAAACACTGAATACGACTTTGATGTCTCACATTAGAGATCGACTCCCTGATATCAAAGCCCGTTTGAATACCCTCATGGGTCAAACACAACAGGAGCTTGCTAGCTATGGCAATAAACAGTTCAGTGGCAAGGAACATCGTGGTTCATTGATCCTGCAACTAATGACACGTTTTGCCTCCTCTTTTATATCTTCCATTGACGGAACTTCATCTGAAATCTCAACCAAGGAGCTTTGCGGTGGTGCCAGAATCTATTATATATTCAACTCCGTTTTCGGCAATTCTCTTGAAACAATTGACCCTACACACAACCTGACAGTGTCAGATATCAGAACAGCAATTCGAAACTCAACTGGCCCTCGTCCGAGTCTCTTTGTCCCTGAACTTGCTTTCGATTTGCTCGTGAAACCTCAGATCAAGATGTTGGAAGCTCCTAGTCAGAGATGTGTAGAGCTTGTGTACGAGGAACTTATAAAAATTTGCCATACTTGCGGATCACAAGAACTCCTACGCTTTCCACGCCTACAAGCAAAGCTTATTGAGGTAGTATCCGACCTCCTTCGTGAGCGCTTGGGGCCTTGTTCAGCATATGTGGAGTCGCTGATTTCCATACAAAGAGCCTATATAAATACAAATCATCCGAACTTTCTCGGTGCGGCGGCCGCGATGTCTTCCATCATTCAGAATAAACAGGAGCAAGAAAGGAAGTCTGCATTAGCAGAAGATAGAAGGAAGCGTGAGAAGCGACGACAGAGAGAACTTGGCGGAATTAACGGAAGTACAAGTCTCTCCCCCGAGGATGAGGAGGAGCAAGCACTAGAGCAAAAGGCTCAGAACATCCCTATCAGGAGTCAGTCTGCAAAAGGCACAAGAAACATGCCCCCTAATATTGGAAAGCTCCAAGAAAGTGGTATCGCGGCAACTTTGAACGGTGCACATCAAAATCCACATGCCATGTTCGGTGGCACAAACACCACACGTGATTCTTTCCTGAATTACTTTTTTGGCAAGGATGGCGCCCAGCCATCCCCATCGCTTCCTCAACCTTCGAGTCAAAGCAGACCTTCCAACCACACCAACGAAGTCAGTACCACCCAAAGTATTCGGCGGACGGAGGTGCGCTCTCCAGTGATGCCGCCCGATGACTATGTACCTGTTCCGGAATATATTGGCGAGATCAGCTCTCTTGTAAGTCGTGATTAGTTCGAATTTTGTTGGGTTACACTAGAGGCTTATACAATGCACAGGAAAATACCGAACCGACTCTCTCCGACCGTGAGCTGTTGGAGACGGAGTTGATTCGCCGCTTGATATCTTCCTACTTCGATATTGTTCGGGAAACTATTGCTGACCAGGTTCCCAAGGCTATCATGCACCTTCTTGTCAATCATAGTAAAGATGTTGTGCAAAATAGGCTTGTCAGCGAACTTTATAAGGAAGATCTTTTTGGGGAGCTTCTTTACGAGGATGATGGGATTAAGGCGGAGAGGGAGAAGTGCGAAAGACTTCTAGAAACCTACAAGGAGGCCGCGAAAATCGTAGGCGAGGTCCTGTAGTCTGTTCAAAATTCACGTCTGGTGGGTGGCCAGTAATCCCTTGATGATTTTTGTGCAGTAGAGGACAATAGGTCGAAGCCCTTCTGTAGCGCTAGCTGCAGCTGTATATTTTATATTTTATGCTAGAATTCTCACTTGAATATTGATTGAACTTTGTATCAAAGTAAGCTGTATCAATATCAACCGACTTTTAATGTTCTTATATGATGAAAGCTCTGCATTTGGGGTCTAGTCTAACTGACACCCGTGAAGTGTATATAGAATGAGCTGTAGAAAAAGAAATGATAGTGAATCGTAGCCACGGACATAGATTTTATCAATGCAAGCACAATAATGAACCGGGATGGACGTAGAGGTCTATAACGTCCTCGGAAGAAAACACGCAAAGTCTAGCCCCGACATATTGAAGCCACGCAAATATGTCAATCTTTCTTGTTAGATGGTTTATATGTCTTCCTCAATCGTGCACCCTCGAAACCATACAAAGCACCCCCCACGAACACGAATAGAGCACCCACAAGCACACCAGGCGCAAGATCATTTCCAAACAGGTAGATGGATAGCAACAGCGATATGAGCTTTCGAACGTTGAGCACAATAGTTACTGTCAGTGAGGATGATTTCGCAGAGAGAAGATGCACCCCACGAATACACAGGTATTGTGTAAGTGCGTTCATTAGAAGATAGAATCCCTGTATTGGAATACAAGCCAACACGAATTGGAAAGACTTGAAGCGCTCAAGCTCTGCCAGCAGGTGAGAGGTTGTATTGATGATTGGCATAGGCACTGATTTCACAAAGGCCGTTTTTGAGGCAGTAGCTAAGCCGGTGCCGAGTAGTAGGGGAGAACTTGAGACAGACCCTTTTCTTGCAGCGATAGCAGAAATTCCAGAGAGTAACGACGGTGAAGACAACAACGCCCGCCACTGAGCCAAAAGGTGCGAGTAGGTTGGTAGGAAGAGGGGCAAAGAGAGTGTATGCGAATAAAAGAGGGCCTCCTTCCAATGGTTTCTGCCATAAGACTCATAGAGCCGGTCCGCGAAAATTCCTTGGAAAGCCGAGAGTGCCATTGCTAGGGCAAGGATACTGAACCCAATGAATGTACTAGCCATAGTGGAATCATTTTGATGATACCCAACGCTTATGGATTGACCTTTCGTACGAGCATCAGCTAACGCTGCAGCGATGACGCCTATGGTAAGCATAGCTACCGCGAGGATTTGTCCGTGTGAGTACCTCTTAGCATTGAATGCATACCCAACGATCATGGACGCCACGGGGCCCCCGGATCTCAAGATAATGTGTAATGGGACAGAGATCTTGTACGCAAAAGCCCAATTGTTTAGAAGGTTGACGGTCACAAAGAAAGCTGTGTATACCAGCCATGATCTTAGAGGGATTACACGCCGACTAAGAAACAGTGACTGAGGGCCCGCCGACAGAGACAGGAAGCTTGGAGATGTTAACAGTGCAGTCACGATGAACTGTGCAAATGTTATGAGGGGTCCTTGCGGTGCGAACATTAGAGAAGAAGACGAAAAAAAACTATTTTTGGGATCGAAGCGAGAGATAACAATTACCTGAGCTCGGTTGCTCCCTGTGTCGCGACATCAGTTATCGCTTCTTGGTACTTAATTTGCACACACGACTTACTTGATGATGGCTTCCAGGGCAAAGACCTGTAATTCAACTGTCAGAAAGAGAGGCAATTCATCAAGTACTACCCACTTACATTGGCACAACAACCACCGAAAATCAGCGAGATCATCAAAACTATAGTTGTCCAGCCGGGAAGGACAGTATAAGCCGCTGCAGTGGTTATGCTACCTAGGCTCGCATGTGGCTCCTTTGGTTCGTCACGCTCAGTCAGATGATCATCAATCTCTAAGGTTCCGGCATGTTGTTTGGACATCTTTTCTTGATGAGAACGACTATATGAACGTCATAGAAAGGAGAGCCTTGGCTTGCAAAAGAGGATGGACGGGTCGGTTTAGCGCAATAGCGAAGTTGAAACGTCTCTGGATTTTAGTTAAAGAACACATGAAGCACTGTTTGAAGGAACAGATGATCACAGCTGATCAAGTCAATGAGCCTGGTGGAAATTACTCTCTGACTACTAGTTAATTCCTCCTTGTTGACTAGCTATATCTGACACTGATTAGTCATCAGTCACAACAGTACTCTATACATTACGGACGATTCCTGGTACATATGCACATATGTATAGCGGCTAGCCTTACCTTATCAGGCTCTTTTCCTTAACTGGCTCGCCTCCTCTATGGCAATCAACTATCATGACCCATGAGATATAACTAGCGAAAGCTTCGGCTTGATGCCTGCATTAAACTAAGAACTCAGGATCAGCTACTGCAACGAAAGATGTCACAAATCATCAACAATATCATCATCGCTCAAGATAAGCTTCTCCCCCTCTTGCTCGTAGTTTGGTGGCAGCTGAGGCCCAAAAGTGTTGCTTTTGAGATCTGTTGAGTATAGCATTTGAGAGGTACCGTGGCTGGCAGAAGCCAAACCTGAACGGTTTACATCTGGGTTATTTCCCAGGCAATTGTTTGGGCACCCGGATCCATGAAATCCAGTAATCCTCCGAAGCTGGGCAATCTCGGCCTCACCGCGATAAATCTTTGTAAGATATGGTAGGTGGTACAGCACGAGATCTTGGCGGGGTATCATGGTCACAATTCCCCCTGGATCATTGCGGTAATCTTCTACGCGACCTGACTTGCATCTTGTAAACGACGACGCGGACAAGCCAGGATCCGGGCCTGCCGATGTCCCGCGGTATGAATTCAGCAGCTTTTTAACCCAGACATTCGTAAGGCCTCCAATCTCCTCGGCTTCCTGCATCAGTCGCAACGTGCTCGGAAAGAGCATTTTATGGGTATCGCTCGATCGATCTTCACCAGTTGATGTCGCTATACGTCTTTTCACTGGGTAAGGGAGAGCAAACAGTAAACCACGAGCCGCAACTTGGTAACTTATGTCTTCCTGCCGCATGACATCGACACCGGCACTGCTTCTATTCGTACGACTCCCGTATGAACTTTTATGGTCGATACATAACATATCACTGTCTGATAGAGCGACTATACATGCATCGACACAATCCACGAACGACGGACCATCGCAAGATGGTACGTAGTTTTCATGCAGGGCACTAATGAAAGTTTGTGTATCAGTTCCTGTCTCTTCCACGAGCTCATTAACAGGGACCTGTGACACTTTCGGCCTGTCATGATGCCGCATATACTCTGGAGGCGATGGTAGTATAGGGCCTTCGGTTGCGACACCCGTATCGTCTCGCTTGTTGTATACGACCTTCCCGACAGCATGAAATATTCCTAGGCTAGCCTCCCTTTGGGTTACTAGCTTCAGTGTCTCCTTCTCCGCGGATGTAAGGATTACGTTATTGCGAGAAGATTTCTTTGCCCTTGTAGCAGGAATTCCCCAACGCCCAACATCAAGGCAGAGAAATTCTAGGGAGGCGACTGCACTTCGAATATCCCCTGATCTAGAAATACTTTGCAATATGGCAGGGCCTGGATCCTTATTGCGCCTGGAATGGCGAGCTTCCTTTTCCAAAATCAATTTCATGGCTTTATACATAAAAGTTGGAGCGATACTGTTGAAATCAACAATGGTTGTGCCGGGGTGATTGAAAAGTACCGGTCCGAGTAGCCGATGGACTGTTAAACTTTCCGATGAGGAACCTGACGTGAGATGGGTTTCTGATACGATTATCACAACAGGAGAAGAGCTGGCTTGGGCCTTGACCCCGCTTCGATTAAGTCCGTGAGAGGGCAATGTATTTTCCATAGCAAGATACCGCTGTAAAGATAGCCTGAATGCAGCCAAACTAGAAGAGCCTCGGTGCAAGAGAGTTGGGAACTCTTCAATCAGAATGATGCGCTGGCGATGGTAGCGATTGGAGTCCTGTGGGAATTCAGTGAGCTCGTCTAAATCAAGCTTTCTAAACTGATCACCGCGGCCTAGGAATTCTTCAAATTGAGCAGCAACAGATACATATGCTTTTGTAGCGAACTCTGAGACCGGGGGGTTCTTCCACTCGAGTATATCAAACCCTAGCGTCTGGGACAATATGTTTATTGTGGTCGTTTTACCGCTCCCCGCAGGACCTCGGAGGACAAGTAGTTTCTGTTATCGTCAAGACATAAACTCTAACGTGGATGCAAAAACAACTCTGGATCAGAAGTACATAAACGGCAGAGGGTGAATACTTACATGTTCCCCAGTTCCTGCAAAGGCGTTGCGAAGCCAGCTTTGCACATCTGAGACCTTTCTCTTATGAACCACTAACTCATCTAGATTGGTAGGGGAATACTGCTGTGCCCAAGGCAGCTTATGGGCCTGAGAATGGATTGGTGATGAGTCGTTATTTTCATGATCAGAGACCATTGGTAGGACGAAGCGTTTGCGTGGGTCGGCAGATTTACGCGCAACACTGGTCCTTCCCTTGGGTGACTGCACTTGCCAAGGCGTTTGGTCTTTAGTCGTATTTCGCACTGCCTCTTCGTTGGCAAGATGTTGAGTAAATAGCTCATCGTAGGAATCATAATCATCATCTATTATATCGTCGTTGTCCTCCTCGTTGCCATTTATCCCTTCCATTGCTTCCTTTGTGGGAAGACATGTCGCCTCGAGATTTCGGGAGGGCCATCTTTGTTCAATAATTGCAGGCCCAAAGAATTTATGGAGGGACGATGCTGGTGTCGTGCGCGTCCCTTTATCGGAGGGTGGAGAGGAAGGGTGGACTCGGAGACTGGAGTAAGTTCGATTTGGACCCGACGGGATACGTCTCGTTTCGGGTTGTGAAGAGTTAGTTGAAAGAGCTCCAGGATCAGCTTTGGCCCTTCTGGAAGATATGCAAGTAGGTCTCTGTTTATTCTCCGTCCCAAGTTCAGCGTCCTGAGCTGACGGTTGAATGGCCAATATTCGCTGACGTTTGCTGGGGCGATCAGCCATCATTGGGAGATATGAACATATATAGGAATCATTGTAGGAGAGCTCTTTGCAAAGACACCAAATGAACCTGGTATGCTTGTCCCTTCAATGAAAGCAAAGAGCAAGCCCTTCAACCTTAGCGTTGGGTTGAAGGATTAGAACAAAGGATGTCCTGTTCCCTAGTTATGTGTCAGGTAACGGTATTATATAATAGGTTACGTACGGTACCGTACCTCGTCTCAACAAGCCAAGAAGGTAAGTATTGATGTATGCGTGTACATACTACTTGGTATGTACTATGTCGTTGTCGTCCAGTAGGAGCTTACTGGGATTAAGGTACAGCGAATACAATTATATACTAGGTGAGATAACAGTTCAGGGTTAGGCGTTTAGATGATCTAGTTCAGGGGGTAGGAAAGAAAGGAAAGAAAGCAGAGAGTGGGCAAGATGGAGAAGAAAACAGACAGGGTATATATTAATCAGTGTCAAAAGCCAAGCTGGTTGATAACAGCGCGTGAACAAGCGTTCAACTGTTGTTGAAAACTCGCTGCTATAGTTCCATGGCCGGTAAATGATGAGAAAACAAAACAAAAGAAAAAAAAAGAAGAAAATTGTGAAAAGTATCCTAAGCCCCCCCAAAAACATCATAATAATAATCATCATCCAGGTCTTCCCGTGATGGAACATTTGGAGGTTCACCTGCAAATACTCCATCATCGAACCTAACATTCAATAACCGGATTTTGAGCCCATAGTCGCTGACTAAATTTACCAATTTGCTTGTCTCTGCCGTGATAGGCTGTTGGTTTAGAAGCATAAGCAAGCCGTCAAGCCACTCGGACGCAATACTTGGAGATTGTGGCCGCAGAGTCAATAGAACTGCTTCCCTGTGAGTTGCTTTGCTGGTTGAGCGTGCATGATCCTCGATCTTTCCTGACTCATCTGTGGACGACCTAGACTGAGCATGGCCATGAATAGTGATCTTGGTAGCAGAGAAGTGATGCGACACACTCTTGACCGTCGATGACGAGGAGTCATCGGAGGTCGCTGAAACATTGGAAACTACCGAAGATACAATTGAGAGGTCGACTAATATAGAGTACAGATGATTAGCACAGCAATGACATGGGGCAGGTAAAGGGAAGGAAGCATTCTTACGCTTCTCTGGAAGTGCGTCAAGCTCTGGGCACTGTGTTTTTACGCTATGGAAATGTCCAAAATGCAAAATCCTTCGGTTATGTGACAGCTGGACAAATTTCCAGCTGGGATCCCCGGAAGCCACCATATCCGCCTTGGAACTGCCGTCGTTAGGAAACCAAGCACCTTTCAACAGACATCTGATTCTCTGCTCCTTGACAAACTGTAGGGCTTCATGGTGTAGCTCTTCGCGCACCTGTCGCAAATGTTGCCCCCAAACATCTTCATAGGTAAGCTCCAGGAGTTCCATCTGTAGCTCCCGGAGCCGAGAATATTCAAATTCTGCTAGGTCGTCCTCCACATCTTGTACATCTTTTGTTCGTGGTGCTCCCCCAACAACTGATTCGACAAGGATACGAACAAGTTCCACAATTTTCTCATAATCTTCCACTTCCGCGCCAGTGACCTTCCATAATCGGAAAAAGGCATGTAGGCCTGCGACATGTAGGCGGGTCCAATGTAGCAGTAAAGGTTTGAATATCTTGTCAAAGTTAACGCGAGACTCCAATATCAAGTAACTTTTCGCATCTTCCATCTCTGACTTATCAACTTCAAAATGCTCGTAGAGGATCTGTGTGACAGACAAGGAAGCACGCGCTATGGGACACCGCTTTTGCGCCGGCTTCGTCGACTGCTCTAGAAGCAATTTTTGGAATTCATCTTGGTAGTTCCTGATATAATCTGCCAGATCCATCATTCCCAGAAAACCCATGGTTTCGAATTGCACGGTAGGGCTCTCCGACTCGAACCCCAGCCGGCGCCATTTTTCCGGGTTGTGCCTTTTTGAACGTCGGGCCTCATTGCCACTCTCGGCTCCCTTTTCTAGATCCCGTTCGCTGTTACTGGCCAAATGTATTCCTTTAAGTGCTCGTCTATGTTCTGGCTTTTCCAAATCTAGCGCGACGTCTCTCCATTTCCTCAGAAGGACTTTGGTTAAAGATTGGAATTCGATCAGAGGATGCGCATGATCCTGTAATGCGCTACCTTGCATGAGGGCATAAACTGCTCGAATAACACCTAGATCCTGTAGTTTTTGGATGAACTTGGGCCATTCCAACTCGGAGTCGTTCGTGATTGAGTCACGCATAAGCGAATTTATAAGTTGAAGCGCGTTGGCGCAAAGCGCATGGTCAGCCGATGAGAGCCTGCTAACAAGCATTTCCAAAAACTGCGGATAGAGAGCGATGGCCGGTTTCAAAGCACGAAAGCCGAATGTCCCATTCTGCGACAAGCGACTACCTGTATGAGGGTGTGATACAATGGAAACCAGGATAGACATTGCACCACGCAGAATGTTGACCAAAGGATGCGTTACTATAAGTTCGACGATCTAAAAGGGCCAGGGTCATTTATCAGCATGGGTATTGACTGATACAGAACCTTGATTAATGCGCGCCAATCCCACGACATACTCTTTCAACTACTTCTTGATCGACAAACTCCCAGCCTTTGTCCACTTCGAGTAGTCTGGCAAGACTTGTCAGGCTATAGGCCAGCGTGTTTCCACTGGCATGTAAACTCAGATAGCGTAGTCGAGTTAGGCCTCCTTCTGCAATAAAAATATCGGCAAACGATGGGTCGCCAATGCTACTCTGAAGTTTAAAGACTGCCATTTTTCGTACCGCGTCTTCGTCGCTCCCTAACCTCTCAACTAGTTCGGAAATATTGTTCTCCATCGCGATGATGCCACGACTCTTTCTTGTCAATGGTCCCAACAGTGTCACTAGGTTTTAGAGACAAGGCGAGTCAAAAAGCCGCTTCTGCGTCACGAGAGTTATTTCTTAAGAAGGCAAGTGACATTGATCGTGGAAGGCGACAGCCATATGCTCGGTAATATCAACGGCATACACACTCCTTAGGGTGAAATTCAAAAGGGCTGATGGATAAGAGGAGCGACTCCCAACTCAGGGATTCGTTAATCGAGCCAAGAACAAGGTAAGATGACTGGTAAGGAGTACAAGTAACTAGACTAATTTAAGAGGTACCCAGAACATAGTAGGACCCACTTAAAATGGATGATGAATGGTCGTGTATTTAGTCTGAGTTCTATCACTATGTACTAAGGAAGTACTTGTTGAACTGTATGGAGTACCTATTAGGAAGGTTAACCGCGTGAAAGCAGGTAAATAACCCAGTCACTGAATTATTCATTGCTTCTGAGTAGTTCAGTGGGACTTCCACCCTTACGGAGTACACTACAAGAAAGGCACGTAGTAGCACTTCCATACCTACTGGTCTGCTCATGTACTCCCTTTACCAAAATTTCGTACGTCCCTTACCAAAGGAGGTGCTGTAATAAACTTTACACAAATTGTTTACGTATGTACTAGTGGGTACATGTATATATAATGTAACATTGTTATCTGTTCAATATTTGATGGAGTAGTCGTAATAAACTACGTATGGAGTACTACTCTACCTTATTACTATACATACAACTACCGGCCTAGAGCTGAAACACAGCGGATCTTTTACCTGTACCTGACGCCAAGCTTAAGCCCCAGAAGTGTGTTTTATATTATCCTTACCTCTTCTCGAGCTACATCTGTTACTTATGGCTGGTTAGCGCACTACGTTATGTTGACTTAAAAAAAGGCAACGAATTCGTTTCATTCAATTAATCTAATTCTCTCCGCTCGCACGGGAATGCTTTTCTTATTTCCCTGTTTGCAGCTCTAGCCCTTTCCCCAGGCGATGGACATATCCACATGTTTCTCGACAACAGCTCCCCATTCCACCATGCCCGGTATCATGTCTGAGCAAGACAACATATCTATTTTAAATTTGCAACTGAAGAAGCGAAAAAGGGACCCCACTTTGTCAGACGCTATTATTATACCTAATACGTAAGTAGGACAATTGCACCTGGGGGCACAGCTAAAGAAGATAAAAAAGGGAGAGAATACGACAACGAGGGTTTTTACTTGAGCCGATTGACTGGGAAATCAACTAATCTGAAGGATATATCTTACAGCACCAAGTTTATTCCGACAACGCTTCATACGTCAAGCGCCCCATTTTGCTTGGACTGTCCAAACCTGTCCGGTGATAACATAGAGCTCTCCGCTCGCCAGCGATGCATTCCTCGAAAACGACGAGCTCTTCAACAGCCGTACATCCATCCGCAAAGTACAGATCCCTGGTCGGATGGCCTCACGCAGCCGCCAGAGTCAAGCATAGCGCAGGTGAAGATGCTATCACCAAATATCTATACCTCCGGATCCTCTAATGTCTCGTCCCCTCCTGTATCTCCTAGAACCCTTGTTCCGAGTCCTCACTCGCAACATAGTACTTGTGCATCTGCTTCATGTTTACGACCATGTCATATCTGCCACAGAAGGCCAACCACCAAAGAAGTACTTGATGCATATGCCGACTGTGATTTGTGCGGCGAGCGTAGCTGCTATATTTGTCTCCGCTATTGCGATGCGGTTAATTGCAGTGGCTCCATATATCTGCTCGGGGAGAGCCAGCTGTTTAAAGATACTACGACCCGGTTACAAGACGACACAAGCAAGAATAAGTCACATATCAGACAGCCGAGGAAGATATGCTCGTGCTGTGCGGTGGAAGGAGTGACAGAAACAGGAATAGAAGTGGTCCGATGCTTGGACTGTGTACGTGATCATTTATCACACTGGCAGGTCCATCCTCTAGGCCAGCAGAGACAAGCAGCACCCGGTCATCAAGTTACATTTGGGAGATAATGTGAGTAAGCTCGGGGTTCGCTCCATTTGGACCTTGATGCTGATCTGTAACTTTCAGCTCATAAGCGATTGAGCTAATCGGCTTGACAACGAGACGAATTGACATGGCAGAGTGCCTCGATTTATTGATCATACTAAGCAATTGATTAAGTCATCCCTTTGTTATTCACAGCACCGATGATTTGAGGTACTCCACTTAGAATAACCAGTTCAGAATGATATACATAGTAGGCCCCCTACAGCGGCTAATATCAGAGTTAATGGAGATATATGTGGACTGTCGCAAAGATGCTGTATATACATAATGAATGTCCACAGTCCTGGATCATTCTACAGTATAAGAATTACATTTTTATTAATACTTCATCAGAGGCGCATCTACCGAAGCACTGCATAGAGTGAACTAGTAAACAAGCCTAACACTACTCCTGTAAGTCATTACAGAATTAGCCAATAGAACATCATTACTTTCCGAGGCAAAACAGCGAAGTCTGGGCTTGCTAATCTCATCCAAATACTGGAAACATCTACACAAAGGCAAAGGTATGTAATGAAGTACGCCGAATAAGGGACGCATACATGGGAAGGAGTAACCTACTCTACAGCATAGTCGTTCAAAAAGTCGACGAAAAGCAAATTATATAGGCACGGCCGGACACTTTACCTATCATGGGAATTCAGTCAATTTGTGATATGCATGTTATCTTACACCGAAAATGTATGTGGCCTGCGGGAAATGTAGGTGTAGTACATTATTCTAGGACCATCTTCCCAAAGTCACTCATCAAGAAACAATCTGACGCTTAATACGAAGCCTCGATTCAGGTCCTTCCAACAACGGGAAAGAGGTGAGCATGGAAGTAACGAAAGCCAGGAGGGAGAGAGGGCTCAACGCCCGAACCTCATTTGAGCCCCTGCATAATGCCATAAACCCCTAAGAAAGCCCTGGTATTCGACAGCCTCCCCATAGCCTGTTATGCTGTTGCTCTTGTCACCTGTACAATACATCTCCGTAAGTCGAATATGCCAGGGTGGATAACCATCTAATTTCAAGAAGGGCCTGAATACTAATAGTAAATCAGGTTCTGGCTTTACGGAAACGTCCGGGATAGATATTGTTTTGTTCCCAGCGGCAGTCGGTAACGCTGTCTGAGACGGCTGTGTCGTGATCTCGCTAATTTCTGCATCAACCAATTCCATTGTGATATCTTCTGGCGATAGTTTTCCATTCTGGGACATCTCAGCGAGCGTCTTAGTCAAGTCCACAAACGTTTCTCGGCCATCGGTAGCCGACAATAGAAGCACAGTCAGAGAATCAGTATTGGTTTTCTCAGTTGAGTGGCTGTCCTGTGGTTGATACACAGGGTGGTGAGGGGCAAAAAGACGCAACGTTGGTTGTTGGGAAGGAGAGCCGTAATACGCAGAGAGCTTGTTTGTAACGATGCGGTGCAGTGTGGGAATGCATGATTTTAGGACCCCTAGGCATAATGATTCGTTAGGAAGATTATTTCGCACTGTTTTGACCTGTAGAGGGCAGACACACCACTCTTCTCATAAACGCTTAACACAGGGATCCCAGCACTGACGCTCCACGCAGCAAGTTCTGCCACTTCATCCATTAAAATCGTTAAAGAATCCTCCTCTTGCCGCAGTGACAATATAACACTCAAGTGCTCCGGCAAACGATCCAAATTCTTCACATCCTTTCTGATCAATTCGGGGGTGCGGTGGTGATAATAGACGATGGCAAACACCCTATCTACGACGGCATGATAGCTCTGGACGAGGCGAACGACGATACCAAAGAAAATGTGAATGAGAGTGTAGGTCAGCTGGTGCAGTTGCGACTTCAGGAAAGTCCGGATAGGTGTCTTCCTGGGCGATGTTTTTCTGCGCCGCTGCGGTGGCCGAAGTGGAAGCTCCGAGGGATCTGGTAGGTATGGTTTCAAAAGGCTCTCACGATCAGCAGCACTAAGTTTTGTTCCCCGGGCACGAACATCATCTCTGAGCAGCTCTTTATCCCGTTGTGATACCATGGTATTGAGTGTGAGTGCTCGAGAAGGAGCTGAGATGAAATGGCCAGGTGTTTGTTGGATCAATTAGTGGTGCCGAAAATCTGAAAGTGGTCAGTGTGAGCAGGTAGGAAGGTACCAAAGTGCGACCTTGTCTTTCTAAGTATCTCTTTGCGCAAAGCATCACCATAGACATCGTAGATGACTACGTTTATTTTAGCATTACAGGTCCAGGCAACCATAGAGCCTGACCTACTAATTGGACAACGAAGTGGATTTGCTCGTCCATATTTCCACTCCCATCTACGGAGTATAATCCACTTAAAATACGTAAGGCGTATGTACATATGTACGGACCTACAGTGCATTGCCACAGTGACAATCCAGTGGTCGTAAACATATGCAAACCAACCATTGCAGATGGACATTAGTGGCATTCATGTATTAGAGCCATCTGTCTCTCTTGATATCCCTGGGAAAGATGATGTAGTACGTATGGAGCATACTGTATGTATGTTATTAGATACGTTACATACATACGTTACGTGATTGTATATACATGTACAAAGTACGGAGTACTACACGAACATATAGTATGTACCTGTAGTAGGCACTGTACTACTTACTAGTGGTAATGTGTCCTCTAGATAGTTGAAACCTTCTTACAGCTGAGCCTGAGTTTACAGACCTCTTGAGACTTACACCGGCCATATCATTCTACCAGACAGTCTGGCTACATAGATCTCAGTGCGTACACTTGAGGAGTCAGATCCGTTTGTCACACGCAGGCCTCCCCTGTTATTATGGTGTACTATACGGAAGGGAAACACAATTACGCAATCAAACTGCTCGGCACTCCATACTAATACGACTCCGTAGTAAGCTATTATCCTGCATTCCCTAGATGTGAAACTAAGAGAAGAGTTCCATTTTCCACACCCATCAGGATTTCACGATTCTACATGCGAACATATATCTTACTCTGCCGCATATAAGCATCGTAATCAAAACTACGCCTTTTAATAGCCCGATGCCGACGAAGCCTTGCCGTTAGCTAGAACGATGCCGGATAGTGCGTCTATTACCTCTATAAATCCCACGTCGCGATCTGTCTTCCCTCAGGGCCCCAGTTTCACTCTTGAGGACTTTTCGAGCCGCGATTTTATAGTCAAAGAATTCATCGAAGCGCTTTCTGACAGTGCCATTTCAAACCGTCGCTCTACGCTAGGCCCCACTACTGGGAATCAACTATTCGATCCCAAACCACTCATTCGGACCCTCGAACATGCACAGAGGAGACTGGGTGAACTTTCTGGTGACTTAGAGATCAAGGAGAATGAGCTTTCGGCTGCAGTCCGCCGAGCCGAGGCCCAGCACTCACAGAATATCAACACACTTGGCAGGAAGCTGAAACAGACCATTGAATCTTTCCAACAACTTGATACGTCGCTCAATGGTACAGGTGCTGGACCCGGGCCTACTGGGAGCGAACTTTCAGGATCTACCGGTAATATGGCTGTTGAAACAGGCCGGAAGCTGGAAGAGCTTGACCGACAAAGACGCCGAGCACTTGACGCCCACTTCCTCCTTGAGTGTTGGGATAGCGTAAGTAACAGGGGAGAACTTACGCTTTTGGAGAACTTGAGGAGATCTGGGACTGGTGAAGCCAAAGTTCGCTCCGCACAGATAGCGCGGCAATTACTGAGGATTAGCCAAAGGCTTGATCAGAAAAGCTGGAACAACTCGGGGGGGAAGAACAATGGGGCGTCCGGGCATGGGGCTGCAGAAGAGGGCACGGTTGAAGAGACGGGATTGACCAGACTAAATACAAGGGAGATCATTGAGAAGTTCTCAGAGACGTTAGAGAAGGATCTCTTGAAACAGTTCGACGACTTCTATCGTAAGGCAAATTTTGAAGGTATGAAGGATTGTGCAACTGTGCTCCAGGATTTCAATGGGGGCTCCAGTGTTATTGCTTTATTTGTCAATCAGCACCAGTTCTTCATCGACCGAAGTCAGCTGGTTACAGAAGAAGTAGGTGGGGATCTAGAAGCTTGGGAACAACTCGCAGACCCGGATTCGGAGCCTCTGAAGGTGGAACCTAGTCTTCAGTCACTCATTGACGAGGTTAAGGTCGTAGTTCAGGAGGAATCAGCTATTATAAAGCGAGCCTTCCCTTACTACGAACAGGTCCTCGGGAAGTTTTTGCAGCGCGTGTTTCAGCAATCCATCCAACAGAGACTTGAAATGGTTCTGGAGAAGGCTAATAGCATCTCATCTCTCGCCTTCTTACGCTCCCTACAGAGCTCTCGCAGTTATATCGGTGCTCTAGTGGAAGATTTAAAAGCTCATGGTCTAACTGAACATCCCGATACCATTTCCGCTCAGACGGCATTGATTCTCGATCAGCAGCTGGAGGATCTCTTCGTGCCATACTTTGTCGGTTCCTCTTATATCGAGAGGGAGAAGAAAACACTGGAGGAGCTGTACACATCCTTGCTTTTCAAATTCACCACGTTCCATGCACGTAGAAAGAAGGCAGCAACTACCTTCATGGCATCTCTTTCGAAGTCAGGTACTGAACTTCTATCTTCTGCACGGGATGCGTACATAAATCGCCTTGAGTCCTCGGATTTCTCACCGACACAGCGAAGGATGTTACTTCAGGTGGCGGGCTTGAGGGATGCCAATGACCTCTTAAGACGAACTGAAATTAAACTTACTGAGGAGGATGGCCTTCCTAGCATATCACACGCCAAAAGAATGCTCAAATGGCTTGCTGAGGGAGTCAGTCGGGGCTTGGAGCTAAGTGTAAGCAGCGAAACCCCAAAGGACATGTTGGCTCTGTTGACTCTTCTCCTTTCTATTATGGGAGAAGGCTACATTGAGGTTTGTCTCGATGCCGCATTGGAGACAGCGACATCACAAGAATTAGGGAAAACGGAGCCTGATTTTGCTTACCTCCCAGCGGTCAGGAGCGCAATCGGCATTGCAAACTTGATGGTAATGTGCATAAACACATTACTCATTCCCCTAGCAACAGGGAGCATCACAGTTCGCCGAGAAATGGAAAAGAAGACAAACTTGACAACTATGCGAATCGAGGAGAAAGTAAATACGATTGAGCAGAAAATCATTGACGCTTCTTTGGTGTGGATTAATAAACTTCTTTCTGGCCAGAGGAAGAATGACTTTCGGCCCAAGGAAGGAGATAATGCAGCTTGGTTGGAGAAGCTGCAGACACCGGTTAGTTGGATGATCGCCGTGTGCTAGGATATGCAATACTAACTGACAAACATTCAGACTTGTTCTTCGATTTGCACCTTTCTCTCTCGTGTACATAACATGACAGCAACATCACTACCGCCTGGTGGCTCCAATCTGCGACAGTTGCTAACAGAGATAGCCATGGGGACCCGCAGCTTACTTCTGGAGCATTTTAAGCGCTTCGCGGTCAATGGACCTGGTGGCCTCATGGTCACTAAGGATATGACACAGTACACAGATCTGCTCAAATCCTGGGACATAGACGAGCAGGTCAAGGGCCCTGGCGGTGCGCTGGACGTCTTGCTGGAGGTTGGTAGCCTTTTTGTTGTAGGTTCTGAGGCTTTACGAGAAAGAGTTTGGAGTGGCGCTGCGAGTAGCAGCAGCAGGCCTGGGAACAATACCGGGACAAGTTCTGGGCGAGGCGCGGGAGGTGGACAAGTCGAAGCTGGCCTCAGCGTGCAAGAAGTCCGGGCTTATGTCTCTCGAAGAGAGGATTCCAACACAGCTGCGATGCAGAATGTCCTCAGTGTCCTTTGAAGGTAGCTTTATTTGTGGGATACTCCATTATTCTAGGGACTTCGCATGGCAGGTAACCTGACATGACTTCTTGTTTCAGGGTTAGCTCTTCTTGTGTTGGAATACTATTTTCAAAGGCTTGTAAACCATCTCTAATAATACACAGCAGTATCGCTCGACCACTTCATTTATTCCTGTATTTGTAAAATCTTGACGGGCCTTACTTTCATGCGCATGCAACGGGATAAAAACCCTTGCCCCAATTGTGTTATATAATGCTCTTCTATAGAGATGATGAGAAGATGAGACTATTGTGTTGCTCCTATGCCCGCTAAAACTGACAAGGTTACCCGCCGGCGAAGCGCAGAGACGGATTCTCGAATTTGCGATCACCATGTCTAGGCAAGGTATACGCAGAATCATAGTTTCAGCCGTGGTCTCTGTTGTATTATTGTCGCCCTTGCACATGAGCATAATCTGCCGTCTCCTATAAATGTAGTGACTGGATAAAACGTACATACTGGAGAGAGATTTTCTTCTTCTTCTTCTATTTTATTTTATATCCCCCCCTACGATAACACCGACAACTACTAGTAGTGCAAGATAGAAAGTGTGCGTCGTTGAATACTTAATCTCACGTGCTACCTAAAGTATAGGTCTCTCAATTTCATCCTATCTACTTATAACACGCATTTTGTACCACACAACTAGACTCCCAGTTCGTTCAATCAAGTACTAGCGAGTCCCGACAATCACAACATAGCTAGATCTAGTGACCAGTTACTGGTTGTCTCCTCTCGCCCTTTTCTTCCTCTCTATATCTAGATTATCCTCTCCCATGTAACCTCCATTTCTCTTTCACACACAGTTAAATATATATATCTATATATAGCTTTCTTGTAGCCCGTTCCATGGGGGATGTCCAGTGTCTCTGGTTGAAGCATGAAAGCTGCAATAGGAGGAGAAACAGAGTAGAGTATCCACCCTGGCGCTAAGAAGGAAGAGAGGTTTTAGCATCACAGCTATCACATAATCTGATTTGTTCTGCTGTGTGTGGATGTGCGTGCGTGTGTGCAATGTGACAACCCGGCGCCAAGAAAAGGTACTCCTGAAACAAATACCACGTAGGTACCATCCAATGACAAACCAGTATTGTTGGTTGGATACTATAGTTTGGTCACCACAAGCGGTAGAGTTTGACTTGGCCCATCCTCATAGGATGAGCTGTTCAACTATCAGTGCTATGGGCGCGCACGCGCGCGCGAAAGGATGAACCAACCAACATTGAGCCCTGCTTGCAATCCTCTATGTTAGTTCCCACTCACCCCAACTAAGTACCTGGTATGATTCCTGCGTGAGGGGGAAAAGTGGGGAATTTCTGATGAACCGTCTGCTGGTGGTCAATTTTTGCCGCTGGGATGAAAGAGGGCTCTGTATAGTAGACACTCTATCTGCCATTGGAGAACGAGGTCCCTCTCGATGGATGCTCTATAACATCACCGGAACATAATGGTTTTACTTTAAAAGGAATGCAAACTCCCACAATGTCATGCATGCTGGAGATTTTCAGGCAACTGGGCACGGGCTGCAGTGAAACATACTCATATATGCTGACTACCCGTATTGATAATCTGCACCCCTCCGTTGTACGGAGTAGGCCTGACATTATTGCTTATCTTGCTATTTGAAACTGCGTTGGGAAAGAAGCGAACAGAACAGAGAAGGGGAGGGGAGAAGATGAAAGCGGAACCACACGAGGAATTGGATTTTGAATCCCTGCCCCCAGCTTTGCAACGAAAGGTATGTGAAGAGAAGATTATTATTTATATTACTGGATTGAGGGATTATTGCGGCTGCCCTGACTTTCACCCCACCCCATCTGTTCCAAACTACCAGTATTTTTCGTATCTCCCCTATCCTTTTGTCAGCTCTCCTATCCCTCATCCTCTTCGGTTTCAAATGGCGAAAAGCGCGGGACCCTCTAGTCATCATTCTAGCGTTACTTTAGGAGCAATGGTTTGGCCCATGTTCGGATCCTAGTTGCTATAGTCGGATGATTTGTGGATGGATTCCACTAGCGGCTCGTACTACTGGAGTCGAAATGTCAAACTATTATATATGGTGTGGACTGGGCTCTGGAGTCGCGCGAGGCTGCGAGCCATGGCTGCTTGGCAGTGCTTGCTATTCTAGAGAAATGGTTCCTACGAGCTCCACTCAGATCTTGGTGGCTAACGTGGTCTCCTTATCCTCTATCATAGTTCTTCTCCAATGTCGAACGCCTTCGTCTAGCTCATGGTGATCGCTGGGATGGTTTTCCCTATCAACGCCGCTTGGCTAAAGTGCCTCGCCGCCTCCCCTTTTGTACCCTTCAGGGTCGCTCTTATCCAACATCCGCAATAAAACCCCTCAACAAGAACAGGAAGTGCCACCCGCATAAGTCTTCCTTTCCAAACACGACTAAGAAGCTCCGCAAAGTCAACTCGCTACAGTTGGTCCATCTTGCCGCCCAAGTGGACTCGCGATGCTTTCATTCATTGCCGCCTAAAATCCAGCAGAAACTCTTCTCGAAAGAAGAACAGGATTGGTTTTACCGAGCGCAGTTTGAAGCTCGGTTCTTCGATGCTGCCGGTGAAGCGCCTCACCCGCTGGAGAAAGCAAGACATTGTTCCCGGCATCAACCTCCTGAAATTCGGTTCTCGGACGGAAACTCTATTGCGACCTCACGGTCATCCACATTATACTTCGACCTCTCGGATTCGGACCTGAGTTCTGATACCGACATGGACTACTCGCTTTGCGATAACTTCCGTTGGTTTGATGACAATGGAGATCTTGACCTAAGGCTGGACGAGTATCACGCGCATGTTGCTAAGACGTTGCCGAACTCGCCGCCTCGAAGGCGGCCTTCTCTTCGAACGGCACTGTCGTTTAATCCAGACGTTTCAATTCGACAACCAACATCGGCAGTGTCGCGTCAAAAAGCGCAATCCGCGCGTCGATCCTCGACGTTTCCGACAGCGCCGATGAATATCACGGCTCGTAATTCAAGTTCTCGACCGTCATCGAGCCAAAGTCAAACCCATGTGCCTCGATCTTCCACGTCCAGTATCGATCCATCAGCGCAATATTATCAGGACCCTGAGGCCCGCCTCAAATTGCGGGTTTACCTGGCCTCTCCGCAAAACTTTGATGAAGCTGTTGAGTTTGGTTTTCCGGCTCAAAACAATGAGAGAACCATGCCAGCCGAACGCAAAACGAAGCCTCCAATGTTTACTGGCACGTTCCTCGACGAGGAGGACACGTCAGTTTCAGACGAACGATGTGATAAGCGGATGAACGTAGCTCGACTCTCATATGTGCACAATTCTCGCTCATCAGACTCTGGACGCCCATATCCAAGGCACCAGTCATGGCTGCTACCTCCAAGACCTGGCAACCAGCAGAATACTGGTAGCAACCGCGAAATGACCCTGAAGATGACGCTGACGAGACCCGACCTTCGGACGACCGTGCCACCACCCAGGGTGGACCCACTGAAGCTGCCACTGGAGGATAGCGGTTCCCATCTATGGGGATCCGGTGAGGACGAGCAAGGGTTGATGAAGAAAATGTGGCGTAAGTTTCGGAAACAGAAATGCTGAGCTTTTTGTCCTTTCATAATTTCTTCTTTACTCAATGATTAATGATTCTTTGAACTTCTCATCAAACAGCACCCATTAGTATTGCTTGTAAGGCTTTCCCTAGCAGCCCAATCAGAAACAAGATACAGTACTGTACCTTCCATACTTGAGAATTCAGCAAACCCCCTCGGTAGCCACCGGTAACTTCAGAACAGAATCTAGCAAGTTGTTTTCTAGGATTGCACGGATGTTCACCCCATGGTTGAGATTTTATTATAAAATTAATACGTATCATGGATCGATACTGGATGGTGTGCTGCAGGTACTTTTAGGGTCAATCGGCAAAAATAAAAAGCTAATGCTTCGATAAGCAATCTCTACACGTGACCATGCAGCTCCTCAGAGGCCACGCAGCTATCCACCACGTATTACATTCTTAGTTTGAAGCCATTCGCGTTGCGGCCCTGAAATTTTACCTATCTACTATCCTTTTATCCCGTACAATTTGGGTAGCGCGTATTCGAGATCGACACCATTCTTCCTCCCTCCCGCATCACCCAAACGTCATCGGAGCATCAGCTCCTCACAGAAGCATAAGCTCCTCGCCGAAACGTAAGCCTTTGTGTGCGTTGTTTCAAATGTTTCAAGAGTAGCGGTCATGATTTATCGATGGCTACTGCTGGTGAGCTGCCTGCTATTGGCGCTCCTTGCGCAGCGCGGTGCTGCAAAGTCAAGTTCGCCAAAAATTGCACCACCGACTAAGATCGATCATAAACCGAGCTCCCTCTTCTACTTCGAGGACACGGACACTGTTCTCATGAACACGGTCAATGGCGATCTGCTTCGGTCAGTCGATGCAGGCGAAACTTGGTCAGTTGTTGAGGGCGACGACGGTGGCATGAAACATCATGTTCTTTTAATCAGACAGCACCCATATGACAATAAGAAGGCCTACGCCTTGGGGCCCAACGGCCGTCACTGGGTTACAACGGACCAGGCGAAAACATGGGCATCGTTTAATATTGCCGAATTTCCCGCGATAAGGCATTACCCCCTCGTATTCCATGGCGGGGACTCCAGCAAAGTGATATTCCAGGGCGAGGAATGCGCAGGCCGGTATTGCATTGTGAGGTCATACTACACGACAGATGACTTCGCTACGGTCAAACTACTGCGTGAGAGCACTGGTGGATGTGCTTGGGCTGTGGGACACCCGCAATTTGCTGAAGATCTGAATTTAGCCGAGGAGATCAAGGACCGTTCGTTCTGTGTCGTCCCTGGTTTGAAAGTGCCGCTTCCACACGCCAATCGTCTTGTCTACTCTGATGACTACTTCAGGGGCAACGCTGAAGGCACGGAGACTAAGCTCCAAGAAGGGCGGCCTGTGTCAGGGGTCATTAGCACCGCTGCAGTTAAGAAATTCATCGTAGCTGCGGCCAAATCTAAAGGGACCGAAGAACTCGCGTTGTACGTGACAGTTGATGCTAAAAATTGGCACCGTGCAGAGTTCGATGGTCACCGAATAGAGGAGGATGCATACACGATGCTAGAGAGTACAAATTACAGCCTTCAGGTGGATGTGCTGACTAGTCCAAGAAGTGGCATGGGTGTGCTTTTTACTTCAAACTCGAATGGCACCTATTTCACCCGCAATATTGAACACACTAATCGTAACTCGGAAGGCATGGTCGACTTTGAAAAGATTGCCGGTATCCAAGGGATTGTGCTGGTCAACACTGTACAGAATCCGGAGGAAGTTGAATCTGGTTCCGCCAAAAAGAAGATTACCAGCAGAATTAGTTTTGACGATGGCAGGACATTTCAACCCTTGAAATCAGATGGGGAAAACCTGCATCTTCACTCTGTAACTGCGCTTAGAAATATAGGGCGGGTGTTCTCAAGCCCAGCACCGGGGCTAGTGATGGGAATAGGAAATACAGGAAATCATCTCCAAGAATACGCTGAATGCAATCTCTATATCTCAGATGACGCGGGAGTGACGTGGCGCCGTGCTATCAAGCATCCCCACAAGTATGAGTTTGGGGATCAGGGTGCCGTTGTTATAGCGGTGCGTGATGAGGGTAGAGTGGACAAGATCAACTACTCCCTTGATCATGGTAAGGAATGGGCATCTGTCGAGCTCCAGCATAAGATTTACCCCACAATGGTCACCACCACACCCGATTCCACTAGTTTGAAGTTTATTGTTGTTGGCTCCTTAAAGGAAAGTCAAGATGGTGAACATGTCATTTACTCGATCGACTTCGATGGTCTCCATGAGAGGAAATGCGAGGAGGATGACTTTGAGAAATGGCCGGCTAGACTGGACGAACATGGCAAACCCGATTGCTTGATGGGTCATAAGCAATTTTACATGCGCAGAAGGGCCAACGCGAACTGTTTTGTGGACGAGGAATTTAAAGACCCCCAGCCGATTTTTGAAGCATGCAAGTGCACAGCGGAGGATTTCGAGTGTGAATACAGGCGCACCGAAGATGGGAAAGGGTGTGTCATTCCCTCCCCACTAACCCCTCCAGAAGGCGAGTGCAAAAAACCTGATGATAAATTCATGGGCCCATCGGGCTGGAGGCTTATCCCAGGAGATGCTTGCATCCGAGATGGTGGCGAAAATCTGGACAAGGAAATCGAAAGATCTTGCAAGGACGCCAGTAGTCCATCAACTGACGGCAAAATCAGAGTGACTTTGCAGTTGCTCGAGGCAAGAGACTACGCGCAGTATTATTATCTAGAACGCCAGTCCAGTAGCTCCGGCAGTGACGAAACCATCATAATGCTAAGCAGTGAGCACGAAGTTTATGTGACGCATGATCATGGTAAGACATGGGAAAGGCCGCTTAAGGGAGAAGAAATTACCAGAGTCTATCTGCACCCGTATAGCAGCGACGTGGCTTTCCTTCTTACCGATGGCAAAGAGGGCTTTTGGACTGAAGATCGTGGCCATACTTTCAAACCATTTCAGGCTCCGGCTCCGCCCACTCAGGATCGCTTCCTTCAAGTTATGGCGTTCCACCCAGTGCACAAGGATCGGCTAATCTGGACCGGCGCCGTGGATTGCCACTCCGGTGACTGTCATTCGGACGCTTTTATAAAGAAAGGGCGTGGTAAGAACTGGGAACCTTTACTGAGCTATGTCCAGAAATGCGAGTTCGAAAGTAGAGAAACCCGGCCGAACAGTACAAATCTCGTATACTGCGAGCAATTTGAAAAGCAGAGCAAGAACGGTCGACTGCAATTGTTGTCAAGTGATGACTTTTTCAATGACAACGAGGTCCAATTCGTCGATGTCATCAACTACGCTACAATGTCGGAGTTCATCATTGTAGCATCGCGGCAGCCAGAAAACCCCGATTCACTGGTAGCTAGTACGAGCGTTGACGGTAGGACTTTCGCAAGAGCACAGTTCCCACCAAACGTTCAAGTGCCTGTTCAAACCGCCTATACCGTACTCGAAAGCTCAACGCACGCTGTTTTCCTGCATGTGACGGCCAGCAGCACAGAAGGGGGCGAGTATGGCCCTATTATCAAGAGTAATAGCAACGGAACATCGTACGTTCTTAGCATCAGTGCAGTCAACCGAAACAGTCTGGGTTATGTCGATTTTGAAAAGGCGCAGGGCTTAGAAGGGGTGGCTGTTGTGAATGTTGTCAGTAACGTCGCTGACGTCTCGAAGAAAGTGCCAAAAAAGCTCAAGACTATGATCACTCATAATGATGGAGCGCAATGGATGTTACTTCCCCCTCCAACCAAGGACGCGGATGGCAAGAGCTTTGGCTGTTCGGTCGTAGCAGGGAAAGGCACGGATGACTGCTCACTCCATCTCCATGGCTATACCGAGCGCAAAGATGAAAGGGACACTTTTGCTTCTGGATCCGCAATTGGTCTGATGATGGCTGTGGGTAATGTGGGTGACCATTTAGCCGGTGGAGATGAAGCGGATACGTTCATCACAAATGATGGTGGAATTAGCTGGAAGTCCGTCAAAAAAGGGAAATACATGTGGGAATATGGTGACTCCGGCTCGGTTATTGTTATTGTGCCCGAGTCTAAGCCCACTAAAACTATACACTATAGCCTCGATGAGGGCGATACCTGGGAAGAGTTTCAGTTTTCGGATGTAGAAGTGCGGATTAATGATATTTCAACCGTGCCATCCGATACCTCAAAGAACTTCCTTCTTTGGGCTAGACTATCGAATTCTGAAGTCCAAGATAAGTTCGCCACGTTTAACATTGACTTCAGCGGAGTCCGCCCGAGACCATGCTTGTTGGATGAGAATCAAGGGAATAGTGATGACTACTATATCTGGGAGCCAAAGCACCCTTTCCAGGAGAACAATTGCCTGTTTGGCCACAGTGAACAATACCATCGCAAAAAGCCGTCAGCCCAATGTTGGAACGATTGGCGAGAATCTCACGTTCACAGCATCGGAACGAACTGTACATGCACGAGAGCTGATTATGAATGGTAATTGTTTCGTTTATTCCTCCACACCTCCACTGATAATGTGCGAAGACTAACGTTGACCAGTGATTACAACTATGAGCCTCAGAGTGATGGTAGCTGTGCTCTCGTTCCCGGACTTCCTAAGCCGGATGCTATGGAAATCTGCAAAAAGGATCCTGACACAATCGAGTATTGGGAGCCAACCGGATACCGCCGCATTCCACAAACAACTTGCCAGGGCGGTCTGAACCTGGACCATTTTGTCTCCAAACCATGTCCTAACAAGGAGGAGGAATATAAGCAAAAGCACGGCATAAGTGGCGTGGGCCTGTTCTTTGCCATCGTGACCCCCCTTGCAGTAGCAGGAGCTGCTGGTTATTATGCCTATAGCAAGTGGGATGGCAAGTTTGGGCAGATTCGCCTTGGCGAATCTGCCGGCACCTCGCAGAGCTTCCTGTCCCGAGACTCATGGTTAGTCACAGTGCCAATTGCGATTGTGGCAGGCACCGTGGCCGTTGCTAGAGCTCTTCCGCTTCTAGTTACGAGTTTGTGGCGGGGTGCCAGTGGATTTATTCGCCTTGGACGGGGCAGGGGTTATTCAAGGCCCTACGCATCTCGCGGTTCGTTTGCAGCACGCCGAGGCGATTATACTAGCATCGTCGACGATGAGGATGAGCTTCTCGGCGTGGAAGACGCCGAATTGGATGAAGATGACGAGGCTTGATCGTTTCCTTTATATCTCAATGCTTTCGGTCAATTCCTAGGTGATTCTACGATTTATGTTATAAAACGGAAGTAGTATGTCTTGTATACTGTTATGAATCTATAGTGTACGGTTGTGGGCTCCGCCGTATCCATGATTTTAATCAACTCTACACTAGAGAAGATCGCTCCTTCCTCTTCTGTTCCCTCTTTCACCTTTCACCTTTCCCCAAATCCCCCTTATCATTAATTCTTAGACGGATGACGAACCGACAGAATAAGAGGACAACCTGATTCATCCGATTTAGCGGTCTTGCGTGACCTTGGGTTTCTTAATAGCATATTCATGTCTCCGAAATGTGACATCTGGGAGCATAATCGACAAGATGATGCCAATCGGAAGCTCCGCAGCTTCTTTGATTGTAGCAGCTTAGTAGTCAAATATCTTATCATTCGAAGCACGTCTTCCTTATGGCGAAAAGAGCTTCTTGGTCGACCATGATAATTTGACCTAAATTTTAATACGACATGAGGTGGCCATTATGTAGGTCCACGCAAACTGGTTTCTTCCCTTAACAATAGTGACAGAGACTCTCTACAACAGTGCCGTTATATGCAAACCTCTTAAAAGGCAACATAACAGAGTAGCCTTCAGGGGAAAACCTAAAGAACTTGGAGGGAGATAAATCGCCGTAACTACGAAGACTGTACCCTTTCCTTTGAGAAATCCTCCGGTCCAAACGAGTCGGGGAGAAGCTGCAGGAAGAGCGTGAGTCAGTACCAGTGGGTGTGTCACGTTTCCAGTGAGCATTTGGGTATGAAAAATAAAAAAGGCGACACGGTAGGAACCATCTAACAAAAGCGGTCACGTACCTCGCGCATTGTCTTGATAGTGTAGGTTCCTTCAGAGCCATACATGTAAATGGGGAAAGAGGGAGTCGTAAATTCGTTCATGCTATACAATTATCGTCAGCGGTGTAAACGATGCTAGCAAGAAAGCATCAATAAAATACTCGAGAGGGTCATGGTGCGAGCCCTCATCATGCCAGTCTGCCGAAGACAGAATTGAAGCAAGCAAAGACAAGACTAGGAGGGTACGAACTTACAACTGTCTACACATGCCGCACGGGGAGGCTGGGGGGTTACTATCGGTAGCGACAGCAACAGCTTTGAAGTCATGATATCCAGCGACCTGCAAAGATCATCTTGAGTGAGCGGGGAAATCCCGTGTAATTCACGAGGAGGCTAACAGGGTTCACAACTTACAACAGCAGTACCGAAGGCCACTCGTTCTGCGCAGGTGCCGACAGGATAGGATGCGTTTTCGACATTGGCGCCAACGATGTACTCACCAGACTGGGTGAGAATACATGCCCCGACGCGGAATTTAGAGTACGGGCCTTTAGATACACTTAGAAACTGGAAAGTGCATAGAGCAGTGGCAACGAGTAATGAAACTCTGTGATGCATTAGTTGCGGCTGACTTACAGTAGGCCGTAGCTTTAGCAGCGATCGCCTTGGAGGCAAGGGTCTGGAGTTCCTGGGTAGTAAGAGAGGGTTTAGAAGAAGACATGTTTAACAGCGCCTGAAGTATCTCATTTATCTCAGTGGGAATGAGCGACAGGTCAGAAGTGTAAGTTGAGTTATTAAGAGGGGAGGGGAGGGGTATGAGTTCGGCCGTGGAAAGAAGCTCCGCTATCAGGATGATGTCGTTCGGCTTGCAGCTAGTACGGCCCATACCCCACTTACGGTTATGCTGGTATCATCGTTTGGGGTGATTTTCAGATATGAGATGGGCGAAGACTATGGAACTATGTAGGCAATCAAGGGAGTTCCCTCGAAAGAGAGCTTCAGGTCTCGGTGCACGTTTCAATGCATAAAAATGTTCATCAGTCGGCCCATTGTTTTGTTTCTTATAACGAAGATATGAACTAGCTATACAAAATATCTAGGACGTGGCGTGGGTTCATGAAAAGGAAAGAAGAGTAAAGATTATATGAACATGGAAAAGGCTTTTCGACTGTCATGCCAACGCCCGATGGGTTCTCTTGGAAACAACAATAATGCAATTGAGGGGTCAAAAAATACTCTAGTTGCAAGAAAGAAACCCCTCCGTAACAATGGACAAAGAATATAAAAAAGAATAAAGAAAAAAGAAAAAAGAAAAAAGAAAGAGAAGAACATGGTCAGAGGTATCATCCGATATAAGAGAAGAAAAAATGAACGTCTAATGTAAAGCAGGTTATGCGAAATAATTTCGTAGTCCTTCGTACACTGTAAATATGAAGGCTGAACTGGGTGCTGATCGCGCGCAAGTTATCCCGCAGCCTCGGTACAAAGCCTTGAGCCCTTGTTGCTTCCATAGAGCCTTGCCGGCGCCCCAGAAAGTTTGTCGTTGACCATTGATGGAGCCGTGAGTTATATCTTCTGTTTGCATACGGGATTTGATTGTGTCGGCCGGATAGAATAGAAAATTGTAGCTTATACCAGCTGCTGCACCAGCAATCATTTGCTGATAAAGCGGGAGAGAAGCCGATTGATGCTCTGAACTGTTTTTTGAAGCGGATGTGGGATATGCTCGGAAAAGCGCTGAGACCCCTTCGTAGCCCCCAAACCAGGCGGCACCTCCACCAGTCTCTCGAATGAGAGTCCCCAACTGCCCTCGCCAAAATCCCAGGATACCATCTTGACGGAATATGGATGCGACCAAAGCGAGTGGACTAGCAGCCCTCGTATTGACACCTTCCAGAGGTACTTGCATTTTGCACTTGATGAGTTCAATGGGAGTGAGAGCAAGTGAAGTGATGGACCCAGATGCAGCGCCACTGACCAGTAGGGCTGAGAAGGGTAGCGGGTCCGTTGAAGAGTAACATGTTGACTTTAGGACATCTTGGATCATGCGGTAGCTCCAGAACAAGCAGCTATTTTCTATGGCAGCGCCGGCCATAGGAGCGCTGAGACCTCGATATAACCCTCTAAAGCCATCGGCCTGAAATGACTGCCGAAAACAGTCTATTGGCCCTTTGTATCGAAGCGGTAGATGGTCGGGTTGAGATTGCAACCGCACCTTCACCGTGTCAAAAGGGTACTCGATGACTTTTCCGGCCATTCCTGCTGTCTGCAGGGGATAGTTAACACAAGCAGCGTTCTCTTGAGCGCGGTGGGCAGGATTACTTACGGACCCGAACATTATATCCTTAAACGCCTCAACCCCCTGATTGGGGGGAAGTGTAGGGAGCTCCATTGACATATCATTCTTGATTGTGATCGCATGTTCTGCAGCCGCCATGGGGTTGAGGAGGTGATTTATGTCTGGTCCAATCAAGAAAACAGTAAATGGAAGGGGAGAGATGAGAGGGGGAGAGACGAAACCCTATCGGCAGGACATTGTATGGTTCCGTGTAGAATCGGAGGGAAAGAGTATTTAAGGTAAGATTTCGGAGGGAGGAGGAGGAGGGGGCGGTGTGGTGTAGTAATCAACGAGGGGTTTCTTCTAAGTCAGCCCGAGCCCACGCGCGATAAAATCAGCAAGTGAGCATCGCCTGCAGATGAAAAATGAAGCCAAGACGCGGGATTTTGGGAACAGTGGGGAGCTTCTGCAGCAGTGGTGGTGATAATTTCAACTAGAACAACGACCGGGTAAGGATCGTGGCTGGCAAATCCCTCATTGCAGACGTCAAAGTGGGCATCGGATGAAGACTTCTGCCGAGATCCGTTTATCTGATCGGTCTAAGATAACTTTTTCCTCAAAATTTCGATTGCCGCAAAGCGGCCAGTCCCTCCGCCGAGGAAAACCAAAATTATATCAACCGCTCTCCATCTCTCACAGAGCCCTTTTCCGAGTTTCGCCTCTTTGCGCCGTTCTACTTGGTCTACAATTTTCCTTTCTTTGCCGGCCATGTCCTCCACGGTATCGGCCACTCCGGCTGATCCCACAAAGGGTATGCGTAAAAACGGTATGTAATAGATTCTCGCTCCCCACTTATCCCACTCTGCCCTGCTAATTTTTCCTGCCTTGGACCCGCAGGAAAAAACTGGCACGATAACAAAAAGCCGTTCCGTCCTAACGCTGGTCTGACCTCGTACGAAAAGAGACTGGAGGCTCGCAAGCACCAGGAAGCTGTTAAAGAACACGAAAGAGAACTCAAAGAAGAGAAGGAGGCCGAACGGAAGGTATGCGGAACGAATATCATTGAGCATCGGGAGCTTTTATGTGCGAGCTTACTGATATTGTTGCACAGGCGCATATCCAGAGAATCAAGGAGCGTAGGGCTGCAAAGGAGGAGAAGGAACGCTACGAGAAGATGGCGGAGAAGATGCATCGCAAACGTGTTGAGCGATTGAAGCGTAAGGAAAAGCGCAACAAATTGCTCAACTCGTAATTGTGGTGGGAAAAATTTCTTCTTGGTTTCTTCTTTTCCTTTCCTTTTGTTTTTCCTTTTTACCCCCCTTATCACCACTACTATTATTTTTGCGCCGTATTATCATCGTCACCGCATTCATGATTTGTTCGGCGTGTATGGCGGGGAATGCGCTTTTTCCTTTATATTCGCCGCGTTCTTAAATTTGACTCTTGGGCAATACAAAGACAAGGCTTACGATGTGAGTCATTGGTTGGATAGTGATACAAGGAGTTGGGCGTATGATATTTGTATGTACATATGTATCTATCCTTAAGATCAGGATATTTGCTGTTTTTCGGTTCTCGTGTTATGTACAGTTAGACTGGACTAGATATAGGTGATCCGATTTGTCTCTCTATTCCCTAGATATGTTTCCGTGCGTAACCATTGCACTTGTATAAATGAGGCCCGTTGATCCTTTCCAAATTCTAGGAGATACGTACGTATTATGACACCAGCTGGAAGGCAAGCGTCGATCAGTCTTGGCGTCGTGTTATGTATGCATAATCACATAGCGAGGTTGTGGGTGACACATGCAAGTATAGTTTCCCATCCTCCGTACTGTCTTTACTTTCTGGTTATAAGTAACAGGGATGGTGGTGACGCGGAAAAGAATAAGAAAAAGAATAAAAAAATGGAGTCTTCACTGAGAAACCCTTTGCCTGCGTTGCTGTCGCCATCCAGACAACTCTCCGCTTCTCATCCTTTCACTACCCATGGCTCCAGTACCGCCGGAAACCACAAACCCACTCCCACTCCCACTCAGATCCCGCCCAACGCCGATGGACCATTTACAGACCCCAGAAACGGTGATTATGTTGCCTGGAACAGCAGCCGAGAACCACCGGTGCTCCAAACACATCATGACCGTAACGATCGCGAAAACGCTTCAGGGGCGCCTCGAGAAAAACATCACCGCCATTTGGCCTTTGACCCTGCCAGCTTAGATCCTACCAAATTCAGGCCACGTCATAAGCATAAACATAGCAAATCCCGTGACGGGCGGTTCCCTCGAATAATGAACCCCATCGCCTCCTCCGCTAGTACCAGGGGCTTGTTGCCCCCATGGTCTGGTGGTCGCGAGAAGGAAAGCGATCTCGACGATGGACTCGCATTACTTAGACCCGTGACAAGGGAGACAACTCGGTCGCGCTGGGGATCTGAATCTACTACGGGACTGGGTACTGGTAGCAGGAAAGGCAGTATATTCGATGACATTGACCGGAACAATCACCTGGGTCTGATCAGACGACAGGAGGTACGCTCGCTAGACGACTTGGAGCAAGTAAGATATAGAAGGAAACAGGGGGAGCGGTAGGTAATTTTCTGTCCTGTTCGTTCCGGTTGATCTAACGGGCTCGCTGGCAGCTACTTACGATCCGCTTTATCGATGATCGGCACCCTTGCAACAGATATCACTCGCAGGCTCGACTATACTTACTATAATCTGTTGGAGAAGCTCGCCGCTCTCCACGTCACGATTGCTTGCTTCCAAGAACTCTCTGATTCGACGTCGACACTCCTCACAGACTTTGAGCGAGAGACCACTAACCTGGACCAGGACACTCGAAAGCAAATTGGGGACCTCAAAGACTTTCAGCCGCAGATACAGAAGATCGAGGCCTTGGAAGAACGTATGAAGGCGGGAAGAATGAGGGCTGAAGCGCTTAGCTGTAGGCTCGAAGGAATGCGGAACGAAATTGACCGCTGGGAGAGAAAAGAGGCAGAGTGCCAAATACGAATCAGTCGCCGCCTCCGTATATTTTGGGGGTTGATCACAGCAGGAATTCTCGCTCTCGCCGTAGCTCTTATTGTCCAAAACTGGATTATTTCAGAGTCGCCGGAGTCTGACATGACCTCGCAAGCAGCGACCGTGACAAACAGCTCTACTGAGGCCCTTGTGCACGAGCAAGAAAGTGGGATCCATTGGCTGGCCACAGATATTCCTGAAGATAGATATGCGCTGTCTCAATATTCATCGAAGCTAATCTCTCGTCACGATACCCGCTACGCTACTGACCCGGTAACCTGGACGTCTGCTAATCCCGAGGATGCGAGGGCTACTGACCAAGATCGGTTGAGAATTTTCGACGAACTCTGACAAGGCGATATTCCCAGAGTCCTAGAGCGCAACGGGATACACATTTCTTGTCAAGGCCAGCCTTGAATTCCTTTGACAACCTATCGAGACTTTTGTATAATATTGACACGATACCCAATATGCAATACTGAACTTGTACATTTATGCGCCTACGCTGTCAACCAAAGATAGTTCATCGTTGGCTAACTGCTTCCCTTCTTTTTCTTGTCCTCAATGATTTCAATATTCGCTTCTGGTATTTCCTTCCCATAGACCTCCAATAACCAGTCCTGGACATCATCGCTCACGTCACCTTGTACTGTAATTTCTTCATTTCCCGCAGCAGATCGTGTCACTGAAGAACCAGTTGCAAATTTCTTGCCAAGCTCCTTGGCAACCTTCTTATTTTCTAAACCATATACTTCCAAGCCTGCGATGACTGTGACGTGCTTGCGTTTGTTCCGTTCAACACGTTTGATTTGAACCTTGGAGGCTGCCTTGCGCTCTGCGTCGCGTGCTTCTGCCAGAGCAGCTTTTGCCTCCTTCTTAGCAGCGTCCTTCGCTGCACGCTCCTGGGCAGATATAGAAAGTGTCGATAAATTAGCGCTGATGGCTTCTGCAAAGGAACACAATCCTGTTAGTCTGTTCTTTACTACACTATGCTGTAGTGATGTTTTGCTGTACCTTCAGAGTGGAGTCGTTGGTACAGTTCCGGTTGTTTCTCTTTCAGCCATTCTTCGCATTTCTTCGCTGTCCCACCAAACTCACAGTACTAGGAAAATCGCAAGTTAGTCAAACTGCAAGTTATGGTATTTCCTGCCCAACAACCGGTGCGGGGCAAATCCACAAAAAAAAAAAAAAAAAAAAAAAAAAAAAAAAAAAAAAAAGCGAAGAAGAAAAAGAAAGACAAGAGAACAAGAAAGTTTATCGCGACGAATAAAGAGATTTCATACCTCCGGAGGCAGTGTGCAAACTGTAAATCGGATAAGTCAGTGATATCTATTCACAGTCCCTGTATTGCGTCACGCAGAGTAAAAGAGGCGACTCACCCCCGCAATAGACAACATGGCGGGCCTGTGCTTCAACAGGGCCAGATTGCACTACTTCGGCCATTCTAAAGAGTGGGTATTGTGTTCTCTTGGATTTTTCCTGGGTGTATGGGCAACAGATTGATTTGCTGGTAGGTAGAATCAATTATCGAAACCCAAGCCCAGAGTACGCGATATCGCCGCGGGGTTGGCCTTGCCCGTCGCACTAAACTTCTTGGAGTATAGATCCACTCCCTAATCATGTGATTCTGAGTATAAGAGAGTACATACCTGATTCTCCTCTTGACATCTATCTCTTCTATCAAGCTTTGTAGTATTACACTGATAGATGTATGTTATATAGTAATGCATCCCCTCAAACTTCTACGGTAGCAGCACGATTGATCCGCCAGAAGGTGAAAACCTTAGCTTCTGAGTAGATTCAATTGCCAGATGGCCTGTAGGTTGTGGATAGGGAAAACCAGAAAAGAGGATTCTCCCACGAATCTTACAGTGGAGGGTGAGGGGCGCGATAAAAACCCGAGATGATCAAAGAGCGGATCGAAAAAGAATTGATATTGGGTAACTTGATGAAAGTATTAAACGAAGCGATTAGCTGTGCAGTATGTATAGGAGCAGGCATATTAGCACTTCTGGCAGCGTTATAATAGTCCGATGCCTATATTAGAGTCTGAGGTGAGATTCCACCTGTTTCCAAAGAAAGGTCTATGCCTATAGTAAAAAGATAACCAACAAGAGGATCACATTATGTCTCGAATCACTTCAGCTTGAACCCACACTATAGAGCGGCACCCGGGCAGAGCCATTATCATTGATACTTAGGTGTTATAGATTTCTGAATTGGGATCAAATCCCCATAAGCTACTGCATTACAGCACTTCTGTCCTAATCACTAACGTTCAGAATCCTAGCCAACCAGGAGCCCCTAATGATAGTAGTGACCCTGCACATTTTCTGCCTAGAGTAAGATAAAGGGCAGTAACGATTATATCTGTCCCCCAAAGGCGAGATAACATCTGGAAGGCAGCTACTCCTGTCTGAGTCCTGACTCGCACTGGTCATCAGATGAGTCATAAATTTTGTGTAAAGGTCAGCAACCGCGATTTGATGAAGACATATATGACATGGTTAACGATATGAACCTCGACATATGCATCTTTCGATAGAGGAAGAGGTTGCAATAGAATAACCGCCATTTATCAAGGGTCAGATACAGCACAGCTTGTTTTAAGCTAGGATTGGTCCAATTGAAAGAGAGTTGCGAGTCATTTTGGGAGTGATAGGACCGTTGTCCTTTTGATCTAGACTGTCACCTCTAGAATCAGGATCGAATGGTCCTTGAAAGGTCGAGCCACATACTTGTCAATACCTGCTACACAGTAGGAGTTCGGTCCGCTGTGCCAAGGGAGGCGGCCAAAATGCTTCCAAGAGGGACCTCCTCAGTCAAGGGGGAAGGACATGAGTTGGTAGGCTGTAGAATTATTTTTGGGCTGCCTTGACACAGGAGTTTCTCCGCATCCGATCCTTTCCGTTCGCAATCAAGATTCACCCAGGTGAACAGCTGGCAAGCCCTAGGGGTTAATGGGTGAGCCATCTTAATCAGGAAAGGTTAACAAGGAAGGAATGCAGGAGCACGGGCGCCAGTTTTTGGACTCAGAACTCCCGTGCCGGGCTTAGGCGCCGTCAGTGCTTCGGTGAGTTGAGACGCTCCTTTCACCCGATGATCGCAAGGCCGCGCGGACCGTTACTAGTACTTTATTCTACATGCAAAAGTCGTCGGAGCGTTAGTTTGGTGGTGCAGAGGTGCCTCACGCTAGGACATAGATACTAAGAATCTAAGATAGTGCTGGTAAGATGATCGACAACGGACACAGATATCGTCCTCACCTCATCATGGAAGATCCACTCAACTAACAGGATTAGTACGTAGTTAGTATCTACGTTAGCCAGCCGTTGCTGCAAGTGGAGTCAGAACGAGGTTGCACTGAACCAGATTATTGGGCTAACGAGGAAGGGGTGGACTGATGTATCCCTCAGAGCTTCGAGGGATTTGAATGAAAGATGACTCTTGTTATCCCATTCTCTCGCCAAGCTGACGTAGCAAGGCCCCAAGGTTGCGTTATCTACGGGTAGACCAATGCGCACAGGCGAACACACTGTATACACAACAGTTACCTCCTTTTCTGTTCCTCTTCCGAAGTGATTTCTTGAAAGCCAAAAGAAAAGAAAAGAAAAGAAAAGGAGAGCAAAAAAAAGGGGAAAGATCTCTTGTCGGAGAATTTATGTACTCCGTACCTTTGGAATTGACCACTTGAATCCTATCGGTCTGACATGCATTAACGATAGTACATAGTGGTACTCCATCCAGAACCCCACCTCCTGTTTCTCATCGCCTTAGGGCTTTCCGACAGCATCGAGAGGGACTCAATCCAGAGAGCAATATGATAGATGAGAGAAACAACGAACGAGACAGAAAAGATAAGAGAAAAGAAACGGATGACAACGATGACTCGGAAGACCTCAAATCGTATAGGTTAATGTCCATTGCCACTTCATCTGCGTTTCCTCGGTCCGACAAACTTTGACACTGGACAGGCCTTTTTCTTTTACCTGTTACCTAAAAGAGGAAGTCTGTTTGTCCATCACTAAAGATAGTAAAGGAATGACGAGTGGAGTGATTAGCAGCGCTCGGATCCTCGAGCCTAGATTTGAACTTATCGGTGGTTATGTATGTTTGTATGCATGTACTGTAACCCGTAAATGAAGTGTCTAGGTAGATTACTAGTATATCATGGATTGTACAAGGTGTTGGAATCAACCAAGATGTTCTTGACAAAGATCCAACATCATATGAGAGGGATGTTCTTTTGCCACCCAAAGACTTGTTTGTATCGGGAAGATCAGGGTCGTCTTTCTTTCTTTCTTTTATTTTTTTTTGTGAATGGCTTATTACCTATCTAGTAGCACATATTACCTCGAAGGAAGTCCTGTATGTATCTGCAGGTTGTCAACATGCGACGCCCGTGCATTGGTATTGAGTTGACCTTCCGTGTTGCTCCGAAGGGAAGAGAATAAATAAAAAAAAAAAACCCTCAAATGACTACCAAGAGGTATTTTGAACAACAGAAGCGCCTCTCTTAATTAATTTTCTTAGTGTATAAATTACTAAACAAAAGGGACTCCACCATTTTTGACTTCCGTCTAATCAGTGGCTAGGCCGTTTGGCCGGTAGTCGGAATGAACATGAGAGGTTCATTTTTATCTCAAAGCCGAAGATCTGGAATCTGAACTATCCAAGACGCCCCTGCAGCCATCAAAAATTCCTCTCCTTTCTTCTTTTTTTTCCTTTTGTTATCTTTTTGTAGCTTTTCTGTGTGATAAAGGGAAAAAAGTTATATCTAAGATAGCACTTCCACAAGAAGCCAAAAAAAAAAGGAATAATCAAGCTATTGACAGTACAACAACTGTTGAACAAGAAAACGATTTACCAATGACATTATAGATTCACAATTATGATATGGTTGATTGCGTTCTAGACAAATCACCGCAGCCTTGAAAAAGATTAGGTGTTGGCCCTAAAGTTAAGGTGGTGCAACGCACGTCCCATTTCGCCATCAATACGGACTACGTATAGATTGGGGGAGGGGCAAAGAGAAGGAAAAAAAAAAAAAAAAAAGAGAAATCGATTTAGATACAGATATATAACATACCTAAGAAATCAATTAATAAAGATATACACACCCGAAACAAGAATATGTACAGGAGGATGATCCGCAGTAGAAGGGAAGTCTAAAAGACCGAACTAAAAGGATCTAGACAGTGTTCTATTGAGGTTCACACAAGAGCCTGGAGGTTTCTCCATGGGGTTTTGATCCCAGTGGTGAAATGACGAGCAAATCCAAAAGGTCTGGACAGCTAAACTCCACCTTTAAAGGTGTGGTTTAAAAGAGGGGGCACAAATCACGCTTCTCGCGGTGGAGCCCCAGTCCCTCCGTGCTCCAGCCAATAATGTCTTCCCCTGCCGCCGTTCAGGCGCATGGTAATGAAATACCAAACCCTGTAAACTTACGAGGAGTTAAGTTCAACTCGTCCCTTGGTGGCAACCTTGCTCTTTTTTTCTTTTTTTCTTTTTTTCTTTTTTCTTTTTTTGTCTCACTCTGCGTATGTACATTACTTTTATAGGTACTTCCCTTCCCTTTCCATCTCACCTTCAATACCTGGTTATAGACTACGATGTATATGTATCTATGCATGTATGTACATTCAAACACATCATTTCACCAAATCTTGTCCTCCAACTTCTTTCCGCTATTATCGCGCCCCAATCAAAGTATCTACGACTACCTCCGAGGTGGTATTACTTCATTGGCTTGAATTCAAGCTTGGTAGATCGCCGCTTCCGCTTGGAATGATATTATAAGATCACTACCTCATTCTTCCTTTCTTACTCTTGAACCTCCTCTCCCGTGAGTACTTCGATTCTCTTTTGGAATCATCGATTTATCTCTCAATTTTTATACTTTCCCTGCCATTTCCGTTCAATGATTTCCTTATATTTCTGACTAGATCGACTGGGACACAGAATAAATTACAATTCCATACATACATTCCTTACTTGAACGGATCCTCCCTCCCCCCAAAAAGGTCTTACCCAAAAGGCCCGCTGATACCTTGGAAATCTTAAAAAAAGGCACCCTCTCATTCATCGAGCTTGCTGTCCCGAGCCATATCTACCTTTGAGCTATTCTTGATCTCATCTTCCGGATACGTGCTTCTCCGCCCCATTAAGTTCTACGCCATCTCTTGTCTCAAACATGCACGTCTGGTCCTGAAACCTCTCATTATCTTGTTGATCTCTCGTACTTCGTCGTGGGCCTCTACTTGACATCCTGGCAATCTTGCCCTTTTATTCTCCCCTCATTCATAATCAGTAGCCTAGTCGGCGAAAGAAGCAACGAGGAAGGGGGAAAAAAATCAGACCGAGTTATTGCGCATTATATTTAACTCCAATGATTACCATTTGCCCGTGAAGATGGCTGCCGTGCTTCCCGCCTCACAGGAGAGGCACTCGCGACTTTCCCCCGATCCTCTACGGTGCCCTATCGCTCAAAGATATTTCTTGGATGACTCGGACGTGATTACAGTAAAGTCGCCTGCCAATGATTACTCCCCAAGAGATTGTCCGAGTCCAATTGTATCCTCGGCGCTTTCTCCATTTCCCCATTCTCCCGATTTCGCTGGAACGGCTCCTGTTCATTTACTTCCTCCTTCTACAACCCTCAGTAGCCTCTCATTCTGTGTACGTGATGGGCAGGATGATGATGAAGATGGTGTTGATGAGATAATACTGCCATCATATGACGCAGGTCCATGTGCCCCGAAGCTACCTGAAGCTCCTAGCGAAGCCTCGACCGAGTCCTCGACAGATATACATCGTGTGAACTTGCCGAGACCGGCCGACGACAGTTCGATTGAAGAAGAACCATCGAGACATGTTGATTACCTTGCCCATGAGTGGAAGGAGGAGGATATATGGGCCTCTTGGCGATATGTGGTTGCTCGACGAGAAATATACGATCACGGCGTGAGGCTAGAGAATGCGTCGTGGAGGACTTGGGCAAAGCTGAAGTTGAACCGGGGAACAGTATCGCCGGAAACCCTCAACTGGTTAGTGCTTCAACCGGCTTTCCCTTCTCTCTCCCCCTTTAATTTCTGTGTTTAACCATATGCGTCCAGGCTGAAGGACTATGACGTGACCTGGTTGTATGGCCCGTTAAAGTCGTGTAGGAAGCGCAAGACTGTCTCTAACGTCTCGCCACCCCCAAGCCGCCTTGAAACGCCTACGGATAGAAAGCCGATCCTCAAGAAAAGGACGGCTTCTGAAACAATACTGCAGCGTTCCTTGTCGCAGCATACTCTCCTACAGCATGCAGGCGCCATTTTGAAGGCACAGGAAGCGGAGGTCAGCCGTAATCGACCGTCCTTCTATCGATACCCGTCGAAACTGGGACAAACATTCAGTCAGTCTTCTGAGGGTTATTCGCGAACGTCCTGCACGGCCACGCCAATCAACGGGTCTTCGGGAACAGGCTCACCCTGCGAAAAGCGTCATATACATTTCAACAACGAAGTAGTGCAGTGTATCGCAGTGGAGGCAAAAGATGATGATGACGACGATTGGCCCGCAATGAACGATGGCTCATCTTCGGAGGATGGCGTTGTCATGATGAGAAGGGGCTCATGGCAAACCTCGACAAGCGAGAGGAGTACTACTCCGCGAAGCAGCTTTAGCAGTGACAACAGGACCATTGCACCACTCCCATCTACCACACTCAAGTATCGGGGCGACACCCCGGAGCCACCGGTGGATTCCATACTCAATCGCTGGTCCGGTTACTTTACATCGTACTCTTCTCCCTCTATTGAGACAAGCCAAGCCTCAGAGCTGGCGGCGAATTTCTTTCTGGACGAAGCGGACAACGATCTAGATTTCAATTGGGAGCCCACTCAAAGATTACACGACTCGACGAATCAAAATCGACCTTGGTTTGTTAACCCTGAAGACGATGCGGAACTTGACCGACATTGTCTTTTATCTTCGGGAGTTTCATATGATGATGCGGAACCCGCCAATGCCACTATTTTTGATCGAGTAGTCGACACCGTCAACACTGCTAAAGACATCGCTCATGTAATATGGAATGTGGGCTGGCGGCGATAACTGGCCTTGTACCCGTCAACTCGAGGAGAATGACGATCAATTGACGTCGACGTCCTATCTTTGGGGGATATCTCTTTTATTTTCTCTTTCACATGGACTTCGGATGGCTAGGCTGGTATCCTATGGCTTTTTTTTCGGAATGCGATACACTGACTATTGGCGTTACAGCGATTTTCTTTCCCTCCTCCTCCTCTTTTTCTATTTTTTCCCTGTCTCTTTCTGTGTCCCTTTAATCTTCTGAAAACACCGGGTGTGGGCGTTCTTCGGAGCATATAACGTATGAGCGGCAATTGCTTCATGTCTCTTTTTACAGGGAGGGCTATTTTCTGGTTAAAGAAAGTTGATTTTTTTTTTTTCTTTTCTCTTTCTTATTTTTCTTTCTTTAAATTACTGCTAAGTCCTGGGGCTACATTGATTGTTCCTCCTTACTCAGGGGAGACCCGATACATGATTAATGACCAATATATACAGAAGAATTCTATGCGTGAATGTGATCTTTTAGAATATAAAGTCTGAAACAAGGGTGATTGATTGACTGGACAGCAATCTCTAGTGAGGACGGGATGGGAATCACTTGCAAGAACCATCTCTTCAATCCATGGATCATGTTTTTTCGTCCAAATCGAGGCCCCTGCTGCCATTGTCTCGTTACCCTGATATATGGATCGTAGTTTCCCTTCTTGTTTGGACACCCTCATGCTGGGATTTGTGGAGATGTCCAGTTCCCCTTTTAAGGGATGATGTGCGGCGAGCCGTGCGGGAGGAGACCAAGAATACAGACCCTGAATTTGCCCTTTACAACCGCCTACAGGTGCGGGGGTGCCACGGGCTTTTGGCCGATAACTGGAAAGACGATGTCAAGGCACCGCTGGGGAACCCAGGCAACCCGGGATGAAGCTTGATAAATGAAACTTTGTGCTAATCTTAAACGAAGCACATTTGGTTCGACCCGGTGCCAAGTGGCCCGAAGCTGATTCATACGCTGTATGGCCGAATCTGATCGCGTGGCTGTCGCAGCTAAATCTCGCACTATATTGGTGCTCCCATACAGATAGGCGATACAATGTATGGGAATGAGAGGTCGGGCATCATCCTCTCAAGAGAGGCTTTGCCTCGAGTCTCTCAGCATTGTGCGGAATAGCCGATAGAGGCGGAGAAGGTCACCACGAACACGTTGGGCGGGGAACTGTGCGTTGCGTAAAAATCCTCTATGACGTAGATGTCCCACTGCTCTGGTCATGGCCCATGCTCCAGAGAGCGTGGACATGGGAATCTGGCCACTTTTCTGAAGGCTATAGTCGGTACGATCCTGCGGTATCATACGCTCTCAAACCATTTTGATGTCTTCAGGAATCATAGGGTGGTAAGTTACCAGAGATCAATTCGCGTATCTTGTTGGGACCGCTAAACGTAGTATAGAACAGGGTGACCCTGCTCTTATGTAAGAGTGAATTTTTAAGTTGTCGCAAATCCCACTATGGGTATGCCTATGACAGTCACATGTTATGTTGATTGTGATACAGAGTATCAGGCTTCTGGGTCTACAATATATAAGCTTGATATTCAATGAGTACGTTGCTGTATTTAGGATAACGAGAAGAGACGAGCAACTCACCAATGGGTATCTTGAGGTTATACCAGTATACTAGGACACGACGTCGCAGTTTGCAACCATCGTATTATGGAAGATGATGAGCAACACTGACACGGCTCGGTCAAGGCGGGAGATGAAAATCGGAGAGAATACCACTCCCAATTGACTTATCTACCCACCAAGACAAAGAGAGCTGAAGGTCTTAACTTTCCATCGGATCTTCCGAGGATTCTTGAAACGTTTCTGGGAAGAACCCCGGCGGAGGCCAAATATCTGCGATCGAAGGCGGGTGAACTAGAGGTTGAGAGCCCGCAAGACGATCCGGATCATGACAGAAGGCCTGAAAGGTAGAGTCATCGAGGAAGCCAAAATCTTTCAAGCCTGCTTCGCGACTGGTGGCCCATTCAGTGGTATCGAGATATGCGAGATCTTTGAAGATAGAATCTAGATCGCTAGTTGAGATTTGGCGCTCGGGGCTACCCGAAGTTCCGGCGTTAAGGTCCATCATGTTTGTGGAAGATATAGAATGATCAGTGATAGGGTTCATACCGGACATTACTGTGTTCGATACCGATGAGTCGGGTGTGGGTGGATTATGATGTGCAGGTTGAAGTAGCGCATCGAGGCTATTCGAAGGATTGGATTTGTCTGGAAGCGCCGTCGCTTGGTTCATCTGTTGGTACTGTGGTTGAAGCGGCGCATCCCTTGAGGGGTCCGCATTCTCCATTTCCGTATCCTTCGGCGTCATATATTGCCCATCCACTGGGATACTGATGCCCAGAATGGAAGAGGGATAGTCGTAATTCATCATGTGTGGGGGTTTCACCCTGACGTGTTGCATAGATGCCTCGCCATTTGTACCTCGGTAACATTCTGTGATATCGGACGCATACGAATTGGTAGGCCCATCGGGGACCACTGTCGGTAAATTGTCTCTTGATCTTTGGAAAGCGGCTGGCGAATACGCTGAAAACTCCTTGGAGCGACACCATTGTTCGATATTTGCAGTCAACGAACTATAAACAGGCCAAGAGGGGGAGAGCTCCTTCGTCCGCTGAAGAAGCGCTTCAGCCCATCGTTCGAAGGGGAAAGCGTCGGATTCGACATTATTGCGCAATGTAAATGCCTGTTTGGAAATTGTGTGCAAGGAAACTTCGAAAATTGGCGGCAGGCCGCAGATACGAAAGTTATCAAGATGCTGTGATATCATTGGTAGAACTCTATATAGTAGTTTCTTAGCGCCTTCGATAGCAGGCCGTTGGGCACGGTGCAGCCCGAGTTCATGGGGCGCAATGCGCAAATAAAGCCATAACAGTGTGGCTATGTAGGTTAAACCCAAGTATGTCTGATGCGGGAGCAAAGCCGAGTGCCGTTCTGGATAGATACTTTCGGGGCCAATAAGCCGGCATCCTAGCGGTAAGCGATCGTCCCATTGTTTGAGCTCCAGCACTAGCTGCTGCGCAAAAGCGTGTGTGTTGTGTCGGACTGCAGTATCTTGAGCGATCTTGTTCAATACACTAGCCAGCTCAACTAGGCGGTTGAAGCAACTCAGGGCGAGAAGAGGACCACGCCGGGGCGGATTCTTCGCTTGCCCCGCTCCGGTGGCCGGTAGAACATCCGCCCATGAGTTCCATTCTTCCAAGCCGTCTTCTTCTAACAAGCCCACAGTGGCAAGGTCCCGTGGCTGCATATAAGGTCTTCGGGACAGACGAAATGATATCAACGAGTCGATAACAAAACACCCAAGAAAGACTGCTTTGCCTTGCCTCAATTCATCAGATCGTCGAACGTCTGTAGTTGTGCCAATGCCCATGGAAATAGCCATGCGGACTGCCTGACCCGTCAGCAGCCAAGCGGCAGTCCATTTCTCGAGTCCAATGTTCACCAACACCAGCAGGAGAAGTGCCTGCACATGTCCTAGCTCATAGTGTTCCACTTCTGAAGGAATCAAGCGCCAGGCAACAGCATAATACTCCTTTGTTTTGGCAAGCAGCTTTGATGATCCATTCTGTGGGTTTGCCCGTGATTGCGAAGTTGTATAACTGATGAGGGCCCACAGCGCAGCATGGTCGCCGGAACCTGGAACCGACTGCGTAATGGACACCGGCGCTGTTGCGTAGAGGTAGGATGCCCGGAGGATATTGTGTTTTGCTACGATCGGGAACCAGGAGTGGGTGACAGCAAAATACACGTCCAGCAATTGCGAGGCTTGAGGTGGTAGTTGTAAGTCAGGACATCCATTGGTAGTGGTAAGAGAGGGAGATTGACTAGCAGTTGGAAGAGCTAATCGAGTTCTTTTAGCGCGAGGAGAAGAAGCAGAGGGCTCTACAACACGAGGGCCGTCTGAAGGTAGAGGATTTGGGCCGCGATCTATGCGAAACCCCCATTCATTCCCCGAAGTCTCTTGTTCCTCTCTCGGACGCTTGCCGGAACCTTGTAACGTCAGCGTATCGGAATTTGACAGCATTTTTTCAAGAGCCCCATAGAGGCGGCTCGTCTTCCAGGATTCGTGGAGTGTTTCTGATGAGCCATCATCGCCCCAGAGACGCATAAGCCTATCTCTCCGGCCTGCCGACTCGGCTGTGGTGCCCAACAGTGAGAGCATTGTGTCTTCAAAGCCCTCAATGTTACATATCGACAGAGCCCAGAGCTTTTCCAGACCCCGGACATAACCTTCAGGAAGTCCGCGCTTCTTTGCATGAGGATCGTATGAGCATGTCTGGCCTGAAGCCTGACACGCGGAGCAAGCGGGACGCAGGCCGTCGCATTTGTCCTAAAGTACATTGCCATCGCGTCAGATTCGATGTCATCTTACAAATATTGCACCGAGTAACAATATAAATCAAGCTAATAAATCTCCAATATAAGCCTAGAAGGCAGGGAAAGTGACGAGTCTGGGGGAGAAGGGGGATTATTGGCATGGTAGAGTAATATCTCGGGTGACGATACCCCGAGGGACCAACCAACCTTTTTACTGCGACACCTGTCACAGGCTCTGGAGACCCTCTTGCGCCGAGGAGCTCTTGAATCGGGGCCCTCATCCATTGAAGAGGGATTACTTATGGCGAAAATGACATGCCATGTAGAGTAGGACGAAGGAGAAGAGACGAGAAGGCTGATTGGGAGACCACCGACAAGATTTACGGAAGTTGGCGAACGACGGATTTTAATGGTAAACTCGATAGCGTCTGGAAGAGTAATACCGCGGGCACATAGCCTTCCTTTTAATATATCCGTGTATATGCGACTTGGGAGTAAAATGTAGCAAAAGTGAAGAAGTCAAAGAGTCCCAGACAGTCAAATCTATCACCACAGCCACTTCAAGGAGTTCGAATGATCAATTATTTGGGCTCCCTTGGTCCCTCCAGAACTAAGACGAAAATGGCCAGACCCATCCCGAGGCAGGAAGTGGTCAACGGCTCTTGTAAAGACAGACGTCGGGGCGAATATCGGGAAGTGGATTTAAATTGAATGATGGAGATTGAGAGACGGATGCCCTTCCGACGGTACCCTTCCGATACATACCAGTGGAGGATTGAGAGCTATTCCTAATTGGGACAGCCTGGATGTTACTTCCCCCCACACGATGTCCCCACGATTGCTGTGTCTTTTCCTTTTCCTTTCTTTTTTATATTTATGTATTTTTATTTTTCCCCCTTTGTTCCCCACAACGACGAAAAAAAAAAGTGTTAAGAAAAATGAAATAAAAATAATGATAACACGACCTCACTCATGGGTTGCGTTTATATCTATTTATGATTCAAGCTATGGATATGGAATGCCTACTTTCCCTGTTTCCCCTAATCCAGCTCGAACTTCGCCACATTATCTGGGGAATTTTCCCAATTGTTTTGCGCCAGGAGGTAAGGACCGCGCATCAACTGCCGATAATCGGTGATCTTTCTCGTCCGTATGTACGGAGTATCAGTGGTGGAGATTCCAAATCCCCACAACGCAGGTGTGTCCACTGTCTAGTATCTGCTACGAAATAAGCGATCTATACAGAGTACCACCGTCCATCACTCATTGGACGATTTCCGTTGGGTTCATAAGGATTTAAACTCTACACAGCCACGGCATCCCGAATCGGTAATCATCCAAGTCTGTACCTAAGAACATGGGGAGCGAGACATGCCGTTCTCAAAATAGAATGTATTTAAGTACTATGTGTTAAAATTAACCGACCTTGTTATCGAGAACGAAGAAGACGGAATTACAAATATAGTGTTGTGTCCATTTTAGAGCTGGACTACGGGTTAGAAGCACCTTTTAAGCTCGGAGTCTAGAGTCTACGATGGACGGGACGGGACCGGACCATTTAACCACCTCTGTACTCAACTCACCTATGCTAAGGCTTAAGCTACACACGATCACACTGGGATCATGATCAGGTCACGATTGGGGCGGCTAAGATATTTACCGGAAGTTCTGGGGGGAAGGCGGTGACGCTCGACAGACCTCAACCGGATGGTGTACTCTGCCGCATCAGTATTGATATACCGATCACTACTCCGTACCTTAAGACCGATCTTAGTGCTAACTGAGTGATCTTTGGCGTTGCTACATCCACCAACTACTGCACCTGTGCAACGGGCTTCTTCCACAGTCACAGCATGCTCGCTGTGAATCGTTGCATCGTCTCAAGGCATATGCGCCCCGATTATCTACTACGTCCTTATCTCGTTATCAAGCTCGAGTAGTGGATTCAGGTCACCCTTAAGCCAATCTGCCCTCCAGCTGAATCATGGTTCCACTTATGATTGTTCGCTGAAGATAGTGAGGATTGCCGGACGTCCGCTTACAGTTCGTCTTCTAGTGGGTTCCTAATATAATTTACCCCCAAATACACAAGTCCAACAGGCATTATCTGTCGGCGCTATGTCTCAATCTCTAGGCCGCGAGTGTCACCGTAACCTCAATCCCGATGCTTCCTTAGTACTAGTTGGGATCCGAGGTTGTGGAAAGCGCTCCTTGGGCTTTGTTGCTGCAACGGCGTTGAAAAGACGCTTCATCACCGAGGATCACTATTTCAAGCAGGTTACTGGGCTCACGCGACATGAGTACCTTAAGCGCTTTGGGGGCCAGGAGTTCCAGAAGCGTGATATTGAGGTTCTTAAGATGATGCTCGACAAACATCGATCGCGTTGCATAATCGAATGCGGTCTGGGGAGCCTTACTCGTCCCGTGCAGGAATACCTTCGTCTGTATTCAGTGACCAATCCTGTGGTGTATGTGGTTCGTGATATGGTCCGCATTCAAACTCTTTTAGGGTTGGAAGATCAGGCTGCCAAATTGCTCTGTGAAGGAGACCCCCTGCATCGGATGTGCTCGAATTTTGAATTCTATAATATCGAGGACCGTTCCAGCATGACACCTCAACTCGACGAAGTAACACCCGACCGTCGATCAGCTGGGTATTCGTTCAAGCTCAAAGAAGCCAAAGAGGACTTTACTCGATTTGTGCGTTTTATTACTGGTGCAGATGTCGACCATTCGAGTTATGACTCCCCCTTCGTACTGCTGGAAACCCCTCCTGAAAACCGTTCCTTCACACATGCTATCTTCGTTCGATCCTCTGCAATGCTTCAGGAGGACGTCGACTTGTGCGAGCTCCAGTCAGGAGGAGATGCCATCGAGCTTTGTGTGGATCGTTGGGACACAGAGATGGCGAGTACTGTGAGCAAGCAGGTTTCTTTACTCCGCAGGAGTGCTCGCACACCGATTATCTTCTCAATCGACGCTTCAACGTCCGGAATTGGCAGTGGTACACTCACCCCAACACAGCTGCGCAGCCTCTATTTCGAGATTGTGGAACACGGCTTGCGACTAGCGGTAGAATACCTGGCTATAGACCTCGATCAAGACAAATCGTTGTTGGTCGAAGCCAATCGTAATAGGGGCATGACCAAGATCATTGGCCAGCATATATTCAAACCTTCGTCCAGTGTCACGTGGGATGACGAATCGTGCCTGTCTGTCTATCTTGAAGCCGAGAAGCTCGGTTGTCAACTGGTTCGCATTCTCAGAGTAGCAGCGGAGCGCGAAGATAATGCGGCTGTCGCCAAATTCACAAACAAAATCCACTCTCTACCGGGCGAACATCCGCCTATCATCGCCTACAACGTAGGCAGCCTTGGACGAACATCCCAGGTGTTCAATTCAACACTCACTTCAGTCACTCACCCGGCGATTAAGCGCCCCACAGGCAATAGAACAGACCCTCAGATTACTTCACGGGATGCGGTACAGGCGTTGTTTCAAAGTTATGTCTTGGACCCTCTGCAGTTTTATATACTGGGGGCTAGCGTGGCCTACAGTCTTTCACCAGCTATGTACAATGCTGCCTTCCATCACTGTGGCATGAGCCACACCTACAGTATTCCCGAATCTCCCTCTCTCACGGCTTTAGACAAGCTAGGCCGAGACCCGCATTTCGGAGGTGCTAGTGTTGTCCAACCATGGAGGGTGGAGATCTTCCAGAAGCTCTCTTCGAAAAGTCGACATGCAGAAGCAATCGGAGCGATTAACACGATTATGCCTTTGCGGGCGCGAGCCGATGGGACGATGTTCCCTCTGCAAGAGCAGGCTAGCCGTCGCAATCAGGCGGGACCCGTACTGGGCTGGTACGGTGAGAATACAGATTGGGTGGGAATCATGACCTGCATGAATCGCAATCTTTCCCCACGTAATGCTATTAGTCCGTTGAAGACGACGGGGTTGGTAATTGGGGCTGGCGGCATGGGCCGTGCTGCCATTTATGCCATGCTTCGTCTGGGATGCCGGAAGATCTTCATATACAACCGCACCTTATCCCGCGCCGAGAATGTAGCCCGTCACTTTAATTCATGGGCGGCAGCGCAGGTTGGCTCTACAAAAGTGGTGCATGTGCTGAGGTCATTGCAAGATGAGTGGCCGTCAGAAACTTGTCATCCATGTTTGATTGCGTCCTGTGTACCTGCCGACCCGGACCAAGATGAACCTCCAGCAAACTTCGAGATGCCGATGCAATGGCTTGAAAGCCCTACTGGTGGGGTGGTCTTAGAGGTCGGTCTTCCTCTCCCTCCTCTTTCTCTATATTTCTCCTCTTCACCCCTCTGCAACTCTACTAATGACCGGTTAATGATGAACTTACTGATCCTGGACATAGTTTGCTTACAAGCCCCTGGAGACCCCGCTGATACGTCAGATGCGTCGTTTCCGCAGTGAAACTGGACGGCCATGGGTTCTGGTAGATGGACTCGACAACGTCATTGAGCAGGCCATCGCTCAATTTGAGCTGCTGACGGGACGGAAAGCGCCACGGCGACTGATGACACTGGAAGCACTTCGCAATTATGTCGGGGAGCACGGGCAGTTCGACGAGGAAACACTTCAGACGAGACTTGACGGGGTCCAGTAGCACGCGGTCGTGAGTCGGCAGTGAAGAGGTTTGACACGCATTGCCCATCGAATGTATAAATATGTATTTTGTACTACAGAACCATAGACTGTACACGGATAAAATTACAATGTTAAGACCAACCATATAATTTCCAGTCTCAGACTCCCCCGGTTCGCAGCGATCACGTGCGCCGAGGTGGACTGCGATCCGCTGATTTAACAATCAAGACAACTACGGACGCGCGTCCAGACATCTCCTTGGAGTATATGCAACTTTTGCATCTGAATACCGCAATGGCTCCCTGTTTTGCTCAACTGCACCACTGAAAATGGCAATTAAGAAGGTGCCGAGGCTCCCTTACCGCAGAGGCTCTCAATCCTCCGAAGATGACTTCTTCGATATCCCTGACGAACCATGCCTGGCAATCGCCAAACGGCAACTCCGACATATTCGGACATGGGTGGTTTTCGCCCTCCTCGTCCTTTTCTTGGTATGGCTCCGACGGGAGCGTCCCCAACCCCAGGCCCTGCCTCACATAAATTACGATTTGGTGGATTGGTCCCGTTATGCCTATAGCCAGTATGCGACCTCTAGCGCCTATCTGTGCAACGCCGTCATGGTGTTCGAAGCCCTGCAACGGCTAGGAAGTCGGGCACAACGAGTGTTATTCTTTCCTGAAGATTGGGATGTCAGCGTCGAAAGCGAGCGTGATAGGGATAGCCAGTTGTTGGCGATGGCAAGAGATAAATACAATGTGATGCTGATTCCCATCACCTTGGAGACTATCAAACCGGGGGCAGGTGCGTTGTGACAGCCGAAGATTTATGAAGTAAAAGCAAGAGCTAATGGGATTTACATTCCTCAACAGGATCTGGAGAATCATGGGATAAGAGTATCTCTAAATTACTAGCCTTCGGCGAGAGCGAGTACGATCGGATCGTCCACCTTGACTCCGACGCCAACGTTTTACAGAACATGGATGAGCTATTTTTCCTTCCTCCGACCAAGGTTGCGATGCCACGGGCGTATTGGGGGCTTCCGGATACCAAACAGCTGTCGTCTCTGCTGATTGTAATCGAACCGTCCTACAAGGAATACAATGCTCTGATGGAGGCGGCGCTTCCGGCTATGTACGGACAAAAAGCGGTCAATACATCATCGACACAAAGATACGATATGGAGTTATTGAACGAACGTTATGCCGATTCGGCCACCGTGCTTCCGCATCGCCAGTATGGCTTAGTGAGTGGCGAATTCCGCGCAGAGGATCATAGAAATTTCCTGGGCAATAACTATGAAGTTTGGGATCCGGATAAAGTGCTAGCAGAAGCCAAACTTGTTCATTTTTCAGACTGGCCTTTGCCTAAGCCGTGGGTTCTGTGGCCGCAGAATTTGCTGGCTGAGATGTTGCCCAAGTGTAAACACAACCCTGGCACACCACAAGAAAGTGGGTGCCGTGATCGAGAGGTGTGGAAAAGTATCTATCATGACTTCCGGCGGCGGCGAAAGGTTTGTGCTACATCTTCACGTCGGCACATGGCTTTATTAACGGAGCAATTAGGACATCTGCAAACTTCTGAGTTATCCGGCCCCTGCTTGGCCTCCAACGGAGCATTCTGAGTCTTCCGGCTCAAAAGAACCTGTATAATGCATATTTGATAGAGCGTGATCGGCGTTAATGGGTTTCCACGCGGGCTAAGCATTACATGTAAATCAGATAGACTGTCACATTTTATGAATAATAAATAGCCGTAGATTCCACCCTGCATTTTTGGGGACCCGTGCATTCCCAACTGACCCAAGCCCAAATATGCTGCCATACCAGCTGAAACCTTGATATCCACCCTGTTCAACAAGAATGAGGCAGAGGTATCCAACAAACATGCCTGAAGATGAGACATACGGGAAAGGAGGGGCAACCGCTTCATTTTGAGAAACAACAAACGACCTTTTGCTATCCTTACCATATCTCCACCAAAGCCATGATGATAGTAACGGGTCGCAGAAGATGTGGCATCGCAACGATCCTGTCGCTCGCATTATGCCATTTAGCTGCGGGTGCTTCTGATCCGATGGAAAATCTATTCACTTTCAGCTGTTTGCCATTAACAACCCAACGGTCTGACCCGATCATGTCTCCGGGAAAGCCCTCCTCTCACACACACGTGGTTGTAGGGGGCACAGCTTTTCAGAGGCTGATGACAACCGAGACCGCGAGAAACGCCAACGACACAACCTGTGAGGTTGCGATAGACCGGAGCAATTACTGGATTCCTCAGTTATATCATCAGACGCGGGATGGGTTTGAAACAATCGAATTTGAGAACAGCGTGTGTTGTAAACTGTAGTGAAGGATTTCCCGGACGGCAACTGACATAGCAAACCAGGCTATATATTATTTCAACAGAGCATGCGATTATTCGCCGAACGCAACATCTTGCGATGGAACAAAATATCCGCTGGCGCCGCCCCCCGGACTGCGCGTAGTTGCTGGGGATTTATTTCTCCGGTCAGAGGTTTCGGATCGAGTCGTGTAAGGTGCAGGGCTGATGCGGTTATAGAACGTATAATGAGACGAATTTCGCACAGCGGGCCATCTCCCACATGTGCATGAAGGATGATGGAACTTCAAGCGAAACAAAGCATCTTCCCCAGCAATCATGTCAGAAATTGAGATCGCAAGTGTTCTTCCCCTCCTGCTGGGATGGGAAAGCCCTCGATAGTCCCGACCATCAGAGCCACGTGAGTGAAGCATCGACGGTTATAACATGCCCTAGGCTGAGATTGATTTAGATGGCCTATCCCGCGGTTGGGGATTATAATCAGGGTGTTTGCCCGGAGACCCATCCGGTGGCAGTGTATTCGATCTTCGTGGAATTCTTCTTTAACACGAAGCCCTTTCCGGACTATGAAAATTGGGTGTACGCTATGGGCGACCCCACAGGGTATGGTCTGCATGGAGACTTCCTCAACGGCTGGGTAGACCAGAATGCACTGCAGAACGCTATGGCGACATGTACAGGCGTGGAGGGGCTGAACGATCCGGATTGTTCGATCACAAACAACCAAGCAAGGGCACTCACTCCAATCGCACATTCTCTGGATGTACCTCCACCGTTGGAGCAATTGGGTCAGCATGGGCCTCTTTCCAAACTACCAGGTAATAATCCAATAACAGGATCACGCGAGCTGCAGTGAACCGAGGTGACATTGAGTTCTCTGCTTCACCTTCTGCAAATAGCTTCAAGACCATTGCACACTTCCAAACAGGAGATCTTGATTAACAATGCAGTAACACATTCTGAAGATCCATATTGGACAGCATGACTGGCCGTATGTACCCACAAGCCTTGCCTGCGTTGCGATCGCTCTTCGGGCGTCCCTGGGCTATATGAAAAGAAGTAGATTGTTTCAATTCAGGCCACACCACTCGCAAGAGCTCTGCAAAATATGTGCTGTAGACTATTCATGAGTTTTAGCTCCCAATGGCGCAGCGTAACTCGCCAATCAATTCACATATCCCATCCCCTTCCTCCACCATCTCCAAACACCGCGGTCTTCCATTATACTTCCAAACTCCTTGACTGTCTCGACCTCTTCTAGGCCAGCGACAGAATCTCTACCCCCTTGCTCTTGCCGTCCATTACTTTTTTTACCATCCCACTGCTTCTCATTCGCATTCCCAATTTGATGGTCTTTCTCAAGAAGTCCAGGCCTAGCCACAAGCTGGAAATCCTTATACCTCAGATTCCGCACCACGCTCACCCATGCCTCGACAGCCTCCTTCTCTTTCGATTCAACATACATGATTCCAGGAATTCCACCAGAGCGAAGGAGTGCAAAGCAATTGTGGGCGGATGCAGCTTGTTTCAGCGCAGCAACCTTCTTGCGGGAGGTAATGTGGTGGGTGCGGATGAGGGCGTTGTATAGCATTGTTAAATCTGCTTTTCTTCCTCCTGATTCAAGTGTTAAGGGTCTCGGAGGGAACACGGCAGTATCATCGTGGCTAGTAAGGTAATCGGGGCCCCCTGCAGATTCCTGATGTTGTTGGTATGTACCTTTTGTACTTAGCAAAGTAAATCTACCCGTGATTTCAGTGCAGTGGAGCCAGCGGATGACTAAAATGGGCATAGCGTACATATATAGAAGTCCACCCTACCGGAGGACGTGTAATTAGGGCTTCAATAATAAAAGATTGGCCGCTTCTCGTATTTCAATGATATCAAAAGTAGTATATTTTCTTGTGAACGGCATTAAAGCAACCTCGCCCCCCTAGGAAGCACTATGCTAGCATCTCTAGATACTACCACCATACTTTTTCCCCCTCAACAATCTCAAGCCATGTTATTATTCCCCTTATTAATGATATCCTTCCTATTGGAGTCCCATTACCTGCTACCTACCTGGAGGTAGTAGATTCGCGCTTCCGCTCTTGTCGATGAGATCTTCCTTGCATCCCCACCAGAAGATGTACCCCAAGATATGCCAACCCCACCACTCCTGCAATGATTGAATATGCAATCATCGCACTTTGAGGAGCACCGGGATTGTCTATGCCCGCTAAGTGGAAACCAAGACCTCCATTGATAGTACCAAGAATGATCATCGAACGGCCCAGCCAGCGATGTGCGTAAGCAAAGACACTCTTGCCGCCATCACGGCGAAGGTGACGGTGCTGGAAAAACCCCACTGCCGGTTGGAAGAGAGTAAGGAGCACCACGACGATAATACCAATGATAGGGTGCGAGTTCATCATCAGGTTCTTTTCAACAGCAAGTTGAAGACCTACATCCATTCCAGAAATGGCGAGGGCAAGTGTGAGGATCTGAAGGGGTGCATGAACTTTGGGGATGGAGATCGCGTAGGGAAGTAGGACAACCAGGGCAAGTGATGGAAAGAGTAGGATAAACGAAATAGCTATCATGAGCCCATGTGCGATGGGCATGTCAGGAACCCTAGTGCCGTCTGTGGAAGTGGTAGTATAGCTTGAGTCCGTGGCTGGGCTGTATGTTAAAAACGGATTAGTAGAGACTGTCTCTGCGTGAGACAAATCGGCGCTTGCACCTCCATGCCCATCATGCTTCTGGATAAACTCAGTGACATTATCAGAATTTATCGGCGAACCCTCCCTATAAGTATAATACCATTGTGTCGATGAACTCTTCGGGTCCATAGACCCGCCCTGCCAGTCATTGCAGTTCTCGCAGAGCACATTGGCCGTCATCATACCGTCTTGGATACCGCTACCATCCAGAAGAGAAACCCGAGAGTCCAGATTAGGCACTGGCTGGAAATGACCTTTCCCGGAGCGAGGGGATAGCGTCACATTACTAGAGGAAGCCGAATAGAGGATGAACATATTAGCCCTGGCCATCTGCGATCCTTGGCCTAGACCGACCCACTGTAGGGTACTTGGGGCCTTGATCTGAAAGAAAATGAGACCGGATCCAGAGGAGGCGGTGATGGTAGGACAGGCGACACTGAAGAATACTCCATCGAGGTCAAAAGGAGAAAAGGTCACAGGTCGTTGGCTCAAGGCAGTGCAAACTGTTCAGTTACCTTTGGTCAATACATGCGCATTGCTTGAATAAGGCTATACAGACGAGTGAAACGCCATGGACTTGGGGTCATGGAAGAAAGGGTAGTGACTGGACTTACAGAGCCCTAGCACTGCAGCATACAGGGGTACAGTGACTTGAGGTTGCATAGTCATTAGTAGACTGGCGCTGCTCTATCCTCCTGGTGAAGTTAGGCAAAGAACACTGCCTCTTTATATCATTCCATCCTTAGAATGTGCTTGTGGCGCTTTTAGGTACTGATCTCTCGGCTTAAACGGAGAACCCAGTTCCTAATAGTCCGCTGCACAACCTTTGGTTGCCGCCGAACTCTTAGTATCAAGAAGAATCATGGCCTATCGTTTGTGTTTTAGTAAATTTTAAAAAATAGAGCTGTTCCGTCATATGGAGCATACAAACATAAGCGCGTTAAGGATAATCCAAAACTTAGAACGCTTGTATAGGGTGGCTTTTTTTGAGCCAAGGTTCCACCCCGTATTCGTGACCCGGAGACCCTAGTAAGCTAAATGAGGGATGATTATGACTTATGAAGCTGTGGGGGATTATATGTATATAGCGTGCTACCTGGAGAAGTGTATTTAACAGCTTTCAGTTCTGTTTCATTTCGACCGATAGATCTCTATGGCAATGAAGCGAACGTAGTAACTGAGATATACAGTGATCATTGTTAATTTATAAGTATAAACTGATTGTTCACTGGTTGAGAAGGTGGCTATTAGCTCATCTCATATCTGGCTGTGCCGTGAACCTATCCTTGAGTCAGATCCATGCGTCTAGGGTCTATAATTCAAGTAACTCATAGATTGCGCCTCCTTCAACGTGATTCATAAAACCAAGGTTACCAAAACCTTACTCCGTGGCTCTATGGAGACTACAAATCTCTAAGGATTCTGGCAGTTTTATGGTGAAATTATTTGACGGATACTATAGTCTGGGTCCTACATATTGATAACACACTGAGACATAGACTTTGGTTCGCTTTTGCTGGGCAACTGTTAATACAAGTCTGTGCCAGGATTCTTAGTTTGTGTTTTCCAATATGTATTCCTGTATAGTGGACTGACCGATAAGATATGAGCCATGGGCCTAGGATTGGTAAAGCAAGTCTGGATTTCTTGGACGGCACTAACTCAAGCATCTACTGAATGATTATCCACCATCATCATCCAAGGACTACTTTCTTCTTTGTCTCGATCCTTGCTCTTTTTTTCAAAATCAAGACTAGCTGAATTTGTGACTCGTGAGAGGAAACTGACACGCAAGAGATGATCATTATATGTACAAATTATGGGGTCAAAAATTGATGGACATGGACAAGTTTAAAGCAACGAGACATAAGATCTGTCTAGTAGGGAAGGCTGTTGGGGTTAATCATTGTATAGATAGCTATTCAGAAAAGCCCAGTTCCATTGACCGCTGCTCTTTATCGCGCTTCATAACGCCTGGAAAGGGAAATGGATGTTCTAAGTATTCTGTAGGGTAGGGACAAGTAGCCCTTCTTTTGACTGATAATAAACAACTACAGTAGTAACCACCAATCTAGAAATTATAAGAGTAATAAATGATGAAAAGGGAAAACAGTACGAATATGATATGTAATAAACCGTAATATGTAAAACTAGAGAAGTATTTTAAACTCTTTGGCCATGTTGTATCAGTATATTTACCACAAGTCGGTGGTTGTCTGGATATTATGATAGTTAATCTATGCATAGCACAGCTATTGGCTATGTATCTGGCATCTATACAGGGTTAGAGCTGTTTAATATGTATAAATGATCACTGACGCAAGGCAATTATGACATCGACTACTTTTGTTCTTTCTTCTCTTCTATCTTATCTTATTTTATTGTAATGTATTTTTCTCCTGATTAATTTTCGGCTGTACTCCGTAGAAGAAAAGAAGAATTCGGACTGGGATCCATCTTGGCGAAAGATTTGCCGTAAAGGGTAAAGATTGGTAGCCCACCAATCCCGTTCAGGTAAAAAAGCGAAGGGGAAAAAGCACCAATTGGGTGGGAGGATCCTATTGGAGAACGCGCTGACCCTACTCTGTACATACGTAGCCCTAGGTATTACCACGACCACTACGAGATGGTATCTGGACATCTACAGCAATAGTAACTGAAGTTCTACCTAACCAGTCCTACTAGACCATCTTGAACGTTGATCTCGGGGTATAGCATACTAGGTATTAAATACTACCACTCACTTAGAAGGCAGTGGAGAGGTGGGGCTCAATATACGCAGTATGATCACGGACCCTTTTCGCTCTGTACTGTTACAAGATGGAAAAAGTGGATCGCTGCATCTTGGCTGCCCTTTTCGCTGCCAATGAACCTATGAAGACAGAGAAGTCTGGAACGCTAGTAGGATAAAACCAGGTTCCCAGCCGGCATTGGCACCCATGATTCATCTCCAGCGAACTGCCCTACTCGGAAAATACCCTTTATTCCATTGCCTTCTCCGGCCTTACTGGCCAATCAGCCCTTATATAGCCATACGATGCGAGTAATTTTCTTTTTGAGACACCTAAAATGGTGGGCCCCTGGAGAGACGATTGTCGAATCTCTTTGCACCATTGTGCTTACAAAAACTACTCCGGGGTAAAAGAATTGGCTTATATGACGTCCAATGGCCATGGGGCATGAAGCTTGGCTTCCTCTTTCATCTAGCACACGAGACCTGTAAATTGGTGCTGCTTGCAGTCTAGCCACACCGACTGATATATAAAACTGTCTTTGTGTGCGATGCTTGAGGATACATCAAGTTGATCACCCTATATCAGGCGTTTCTCGCGAGGTACCAGGCTTAAGATAGGCCGTGGATTCACCATGCCGGCCCATCTCCACGCTCACCCACCTGGGAGCACCTCCCTTGCTGCCAATCATGAAGCTGAGAGTCCATCGGATAGTGTGTCCTCGCCTCGGGTGTTCTTGTCTCACGACGATGAAGATGCCATTGCGGAGATCCGTCGGACCTTGACTGAGATTAGCCATCACAACTCCAAACAAGGTTATCCTGAGCCGCACTCTTCCTTTGACAAATTTTTAGAAGCAGAGTTGCAAGCTGGCCGGAAAAAGTCCAATCTTGGAGTTTGCTTTCAATCACTGTCAACATGGGGCGATGGGGAGGAGCACACTGATGTCAAGACCTTGGGAACGGCACTGTGGCGCACATTGACATTCCAAGATGTCTATGAGTGGACTATTCAGCCCTGGCTTTCGAGGAAGGAACCACAGAGCGGACGTCCGTTGATTCGCGATTTCTCAGGCGCCGTTCGAAGTGGTGAGATCATGCTGTAAGTACACCTACATCTGTATAACAATGTACCGAGTAAGATGTGTCCAGACTTATGACCCGACAGGGTGCTGGGACGACCAGGAGCTGGTTGCTCGACATTTCTCCGAACAATTGCCGGCCATCACTCTTCGTTTCTCGGAGTGACAGGGTCTTTGGACTACTCTGGTCTCAGCCTAGAAGAGGTTAAGAAGCACTATCGTGGCCAAGTGGCCTATGTCCCAGAGGACGATGTACATTTCCCTACACTCACAGTGCAACAGACGCTGGAATTTGCACTCCAGAGTAAGACACCCCAGAGATACCAAGACCGGATTCCTCGATACCTTGAGATCTACGGTCGCGTTTTTGGTATGTCCCACACGATGAATACATTGGTCGGTAACGAATACATTCGGGGTGTTTCTGGCGGAGAACGCAAGCGTATTTCAATTATTGAGTCCCTCGCAACGGATTCTTCTGTTTCATGTTGGGATAATTCCACCAGGGGACTTGACGCCTCATCCGCTTTGGACTATGCTCGTAGTCTCCGAATCATGACTGATACTTGTGGCAAAGCCACGCTAATGACACTGTATCAAGCATCAGACGCCATATACGACCTGGTTGACAAGGTTCTTCTGATTGACGAAGGGCGCATGCTTTATCAAGGCCCAGCTCGGGAAGCAAAGCGTTACTTTGAAGACTTGGGTTACGAGTGCGCTGAGATGCAGACAATCTCGGACTTCTTAACGAGCATCACAGTGCCCGAGAGACGCAGATTCCGACCAGGCTGGGAGCACCGAGCCCCCAAGGGACCCATTGAGCTGGAGGAAGCATTCCGCAAAAGCTCAGCCTATCAGAAGGTCCAATATGATGTACAGCACTATGAGGATCAACGTCTTGGCGGAAAAAGTGTCCGGTGCTCGCAGATCGATTCGGACGATGGAAGTCTGGAAGACTTCAAGAAGGCCATACAGACAGACAAGTCCCGTTTTGTGTCTCCTAAATCCCCGTATACGATCTCCGTGTTCCGACAGGTGGTGCTTTGTGCAAAGCGACAGCTGTGGCAGATCCGGGGGCATATGTCTCCATTGTATATCAAGATCATATCGTCTGTTGTCTACGGGTTGCTGGTCGGTTCCATGTTCTATAATCAACCGCAGACTACTGCAGGGATGTACTCTCGGGGAGGCGTCATTTTTTACTCCTCCATTCTGCTCGCGTGGCTCCAGATGTCCGAATTGGAAGAGGCAATGCAAGGGCGGGATATTCTCAGTCGTCAAAAGAAGTTTGCGTTTGTTCGACCCAGTGCTGTATGTTTGGCCAGAGTCATTACGGATTTTCTCATAGCGGCAGTGATCACGTTTCTGTATTTGATCGTGGTTTACTTCTTGTCTGGCTTAAAGTCTGATGTAGGTTGATCTTTTGTATCTAGCATGAAGACTCTCACTGACTGTTTCACCAGGCCGGGGCTTTTTGGATTGATTTCTTATTCATCTATCTATGTACCATCTGTTTAACGGCTCAGTTCCGATTGTTCGCCGCTGCATCTTCTAATTTTGAAGTTGCTTTGCGGTACTGTGGCGTATCTGTACTGTTCTGCATAGTCTTTGGTGGTTATGTCCTCTCAGTCGACAGGATGATCAAAGACGTCCCTTGGGTTGGCTGGATAGCGGTAAGATTTCTGGAAGGATCCCATGTTGTGCTCGATGCTCATCCCACTCTTTAGTATACTACTCCAGCTCTTTATACTTACGAAGCGATGATGGCAGCAGAATTTCACAATGCCAATTTCACTTGCTCACCAGAATCTATTGTCCCTTCGGGTGCCAACTACACCAATATTGCATATCAGACGTGCGGCTATGCGGGAAGCCAGATCGGAACGACTGTCGTGAACGGCGACGATTACTTAGCAGCCCAATACGGCTTTTCTTTTGGTCATGTCTGGCGCAATTTTGGAATACTGTGTCTCTTCACCGTGGTCTACATTGTCTGCACTTGCTGGTTAAGTGAAATCATGGAATGGGAGCCGGACAGTGCGGGCCCCATAGAGTATAAGAAGTCGCGGAGAAATTCAAGACGAAGCCACAGGCAAGGACTGGATGAAGAAAGCAACCCTGTCCACCGCGATGTAACCATGCCTGATTCAGCAAACAATTTTGAAAGGTCTGGCCAAGCCATAACCGGATCCATGTCCACATTTACTTGGGACAATTTGGAGCTGTTTGTCCAAGTTGGGAAGGAGACACGAAAGCTGCTGAATGGAGTCAGTGGCTACTGCAAGCCTGGAACCCTGACGGCTCTAGTTGGTGCCTCTGGAGCGGGAAAATCAACGCGTAAGGCTCTGTTTATTCCCTTTCATGTTCCCTTGCTGACGACTACAGTATTGACTGCCCTGACTCAGCGGCCAAATTCTGGAAAATTGACGGGCACAATGTACGTCGACGGACATGCTGTTGATGAGTCATTTAACCGTCAGATCGGATACTGCCAGCAAATGGATATTCACGATGAGAGCAGCACTGTTCGCGAGGCGCTTGAATTTTCAGCGCTGCTGCGCCAGAACCCGGGGGTGCCAGATAAAGAAAAGCTCGCGTACGTAAACACAGTCATTGAGACGCTTGACTTGATCGAGTTACAGAACGCCCTCATCGGATCCTTAGATATCGAAAAGAAGAAGCGTGTCACTATTGGAGTAGAGCTTTGTGCGAGGCCTGAGTTGCTACTCTTCCTGGATGAGCCGACAAGTGGACTTGATAGCCAGGGCGCTTCTAGCATTGTTGCTTTGTTGAGACGGTTGGCAGACCAGGGACTGGCTATCCTTTGTACCATTCACCAGGCAAACCAACAGCAATTCGAGGATTTTGATCGAGTCTTGGCTCTCAGTCCTGGCGGAAGTACCTATTACTTTGGGGAAGTCGGGGAGTCCGGCTGTTCGATCTTTGAATATTTCTCCAAGAATGGGCATAAGCCGGAGAATGTGACCAATGCGGCAGACTACTTGATCGAAGTTGTCGTGGGGGGCATGAAAAAAGATACCACGCATCAAGTCAACTGGGCTGACGTGTGGAACCGATCTGCGGAAGCCGATATGGTCAAGAAAGACATATGCGACATCCGGAGTAAAGGAGCTGAGGCCGGTGTATCCCAACGTGCAAAAGGAATCTCCCAGCCGCCACTTTATCGCCAGGTGGGCCTTTTGACCCAACGTACTTTGCGGCAGTACTGGAGAAGCCCGGAGTATCCCTACTCACGGCTCTATGCGTCGTTCCTGCACGCTCTGATCAACGGTCTCACTTACCTCCAGATTGGGAATAGCTCAACCGACCTGCAATCCAAGGCCTTCTCATGCTTCTTGGTTCTGATGCTGGTACCTGAGTTCATCAACGCCATATCTATGCGGTTTATCATGAATCGCGATATATGGAAGGCCCGCGAAGGTCCTAGCGGTGTCTATGGATGGGTTGCATTCTGTACAGCGCAAATCGTATCCGAGATCCCGTACGCTATTATCAGCGCCGTGGTGTTCTATGTGCTCTATTATTTCATTGTTGGACTTCCTTTGGGATTTGCAGCCGGATATAGTTTCTTGATGTTCTTCTTGTTCTTCCTGTTCGCCACGTCTTGGGGTCAATGGATCGCAGCGCTGAGGTGAGAATGCTTACAACTGGGATAATCAAACGTAGGTTCCATGCTGACAGATGACCACAGCGCTGACTCTATGGTGGCTGCGACCCTCATGCCATTCTTCATCATCATGTGCGAACTGTTCAACGGTATCCTTCAGCCCCACGAGAACATGCCCGTGTTCTGGAAGTACACCATGTACTATGCCACACCCTTCACTTATTGGATCGGGGGTGTCCTAACGGCTGTCCTACGCGGAATGCCCGTCATCTGTGACAGCAGCGAATTGACCATGTTTGAAAGCCCACCGAACATGACGTGCGCAGAGTATGCAGGGCCGTGGCTTGCAGAGCACGGCGTAGGCTACCTTTCCAACCCAGATGACACAAGCAGATGCGGATATTGCAAGTATAGCTATGGGGATGATGTAAGTGTTTGTTTTCACTTCTCCCTTTGAGTGGACGACAATAATGGTCGATTCAATACAACTCTCAAACTAACGATGTTACCTTAGTATCTGTCTGGCATTGGCCTAGACTCGTCGAAGATTTGGCCGTACTTCGGCATTTTCTTGGCATTCGTGATCTCCAACTATTCGATGGTGTATGTTCTTGTATATGTGCGATCTGTGATGAAGCCTTTCTGGGGGCGTAAATAAGGCATTTGACCAGTTTACCTGTATGTATGATACAGTGAAGTATATAAACATAATATCAGACCGTGCAAGAGGCTAGAGCCTCCTGGTCGAAATACTGAGACCTCAGCTCGTTACGAAGCCATAGGGTCTGTCATGGATACACAATCGACTGGGAGACATCAACGAGCTAAATAGTAGGAGAGGTGGAATATTATAATGTATTGATTGTCCTGTAGTTCTGGGTCAGGCATCAATCTTGAACTGCCTCAAGTTGGAAGAAACCGGAAGTCGGTGATAATTACTCTAATAGGATTCCCCGAGCCGCTTATCTCCGGATTTAGCCCAAAGCGGAAGGCCGAAGGTGGATTTTGCTCCGATCGTGACTTCATAATAGAGGATCAGGCCATCGGAAAGAAGGATTCTTCTGGATTACTATAATTATTATCAATCTGATAATGTGTGTTGGATTTGGCACCGTGTACTACTTCCCTCTCTTTTAGGTGCCAATATCTTAACGTATATCCCTCCGCATTATTGAAATATCTTCTGGCTAGAACCAACAAATGTTGTTCAGGCGATAGAACTCCCCCAGCCAATATGTACAAAGATCGCGAATTAGAAAATCATAACGAACAAACGTCAACATCACCGGACTCGATTTTAGTACCCCGACGGCGCCGACCGGCTCTTTCTTGTACAGTGTGCAGGCGCCGCAAGCTCAAATGTGACCGAGCATTACCGTGCTCGCAATGCGTCAAGTCGAAGACCCCAGACCTCTGCGTTTACTCCGGACCCGCGCCAGGCCAGCCGTTGGAGACTCGACCGATTCGCACCGCTTCCAACCGGGCCAATGTGTCTAGTAATCACACCAGTCCAGCCCATAGTGGGCTCTACGTCTTCGACTCGAGGCACCAGTCTACGAACCGAATTACCAAGCCCAAAGGACGCCCCGAGGAAGTGCAAGAACTCCGACATCGCGTGCAGGTGTTGGAAAGTGCATTGTCCAAAGCCGGATCGATCCAAACGCCGGACAGTTCGGCATGTGAATCTGTGTCAGACTACGGGCCCCGGATAACATCGGATTCTTTACTTCTCAGTGAGGACGTCAAGTATCTACCAGGACGAGCATGTTTTAGGGGGAAAAATGGGAAAACCAGATACTGCGGACGTTGTCATTCAGCACTATCTTTTTCATTTGTAAGTGGCAACGAGTCGTGCAACGTTCCCGTGCTAAACAGCTACAGTTCAAAGACGTGGCCTCCTACTTTCAAGACCGACGCATGCAGAAGAAGTCGAAAAGCCCGGAATATCTCAAATTGAAAAAGTTCAGGGGCGAGATGCTATCTCGGGAGAAGCAAGATCATCAGAAGGCATACCGTGAGAAAGCTTTCACGCTGGAAGAGATGCTCCCGCATCGGAGAGTCGCCGATGAGCTAGTTAGCTTGTATCTGTCTACATTTGAAACGACATATCGAATCTTGCACGTTCCAACATTTCTCAAGCAATATGAGACATACTGGGCTGGTACCGAAACCGCTGATATGGCCTTTATTGCCAAACTTTTGGCGGTGATGGCTGCCAGCAGCTGCTTTTTTAGCCCAACGACGAGACTCAATGAGAACGATACTTTGCATAGTGCGGCGGGAGGGTGGATTATGGCAGTTCAGTCTTGGATCTCATCCATTAACGTTAGCTCAACGATTGACTTCAACATGTTGCAGATCCAGTGTATCTTGATTCTCGCACGCCAGGCTGACGCTACAGATGGGGATGTTGTCTGGATCTCTTCGGGCTCTTTGATCCGCTCTGCCATGATGATAGGGTTGCACCGGAACCCCGCGCGCTTTCCAAAGATGACTAGGTTTTGGGCTGAAATGCGTCGCCGCCTGTGGGCTACCATCTTGGAGCTGGATCTGCAGTCAGCCTTGGACGGAGGGATGCCTCCTTCAATCGACTTAGAAGAATATGACTGTGACCCACCGTCAAATTATGACGATGAAGACCTGACGGAAGATCTGACAGAGGACGTTATCCCGAAGGACGCAGCGATGATAACACGCAGTAGTTTCCAGGTTCTGCTGGCGCGGTCATTGTCGTTGCGTGTTCGAGTAGCGAAGTTAGTCAATAGTTTGAAGTTCGCTTTGTCTTATGACGAGGCATTGCGCCTGAGCGAACAACTGGTTCAGTACCGGGATAATGCCTTGGCCTTGTTCTCCGATAACGCATCCACATCAATTTCCCCTGAGAGTCTGCAGTTCACGAGGTCGTTCTTGATGTTCATCATGGTCAGGTTTTTACTTGTTCTTCACCGTCCATTCTCTCTCAGTGTGCAATTGTCGCCCAAATTTTCCTATTCACGAAAGATCTGTCTCGAGTCATCTCTGGAAATGCTTTCTCAGCTGGATGCTCCCGCTGTTAGCCTCCCAGAGGCACAAGCATGTCCACATCTAGGACAGCTTAGTGGCGGGATGTTCCGAGACGAATTTTTCCACGCCGCGATCACCGTCTGTGTGGAGGTTTCCCTCCAAGCTAGCGAGTTTTCCTCATCGAAACAGCCCCCTGGCCAGCTTAGCTCACTAAGTTCGCTAAATGACCTGGTACGGTCCCAGCAGGATGTCTTAGTCCGGGCCGTAGAGCATACGCTGGACACCTTTGGCAGCCGAATTTCGCCACGGGGGAAAGGGTGCAAGGCATTTATTTTCCTTGCAATGGCTGTCGCATCTGTCAAGGCGCGTCTGAACGGAGAGGATGCCCTAAGGAAGGTCGAACAGGTAGCTGCAAAATCCATCAAGGACTGTGAACGGCTGATTCGAGGGAAAGCCTGGGCCGATATTCGAAGAGAAGATGGTCCCGTTGTGGTAAGTATTTTATGTTTCATGCGTTGGGTTCTACTAATTTAGGTATAGCCGGATACCTTAGCAGCTAACCTGAACTCTGCGGCTCCCGAGATACCGTTTGATCCTGCGTTGGTTCCCTACGAGTCAGCCTCTGTTTCCGTAAGGATATCCTCACCCTAGACTCTATCTACTTTGTCGGACTAACAGTCAGCGACCAGCCGCTGGACTTTGGTAATCTATTCGACTCGGCAGACTACGGATTTCCGGAACTATGGAATATAGACTTTATAACAGGATTTTGAATGTTCTCCTGAACGCAGATGAATGGTTTACTTAATAGTTGATAGTTGACGCACGTGCGCTGGGCGCCTGATGAGTCATCGATGGCACTGGCCCGCCGATCTTTTGGCATTGTTGTTGTTATTGTTGTAAGGGCCATTCTTCCTACCTCCCCTAGATCATACTAGGTACCCCTCCGAACCCAAACTCTGATAGACGACAATTTATATATGCTCAGCATGTCGTGAGTGTGGAATGATCTGCATTAATATATGTCGGTCGCTGCAAAGTTAACACTAACAGGGCCATCTTGACTACTCTTGGTCTTCAGGCTCCTCCCGGGGGACAGGCCTCCAACCATGCCGTGGCTTATCTGCTGGCCAACTGGCTCATATCATTTGGCGTATTTAGCACGCGGCGGGAGAAGTTGAAGCTCGGTATCGATCACAACCAGGCCCCTCGCGAAGACCTTGCCAAATTTGGAGAGGCAGCCGTACAATCAGGCAAGATCACACGGCAAACCTTGAATCGACTCAAGCGGCAGGAAGCCATCATGGCCAATTCAGCGGAGCATTACCCATTATTTGTAGCTGCAAGTATGGTCCTTGCCCAACATGGTGATTTGACCGCGATGCATACTGATCTGCCTAGTCCTTGTCGCTCTTCACGCGGGTGTGTCCAATGATATTATTAACCGCATTGGACTATGGTATGCGGTATCACGGCTGGCGTTCGGGTTCTGCTACAAGTACATTGAGTCTCTCAAACTGAGCTTTGTTCGTTCGGTCTTTTGGTGGTCAGGCAATATTTGCTGCTTCACCGCTTTTTGGTTTGCCTCGAAGAAACTGTGATCGTACTCAAGTTTCAGAAATCTTCCTCTTCAACTTGGATCTTTCCCTTAATGCCACCAAGGACCAAGATTACAAGGAATCACAATGCAGATGTGTTGATCAGTTGCGGGTAACTGGAGGTCGATACGAGCGTTTTGAACTTTCCAAAGTTTCCATTGAGTCCATGAAATTAGATCCTTTCGGATTGTGGGGCTGTTGTTTGTTGAAGGAAATGATCTTCTGTGGATTATGGGCCACTGGTATGACTCCAATAGCAACTTCCGATATTTGTCGGCTGGAGTAATTATTTGCCTAGTTAGGATTTAGAATGAATGGTACCTGAATCGTCCCGCTAAGGCGTCTGAGATAGATAGCTGGGCACCTTCGATTTTATTTTGATATAGTCATTCATATTTATATTCGTACTGGTGTGATATTTAGTTGGTTTGATGCTTTCTCCTTGCTCTTGGTTGTTTAGTCTCCATTCACTAACGACGTTTTACTTGGTAGTAACCGAATTAATAAAGCCATCCCCTCCAGGAAAAATTGTAGCATGCCGCAAATCAACAAATTAGCGGTATTGGGGGACAACGCTCAATTTCCCACAGTTGTATAATGTCTAGGTGATTATCACGTTGGGACTTCATTTTGCAACAAGTGCGATATGAAGAATATCCGATTGGTGGAAGTATAAAATTCCTCCCACCCGGCGAAATTCTGGCTAGCCTAGAGCTCCATAACAAACTATACCCCAGACCCCAGATATTTCGACATCGCATTGTGATCATATCCCCCGCGATGTGGGGAAGCATTTGATGGCACGGTAATTCCGGAGGTGGATCCTGATATCTTGGAAACAGAGGAAGTCAGAAACGGAGCTATCTTACAGGCGGAGAAACTGCTCGTTGGGTTCCTTGGGATTTGATTTGCTTGGAGGTTTGGGTGATAGAAGCGATTGACATATTGAGTCGTATAAAAGGGGCCTGTCGTCGGACGTCAAAGGTGCACAACCGTCGAGCTGTACGGATCATATCAACTACCAGCAGCATGAAGTTCTTCCTTGCAACTCTCTTTGCGAGCGCAGTCAGCAGCATCGCGGTTGACCGGCTTATCCCTGGAGCACAGATCATCCCAGAGAGCGACACAAGGGCCTTACTGCGTGTTGGTGGCCATCATGACAAGTACCATGACCGTCGCACAATAACTATTCGACCTTCCCGGAATGATACGGATGATGTATCGAGGGACTTCCTTTGGGGTATCAAGCATGCTAACCACGGGGGACGACTTCTTCTCAAGAAAGGGGAGAAGTATGTGATTGGTAGAAAGCTTGACCTGACATTCTTAGACGACATTGAGGTGCAACTAGATGGAGAATTGAAGGTATATATTCTTTGGTGCCTGAAACCATGTTTTGTAACAAGCCCGCTGATGTAACAGTTTACGGATGACGTCTCCTACTGGCAAGAGAACAATTTCTATTATGATTTCCAGAAATCTATTACGTTTTGGCGCTGGGGCGGGAAAGATATCAAGATCTTTGGAACTGGCTTGTTGAACGGAAACGGCCAGAGATGGTACAACGAGTTTGCAGGGCAGGAAATTTTGGTAAAATCCCTGAATATCATAGGTATTAAGGGACCTTGCTAATGGTGTTAGGATCCCGACAATGAGTACTATCGTCCAATCCTCTTCCTGACTGAAAACGCAACCCGGATTTCTGTTGAAGGCATCACGCAGTTGAACTCACCTTGCTGGACCAATTTTTTCATCCAGTCAAAGGACGTCTCATTTGATGACGTTTACATCCATGCATTTTCTACAAATAAATCAGTGGGCCTCTCTCTCTGTCTCGTCTGGACCCAACCCTCCTGTTTACTAATCGGCAAACTAGGCCTTACCTAAAAATAGCGACGGCTTTGACTCACTTAATGTTGACGGGTTGACGGTCACAAATACGCGGGTTGACGTCGGAGATGATTGCTTCTCGCCCAAGCCAAACACCACCAACATCTTCGTGCAGAACTTGTTGTGCAACAACACCCATGGGGTTAGCATGGGCAGTATTGGGCAGTATCCAGGGGTAATGGACATCATCGAGCACGCCTACATTGAGAATGTAACCTTGTTGAATGGGCAGGTAAGTCTGCTTGAAGATGATACCCGGTGCGATGTCATTGCTAATAACGGCAGAACGGTGCGCGTCTTAAAGCGTGGGCTGGCCAGGACGTGGGCTATGGGCGAATCAACAACATCACGTACAAAAACATCCGTATTGAGAATACTGACGCCCCGGTGGTCCTGGATCAATGCTATTTTGATATTGAGGCAGCGGAATGTGCCCAGTACCCCTCCCAGGTGAATGTGACCAACATTCTCTTCGAGAATATCTCTGGAACATCGTCCGGCAAGAATGGAAAGGTGGTGGCCGATCTTGTGTGTTCGCCAAATGCGGTGTGCTCGGATATTCAATTGAAGAACATTAATCTGACTAGTCCTGCTGGGAGTCCACCAGAGATTGTCTGTGAAGGGGTTCAAGGAGACATTGGGGTAGAATGTCAGGCTTCAGCCGACTGAAGTGCAGACTAGTCATGCGAAAGATATGAATTTCAGACCAAGTAATATCAAATATCTTTCCATTTCCCCTTGGCTTTCTGATTTCTCCCCTTACCGAACTATGTCTTTCCACTTTCTCTTCCCCATTTTCATGTCGGCTTTGACACGACTCAGTTGCCGTTGGGCCTACTTGGTGAGTGGTCGTTCCCACAAGGTACGTAGCGATAAAAACTCTTCCAATGTTCACGCGATACATACCATGTATAGAAAACTGCCGGAGCCAATGACAATGATAGTAACGCGTTTTTGTCATCAGTCATTTATTAATCCTTGCAATTGGTCGGTTAAGGGTGAGGACCTTGTGCTAGTCGCGAATACAGGTACCTTGCAAGACGTCTTTTTTAGGGCACGGATGGAGTACCTTTGGAGTCGGAATGGAGACCTTGTCTCATAGACCAATCACAAGCACGATGATAAATTATATCTCTATGTATAGCTGTGAACCTTGGGGGTGAGTATCTATACCAGTATATAAATATTTGTACATAGGATCTGGTGATTGAGAGCCTTCTTCTTTTTCTTCTTCTTCTTTTAAATCTTAGCTCCTTTGTGACTTTAGCCCTATGCCACGAGACTACTTAATAACCTGCCAGTATGACGATCAACTCGGGCCCAGAAACTCTCGCCTTTCCTGTGCCCAACAACATCAATGGAGCCAAAGGCTGTCGACAACTTCCAGTCACACTTCTCTCGGGGTTTCTGGTACGACAAGCATCTATAACCCCTTTACGAGTCCCAGGAGGAGGCTAATGATGGTGTAAACAGGGTAGTGGAAAGACAACGCTCCTGGAACATATTCTACAGTCAGACCATGGATTTAAGATTGCTGTCGTTGTTAATGACATGAGCAGGTACGTGCTTGCCACAGTATCACAATGAATACCCCTTCACCAAGAAGGACACATTAGCCCATTCTGACCCATCGTACAGTCTAAACATAGACGCAACCCTCATCAAAAACCACCACGTGTCCCAGACAAAGGAAAACCTCATTCAACTACAAAATGGATGTATCTGCTGCACATTACGCGGGGACTTGTTGGAAGAACTAGCCCGACTTACGAAGCAGGACGACGTGCAGTATGTCGTGATTGAGAGCACAGGGATTAGCGAGCCAATGCAGGTCGCAGAGACCTTCACGGCGGAGTTCAGCGCTGCGATGCTTGAGGCAGACGTTGCTGACGAAGAGGGGAAGAAAATCCTCAACCAGATGTATCTATATCCCACATCCTCTGTGTCTAAAGTCATCGATGAGTGGACTAACCTATCGACAGTGTCGAATTAGGAGGCCTGCATAAACTAGCCAAACTTGACACAACCGTTACCGTCATCGACGCCTTTAACCTTCTTTCCAATTTCGACACAGCGGAGTTTCTCTCTGATCGCTATGGCGGAGAGGTTATTCCTGAAGACGAAAGAACCATTTCTGATCTGATGGTGGATCAGATCGAATTCGCGGACGTAATTATCATCAACAAGGTCGAGACTGTTGACGAGAAAACTCGCGAGAGGATCAGGTCGATTTTAAAGCTCCTTAACCCAGACGCCAAGGTACTCGAAACAAGTTATTCAAAGGTCAATGTCAATGAGATATTGGACACGGGAAGATTCAACTTTCTCAAAGCGGCATCAGGTGCCGGGTGGTTGAGGAGTTTGCACGAAATGACCAAGAGGGAAACTGGCAATGGGGAAAGGCTGGCTCCTGTTCCTGAAACCATTGAGTATGACGCTCGTTAACCCTTTTCCTTCCAATTCATCAAGCCTAACAACTAAGCAGGTACGGCATCAACAATTTCGTGTACAAAGCTCGACGCCCATTCCACCCGCGGCGACTTTTCAGTTTGATACATGACAAATTCATTGTCCTCCAAAATGTCGAAACACAAGGCGATGATGAAGATGAGGAAGAAGATAACGGAAATGAAGCTGAGGACGAGGAAGAGAACGAGGAGGACGACGATGTCGAAATGGAGGACTTTTCCCAGCTAGATCCTCAGGAAATTCTTTCAAACAGACGCTCTCATCCTGTCCTCCGTCCCATTTTACGCTCTAAGGGCTTCTTCTGGCTTGCCACTCGCCCTTACCAATTTGGCGAATGGAGCCAAGCCGGTGGCATGCTCACCATTGGGTGTGGTGGACCTTGGTTCGCGGAGGTACCAGACGAGGCATGGCCGGAAGATGCAGATGTAAGAAAGTCCATTGAGGATGACTTTCAAGGGCCATGGGGAGATCGACGACAAGAAATCGTCTTCATTGGGGAAGGGATTGAAACGGGTGCTATTACGGACTTGCTAAACGAATGCTTGTTGAACGATCGGGAGATGAAAGTATGGGAGGGCATTATGAAGAAGAACAGATTATCTAAAGAAGAGAGGCAGGAAAAGATGATGCAGACTTGGGAAGATGGATGGGAGGAATGGCCTTCCTTGGAGGAAGAGGATGAGCCTGAGCAAGAAAAAGGAAAGCATCGGATCAGTGAGCACTTAGGCCATGGACATTCTCATAATCATAACCACTCCCACAGAATGGGAATAAAAGCTTAGATATAAATAACATTAAGATGCAGCTCAACTGCCCTATATAGCCCTGAAAACAAACCGTATATCGTTACATATCATTAACACATTGCAAGAAAGGCATTATCACCAGTCATCCACCCTACTCATCCTCAGATGCATCCCCTCCACCGGCTTAGTCGTCACAGCACCTGCGATATGAATTTTCTGCTTAGGGTTCTGCATCTCGAACCGGAAACGGCCAACGACACCAGCGACTGCACAACGCAATTCAGCCCGGGCGAAATCCTTTCCGATACATGAGCGCTGTCCGTGGAGAAAAGTAATCTGTGCGAAATTTGTCGACGCTCCGCCGGTATTATTAGTAACAAGCTGACCATTCTTGTCAGTGTCGATCCACCGCTCGGGCCTAAACTCTTCCCCGTCATTGCCCCAGAACTCTGGGCTGCGGTTAATGGCGTATGGGCACAGAAGGATCCGGGTCCCCTTGGGAATGTGTTTCCCAGCTACCACGCTGTCCCGAACAGCTTCACGTATAGTCATGGGGACAGTAGGATACAGACGAAGGACTTCCTGACACACCCCGTTGAGGAGCGGAAGAGTCTCGAGGTCGCTCCAGGTGATAGGATGGTTGCCGGATGGGATGCGCTCACGGATCTCGGTACGAAGGCGCTCCTGGACATCAGGATAAAGGGTGAGAAGATAGCAGGCCCAGGTGAAGGCACTCGCGGTGGTTTCGTGCTGCAAACCATGTTAGTTTCACGTGGCATTGTGCTCAAGATAGGGGCAGACATACCCCAGCAGCTAAGAAGGTTAGCATTTGGTCGATCAACTCGTCGTCTGTGAAGTCGCCGCCCAACATCATGGTACCAAGAATGTCGGCCTCAAGCTCCTTGGCCGTCGCCTTTGTAGCTGTGATGGAAGCCCGCTTCTCATGAACGATGTCTCTACACAGATCGCGCAGAAACCCGGTCTCATCATTGATTACTTTGTTCAAGCGCCAGGGGATGCGACGTGCAAACCATTGTGGCAAAGCAAAATTGACGGCCAAGAAGGCCATTTTCTCCTTGGTCGGTTCTAAGATAGCCAGGAAACTGTCAGCCACTTTATTCTCAGGGTTGTGCAGGGAGCGAAAGTCGCGACCCATGGCGGCTGGCCCGATGATATCCAGTGTAAGCCGACTAGTATGTGTCAGTGAGGTATACTCATCACGATAGCTGAGCGTAAGGATACCTTGCCCAGACACTCATCTCAATCTTTCCCTCCCCGCTCTGCGCATTAGTACCATCCATCGGATTCTGTTTTATCTGTTTCTCCAGCTCATCCATCAAGAGCCCAGTCTTCTCCCACATCAATGAATATAGTGCTCTGATGTTCTTCACATTGAAGGATGGGGTCAAAGCGCGGCGCTGCTTTTTGTGCGCACTGCCCTCTGACAGAATTAGTCCGAACCCTATAATACGGGCGAGGAAGTCGCGCGCCCGCCAGGGCTTTTCAAAATCGTAGGTGTTGGTGCTCATAATGTCGAGCAAGGCCTGGTGATTGGTAGCCAATAGGTAGCTACGATTGACGATATCGCGAAAGTGGATTAGGCCTTCATTGGGAACAGTCTTCATCCACTCCAACGGCAGACGGCCACGGGGATCATCGAAAACAATACGGGCATTGTTGAGATTGCCCTATCTCCGTTAGCTACTTGTCTCCAGACATGGTGATAAGCGGTGTGAGCTACCGAGATTGTTGGAAGATGGCGCAATGGAGTGACAAAATAAGGATAGATCAAGGTGTTCCAGATGGTTAAAAGCACAAGATTGACTCCCACGGAGCTCAGCGTAACAGTACGGAAGGTGAGATCCACGAAGACTGTGCGCTGCAGCAGGAAACCTTCGACGAGAGAAAGAGTAATGAGGGCGAGCATCAAGTCCATGATGGAGTGCAAATCCCTTAGCCGACAGTGAAAACACAGCAGGCTCAGGAGCCCAACAATCTGGGGTAAGGGGAGAGAATTATATTATGGTGTCCACTTAATGATGTAAAGCTAACGCTTCTAAATTGAAAGGCCCCGCGGATCGACATATTGACCTCGGTTGGAGGGGCACATGATAACGCCAGTGCCTAATATCTAGCTTCTACTATTGACTACAAGCCATGGGCCGAAGTGGATGCCTAGTGGATAAGACAAAGCGACACATTCATGTTGAGGCTTCAAGTCATGTCTGAAAGTTATGAATGCAGGACCCATAGCCCTAATTTTGCGACTCCGCTACGTGCGTCATGACCCTGTGATATTTTGGGGTTTTACCATAACGATGACTAGCTCGATTGTCAACTGCACCTCTACGCTATAAGGACATAGACGATCGGCTTGATTCTAGAAAAAGAGCTGCTCCACTCATGGTTCCAGGGTCATGCAGGATGCATAAGACATAAGATGATGCGCTACGCGGGGAGCTCGAAAGGCCGCTGCTCACCATCCATGTGAAGTTGTGAACCCCAACCCCAACAATGATGTGCAGGATAATGTCAGGTAAGGTAATCTTCGCGAACATGGTTCGGTGCCGTTTTGCTCGCGACTCAGGAGTCAGGGATTTATTCTTCGGTGATTTTGTGTTTCTCCACTTGGTACAGATCGGCGTTCGCAACCCTTGCCGGATGGGGCAAAAATCGTCGCACCGAAGGCCCTTGTGAGTACCTCGGTCATTGGTCCTTGGCTGTTGTTATGCTTATATTCAGTATAGTACGTATATATAAACATGTACATATAAGTTATAATGATCCCGAGTACTTCCAAGCGCTGTTCTTGTCAATATTCCGATTTACTAGTTCTGTAACCATGTCTCTCGATCAATCTCTCCAACTTCTTCGCCACTGGGGCCAGACGGCCCTCGAGCACCTCCCCCCTCAGGCACAAGATGTACTGCTTCACCCTTTGGTACCGAAAGCTTTGACAGCGTTTCTGGCTCTAGGCATTATAAGTAAGGCCAACCGCTCGCTGGGCTATTGGGCAGCGAATAACTGGCAACGCGCCAAACCCTGGCAAAATGAGCGCGAGCTGGTCTTGGTCACCGGCGGATGCAGTGGCATTGGCAAGCAAATAATGGAAGATCTCGCAAAGGCTGGGGTTCGAGTAGTGATACTAGATATCCAAGAGCCATCCTTCCAACTGCGTATGTCCCTGACTGCTCGAAGGGGCAATCGAGAGTATTCAAGCTAACAAGCTGTAGCATCCAACGTCGCTTTCTACAAAGCGGATATCACCTCGTCAGAGAACATTCGCAATGTAGCGGAGAAGATCCGAGCAACGCACGGCGATCCCACCGTGCTAGTCAACAATGCGGGCGTCGGACATGACGGTTGCATCCTCGATGAACCGGAGGCCAAGATTCGACAAACCTTCGAGGTCAACACAGTGTCGCATTTCCTGATGGTGCGCGAATTCCTGCCCAGCATGATCAAGCAAAACCATGGACATGTCATTACAATTGCTAGCATGGCTAGTTTTGTGGCGCTAGGTGAAATAGTCGATTACTGTTGCACCAAGGCGAGTGCGTTGGCATTCCACGAGGGATTGGGCCAGGAATTACGGCTCTGGTATAAGGCTCCCAAAGTTCGGACTAGGTATGTTCTCTTCTGTATTTTCTCTTTTTCTTTCTTTGCTTTTCTTCCTCTTTTTGTTTATGTATTCTGAATACATTCGGGGTGCCGGGAGAGGTGCTAATAGTTGCAGTGTCATCCACCCTCACTGGGTCAAGACCCCAATGATTAAGATCTTGACCGACGTGGGTCACCAGTTCAGAGGGCCCATCCTCACGACGGAAATGATATCTGCTGCTGTTGTAAAACAGATCCTCACCCAGAGCAGCGGACAGGTTATTATACCAAGCCACTTTAGTGTGATTAGCCTGATCAGAGCATTCCCTTCCTGGTTGCAGGAGGCTGCTCGCGGAAAGGGGTCAAAAGATCTGAGGGTTTTGCGGGATGTACAGGAGGCTAAGGGCCTGTAAATGAACCCGGGTGTTGAATTAATTTAATGTGTTCATGCTATGTATATTCGAGTAACTTAGACATACCAATACCACCATCTGTATAAAGCATTGGAATTTGCAGTAGCTTTCAGTGTAGTACTCCCAAAACTATAACTGTAGACCGAGTATCCCTCGGGATCATATATATGTCTAAGCCACGGGTGGCATTTTAGCCAGTCAAATGAAATTTCATAGCTAAGATATCTTGTACTATAAAAGTGCGCGTGTTATACAATTAGAAACCAACTATATTACTCCGTAGGCTGATTCATAAGGATGTTCGTTCATGAAGTTGACAGCGTATATAACAGAAATCATAAACATTCAAGTCGTATCTACAGAGTCTCTCTCAACCAGCTCTTGACTCTCTTCCCCTGCTCCGTCTCAGTCTGGTCCCCGATATACAAATTGTAGATCGGGGCGACATGGCCCTCCCGCTGGCCAACACACAACTCCACACCCGGGAAGCCCTCCTGCTCAGGTTAGATAAAGACGTCCCGCTGTTATCGCAGGCTAAAAAAAAGCTTACCTTTAGTTTCTTCACGAAATCCTGGATGATTGGGAAAAGAATCTCGCTTCCTCCGGCACAAACTAAAATCTTCTGCACCGGAAACGTGGAGTACCAGTCTGCTGGCGCAGTAGATAAGTCGGTGTAGTAATCACGCTTGGCGGTACCCAGGTAGGCGCTGGCCCATGGTCCTGCTACTGCAGGCGTGATCAAATCCCCTCGAGAATCGATCTCTTGTCCCGAAAAGTCCGTCTCCATTGATGTCCACGGAGCGATCATGACCGCGCCGCGGAGGTGCTCGGAGAGGTTCACCGGGGCAATAGCAGGGTGGGGATGAGCCAAGTGGGACAAGACGCCGCCGACCAGGTTCCCTCCTGCCGAATCACCACCCAAGAGAATGTGGCCTGGTGAAAATTTGGTCTGCTCAACCACATACCGCAACGCTTCCACGGCCTGGCGAATCTGTGTGGGATATGTTGCATGGGGGGCCAGTGTGTATGTGAGACTGAAAACCGCCAAGGATTTATTGGCACGGCCACTGTCCGCGATTAGGCGAGTGAAGAAACTGAAATAGCCCAAGTTCGCTGGGAGGGCAAATCCACCGCCTGTGGCTGTTAGCATGCATAACAGGGAAAGTATGATGCTTGTCCCGTAGTACAACATACCGTGATACCAAATCAGGACATTATCAGCATTGCGGTCTCCAATCCAGTGGCCCAATGCACCATGGCCCAAGTCTACAGTGTCTGCTACTTTTCTGGACTTGCGCACATACTGATCATAAATCTTATTAGTCGGCGGCATCACATATCTGTGCGGTCAGTGATCGTCACGCCCGATAGACATATTTATAAAAGGGAAGCTACATACTGCATTTGTGCAACGGAGAGTCGACTGGTTGCTTTCCGGAACGCGGCATATCCGACATGTAGGAGCCAGCTCTTGGGATAGGATGATGAACGCCATAATCCCGTGAACATTGCCCACACGACAGTGGCACAAAGTGACACCAGGGCGGGAATAAAGTCAAGTTTCTCCGCGAGGGAAAGGGGGATTGCAGTGTTGAGCATGGTGACTGGATTGCTGCTGGTGGGAGCCTGTCATACCGTCGTATGATCCATGTACCTTGTAGCACAAGCCCTCTCTATATTTATTGCGAGAATACTTCATCGGAAGGGGTAGTAGAGTTTCACTTCATGTCTTCATGTGAGGGATCGCAACGATTACTGGATTGGGTAAGGATAGACCCCACAGACGATCTTCGGCACAGCAGAAATTAGGCTAGAAATCAGATCCTCGGCCTTTTCCCCAGACTGTCGGTTCGGACGATCCCCCTAAAGTCACTGTCACTGCCGAAAGCTTTGAAAATATAATCTCCGCCATCGCCTCTCCTCATTTCTGGAGCTCGCGACGATTTCTCGTTTCGGAAATGGACAACCGAGGCATGTGAGCCATTTGGCAGATGTCTCCTACCGCATATCCAGAGCATATAAATCGGACCACAGAGCTCGTATGGATATCCCTGCCACCTTAAAGCACCTTGTCGCTATGGAGCAATCCTATGATGTTATTATCATTGGTGCCGGCATCTCCGGCATCAACACCGCCTACCGCTTGCAGTCTCAGAGCCCTAAGCTTCGCTATACGATCCTCGAAGCCCGTAACAACCTGGGTGGCACCTGGGATCTCTTCAAATATCCTGGAATTCGTTCGGACTCGGATCTCTTTACTTTCGGATTTTCATGGCACCCATGGGACCATGGGAACCCCATCGCCGATGGACCCTCCATCGTCAAATACATAGACAACGCCGCTGAGACCCACGGCATCAAGAAGCACATCCGCTTCGAACATCGCCTTTTAGGTGCCGACTGGTCTTCGGCAGAGAACACCTGGTCACTAAGTGTTGAACATGAGGGACAGTCCAAGTCATTCTCGGCCCGGTTTATCGTATTTGGCACCGGCTATTACGACTACCACACGCCTCTGCAAGCCGAGATCCCTGGGCTGGATCAATTTCAGGGGCAGATCATCCACCCACAGTTCTGGCCCGAGGACCTGGACTATAGCGACAAGAAAGTTGTTATCATTGGTAGTGGTGCCACCGCTGTAACTCTGCTTCCCAACCTGGCCCAGAAGGCCAAGCATGTTACCATGCTCCAGCGGAGTCCTACCTATATTCTTTCCCTCCCGAACCGGCACCGTTCGTGGTTGAGCTATATTCTCCCAGCGGCTCTCGATCGCAAAATACAGCGTCTGAACTGGCTGCTTAGCTCGCGCTTTTTCTTCCTGTTCTGTCAAACCTTCCCGACCCTTGCCCGGTTCATCCTCCGCCTGTCCGTCTCCCGCCAGTTGCCCTCCCACGTTCCACACGACCCGCACTTCCACCCACGATACAACCCATGGGATCAACGTCTTTGCATATGCCCTGATGGTGACTTCTTTAAGAGTTTGCATACCGGTCGCGCAGAGGTGAAGACCGACACAATCCGCGAGGTCACGGCATCCGGGGTCGTCCTCAACTCTGGAGAGAAGCTGGACGCGGATATAATCATTACAGCCACCGGATTGAAACTGCAGATCGCGGGCGGAGCCTCGGTCACTGTTGACGGAATTCCTCAATATGTTTCCGAGAAGTATATCTGGCACGGAATCATGTTGCAAGACGTTCCCAATGCCGCCTTTGTCATCGGCTATACCAACGCCTCCTGGACTTTGGGCGCCGACGCAACCGCGCAATTTCTTTGCCGATTTCTCCAAGAGTTGGAGAAACGAGGCGTCAAGGCAGCCGTGCCACGGTTAAGCCCCGCCACGGCCAAAGAGATGCAACCGCGCCGGTTGTTGAACCTCAATTCTACCTACGTGACCAAGGCAGAGCGGGACCTACCCAAGGCAGCCGACAGAGGACCATGGCTGCCAAGAGATAATTATCTCGATGACATCAAGTTTGCAAAGAAAGGCCGAATCGATGAGGACATGGAGTTTTTGGGTGAGAAGAAATTGCAGTAAATGTATATATAGATATCTATTCGAGTTAGATGTTGTGATTCTTCACGTTCATAGTCATGTCTTACGGATGCCGAAATGTCATTTCCTTTCTTCTACGTGAATATTTGTCCTCAAAGATCTAGAAATGAACACAAACAAGTTCTGTTTCAAGTGAAACCTTGTATGTCAATCGTAACCTCTCCCTACAACAGAGCTTCTACATATCAAGAGCAAAGGTCAAAGCTCCCTGACCTCCTGGCATATGACGGCCGACTGAGATAACTTTTGGTTTATCCTCTGGATGAAACGGTTACACTCGTGGATCCTAGGGCGCCACGGCTGTTGAGGAAGAAATGCCTCACCTGCCTGAGACAGGGCATGGATCTAACGTTGACCCTGAGAATGGTGCCTAAGGTCTATCCTAAAGCTTGCAACGGAACTGGAAGGGGAGCTAGGGCCTCTAGCCCCGCGTTTGCATCTGACGCCCAAGCTCCCAATCCATGGGAATCATAGTTTAGAATTGGCTTGGGGACCTGACATAAGACGCTTACCGTGGGACGGCAACCCGCCCATAACCACTTACATCACAACGAAGTCACCTCGGAGCACCGCGAGGTCTGGTCTACAATAACAATAGGCACTTTCCAGAGTCTTCCAGGCGACGTTACCTTGATGACTGGGGAATCTCACCGAACTTGCCTTCCTCCTGTTGTCGGTAATGTAACTTTGCTGGCACGCTGGACGGTTGAAGAAGCACCACCCAAGGGTCGTTATTGAACTCTTCTCTGACCGGCAGTTTTAAAGAGAGAGAAAAGAAAGACGCAGAGTCAACGAATCCAATCGTTGACCGTTTGGCTTCGACCCAAAGAACCAACCCGCTAGGTTCCTGCGGGAGTCCCATGCCCAGCCCTATAAAAGGCAATAGGTCACTGCGTTAGATTTTGTGTTCCGGCCCACAACAAGGTGATCCCAGCGTTGATCCAGCGATATAAGCAGCATTCCTGTATGGACCATGGTTCCCATGGTATACATGACAGATTTTCTTGGGATGGGGAAAGCCGCCAATCAGGTATCAATAGCTGGTAAGCGCTTCTGCACCCCGCCGAATCAATTCTTGTCAGCTTGTCACGAATAACCTCATCGAACAGGTACCTCAGAAGCCAATATCACGGGTATGAAATCTAAAATGAGGGAGTCATGGCTTCCCTGAACATGATTGCGTTCAAATCAACCACTGGCAATCTCCTATTCGCTCGAAAGATGACATCAGAATAAGTAAAGGTGGTGCGACATGGGTCGGGTTGAATGTCTCTGCCTTCTAATACGAAAGGCATAAATTTGCTTTATTTCGGCTGATATGGATGAGATGCAGCTGCCAATCACACATATACGCCCCTTCCACATGTACATCTTCACTGCCTCTGTGATGCATATATCATGCTCATGAACTTGAGCAATCTCCTCCAAATAACACTAGTGGCGTTCGTTCTCTACACTGAACAATATGGCTTCAATCACCGTGGTACAGCCACAGTTTCTATGGGACCTAGCTCCTACTTTCCCTCAGCTATCATCATGCTTCAAACACCCCACAAATGAGCGGCAACAGCTGAGCTGGGAAAACATCGATCCGTATGAGGCATGGCCCAAATATGGCGACGCGACCCCCTATGCCATGTGCAATACCGGCCAGTCAAACCTTGCACGCTCACAGCCTGTCCTGAATGCCATGTCTCTAACGGAAGCTACTTTACCTATCCAGAAAACCACCCAGCCGATCAATGGCGAGCTCAAGGGAAGTGCACAAAACACGGCCGTCTCAAAGCCAGATGCAAAGGAGGCTTCAAACACATTCACGAAGCACGGCAGGATAAACAAAGATTGGAAGGCAAGACGAGACAAGATCCTGCAGCGTAACCGCCAAGCTGCCAAACGGTGCCGTCAGCGAAAAAAGCTCGTAGTAGAAGAGATCGAGTCCCTTGCCGATGCGCATGCCTGGCGGAACAACGAGCTTCGGATGCAAATTGAACAACTGCGTTATGAGATTCTGGACCTCCACAGTGAGATACTGAAGCACGCACAGTGCGATGATGAGCCAATCAAGCGATATCTTGCGCGGAGGGTTAGAAAAATTTCGGGGGAACCTATTGTCGACTCCGCTAGTTCTCAGCCGATAGACCCGCGGCTGTCTTTACCTTCCTTCGCATCACGACCTAAGCAACACTCGGCAACTAAAACTACTGTATACCCAGATGATGATGCCTCACAGTATGACTCGCAGGGCTTCGGTGGTGAAATTCTGCCCTGTCACCATTCAGCCTCAACTTCAGCTTCTTCGGATGGGCAGACTGTGGACCACACTTTGTTCGAGATGATTAGCTACTAGGTGTATTGCCGTCATCAGATAATGGGGTTCCGAGATGCTCTTGTATGATTCGCCCCATGATCACAAGTACCTCTTGATACATAGGATCTCTTGATATGTATGTCAATATTGGCCGTTGGACAGAAAGACACAGAGACTGAGAAGAGATATAAGAAGAACGGAGGAGCCTTACATGGTCTTGCCTACGCTGGTATGGTTTCGAATCAAGGCCTGTGCAAGGTGGAGGGAGTGAATAGGATCTGGAACACCGACCATTATAGCATTGGCTTTCAATAGTGTACAAAAAAAAGTTATGAGATTTTCTTAAACGTCCATTGAGTAAAGGTCGCCCTGGTAGGATCCAAGGATAATCGGATACATCTGTGTAGGTCCTGCTTCTCGAAATTTATATCATGGGATTTCATAGGACACTAACAATATCTTGTCTATTACACACGAATAGGTGGGCCCTCTCTTGGTCTCTCTGCCTTCGGATTTCACAGAATCGAACATATATACTGAATATGACAGCGCCACATCACCAATACCACGTACCAATTCCTCCTCTTCATCGGGACATGATGATCACCGCCAAACATCGCTCTGCACAGCACTTTTCACCCCGCAAGTCGAAGGAACGGTATATTTCCGGTTGGGGTCACTCTCCCACGTAACCGCCCCGTTCTGAACGCGAATAAACTTATACTCGAACGACTGTCCAGCAGGCAAGTTTATTGTTCCCGTCCACAAGGGGTTGTCAGTAGTGTAGCTGTCCGCGTTCAATGCGGTCGCGCTGCTAGGATTCCAGCTCCCGAGCTGAGAGATCGACCCGACGATCTTGATAGACTCACCGTAGACCGTAGTAGCTTTCACCGCGAAGGTCACCGACACAGTCGTCGGCACCTGGCAGGGGCTGTCTGGCGCGCCTGGGTATCCGCTAATGGTCGGCCAGGATGTGATAACCACGCTGCTGTAGGTGCCCGAGGCGGAAGTCGTAGAGCAAGCTGACGGAATGCTGGTGGCAGCGGTCTCGCCCCATGGTGCAGGAACGACCGCGTTTCGTCGGTTGTTGGCCGTGAGAAGTGCAGCGTACGACCAGGTAAGATCCCGGGCGGAGGTCTGACTCCCGTCCGTCTTGGTATATTGCTCGGCCATGGAGCCGGTGGATGCAGCGTAGGTTTGCTGCGGTCATTAGCAACCCTAACCATTAACGAGAGTGAAGAGGGAACTTGACGTACGACGATCTGCACGTATCCGTCTGCATAGGCCTTGACGGCTGAGACGATATCCTTATACACCGTCGTGGACGATGCGTAGGTCCCTGTCGCGGCAGAACTGTAAAGAGCTTTGAAGAATGGCAAAGAAACGTCCGTGATGGCCAATGATCCAATTTTATCCCACTGGTACAACGCGTCATACAACTGCTCTGCGGCGGCCAGGGTGGTCAGGAACCAAGGATTCCCGTTGTAATAGCTGTCTTCGGGGTAGCGACCAACAGCAACAGCTTGATTCTCAGCACGACCGGAGTTGATGGCATAGATTGATCGGAACGAGTCCGTTACTACCTTATGGTTGGCCAAGGCTCGCGCCGAACAGGGCTGGAAGGTAGCATCATCACACGTCGCTTGAGGATCGAACGTGTGGATACTACCCAGGACAGTGTTGATGTCTTTGCCCGATCGCCCGCCACCGAAATTGGCCTGGATGTAACTCCCGGTCCAGAAGGATTGTAAATAACATCGGACTTGGGGCGCTTGCGAGTCACAATAGGGGCACGAGGAACCGACAGTCTTTGCGAAGGTGCTACCTTCTACCAAAGCGCGATGAGAAACTGCAACAGTAAAGAATGATGTGCCTTGGACTTCCTCCCAGAGATCTGTGGAAGTTAGCTACTGATAGCTGCGGGCCATTTCTCTAGAAGCTCACCGAACCCGGATTGGCTCCAATACTGAGCCACATAGGATAGATCATTCCTAACAACAGGCCATACCAGGTCCGTCGCTATGCTTGTATGACCATTTTCCTATAAGGTAAGCTACGCCCATTCTGAAAGACGGATGGAACTTACAACTAGCCATTCTCCAAACGAGATCATAGCGGTCGCGCGCAAAGCTGGTCCGTCACGCTGCGGCCGACCCCATGCGCCGGTAAATGCTGTCTCGTCGACATTGAACTTAGGCTCGCCCAGACCCCCACTGGAAAGAGCACCAGAAGGGTTTGAGATGCCTTGGATCCGAGCCTGGGAGCTAATGAACTCCTCGATGATAGGGAGAAGATCGGCATCTCCGCCTCTGAACAGATCGACCAGGGTTTTCATGACGAGACCCGAGTCACGGGTCCAGGTATAGAAATCTACGGCCAGTAAGTCAAATGAAGGATTGCAAAAGGCCAGAGCACGTACAATCTGGGTCACTTTTGCTAGGGCTGGCAATCACCACCCCTGGACTTGCGCCCTGCGCCGACTGGCCATCTGCGCCGATATTATTCAAGATTGCCTGGCGGGAAAAATTTGCTTCTGTGCTCAGCCAGGTATCTAGACCAGTCGCCTGTCTAAGGACAGGTTGGACCGCGAGAACTGAGGATCCGAGGGCTAAGGCCCGGAGACAAGAGGAGAAAGACACCATCTTGCTTCGACTTCGTTTGCGGATGTGAAAATAATCCTATAGCTGGGACGATGAACCACGATGCGTTTTATAATAACCCGAGTATTGTAGCGGCGGAAGGGTTCGGCTCGTTGGTGGTTCAAAACATCTTTGACTGACCTGAAGCACAATTAGAGGTGCGGAGCGTCAGCCAATACTGAGAGCAGCCACCAGGTTAAATTTCCGGAAGTCATTCTGCAAGCCAAGACTAGTTGACTATTTTCTCATAGTCATGCAGCTGGCTGGAGCCAAGACGCCACCACTTCCAATCACACTGCTTGTTTCAAGACATGAGGATGCAGCCACAAATTGATTTCGCCCGTGAATTCGCCGTCCCCTGTCTGAAGAACATCTATAGTGAGTTAGGCGAAGGCCTAGATCATGGGTAGACCATGATATAGTAATTGTGGTCCGGTCTCGCAATCTCCTTGCATACTCACATTACCAGTCGCCTCAAGACATTACTACTTTCCCTACAGAATCCACGACGTAGATACCTGGTTGTACATCCCACACAAACTACAACGATATATAAGTCTGAACATCCATCGAGGCTTAATCAAGATCGATTTTCAGTTTTGAAGACCTACATTTGGTGGTGGTGGCATTTCTCAAATTGATTTGCGATCGAAAGCAATTCCCACCTAGGGCTACTTGAGAGAACAACTTTGCTTTAGCGTAGGCTCTTCTATCCTTCGTCAGGCGATATAAAGTCACGCCTTCCGGTCTTACTTGGCAATATCTGAAGCTATAATAGTCAGGATACCTAGACATTCTACCATTCTAGTGTTATATGTATGCATTTACACTCGACAGTGTTTCCGACGCCCGATAAATCGACCCCAAAAGAGAGAGAAACACCATTCTTAGAGTGCCAACTTATTGCCCCGCGGTTTGTACAACTTCTTTTCCTTGCATGCTGAGATACTATCGAGATGTTCCCATTCTACTAGCTAACCTGTGTCCCTCGAAACGTTTATTTACCGGGGACCTGGACCCGTATCTAGAAGAGTAACCTCTATCTCAACCTCCACAACCTAAGAGAGGAAGGAAAATACACAGTAATAGAAATAGAGCAGCTACAGAATTCTAGTTGAATCTATTCTGTGGTGGCGCACGAGTCACGCGTGACGAGTTTCCTGTCGCCTCAAAGATTACGGGAAATTGCAATTTCTTTAGGTTTAATCGGAACTAAATGGAAGACTCTCACATTCCTGGAAGAGGTTAATCATAAATAGCTCATACTTGATTCAGTCCTCGTTTTAATTAAGAGAACCGGAGCGGCTCCAGATGTAATTCTATTCCTAAAGTGACTCATATATGCTTTTCTTTTCTGTATTCAACTCGAGACTATCTTCTTTTTACCGTCCCAGATCACCCATATAGAAATCGATGTACCATCTCATGTACAGTAGCTTATACACTATGGCCCCGTAGGCGCTGTGTGCACTGAGGATGAAAGCTGGCACATAAACGGTTGGGCCCGTTGATAGAGCCTACACGGCTCAACCTTACGGTGTGGCTCATTACTAGTATACTGGGAACCTATAGGCATCGAGAACAATGAAGTTGCTAACTTTCTCTATCCACTACCTCTACTAAAGCATTACAACTTCGCCCGGTTAGTGGGAAAGCCCCAAGGTTACCAGTAATATTGAATGCGTCTTGATCATTCCTTAATGCTAGATTTCGAAATCGACTCGACCCTGTATATATTCCGTTTCTGGGGTAGATGCTCAAACTAAAAGGCCCTGATGTTGATAGACACGCAATTTCATCTCTGGTTTGCAGGACTACCTTACCGATGAATCTGACATCGGGCCATCATCGCTCTATAATTCCTGGTAGTGCTACTATCTGTCCCTATGATATGGTAGCGGTGCATACTTCCAATTAAAACCATGCATTTAAGAAAACCGGTACTCTGGCCCCGTCATGTTTAGGTACTAGAGCATATCTTCTGTTATGTGTATGAACCCGAGTCGGTAAGGCATTAATCGGTCATAGCAACAACGAATATTCGCCAAGCTGACTAAGTTAGCAAAGTATATTAAGTCCAATATTTACATGTTGGCCACATGTCAAGCACGGCCCGATCCGGATGTTGTAGCATGGCTGTGGCAATGCAGAGACCACAGATATTGGCGGCTGTTTGAGAATGGCTCTGCAGTCCGATATCACACTCGGCCAGTAGCCAGAGGAGCCAAGGTTCATTAAGAGTGAGGGGTTACATTGGCGGTGGGGATGACCTATCCCACCTGTTCTAACTTTCGAGTTGGTTACGCTGAGCAGATGCCAAGCGCAAGAGACCTTGGGGGTTTAACAGTGGGGAGGTAAGATATCCTGCCAACAAAAAGAGAAGGCAAAGAGAGGGGATACAAATATACATGGTACCATTCACCCATGTTCCTCTAATATACACACTGTCTGTTATTGGTAAAATGCCAATGCCGTCAACTGATCTTTTGTTAGATCATCCATACGCAACGCAGAGTGGCATCAGACTCCAAAGTATGTTTACCGGAGTCTCCGGATAGTTCTCAATTATCACAAGCATCTATAACTCCTTGCCCAGTCGGCTATTCGGTCAATGTAAGGATGCCCGATTGACTAATCAGAACAATTGGGAGGGCGTAGGGTTTGCGCTACAAGCTAGGCAGAGCCATAAATATGCCTAGCTCATGATATGCTTGCCTCATTGAGTTTCATCTCCGAAGAGAAAGTTCCAATCTCTTGGCAGTTCCTGAAGAGATGGTGGATCCTCTGAGTCAGGGTCTTAACGGTGAGGTATTATGCCGCATCGCGCCCAGCCCTAATTCATTGGTTTCCCCGCACTATCATCCACTCCCCCGCGTTCTTTGAGGTTGACAATCTGCAACCCACAATGATCGCTCGCCAGTCATTTAGTATTACGGATGATCTGCTGACTTCTTCAGTTGGTACCATGACTGCTATCTGACTGCTCACCGTCCACCAGCCTCGGTTCACATGGAGATCGACTTGGGCTTCGTTGAAATCGACAGAAATAAACTTCCACCTTCTCGACGAATCCTTGTCCATGTGCCTCGTGGTCTCTTTACTAGGGCAGACTAGTTGCTACTATGGGCACTGCTCCGTCTGCCTCACCGCTAACAATGGCGACTTACGCGGGGTTCCAGCGTCGTATTTTGCGATCTATATACGATGGTGTACATTCGTTTGCCGAGGGGATGCCAAGGGTTCATTATCAATCCTGAAGGAAGATAGAGCCTTGGGAGAGAGATGGTGATTTTTCAATGATACTAAAATCTTAGACTGGTATACATCTATAAAAAGACCGTTCTTCCCGGCCTCGATAAATGCTAATCAAGGCCACCAACATGATCCTCAAGCCCACCTTACTCTTTCTTTTGTCTCTTCCCACCGCACTGGCAGCTCCGGCCAAGAGGGACTCCCCCACGGTGACTATCTCCTCCCCCTCAGCCACAATAGTGGGGAGCTCTGGTAATGTGGAGAGCTTCAATGGCATTCCTTTTGCGCAGCAGCCAACGGGCTCTTTGCGCCTAAAGCCACCCCAGGCTCTAGAATCTCCTCTAGGGACATTCAAGGCTACTGGGGCCGCTAAAGCCTGTCCACAATTCTTTTTCACCACGGATACCTCCCAGTTTCCGAGCTCAGTGCTCGGTCAACTCATCAATATTCCGCTCTTCCAAAAGATCACCAATGCCGGGGAAGACTGTTTGACTCTCAACGTTCGTCGGCCGGCAGGAACAACCCCAGAAAGTAAGCTACCCGTGCTGGTATGGATTTTCGGCGGTGGGTTCGAGCTTGGATCATCAGCTATGTACGATGGGGCGCCCTTAGTCTCTAGTTCAATAGATTTGGACATGCCAATTGTCTTCGTGGCCATTAATTATCGTGTTGGTGGGTTTGGTTTCCTGCCCGGAAAGGAGATCCTCGAAGACGGTTCTGCCAATTTGGGTCTCCGGGACCAGCGCCTCGCCCTGGAGTGGATCGCCGATAACATCGAGGCCTTCGGTGGTGATCCAGAGAAGGTAACCATCTGGGGTGAATCGGCGGGATCCATCTCCGTCTTTGACCAGATGATGCTGTATGATGGAGACCACACCTACAAGGGCAAGCCGCTGTTCCACGGCGCAATCATGAACTCCGGGTCGGCAGTTCCCGCCGATCCAGTCGATGGAGTCAAGGGGCAAGCCGTCTATGATGCTGTCGTGGCCAGTGCAGGTTGCTCTGATGCTTCAAATACCCTTCAATGCCTGCGAGCGCTCGATTACACGGACTATCTCAACGCCGCCAACTCCGTCCCTGGGATATTAAGCTACCACTCCGTGGCCTTATCGTACCTCCCTCGCCCGGATGGAAAGGTTCTCACCGATAGCCCAGAAGTCCTCGGCAAGGCAGGCAAGTACGCCTCGGTGCCTTTCATCATCGGCGATCAAGAAGACGAGGGTACGATATTTGCCCTGTTCCAGGCCAACATCACCACCACGGACGACCTCGTCGACTACCTATCCAAGTACTTCTTCTACGGCGCCTCACAGGACCAGCTCCAAGAGCTCGTGGGCACATATCAAACGATCACGGAGGACGGTTCTCCATTCCGAACAGGCATACTCAATAACTGGTATCCGCAGTTCAAGCGACTCGCCGCAATCCTGGGCGACTTGACATTTACCCTCACCCGGCGTGTTGTCCTGCAGATGGCAAATGACATCAAACCTGACGTTCCCAACTGGTCATACCTCTCCTCGTATGATTACCTCACCCCAGTCCTGGGGACCTTCCACGGCAGTGATCTCCTACAGGTCTTCTACGGTATCCTGCCCAACTACGCATCCAGGTCGACACATACCTACTACTTCAGTTTCGTGTACGACCAGGATCCAAATTCAAGAAGAGGCGACTATATTGAGTGGCCGCAGTGGAAGGAGGACAAGCAGCTGATGAACTTCCTTGCGAATTCGGGAAAATTACTGAAGGATGATTTCCGGTCCGATACGTATGAGTTTATCAGTAAGAATGTGGCCTCGTTCCATATCTAGTGGATGGTCGTACTTAGTTTGACGCTATGCTAATGATGATGAGTTATGTATATATGAGTATAATGGTAATACCCGGAACCCGCTTGCTTAGTTGGTTCTTGGTAATTGAAGCATTGATGCTACATGACAGGCCTTAGAAAATAAAGGTAAAAGCAGTCATAACCTGCCATTGAACCTTAGCTTAAACATCTTTAAAATAACTATATCGAGCACCATATGTGGAGAGGTTAGTGGATTAGACTTGTTAGTAGTGACAGCACGTTAGCGCTCGAAGAGAGATCTACGAGACTACTATATTTACTTTGGATTATCGCCTTCTTACCATATCTACACTGGTAGGGTCGACGCTTACATATATTGAGATAACCTAAGTCGATGATGCTTTTTAAAGCACGACATAAATACGGTGCTATGATATTTCCTTCGTAACAAATTAACTTCTAATTCCTGTTAGGTAGCCCGCTTGCAAATGCAGCTTGAACAATATATGGTATCACAAGTTAACCTCTATGTACAAGGCCATCAATCTATACATTACAATAATTTTTGTGTCCTCATGATCATCGGAATCAAGCCCACGCCGACCAGCTCAATCCATCCCGGTACTGCAGCCCAACCAGCGGGCCCTCGTTGGAAAGAAGATATCCGTCCAGGCAATGATCATACGATACTTTAGGTTGCTCCTGGTAGAAATTATCGAATTGTGGATGAAGCGCGTCTTTCAGGCTCTGCACAGAGCCGTCAGGGTGGATTACCTTCCACGGCTCGATACAGGTGGGACCCTGGCAGGTCTTCAGAACGAGAAGTAGAGCATCAAGACGAGTGATAACTGCCTGCAGGGGCCGCCCGAGGAGCTGGGAGGTAGTGTTCCTGGGTGTGTAAATGTTGTTGATTTGGTAAGGGTCGGCCTGGGCTCATTAGTATGTTTCACTGAGATGGATGAGTTGCAGCGACGTACTGTTAGGTCGTAGAGCTCGTGCTCGCCGTGACACCATACGGAGTAGTAAAGATTATATCCCTCGCCGAGAATACGGACAGACTTGTAGGTATTGTTCGGCATGCTTGCATCCCCGTCCGGACCTGTAGGTGACTCGATTAGCACGCATTAATGGTGTAACTAGTCAGCAGGAAATGCCTTACCGATCTTGGAAAAGTCACCCTCCAGAACGGCGGTGCCCCAGAATTCCACAGTAACATGCTCATGGGAAATTGAAGCCGACTGTCTCTTGATCGGCAATGGCGTGCCGTCGAAATCGTCGCGCAGTGGCAGACCGGCTAATTCAAAGAAAGTTGGGACCAGGTCGATGTGTGTCGAAACGCTGTCCTCGGTCTTTCCCTCGGGAATTCCTGGGCCTCGAATGAAGAACGGGACTCGGATGTCTTCTTCAAAACCAGTAGTTTTGCCTGGGGGCATACGGTGCTGACCGATGTGGAATCCGTTGTCGGAAGTGTAGATGATGTAGGTGTTGTCAATCTCACCACTTTCCTCAAGACGAGAGACCAGTTTCTCGACCAGTTCGTCAACTCCTTGCAGGGCACGCAGTCGCTGGCGATAATAATGGTCTTCGTAGTCAATCACGGTTTGGTTCTGCAGCGCAAGGTTGGATACCCAGCTAACTCCGGTGCGCTGGAATTGTCAGTGAGCCCCTTCCTCGGTTCAGAAAGAGTAGACTTACGTTGAGCGGGTTGAAGCTCGGAGTCCGGGGTACCTTGACGCCCTGGAACAAGTGCCGATGGCGAGGCGCAGGGATCGGCTCAGACATGATGCTTGCAGCAGTGCCCATCGTGTTCGGATCAATGTTCGAATGGGGAGCAACCGGCGAAACAGCCACGAAAAAGGGTCGGTCACTCTCCAGGGCTTCGTCCAGGAGTCCCAGAGCCTTCTCAGTGATCACATCGGTCGTGTAATGACCGGCATAGTTTTTGGGGGGTTCGCGATTACGCTGGTAGGTGGAGTTGTAGTAAGAGTAGGTGTGCGGGTCGAGAAGGAAGTCTGATCCGTTGAAGCCCTTGGGAAACGGCTTATTGTAGGTACTGAGACTGTGGGCGTTCATGAGCTTTCCGGTGTAATAGGTGTTGTAGCCGGCATCCTGGAACCACACGGGGAACCAATTGTCATTGAAGCCTTGCGAGATGAACTTGGGATATCCGCCTATTACAGTTAGTCTACTCAGCATGCGATGGGATGAATAGTCACGTACCCCAGGGTGGCCTCACATCCGTCACATTGGTATTATGAGCCTGACGTCCTGTCCACAGACTGACCCGCGAGGGACAGCATAGAGCCGTGGTGACAAAGTGATTTGCGAAGTCGGTGCCCTTCTCCTTGATTAGACTCAGGATATGCGGGGTGTATGCAGTCGAGTTCAATTGGAGATCCTGGTCATCAGTCATAATGAAAAGGAAATTGGGCTTCTTGGCGACATTTCTCTGCAATATCTGTTGCTGCGGGAGAGCCTCTGAAACCGCCAGAAGGCCCGACAGGGCCACAATGCTTGAGAGCTTCATGATGGCTGACTGAAGTTGTAGCTGGCATGGGGAAGCTGTCTAGGATCTGCAGCTGGGCTCCGTAGATATATCAATCAGCTCAAATGCGGGGGAACAGCTCATGAGTCCACGATTGCGGTTGCGATTGCGATTGCGGGCGACGGGATGATGCCATCCAACGGTTTGCCGAGCTTTTGCGAGCGCCGCGCGTCTAGGGACAAACAGATACTGGAGTGAAGCGAATCCAGGGGTGCAATTGACGTGCCGTATTGGGTAAATTAGAGTTCAGACCCACCAGGTTCGGCTGTAGCTATCGGGATGAGATCTCAAAAGCTGGTGCAGGTGCCAGGTGCAGTTGGTTGCCCATTGGATATCGACCATGACTCTGGACAAGTATATTCTCACCAGGTGATGATGCTTCAAGAGCTTCATTTTAGCGGATATGGCATCATGATCGTCCAATAAAGGAGGGGGGGTCAATTGATGATCGTCTTACTTTTCGGCCGGATATGAATTTATTCATGGAAATGTATTTCCACCGAGTTAGGGTTGTCAAATGTCACGTCTCACATCCGACCAGTCCCTACAACCTTAATGCTTGTCATTCTCAATCTGCAAGGACGATAAGCTTGAATATCTCCAGATTCAACTAATTGACAGAATAAACCCGAGAGTCCACTGTTCTCCTACAGAGAAGGTTGTTGAATAAACTAAAAGCTCCTTTACCCCACAGTGGAGATTCCGCTTCAGATTACGTGCTTGGCTCTAAGATGAGCTCATCCTGTAGAACATCTTTTTTTCTGGTCTTTAATCGTGGAAATACTTGCAGATGGTATGATGCTCATGGCAGACCGGGCATTCACTCAGGGAAATACAGTGCGTATATTGTACAATCTCGAAGTGGAAATCAGTAGCGCTTAGGGTCTGTCAAGCTCATCGAACCTTTTGGGGAAACCAAAACATTAATTTGACTACTCACGACCGTCCTTCCTTTTTTCCCTTTTTTTTTTTTTTTTTTTTTTTCTTCTTCGAGATCGTGTGTTATTATTTTATACATACCACCATTGTTTGGGTACTACCCAGCCCATAAATAAACCATGCCGTCTCCCTTTGGATGCGGCGGGTGAAGACAGAAACTACGAGTTACTAGACCCCCAACATATGCACGGTTAAGAGATACGGATAACGGGGAAGGATCATAATCAAAGTTGAGAGGCGTCAATGCACCGAGCATAATCGATTAGGTTACATAACTAGCATCACATTACATCTCCACGTAACAGGGTATCTGGCGCACCGGTCCGTCCGTTTACTTCCGGGCATTCTCCTCGTCCAAACTCACGCCATTCTTTTCGGTATATTTGCTCTGCGGCAGGTTGTTCAACTCGTCTTCCCTCCGATCCAGCTTGTAGTTGCTCAACCAGAATCCAATGGCACCGACAAAGGCTAGGATTGTCACCACCATATAGTTATACACCAGCAAGGGATCCTTAGACAAGCCGACAAAGGCCTGGCCGATGGCGGAGGAGAAGGCGTTCATGAAGAGTGCAACGGCCTGTACGATCGACCGCATGTTCTTGGGGGCCTTGGTGAAGGCATACTCGAGGGAGGTGATGGAGGCAAAGATCTCGGAGATACCACCGAGGATGTAGATAATTGCCTGGGTCCAGACGGAGATGGGCGAATACTTTCCATATTCATCGAGACAGTAGTTGGCCTCTTTGCCGCAAGGGCCTTTCACGTAAATGTAGTGTTGGATCACCGTGGCGGCGATCATGGAGCAGCCGGCAACCACGAACCCACACGTGATTCTCTTAATAGGCGTAAAGTTGAATCCCAGGTGTCGCAGGCCAGGGTAGATGACCCGATCAAAAATAGGAATGCATATAATCAAGGCAAGGGGGTTGAGGTTATTGATGATGTCGTTGGGGACACCACCGAGGTGCATGGTGGCCGCTTGGGATGTCAAGTTGTTTAACATCTGGTTGTATGCGAGCCCTGGGCAACTCTACATTAGTATGGGTGAAAGATAGAGACAATGGGGGGAAAGACATACAGAACAGAGGGTACCACAGGAACACTTTGCACGCTTTCAGCCCACGAGCAACCTCGTCGACCCATTCGTCGTCGAAGGTCATCCACTGAGGACGATTAGGACCCAAAGCACTCGGCTTGACTGGTTCCCAGAATGGCTTGTCATTGCGTTTGAACCTAGTTTATCAGTATACTTTAGGCCAGACAGGACACGTTGGGACACCTACAGCCGAACCGGGTTCAGCGACCACCGCCCCTTCATCGCCAGCTTCCAGAGCCGGAACGCCTGTGTGTAGACGGAGCCTTGTGGTTTCACCCGGTAGTACTTGTTCCGGCAGAGGAACAACACCGTCGGGCACCACAGAAACAAGCATGTCGGCAGGAAGTACGAGAGCCAAAACCCAACATATCTCTCGGCATAGACCATGCTCACCTGGCCGGTGATGGAACCAATGTTGACAGTCAAGTAGTAGTACAGGTAGATCCGCTGGACGGTGATGGCTGGGTCCACGATCACCCGTTCCCCGGAGGCAAGGGTCTTGATGTATGGATATTCCTCGCGATACTGCTCGGCGATGAGGGGTGAAATGTTCGATCTGATTTGCATAAGTATCTAGAATCTCAATATGACGAGGAGGATTGGGTGAGGCCTTACTTGAAACCGCCCGTTCCCACGCCCATGATGATCAGACCGATCGAAAAACAGGCGATCGCGCCCTGGGGGTGGGAGATCACGCTGGGAATGGCGGAGATGACCAGAATCAAATGGCCAAGCAAAGCGGCAGCGATGGAGTACATGATGGTGCGGAATCGACCCAAGTATTGATCGGCCACGAATGCGCCGGCCGTGGGCATGATGTAGGACCAGAAGGAATTGACTAGACGTTCAGGACCCACTCTTTCCCTCGAAAAGGACATGCGACTTACACAAGGTCAAACCAGTGGAGGCCTGTTGGCCCATGTTCAACGCTCCCGGCACTCGTGAACTATCATAGGTCGCACCGGTGGAGGAGCCTGCCGGCATGGGACGCTGGATAAAGTTGACGACTAATGCATGTCAGCACGGGATCTCAAGGATGGATGTGCCAGCGCAGAGAGACACACAAACGGCTGTGGTTCCATAGTAGGAGAATCGCTCGCACAGTTCCACAAACGCCACGGTATATGAGGTCCATGGGATTTGTCCGCACACTCGACGCAGGGTTCTCAGTTCCTCGTCGGTCGGATAGGTCTTTTGGAGATCGGTATCATCGGTGGTGGCGCCAACAACTTTGGTCGCCGGTACTTCTTCAATACTCGGTGTGATGTCCAAGTCCTTGTCAATGGAAGGAGCCTTTTTTTCATACAAATGGGCATCATGAAGGTTGGCTGTCGCTTTGGCGACCTCGACCGTCTCCGAGGGGTCGGAGGGATTCATGATGTCGAGTCGAGTCACGCGCGCAGACTAAAACGAACACAGAGGGGAGGGAATGTGTATGTGTATAGATATGTGACTGTGATAGAAAAGAAGGGAATGGAAGACGGGGAGAAGACTTGGGGCTTTTAATACATGTGGTGGTTCATGTGGGACGAGAATTAGGATTTTGGGGGGAGGGGAAATCAAGTGTTAAACAAAAAGGTCACTCAAATTAAAAAATATATATATTATTTATTATTATTATTATTATTATGATAATAATAATCATGAAAAGAAAAAAAGAAAAAGAAAAAAGCAATTGGGATGATTTATCGCGTGCCATGACCCATGCCGGTCCAATTGCCACTCGTGGTTTAGATTACACTACTACTCCTCCAGTACTACTACTACTGTACTTCCTACTACATATGAGTATCTACATCCATACTACTTTCCTACCGGTAATCTGACATTTCCAATACGATCTAAGGCCAGCCACGGAGGATTATCTCAAACCGGTCACTGGTCCCCAACATAAGACCACCCGTTGATAACCGGCCTTATAAGTTTATGCCAGATGAATGAACCTTGATCATTGCAAGGTATAACTGGACGAGAAATCAAATGGTCGTCTTGGCTATGGCACTTGGATTCGGAACCAGCCGACCGAATAGATAGAGAAGTGAAATGAAATTACGCGAAGATAAGCGGACATGTCTGAGCGCAGAGAAAGAAGCACAAGCGGAGTATAATTCACCAGTCGCGGGAGTGAACCATGGCTTGGCGGGTTTCTTGGCTGGCAGGTTGTAGTGCAACCTCAGGCCCTTGGCACACCAATCATCCATGGTTGTTCCAGCTCCCTATCTCACATTCGTAGGACGAGGAGATAATGGCAAAACTGGGAAGCAAGTGGTATGTTTGCCATGCGGCTGAGTCAGCCACCCTTACCTTTTCCGTGCTTTTACCCCGGACATCAGGCTTAACCTCGACCACGCGATGTTACCTTGCTAGAAGCTAATTCTGACATTCCAGTCAATCAGCATTGATTTCTATTCTGGTTACCATCTGAACACTAAACTGTCCATGGCAGGCAAGCTAGCTAGCTAGCTACCCTTCCCGATGGAGCGGCCACATGATTGGAAATGACTTGGATTACACCATTTTCGTTCAGATTTCTCGCTTTCTCACCTCCGACCCCCACCCGTCGGATTCCCGAAGTTAGCCACTCTTACATTCTCTCGGCGTGGCCTTGGCAGGGAAAAGGAAGTAACCAGACCGTTGATGCCATCCAAAGCATGAGAGCATGGATATCATGATACGCGATCACCAATAGAGGTTCAGATAAAGTCAATAGATAGACTACTGGGGTGCTTTCTCCATCCCTGTCCATGTTGTCGGTTCTCATTATTAACAGAATGCGACCGGGGAATCTAATCTAATCATTTCCCCAGACTGAGGGCCGCTTATTATGTAAAAACAATCCCGGAGACAGGAACCATCTTTTCGCCCCCCAGCTCTCACCAGCTTATTAGGTAACGGAAATGAGATCTGGATATACGAGTAGTTTGGTACGAGTAACTGAGTATATATTCTTTAAGTACGGGGATGAACCTCGGCACCCTCGCCACCCATGTGTTTTCTTTTTTCTTTGTTGTGCCGTCTCCCCGGCCTTGCCGACCTTTGTGTAAGACCATTCGACGAAAAGAAACTCTCTTGGCCATGCTTAGCCATGTCTTCTTCCTCCCCGTCGAAGTGGAGTTTACCCCATTGGGTGGTTGATTGGGTGTCACTTGACTGCTCGCCAATGGGATTGAGTGCATTAGTACACCGTACGGGTCCTTGCTTCAAGGGGCGCTCAGTGTGGCGCTTGGATACATAAAGGGAAGATAAGGTTCGGTCTCGCCGGTTCTATGTTTTTGTTGGACTCCCTGAAAGCCCGGTCTCTTGTACATGTAACGTTTCTAGGGTGTTGTTGGGTAGTCATGCGGGGTTTGCGGGGAATCCCTGGTCATCCCTAGACCATCTAATATACGACGTATGTACATCATGGATACTAGTCACCTTTCGAACGACGGCCTCAACAACTTAAACCCTACAGTGACCACTACATTCGACGCCAATTCTCGTGTTTCTTCTCTATTGCATTTACCTAATGACGTGGTATCGATCAGTCTACTCCGTACCCTACGAGAGATTCCTCTAATTCTCGATCCTCTCTCTGTACAGTAACTTCCACTACGCATCCTGATCAATAACGGTTTCTCCACAGCCTCGACATCTTTCTTGTCGGTGAGATATTCGCATCAGGTGTGACCGACGCTATCTGACTGGTGCCCGCTCGATCGGCATTCATGGATCCTCAAGCGGAGATGGCTCGCGTCAAGTATTGTTACGAGATTAGAATGATCAACCGAACAATGACTCGCTAGGCTAGGCTCGCGTCTAGACTGCCCACTCTCGATGATGGAACATGGACTGTCTACGAAGTACAATGAGGTAGCAGGGCATCTTCCCTGCAAAAACTGTAGCAACTCAGGACAAATTCTGTGGGTAACGGGACGGATACAGCAGATAATCAACCCAAGCAAAACACAAACAAACCAAAAAAAAAATGACCGACGCAGGGGTCGAACCTGCAATCTCTTGATTCGTAGTCAAGCGCCTTGCCATTGGGCCAGCCGGCCTAATTGTTGGAAACATTTTATATGTTTACTATTATCAAGCAAAACTATTTTGTTACTACGTATATCAATCTAATTTTCGATTCAATGTCCGTTAATCTCGGTTTAAAAAAAAATCACTGTCTACGAATATATTCTCGTCATTATATGTAGCATATTATTACGATCTAAGACGCTGTTCTGAGACCTACAGCGTTAATAATGATGGCAGGGAACCCAAAGGGCCAAACCAACCGGTTGCAAATATATATCTTTGGATAACAAACTAGCAATCTTGTCAATCACTAAGTTTACTACCGTTGTAACCATCCATATATTAAGTTTCACGTCGGAGTATCAAGTGACCCCCGCCCATGTTACCAGAGTTTCATGTTGTCAATTGGGATAATTTGGTTAGACTTTGTTGTAAATGATCCTCAGATTACCGTTTCCTGGGAGAAATGAAGATAAAAGTAAGCATCAATCTGAAGGACTAAAAAGCATCTATGACCCCTAACAGCTGTTCTTCAAGATATCTCATCCTATGCTGACATAGGATATAACATCCGATCGTCCAACCGTGACCGACAAACGTACAAGGTGCATGATGACCTCAGCTAGCTTCGAAGGAGTAAATAGACAGATATATGCAATCCAGAAAGCTTCTTCTTACTCTAATTTAGTTTCCTGCCCCCGCTTTCTCTACGTAGAGTGGTACTAGCCCATGGTATTCAGCTCTAATTCACCTTTGATAGCCGTCACGAACCAGCAACATTCAACAGTTTGGAGCTAGGTAGAACCGAAGTTCTAGCGAAACGGTAAGACTAAGCGCATCGGGGTATTCCCTTCCTGCCTCTATTTGAATTGTCGAAGAAGCCAACACAACGATGTTAATAATGGAGAACCCATTCATCTTTTTGGCTCAATATGAGATACCGGTAACCGAGTCTCTCCACTTGTCATTATCAACTGCTGCCAAGTGAAGGTAGGTTGAGTCGAAGTCGAGTCTTGTAGATTTCAACAATGACTGAAATCGAAGACTAGGTATGGATATGATATGATTGTTATATATAGAGACTGAATCATAGCCGAGGATATAAAGACAAGGAGCCCGGAAGAACCCCCATGCCGATGACAAGGGAAAGAATGCGGGGAAAAAAGGTCAGTGCTCTTCATTACCCCAGGTCTTTGCCGCATTAGCGACTCTTGTGGAGATCGCATATCTATCCATTAATAAGAGAAATGTCGGTGATAGGCTGCATATCGCCTCCTCTGGCCTTATCCACGAATCACCGACGGGAGAGAGCCCCGAGTTGGGAAGCTTTATCAATTTTAGATCGTCCGTCGCGTCGGATGGGCGATAAGAGTCCGTGTCGTTCCGTCGCTTCTCCTCACTCCCTGCATCATGGATATGCTATTGTCGTGGCTTCACTACTGCCGCCATGAATTCCACTGGTCGTGTATGCGCGCGATGCGCAAAGATTGTACGTTCGAATACCGAAACTTAGATACTGTGATCGCCGCTAACAGTCAATAGAAACAGCGCTGTGACGGGGGCGCCCCCTGTTCCCGCTGCGCCCGTATGTGTATCGCACGTTTTAATATGGAATGACTGAGTTGATTTGGTCTCCTCTTAGGTCTGGGGCATGTCTGCGAACCCCAACGACCGGGCGGAAAACTAGACCCCAAAACCATAGCCTATCGACGTCCTCGAGCGTCCCGATCACGCGGTGGTTGCCTGTCCTGCAAGGCGAGGTAAAACAACCGATGCGAAGCGACAGCTACAGCGTATTAGCGCGGTTATTAACTTCAGTAGGAAGAAGAAGTGCGACGAGATCCAACCTCGATGCAGCGACTGCCGCCGCCTAAACCTCCCTTGTCAATGGAAAGCCTCCCCGTCATTCCCTAGCTCCACCGACCCGTCGCTTCCCCCTTCTTCCGAAAGCAGTCTATCTCTAGCAACCCCAGATCCGATATCCCCTTCCGATCAAGCTGTCGATGATCCGATAGGAAGCTTATCCCCATGGCTGGCTGTGGAGGAGATCATCATGCCTGTCGCATCACCCTGCGGATCCGCCAACCCTTATCTGCACAATGACGAAGAGCGCTCGCTATTCAATCACTATCTACACATCGTAGCGCGCTCACTGTCGCGGTCCGGTGATCCCGACGGTAATCCCTTTCTGTCAATCTTGTTACCGATGGCAGCCAGTTCAGACACAGTGACTAGTGTGATTCTAGGCCTGAGCGGTTGCCATTGGAAACGTGTTTACCCGGGCATTTGGAATCGCGCATTAGCGCGCCAGGGAAAAGGTATGTATGATACCGCGATCAGGGTTCATGGAAGCTAATCCCAAAAAGCATTGGCGCAAGTAAAACAACTTCTCTCGACGGCAGGCGGCCAATCCACGCTAGAAGCCTGCACCACGGTACTGCTCCTCTGTCTAACTGAGCTATGCGATGGCAGTTCTCATGCATGGGAGTGGCATCTGAAGGCTGCCAGTGCACTCCTCGCTTCAGTAGGAGACCAATCACTTGAAGGGACACCGGAAGGGAAATTTTGCCTCCAGCTGTTTCGGTATCTGGACTCCATGTCGACAATATCCCGCTGCAAGCCCCCACTTCTTCGAGAGGGTGCGAAACTCACTGACCTTACTGCGGATAAGTCGATTTGCAGTTTCTCATCTGCCCCCGTAGATGCTGTCTCTGGGATGGTCCCAGCATTGCTCGAACTTCTAGGTATGGTCAACTTACTCGCGGCGCATCGCAGCCGGCGCGTTGATGAACTCTCCGAGCTCGGCTTTCGAACTGCTGCATCTCATGTTCAGTCTCAGTTGGACGCATGGAGAGCGGATTATGATAGCACCGCGGTTACGGACCACGAGACAGATCAAGTTACAACGGCATTTGAATGGGCGGTTCGACTACGCCTCCATCAGGTTGTTGATGGGTATGATCCGCACCACGAGATGGTGGAAACCGCGGTCTCTCCTATTCTTAATGCTGTGATGACCATTCCATATGGTAGTCCTGTAGAGGGATGTTTACTTTTCCCGCTGGTAATTGCTGGGGCTAGTAGCATAGATGTTGAGAGACAGATGCTGGTCAAGGAAAGACTGATGGTTATGGAGAATACTTTGGGGTTTGGACATATTTCGCACGCTCGACAGTTACTGGAGACCGTATGGGCGGATGAGGCTGAAAGGAATTGGGCAAGGGTGAGATATAGCCTGTTCCCCGGGATGGTGTTTGTATGAAATGTCGCATAGATAACGAAGTAATGTGATGGAAGTCATATATTGTAAATGGTAAATACATAAGACGTTCAGTTCCATTGATTTGTCTACTGCGCAATCGCCGCGACTAACTCATCCAAATGCTTTCGCATATCGTATCCGCAAACTTCCTCAATCGTCAACTTCCCAGGTCGATCTGTCGATGAACTCCACCCAATACGTTCGCTGAGATCTTCTCGAGCCCTGAAACTAGCTTCCTGCACGCGGGTTGCTCTCGGCTTGCGCAGCTTTTCGTATAAGCTAAGTCCTTCGGTGACACTATATTGTTCGCGGAATGTCCGGTGGAAAACCAGGCCTAAAGCGCCGGCATCTTCGAAGGCCATACAAGACCCTTGGGATTGATCCGGCATCATTGGATGGGCTGTTTCTTAGTACAATCTCATCTTCCATCAATATGAGGGATAAAAACGTACCGGCATCACCAAGAAGGCAAACCTTACCCTTAACCCAGTACGGGTAGGGCTCATGCCGATACACTACATCGTTAGAACAGCTGTCCTGAGCAGAAAGGGAATAGAATACATACATCGCCACATTTTTATATCCTCCGCATTCAACATCAACTTCTTCATCCTAGGATCCAACCCAGGGAATGTGTCCACCAGTTGTTGGGGCGTAGCGGAGATATTCCATCCATCTTCACGGAGCTCATTATACTCTGCCGGGTAGAAGCAGTAGCAGCTTACGACCTCGCCGTTGCTACAGGGAGACATAACGATCTTGTCGATGCCAAAACCACCCCAATACTCGATGGCTTCGTTAGAGATATAATCGTCGAGTCCGAGGGAGCGCAGTTTATCGGCCCCGATGATGCAGCGGTAGCAACATGAGGTGGACATTGTAAAATTGGGGGTTATTCCGATTAGGTTACGAGAGGAAGACTTTCTTATTTAGTACTCTGGCAATGGTAAATGGGGCTACTGGGACCAGAAGACGTACGCGAATACCATCAGCAGCGACGATCAGATCGGCTGTCGCTGAAGCGCCGTTTTCAAATTGGATGATGCCTGCTTCTGCATCAAGAGCAGTGGCTTTGTGATTCACTTTGAGTGTACACTTCGGGCCTTCGCCGGGCTCTTCGAAGGCAGACTTGAGAAGTTCTTTGTGGATGTCAATCCGATGGAAGTTGTTGTAATCCTTTTTTAAAGTAACTTATCAGCAAAGCAATATTGTGGAATATGGAAGGAAGGCATACAGTTCCAAACTTCGACTTGTAGTCTCCTAATCCGTACTCGCTTTTCACCTCTCCAGTAGACCAATCGTGCATAATCAACCTTTTCAAAATCACCTGGGGCCGTTAGTATTGGCTTATCCAAGACATAGGGTATCGTACCGGCTTTGCCGCTTTGATGTCTACACCCCATTGCTCGAGGAATCTTGATCCATTGGAGGCAGCACTCAGCGAGGCTCCCACCTCCCCTGCGAAGTCGTATCGTTCATACACCGTCACGGAATGTCCTTGACGCCGGAGGGCCACTGCAGCCGAGAGGCCGCCAAGACCGGCGCCAATGATGGCAATGTTCAGAGGAGAGTCAGTGCGAGAGGGCATTGTCGTGCTTGTTCTTCTTGATCCGAATGATGATCATAAGTCCTACTCTCGATGGGTCTTATATCTTTGCACGGCTAGTGAAGGGACGTCTACCGTCATCCATATCCATAGCAGCGGCAAGCTTCATCCGACGTTATCAGGGCAACAGCCACCCCGGCCTATCTATGCGACGGATGCATAACAGTCCCCACTTACGGCTATCGTTATCATCCTGGGAAAGTATAGACAGTCAAAGCACTAGTATCAATGTAGCTACACTTAATTGACTCCTGCTATAATCCCTTTAAGATCATGCCACCCTCAATCAAAACTGTTCAATGGCAAATACAGTGAAAATGACACCTACCAACGAAAAAGACATCGGGATGAACGGCAAATTGTCCGGTGATGACTACGACGTCGGAGATCTGCACGATGACCGGGCCCTGCTTCGGAGAGTCGATTGGCGAATCCTGCCTGTCATGTTTCTAACGTACTTCCTGCAATTTGTGGACAAAATTTCCCTCAATGTAGGGGGTCGCTACCTCTTGGCGTTCAGTTGTGACATACGCTGACTTGACGATAGTATGCGAATGTCATGGGCCTTCAGGATGATCTACATATGAGTGGAAACGACTTTTCATGGTTGGCAACGGCGTTCTTCCTGGCGTATGCTGTTGCCGAAATCCCCCAGGGTATGTGTAGCATAGCTAAAATGTTCAATTCTATGATACATGCTAATATTAACAGGCATTCTCCTCCAGAGATTTCCTATCACAAAGGTGCTTGGGGTCAATGTATTTCTCTGGGGTGTGATTCTGTGTTGTTCAGCAGCCGCACAGAATTTTGCTGGCATGATAGCGTTGCGTGTTTTGCTCGGAATGCTGGAGGCTGTTATTGGTATGTCAATGTGCTTTCACTTCGAACCATCCCACTAACTACTAGGTCAGCACCGGCCCTTACCATGTACACGAGCATGTGGTACACTCGCGCCGAGTCCACACCGAGATATGGCTTCTGGTACTGCGGCTTAGGCATGGGCCAGATCGTTGGAGGGTTGATTTCGTTCGCTGCTCAGCACGCACCCCCGAATATGTCCTTCCATGGGTGGCGTATCATGTTCGTCGTGATAGGCGTGGTTAACGTAGTCGCTTCTATATTGGTCTTGTTTGTCCTACCGGAAAATGTTGAGAAAGCCAAGTTCCTCAGTCAAACGGAGCGCGACCGAATTGCACAACGTCTTCGAGATGACCAAGCTGGAGTCGGCCAGAAAGTCTTTCGCTGGGGCTCGGTAATGGAAGCATTTGGTGACCTGCAAAGCTGGCTTCTCGTCCTCCTGACTATTTTGATTACCATTCCCAGCGGTGTTATTACCACCTTCTCGTCCATCCTGATCAAAGACTTCGGATATACGTCGAAGCAAAGTGCGTTGCTCAATATGCCCTCGGGGGTAGTTAGTATTGCGGCGACGACTCTTTCTACATGGGCTATCGCTCGTGGGTTCTCGCGATGGCTGGCTATTGATGTATTGTTAATTCCGACGTTGCTGGGTTCGTGCTTAATGTCGTTCCTACCCAGGAGTAACCAGGCAGGATGCTTGGTGGGCATTTACATGGTCAATACGGTATATTATATCTTCTTGCCGACTGGGTGATAGAGAAGGGACTAACTGAAGTAGACTGTGGCTCCATTGGCACTGATTTTCGCTTGGACCGGAGCAAACTTCAAAGGGTACACTATGAAGGTATATTTTCCTACCCTTCCTATCATGCTGGACGGTAGCTGAGAGTTACAGGTCACCGGCAGTTCTCTTGTCTCCGCCGCATTCAGCATTGCTAATGTTATTGGTCCCCAAACCTTCCAAGCGAAGGATGCCCCTGCGTAAGCACCACTACTAGTAGCTCTATGTGCCTCTAAATCTAACTATATCAGGTATATACCGGCCAAAATCACGATTGTGGCGGTCAACGCCGGTGCAATTGTGGTATCCAGTGCCCTCCGCATTGTTTATGGACGACGGAATGCGAGAGCCGATCGTCTGGGAACCCCGGCGAGAAGTCGCATGGAGGGGAAATTGGCTAACGGAAGGATGGCAGAGGAAGACGTGCAGGACGACGTGAACTTTCGATATGTGTATTAGCGGCTGGTTAATGTACTAGGGATGGATATCCATAATGTTTGTTACTATCACTATTATTGAGAATGGTCCACCATTGACGAATGATATAAGTAAGCTGCCTACGTATCCACCCTTTTGTAGACTGGAGACTCCACTCCACACAGACCTCCGAGGTAAATGATTGATTGATAAGAATAGTTCAATCGGTGGAACAATAATTTCAGATAAGTGGGAAAGCCGCCTTCCGAAATTGCTTGCGTCGGATTCATTCATGCATGAGACGATCTATTTAGGTCTCCGCCGCTCTAAACCCACTTATCCGACGGACGTTGGATAACCACTGAAATTCCCCCAACTTTGGCTGAGTATTAAAACCAGGAATTGCCCGACAGCTCTCTCAGACAGCATCAGTGAACTTTTTTACTCTTCGAAAATCCCACAGAATTAAGCATGTCTAAAATTCTAGTAACAGGCGCCAATGGCTTCATTGCCGCGCACTGCATCTCTCTCCTTCTTTCCACAAACCACCACGTCCGCGGCACAGTCCGCTCCGAACAAAAGGCGACCGCGACGCAAGCAGCCCTGACTGCCGCAGGCGTGGACATAACGAACCTCGAACTGGTCGTTATCAGCGACCCGACTGATGTAACCCAGTTTGCGCCCGCTGTGGCCGGTTGCAAGGGCATCTTGCATCTGGCGAGCGCGTTCAGCTACGATGCCACGCCCGAAGAATTTGAGGAGAAGCTTCTTATCCCCGCCCTCAAGGGAACAGTTACCGTATGCGAAGCTGCCTCACAGTATCCCGAAGTCAAAAAGGTGGTGATCATGTCGAGCTTTGCGGCGGTTTATGATGCCTCGTTGGGGCCGCAGCCCGGAAGGGTGTATACGGAGAAGGATTGGTGTCCGTTAACCTATGAAGAGGGAAAGAATGCGAGCCTCGTTGTATGTGTCCAATTTATCTACCTTCCTCTGTCTGTTATGACTAGTTTGGATCTAGCACAGCACTGACCATCACAGCCAATTGCATACCGAGCGTCTAAAGTGATAGCTGAGAAAGCAGCGTGGGATTACGTTCGTGACCACGAAGTCAGCTATCAGCTGGTCACATTGTGCCCAGGAATGGTCTTTGGCAAGATGATTCATCCGATCGAGTCGTTATCGCAATTGAATGCCAGCAACCAGATTGTTTGGGATGTGTTGAAGGGCAATGGAATCCCACCTACAAAGGCACCCGGTAAGTCCGCTGTTTTAGTTATTCCAACAAAACGGATTACCCTGACGAGTTCATCTTAGTATGGATTGACGTTGAAGACCTTGCCCGGACTAGTCTGCAGGCACTAACTGTGGATCTACCGTCTCACCAGCGCTTCCTGGTGACGGAGGGATCGTACGACACACAGGAGATAGCCGATATAGTCCGAAAGGAGCTTCCGGAGAGCCAGGATAGGATCGCAGAGGGAGAGCCCGGGAAACGAATAAAGGATACGCATTACTCGTGCGATTCAGGAAAGGTGCAACTGATGTTGGATGTGAGGTTTAAGCCGTTGAAAGAGAGCTTGGTAGCGTTGGCGAGACAGCTGTATGCGTTGGAGCAGGCCTCTTAGATGGGCGTCTAGGATACAAATATTGGAATGAAATGTGAGGGTTTTATAATGGGGATATTCTTCAGGGCCGTTACACACTGAAGAAGTAATCATTTTAGCGTACAGGTATAAATCAAAATGCTCTCTGAGCTTTCATAAGCGCCTGGAGTAAGTGGCACTGGTTTAATCTTGTGAATCTTATCTGCGCAAGAAATCTAGACTCAACATGAATATAGACAATCTTTTGCTGTAGATGTTATCTCTTAATCACTAATAGCAAATAGCCGCGTTCCATAATTATCATGGACAATGTTACATTAAGGGTAAACATCTTATTTCAACTGCAAAGGCAAGGTCTAGCCAATCTACACTTGGGTACTGGGTTTGTTTGCAAGACGAATAACCAGCCTTTTAGACCATTCAGATATGCTTCCAAAGCTACGGTTCTATCCATATACCGAAGCTATATTGCACTAAAGTCGTCACCCAAAGTACATAACTAAATCATGGCCGCCATGAGTTATTAGGAACTTAAGAGTACTGGGCTCAAGGAGTGCATCGAATTTAAGTATTCTTTCTATATCAGATTCAGTTGCTCTTGATTTAGGAAAATAATACAATATGTCTAATGTAACGCAACCCGAATATGCGCAGCCGTCTTGTCTATAAACTCCTTCGCCTGCCATAAGTCTGCGCCACGTCTGGTCAGCATGGGTCTCCAAAACACCCGGAAGGAAATGAGCAGGAAGAAAAGTAGAAATCGTCATACCGTTATCCATATGCATGAAAGGGTGTGGCACGCCTTCAAACCTTTTAAGCGTAACTTCATTGCCACCCTCCACTAGCTTCATTGCGTACGCCTCTCCTTCATCTCGTAGCGGATCACAGCCAGCAGTGTAGATCACCGTCTTGGGTAGGTTGGTGAAACTAGGCGCATTCATTGCATTCGCATACCAGCTGATTTTATCTAATTGCTCCTTCCTCAAACCCACATCGCTGGAAAGGCTTTCCCATTTGAGATTATCGAACCACTTCAACCTGGCCCAGTTGAGAGTGGGCGCGTGCTCCATCTGTTGGACAGAGGGGTATGGAGACTCGCTTGCAGAGGCGTACTTGGAGATATCGTCAATGACGGGTGTGCCCACCGCGACGAGTTTCAGAGGGATGCTGGCATCCCTTGCAAGGTGGGCCACGATCAGGGCGATGTTTCCTCCAGCTGAGACACCGCCAAGGGAGATGCGGGTCGTGTCAATGTTGAACTTGGAAGCGCCCTGGGCATGAATGTATTCCAGGGCAGCAAAGGAGTCTTGGATGCCAATGGGAAACGGCTGTTCTGGGACCAGCCGGTAACCAATGTCGATTACACAAACGTCCGCTTTGACGGACAGATGCTTGCAGATATGAGCTTCAGTGTCGAGGTCGCCAAGGCCCCAGCCTGCGGTCGGCATTAGTCTTCTGCTAGATTACATCCGAGGATACAAGAGAGGGAAGGAGTGCATACCACCGCCATGAAAATCAATATGCACCGGCCAAGGCCCCGGAGACGATGGCTCGTATACTCGCACTGGAATCAAATCGCCATTATATCCCGGCACGGTTGCATCGTATATTCTAGCTGGATCGGGGGCTGGCCCGGTACCATAAGAATATAACACGGAATATTTTGATCGAAGAATGGCCAAGTCTATGGGCTTGTTGGGGGTGTTGGCGACATTTTCATTGTAGAGTTTGATAAAGACGGGGTCCAAATGAGGCAGGACGGACGGGTGGATAGGGTTCAGGGCTTCGTGTGCTGTCATTTTTGCTTCTCTGATTGATTTGCGATTGCTATCCTATGGTCGGATAGTGTGAATCTACCGATGATTTATACAGTGATTCGGCTGAACGATTCCTGAGGCGATCGGCAGTTTCCGACGGCAACGTCCAGTCCTAATCAGAAGTTGGAAGGTTGAAGCCAAAGCCCCGCATCGCGTTCACTTATCTATGCGACGGTCCGATCGTCGGATAACCTTCAACTTAGCCGACCCAAGGGTCCTAGTCAAAGATGATAGTGATGTCAAGGGCAATCCTAGTAATAGTAATAAAGACAACACGTTTACCATGCCTTACACCTCCACTACATCTCAAAGATTCGCAACATCATGGATCCTGTTCTTATTGTTGGCGCCGGCATTGTCGGCTTAACCCTCGGCCAGGCGTTAAAGAAGGTTTTGCTCACACCTACCCTCAACATGGACTTAAAGTAGACTTATATTAACAGTGAATAGAAAGGCATACCTTTCGAAATATATGAGCGAGACTCCACACCCGATGCTCGTGGTCAAGGCTGGGCTATCACCCTCCATTGGGCGCTGGAATATCTTCAGCAGATGCTCCCCGCAGACGTTCTAGCCCGGATTCAAGATGTCCAGGTCGATCCGGACGTTGCCCTGAACGATAATGGGAATTTTCTTTTCATCAATCTTGCCACGGGAGAGCCGAAATTCAAGATCCCGCCCTCTGTGCGGTGGCGCGTAAACCGTGAGAAGATGAGAAAGGCCTTGCTCCACGGAATCGAAGACCGGGTACACTGGGATCGAAGAGTGGTGGGCGTGGATCTAGAGACTCTACCAGAAAAGGTAAACTTGAAGTTTGACGACGGATCCTCTGCGACTGGAAGAATGGTCGTGGGGGTCGAGGGAAGTCGGTCAGCGATCAGACAAATGTTAAGACCTGATGCGTATAGTAACGTACTGTTACCAATCCGATTTACAGGAGTAGCTGTGGATCTCTCCCCGGAGGACATCAAACCGCTTCGCTCTATGGATCCGCTTCTGTTTCAAGGATGTCATCCTGAGACGGGGGCCTTCTTCTGGTTTTCTATGCTGGAGACTCCGCACGTGAATGGAACAGTTGGGACAGATCATGAACGATATCGAGCGCAGATCTGCATGTCCTGGCCGGTACATACCTCCGCTGACGAGGTAGCTCATACTGATGAGGGCCGTCTGGCCAATATGAAGCGCCGGGCCGAGGGCTTTGTACCCGTTTTGAGAAATGCAGTTCAAAAAATACCTGAGGGGACCCCCGTACTAGAGATCAAACTGGCTGACTGGGAGTGCCTGGACTGGGATAACAATAATGGCCGTGTGACGCTGGCTGGAGACGCTGCACATGCTATGACAATGTGTAAGTTGTGCATATCTGTCTGGACAACGAAAGGATGCTGACGATGACTAGATCGTGGTGAGGCTGCAAACCACGGACTCCTGGATGCATTCCATCTGGCGGATGCCATCGCTCAAATTTACTCTGGACAAACTGGCCAAAAGGCTGCACTGGACATGTACGAAACAGAAATGAGAATGCGTACAAAGCGGGCGGTGCGATTAAGTCGACAGGCATGTCGTGATGCGCATTCTTGGGAGCAATTAAATGAGCACTCGGCGATATTGACAAAAAGATCAGTTGTCGGCGAATCTGCACGCTTGGCGTGACTGTAGCAAGATCTTTAGGTTCTTTCGTCCTATAAATTATGAATATGTATTACTTTTACTTAAGCTCGGATATGAATGCGCTTGAAGCTTTGTTCTGTTTTGGTTATAAAATTGACTACGAATTCCCCAAAACGATAACTCACATTGAGTAAAACCAGATGGTAGTTCACGTGGAGATACCTCGTAGAAGTATATAACATCACAGTATGTCAGGGAAGTGCCCCATTCTTGTTTATATATGGTGTCTAAAAACTAAAATGTAATGGACACTATAAGGGGCTACACTTTGGCCCGCATTTGCACGTCACCAAAGTTGTAAGTGAGTCATGCTCTTGACTGGATTAATATTCAACTGGACTGATGCTTTTTGCACGACTTTTACATTAATTCAGCAGTTATCCATCATGTCTTCTACCGACGCTGGACTGGGAAACTTTGCAATCCTACCGCCTGAGCTGCGGCTTTGCATATGGGACTGGCTGTTTCCAAGGCATATCATCGGCCCACTAAAAGGTCCTCCAATATTTAAACGGAGGCGAACTCGTCTCGCTATCCTTCGCACCAGCAAGGAGCTATATGCGGAAATCTCACATCACTTGTACTCTCGTATAAGCGTCTCAATTCGCCTTAACCCACAGAAACGACAATGGCTCTCTTTCCGAATCCCTGAATTACGCCTATCATGGCTAATCGAAGAGAAAGAAGATGCTATTCAACGTGGCTATGATACGTTTCCGTTCCACAAGGTGCCTATATACATCGGAATTCACCCACCCAATCCTGCGTCCCTTGGTGATTTGTTTCGGTTGTGGCAGAATGTCCGGAGCCTTATCAATATTCTCGTACATGCACCATCGATCGAAAGTATGCATGCGCAGTTCCTGTGTAATATGAGATCTAGGTGGCATGAGGGGGAACAGGGGTTGAAGAGTGTCACATATTCTCTTATAATCACCAATTCTACGATCACCAGATCATATATCTGCAATTCTGCCGACTGGAGAAAGTTCGATCAATGAGAGTATCGTACCCAACCGACTTGGATGGAGTGCTATGCTGGAAGATGGAGGACGGTGCAGGAGTACATCTCTTCAAGCAAAACTGTGACAACGATAATCATTGTATCTGCGGCGGCCTACACTTTCGGATTTCTTCTGAGTTTGATAGTCTGGAAGATTTCTTTCACAAGATGAACAGGTGCTTCAGAGACATGCTATTTGGAAATATATTGCCAGGGAGGACCGCCCGTGTCCTGCATCGACAAATTATCAAAGAGATGTACCAGGAAAGAATGGACAGATGGGAGACAATGTTACTCAAAGAGAGGATAGAACGCTGACTTGCTGGTACACTAAAAGGTCCGGAAATGTGCAGAAACCGGATTGAGAGGATACTGGGGAATACTGACTCAAACGAGGAAGACTGGCAGGTGCATGGCAGGGATTCCTGCAGCCCATGGTGTCAGCGTATTCAAAAATGTTCCCTTTTTCAGTGCTTTCCTCTTACTCGTCACATCGCTTACGTTGTTCTTAGTCACACTCTTCAGTGCTAGATGGAGGACAGAGGGAACAGGAAATCGCCGGGTATACTGTGTGTAATCTTAGCAGTGTCTATCTATTATACGTGTTAAGGCCGGCTCACAAGTATTAGCCCTGTTGTGGGATGATCAGAACGTTCAATTCGACGCCGAATTTGGAGGTGCATCGCCATTGAAAGGGGTATACTAAACTTGGAAACAAGTACTTATCACTCGTAGAGGGTTTCCAACTGTTGAATTGTGTCGAGCTAGTGTGCAGGTTTGCCCATAGGGGTGACTACCCAAACTAGATGGCGCTCAAGGGCTCAGAGGCGGACATCCTTGAACATGTGAGTGCCTATATGCAAGGCTGATCAACTGCTGGTCTTGGCTGATGTTATGGAAACAACACATTAATCCTTTTCGCCAAGTGATTTAGTGTATTGGTGTTTGATGACATAGGTCCTGGAAGACCCCCTAGGCCAACATTTCCCAATGAACACATGTGCCGAGAAGTCCAACCAAATACAGCAGTGGGTGAAAGACCATAGTTGGGAGCTAGAGAGCTAGTAGTAATGATTCTTTGTTTGTCGGTAGATCGTCTTTTTTGTGCCAGTCCACTGTGGCTGGCATAACCTAGTCCTAGGCAACACTGTTCATGCTTGTTTTTTGTTGTTTTGGAATTTTATTTTCTTGCTTCTGAGAAAAGTTCAAAAAGTGCTAATCTAACTTTCTGTAGGTGTACACATCACATCTTACTGTTCCCCAATTTTGTTCTCTAGACTACCAATCTCCATGACTACTCCTTCCGCTGTTAGCTATCAGGCCCTTGCTGGGGAAATAATACGGCGCGAGCTGGCTTTGGAGGTGACTGTCTTTCTTCAGGGTATTTGGATGATTTGACTGATCACTACAGGTATCTAACATAAACCACCTCAGTTATAGCCGAAGCAACTTGGTCTATCAAGTCGATCTTTCAGAACCCACCAGGGAAGTCTGCCATGGCTCTCGTAAGCCAGAAACTGTGGCAATGCCCGAGCATACCAGTCACTTGATTATTCGATTTTTCAAGCCGTTTGATACTTTCAATGAGGACCTGCGTGTCGAGAACAAAGTAGCCGCGATGACGGTGGCTCGGTCAGCCCTAGCAGACTCAGCTCTACACACCATCGTCCCGCAAGTCTACGCTTGGAACAGTGGCGAGAATGAGCCAAGTGGACAGGCATAGGTTCTTGAAAAATACCATCCTGGAAAGAACCTTGGCGATGACTTTCCCACTCTTCCTTCCGATAAGCAACAAGTCCTTCTTGCTCAACTTGCAGAAGTCGTCAAGCCTTCCAAGACTACGATTTCCCTGATACTGTCAAGGGCTTGGGGGGTTTGGCCTTTAACGCCGATGGAAACGTGTGTGCAGGTCCACCAAGCTTTCAAGTAGTTGGAGGCCCTTTCTCTTCGCATGCGGACTTCTATAGGGGTCTCCTTGACTGGCAATTGAGCGCATCCGATCGGTACGAACTGATCAATGGCTGGCGGACCAGTGGTCTGCGCGATCGCTTGGACCGATGTGTGGCCGAGGGACTCGATGGAGTTCTCTCAAAACTTCCCACGGGTCGTCCAACTTTCGTTCAAGCGAGCCTCGGTGAGGAAGCACCAATTCATTTCTTTTCACTTTTTGCCTTGCGAAAGTAATCCTGTCCCCAAGCGAGATCACTAATCTGGAAACATAAAGAACTTCTTAAAACCCTCTACGACCCAGACACCCTTCATATTACCGACTTGCTCGTTTCCCATATCTCCATTCTTGTTACTGAATATCTCCACTCCTCCCATAGCATTTCTGGTGCTCTTACCGTGCCATACTCCGAGGAGACAGGAGATCTCCGTGAAGCCATTCTGCACGGATTTCCCGATGCAGAAAATCTGCCAACTTCTAAGCCGATGCGCCAAGGTCCGGCAGAGTTTGGCAGTGACCGCGATATCCAGTGGGATCTTGCAAAGGTATGGAACGATGAACTGGTCAACGTTGGAGCGCTGCGGTCGCCAACAATTGACGGGGCAGACGATTTCTCTCGGGTTCATTGGTTTATCGAGGACCTTGCGCCGCGGCATTTGTTTGACGCGGCTGTCGTAGAGATCTGGACTCCTGAGCAGTTGGAGGAAGCTCGCAAAGAAGTTGAGGCGACGCTGGGGAAGTACCTTGATGGTTGGGGATTCTAGATGGCCTTGGACGATAAGGTATGTGATTCAGCTTCATCAGGCTCAAAGGTGTGGCAGTGTACTGGTCCGAAGACAAACCCATAAGTCTTAGCCCTAGAGAGCTCTGTTTAACAAGCTACAGAATCGAAGTAACTACCTGCAAGGCAATACATGCAATGTTGTAGGTGATAAGTCTGTCCTTCTAGTGACGCAAATTACAATCATCTTGTCCTCGTGTATTATCATGTTCGTTCCCCAACGGACGCAAGGGTATTGTGAAGCTACTCAAGGAGTATCCCACCAGAAGAGGTTGTTTGAGACGTCAAAAGACTGCCAGTTTCATGACACAGTCCGATGAATTGCTGATACGTAGATACTCTCCCAAAGGAAAGCTTTTGGGACTCTGTGGAAAATGAATCACCACAGCCCCCCTGGAATGTTCTCTCACCCACTGGAAGAGTGGGATGGCGAGGTGAAACCCAGGCCTTGCGAGATTGTAGATGATATGCAAAAGGGTTTGCCACTACTATCAGACAAAACACTACAAACCGTCGCTATGTCGGCGTACCATGCAGAAAGCTGTAGCTAGGTGTTTCTTTTCACCCGCGAGCCTTCCAGATCTGGTCATTGTGAAGCTTGGCCAGCGACTTAAAAGCCATTGAGAAACGGATTCAGACGAATTGAAAAGAAGCAGGTGGCTCAATCCAAGAGAGGGACAGAAGCTGGTAGGTATGCTTGGATAGCACTGAATTTGTTCTTCCAGAGTAGTATATGTAGCCGATAGCTTGAGTAAAGAAAGGAACATTATTTTACCATTGGTGGGATTTTCCTTCTCGGGGCTATAGAAGGTAATGAGGGGAAAGCCGACTCGTTGTCCCAAGTAAATTGAATCTTCGGTGTGGGATAGAGAATAGTATTGGCCTGAGACCAACCCTAGTTTTGGACCAAACTGATCGACATTTGCGGGATAAGTTGATTATACCAAATACAAAGCAGTGACTCGGACTATCACATGGATCAATTCGAGCGATGTGATGAAAGTACATAACTAAGTTTCCCAATTTTTATTAATTTAGACGCTCCGAGCCCAGAAGCCAACGGGTGCGGTTGATCAACGAGCGTTGACACCGTTAACATTTGACTTATGCACAACTTATGCACCTATGAACTCAAAGTGGCCGGCCAATTTATGGGAAGCACTCTACATCTCATCATGACTATGTCCTCGGTCCTTATCTAATGCGTCCTTATCCTTGCTAGCCTCAAAGTTATTGCATTTGGCCATAGAAGTAGTAATAAGACATGTGAAAGAAGTCAACCGCATCTCTTTGGGAGAGACCCGATATCTGCACGCATTGCATGACAGTCTGAACTACCAAGGGGGGAAGGGGGTTAAACTAGAGATCTAGTTCTGTCTACGATGTGCTTTCGCTATAGTACGTTGGGGCCTCGGTCTACTCTGGCAGGCGATATGGTAATTATCCTGGGGCAGAGAAGGTAACTGTTTGTACGTGGTAGCACCAATATGGCCCTTGAAGCCTACCATGATTTTGACAGATTAACTTTCCATCAAGCTAAAGACACCAAGATTATAAATATAGGCCCAAAAGCTACAATGGACTAGCAGTATCGGTGTAATATCATATCTATTTCAGTCGATGATATGTTCTTCGCTGTCCCTTTGCTGAAACCCATCAGCCTTAATCTTGGCGAGATCGTGTGTTGAATTGTTTGTCTTTGCGAGCAGCTAACACTTGACGTTACAGGTATTAATTACTCAGGAGAGTATTATAGCTAAAAATCCATCGCCACCTATAAGGTGGCAATAGATCCTCAAAAATTCGTAAGGTTCTAGAAAGCACCTATAGATTTCAGCCTTCAGGAGCTTTGTTGAGCACAGCTCAGCGGGACAAGAATGGAGCACTAGATCGGTTTTGAACGGAGTTCAATTTCGCCTAGGCCACCGGTTCTTTTGCTTCACCCATAGCAGGCTTAGCAGCTTCTGATCTATCCCCTGACCGGGTTCTTGGCCACGACGTGCTAGTCCGTGACTTCCTCCCCGATTACCAGGAAGTTAATTCCGATGGTATTTATGGGTGGAAAAGGGACTATCCCTGTTGCGGCAGCTGTTCCAGCCTCTTGCGTGGATCTTCAAGCATAGAAGGCGAAGTCGAAGCGTGCTTAACGCCGCATAGCAACTCAATTGATCCCCTTTTGAACCTGTCAGGATCATGAGCGTCTGCCCTTGGTCCCCTTGCATTTGTTGCTCCGTACTTGAGCGTTAGAAGACTTGTGTCTCCCTCAGCGATCGGCGATTGTCGAAAATAGAAAATAGGAGCATCGCGCGGGCGTGCGCGGGGAGATGGCGGGCCGCGGCTTGTAAACTATCTTGCCTCCATTACTCGCCTAGACTACTAGACGCATTACTCCGTACACCGGGAAACACTAGCCTCTGTTTTCCTCACACAGTAGCGCTAACACCTCGTGTTCTCTCGGGTTTCCCATGGTTCACCTTCCGAGGTTATCCACTGATTGAAAGCTTCTGATTCAGACTGACAGGAGTCCACTCCGGATCAGGTATGTGATGTGCCATGCCCCCCATGGCTAACTTTTTTGTTGTCTGCCGGCATCGGCCATTAGGGTTTCATGAGAACAATCTTGAAACACGTGGTCGAACCGAAAAATGACAGCCTTTTTGCCTTCATTATCTCTTCTTCAAAGTCATATTCTTTTTCTTAGAAGAAAAAAAAAAAAAGAAAATTTTTGCTTTTTAGTTTTTTCGCTGTTTTGGCGCCATCCACCTTAGGTCGTAGTCTCTGTACTCCGTAGTCCACTTCCAGTACTTTTAGGGCTTAAGGTCTGAAATCTCCCAAAACGGACATTATATCGGAACATCCCCGGCTAAACAAAATCCACTCTCCACTTTGACCTGTGGAAAAAAAAAAAAAAAAAAAAGGGGGGGGCAAAACTACCGCCGTGGCAAATTAGTGGTCGGCAAATTTAGCTTGTTGTTCTCTGGTCGGCATTTCGCAGACTCCAGAGGGCCCTTTTAGGCGGACTTCCATTGGTCTTCTCGAATACTACTCCTGCGCATGGTCCTCACAGCAGAATCGGCGCCGTCAGGTTGGGATCAATAGACATTCTTGGCACGGAGGAACGTTTTCCGAGCATTTCGGGGAGGAGGTTCAAACCCTTGAGAGAGAGCTCCCAGTATAATCTAGCAAGGCATCAGAGGCGCAACAAGAACGGACGTTGGCCGATGTTTCCACCAGAACCTCTTTCCCATGGTATGGCAGATAGATAATGAGCCCAGGGCCATTGGATTCTCACCGTTATGCTGGCTGAATCCAAACCTTGATGTCGCTGGACAGCGGAGATTGGCGATCGACAAAAGGCAATCAATCCACCCTTGTACAATGTGCCTGGCCTTGTCCACGGAATTGCCAGCGGCCCAGCGGTTGTAAAGATCGTCGATATTTAATTGCGATGTCAGAAGCTAACGGGGTCCACTTTGCTTCAAGCGGAGCAATCTTCCTATTCCTAATCACGCCTTGAAAGTAAAACGCAAAAGTGAAATCAAATCGACTCGAGTCATGGACCAAATGCTATTCTGAGCCTCTGGTCCCCACAGGAGGAGGCGGGGAAAACTTATCTGTGGCGGTTTTGCATCGCGTCTCTACTTTTCTCTTCTCTTTCATCATGGTGTTTCTTCCATCACACAATAACTACACCCCATATGCCGATTGACGGTGACTTAACAGTGGACCATGGCCATATTCGCTGACGACGCGCCCCATGTGGCGGGGAGTGTCATAATGCTTACGGCGGTTGCTTTCATCACCTATGCTTTGCGAGTGTATTGCAGACTGAGCAGAAAGTCTTGGGGCGCAGAAGATTGGATCATGACCTCCGCAGTGGTAAATGCCCCCGTGAGAGCGCTTTTCAAGGAGCCCAACTGACATTTCGACGACAACAGATACCCTTCTGTGTGCTCACGGCAGGCTGCCTCGGGGGCGCGTTCAATGGGATTGGTGTTCACAGTACTCTGTTGAATGAGCCTGAGAATCAAAGGTATCAGGCTGAAGGCCAGAAGGTGCTACACACCCACCATCCTCTACCGGCAGCCGGAAGCTAATTGACCCTCTAGTACTTCCTCATTTTTGAAGTTGGATATGTAGCTGCGATCATTCCGATCAAGCTCAGCATCAGCTGGATGCTAATCCGAGTGGCTGAGGGGAGGAAGTTGTACATCAATATCCAGTACGGTGTTATCGCAATGTTTGCGACGATGAATATAATTGCCTTAATATTCATCCTCATCAACTGCACCCCGCCTGAGTACGATCAACACACCCCGTCTGTGCCACGAACCATATTGCTAAACGAAGTTCCAGGGCTGCGTGGAACACGAGTCTTCTGAAGAAAGGAGCTTCCTGCCGACCTGCTCATGTTCTCACTGACATATACTACGCGACCACTGCTGTGAACATCGTCACTGACTGGGTGACGGCCTTAATGTTCGTCCCAAATCATACGCTGGTCTTTGAAGGAATGGAAATACTGACCTGAAGATTAGGCCTATCCCGCTACTGTGGCGTGTCCAGCTAGACCGTAATACGAAAATATCTATCATCGGGCTGATGGGCTTGGGTATACTGTAGGTACCTGTTGCCACTTTGCTGAACCGGTGGAACAATGAGACACTAAAACACAGCAGGGCCTCCCTCTCAGCCTGTATTCGACTCAAGTACACGGTCAACCTCCAAAATCAAGCCGACTTCCTCTTCGCGGTCGCCAACGTGGTTATTTGGGGGTTTGCAGAGAACGCGATCGGCATGATCGTCGGCAATGTCGCTACACTACGCCCACTGTTCCGCAGTCTTTTCGAACGAACGATTCGCAGCAAAGGATACGGCAGCCATTCTCACCGGACGGGTCCTTCGAGATTCGCCGCGTCATACGAATTATCCGGCCACGGGAAGAGTGCCAACAACACTTTCACCACGTCGGTTGTTGAGAGAGGCGTTCATGGTAAGAACAGGGATAGCTACAGCCAGCTGAGCGACGGGGACAGCCAGAAGCAAATTATCCAGAACGACTGCCACGGACATGCTGATATCATGGTCAGTCGGCAGGTCAACATCACGTACGAGTAATATTGAATGTTGCGCGGACGGAGACAAAATTGTATATAATATAATAATAGGTATTTCTTTTGTATTATGAGAGTTCACTTATGATATATGACGGATCTCCAGGTACTAGCATGGTTGCTCCTATTTGTATACATAGAATGGGTGACATTTCGGTGTCCGCCATCTATTGCTAGATGCTATGTGCTGAATCGAGGTCAATGATTATCCCGGTTACTCCGTCATAACAGACGGTCTTATTCTACACTATACTGATGCGGATGAGAGGGAATATAGCTATCCAAGGCAGCTTATGAGAGCCTAACAGAGCATTAAAAATAGTTTGAAATAAGGTTCACTAGCATCTTTAGTGGTGCAGATATTCTAAGCAGATACCGTCTTTTCCTTATAATCTCCAGCGGAACCTGGGATGCCGCCATTCCAGGTCCTGTATCTGCCTGTCGGTCATCCCGTCAAGCATCCGGCCAACATCCTGTTTGTCTCGTCTCTGATTGTCCCAAATCGACCAGAGCCAAAGACAGCCTGACGTTACAAGAATCGTCGCCCCCGTGGCTAGGTTGAGGCCATTGCCGATATAATAATTGGGAGCGTCGAATGGCAGGAAAGACCAGGTCGCGACCAAGCCGCCGATATTACCCAGCATCACCACAGTTCCGATTGCTGACGCACGCGCCGTGTCCGAGATGACATTGGCTGCTGAATGGGCATTGCAAAGGACACCCACGGGGAACGAGCCGAAAGCAATCAAGAATGTGGCACCGTAACGAACGTGGGGGTCGCTACTTGCCAGAAACATCACATACCCGGCCATCATGAGTGGAGGTGTAAGAACAAAGAAGAGGAGTCGGCGATTGAAACGCGAGCTCAGGTAGGGGATTAAGAGCGTAGAGAAAGCGCCGATAATGTAGGGCGGCACGGTATAGAGCTGCTGGGAGATAATGCTGTGCTTCGGGTAGATGGTCCTCACAATGGTGGGCGCAAAGAAGGCCAGGCCCTGGACTGTCACATTTACAAGAAGCATGATCCAAGAGGTCGCCAATGTGACGGGGTTGAAGATCCCGCGCATGGTCTTCTTCGTGTCGAGCTTGTCTAGGACCTCAGTCACGCCTGCATACTCTGACTCCGAGCGGATTCGCGCGATGGCCAGGTCTTTCTCCTCCTGCGTGAGCCAGCGGGCTGTCTCGGGGCGATCTGTGAGGGTTAGGAATGCAAAAATAGCAACCCCGATAGTTATAATGCCTTCAATGGCAAAGATCATGCGCCAGTCTTTCAGGCTGCCGAAGGAAGGAAGTTTCAGGATGCCAGAAGCAAGTAGGCCACCGAAGGCACCGGCTAGAGGAGCCATCACCATGTACATGGAAATCCGAAAAGCAAGTTCCCTTCTCCGATACCATCGCGATAAATAGTATGAGATGCCAGGGAGCAATCCTGCCTCAAAGGCACCTAGGAGGAAGCGCACTCCCGCAGCACTTGATAAGTCGTGGACAAATGCCGTGCACAACGAGCATATCCCAAACCCCAATGTCAGGGCAGGAATGACCCAACCCGGTCCAAGCCATTTGCAGGCAATATTGGAAGGAATTTCGAAGATAATATAAGAAATGTAGAACACAGAGAGTAAGGTGTTATAGTCATAACCTGTCAACCCTAGGTCATCTTCAAGCCCAGCCAATTTCGCATTTCCTGTACCATGCAAATTTGTTAGTGTCACCCATCCACTTGGCGAAAGGATTTGGCTCTCCGTCAAATACGGCGACGAATGTAGGGTATCTTTACCAATATTTGCTCGATCGATAAAACAGAAGAGATACATCAGGGATGCAACAGGGACGATGTAGAGGTCAATCTTCAATCGCAGCCGGGACTCAGCAGCAGGGTCCAACTGCACTGTGGGCTGAGCGGATCTGGACATACAAAACCTTGAGTCAGCCAGGGTGTCGTCTGAAAAAAAAAAAAAAAAAGACAATGACCATACCGATCAGTTGCAATAGGATCATATATTTCCGTAGAGCCGGTACTGTCATCCTCGACATGCTGGGAACCAGCCTTTTCCTCAGACATAGCGAGAAAGTTATTGGACCTGAGAGTTGATGAGCAACCGAAGCAAAATTAACTACACGGTCAATCAAAAGAATGAAAACGAGAGACGGACAATTTGACTGGGGACAGCATGCTATCGAAATGGAATCATCATGCGCAGCAAGTCTCCGCTTTATGTAGTCATAGAGGCGTAGTCGAACCCGTCTCGCTCCCAAGTCCAGCTCTAGACTGGAGCATGCGGGGAAGACGATAACCCCAGAGGCTCAGAGGTGATTCAAGGAACCAACCACAACTGGAAAGAACTCGGCATGGCTCGCAAATTAACCAGTGAAACGACCTAGTATCCCTAGGATTGTGTGGCGGAGAGCGGAAGAGCTTGGCATGAATGTTAGGGTGAGGGCATAAAGAACAGGGTTCGGCAAGAGAGCAACTTATAAATGCCGGGGTAAAGATATGGGGATGGAGTGCCCACCAATGCGAGGTCGAAAATTTCCCCATGAATCAAGTAGTCTAACCCCGGATGCGGGGATCTCTTGGCTTCTTGCATCTAGTATCTTAATCCCCTTCGTTAAGGCCTGATTATAGCTCTTGCTATGGGGCGGACTCTGTTTCTTGGCTAAATTAGTCCTTCCTGGGCCCCGCATGAGGACAAATTGAGTTCATCATATTATGACTGTCCAGCGATATGCGAAGATCTAGATCGCCGAGGAGGGTATTGGAAATCTAGCAGTCAGAATTAACAAGACGTCGCCCCCGGTGGGTAGGAAAATATGGTCAAATCTTCTGTCGCCTGAGCAGGTGAACATTTCTTCTTAGCTTAGTCTCATTTGCTTGTACCATTCGCTAGGTTATAAACCACTTACAGATCACCGAGGTCTCGTAGCCTAGAACGTTTACGCGGCAGCATAGGGAATTAAAGAACATATACAAATCAAAAAGGAAATTGAGATCACGATATATGACAGCAAAATGTGGCTCAAAGGAAGAGTCTCTTTGGTCTAATATCATAGAAACGAACCAGAAGCTTACCTGACTTGCATGGGGTAGGAGAATTCTTCAAGGAGCTATCCCTAGAATTTTCGGCATCCGTACAAAGCCCCTGTCACCACAAGGGCTGGTAGGACTCCCACTTGGACGGTGGGCCATGTGGCTTGTCCAGTGCAGGAAAAGATGGAGAGTGAGTCTAATGGACACTTTAGGACGACCAGCTGAGTGACATCAAGAGCCTCCAGCGTAGCAGCATCTTGTCATAACCATTTGCAGGACGTTAGAATAGCCAGATTAATATAAGGTACTTCTATACGTGCATGTGGAAGACGAGTACTGTCAAAGTATCTATGGTATATTAACCTATCACTTATGTACAACAAGACGGGGATTCTTAGGTGAATATGCGGGAGGTCGAAACCTCAGCTATCAGTCGTCCTAACAGTGTCTTCGAATATCTTACGTTAGACGATTGACCTGGAAGTTTGTCTGAAACAAATTGTGAAGTCGGCAGTCGGGGGTACTTCCAATTGCCGTGAGTCAATGTCTTGGGTATACTTCTTATATCGCAATTCAGGAAGGTTAAGACATTGAATGCTCTTGGGTCGATATGCGCGAAGTAGCAGATGACGCATGACTTTATGAAGACACGTTTCTTGAGATAATATGACCAGATATAGGGTACCGTCCAGCCGATCACTGCCAATCAGAGTGGAATACGAAGGACTTTCATCCAATTAAGCGCCGGAAGTCCTGATTGCTAATGCATGGTTCCCACTTGTCCGCGATTTTATGTTATGCACTCGGTAAATTTGCGTGCGCCTATATGCCGACAACTGCCTGTTTCTTAAGTACTTATTTTTATTCTATATTTTATTATTTTTATTTTTGGTGTCTTCTCCAGATTTTCCGAGTAAGTGGAGACTACTGTCATTGCTCTACGACGTCAACGGGAGAGCATCAGGATCCCAACAGTGGGCCTTGTGGGGGTTGTGCTGTGCGGGGTTCTCCATTCTTTGTCCCTTGATATTGCTTTATCTTATAATAATCCGTAGCTGTAGCGATATTCAACCACTGAGCTCTTGCGGGGCAACGTTGGCACCAAGTGTATCGGATGTTGTCACCCCTTGCCAACTGCCGACCCTGCTTGTTACAGTTTGCTATGACATGTAACCTGCTCTCGTTGAGACGATGAACGATACGTGATGGGATCAGATAAATATTGGGTACTCTTCCCGTCGTATCAATCTCTCACAAGACAGCCAGATAGACCCCATCATGACGCTTCTTGCGGAGGTCTTCTCGCGCGCGTCGCCTGAGTATGCGCTGTATATCCTCCCCTTCATTTCGCTGATTTATATCGGCCACTTATACTTCCACAACGGACTAAATCGCTACCCCGGCCCCTTTCTGGCCAAGTTTACTGACCTCTGGCGGTTCCTTGATGTATGGGGCCGGCAGCCTCATGAGACGCATATCGCACTACATCGCAAGCATGGCGACGTTGTACGCATCGGACCAAACACCCTGTCCTTCAGCAGCCCGGCTGCAACGAAGGTCATTTATGGGTTGAACAAGGGATTTACCAAGGTGAGTGTCACCGGGTAGTCAAACGTTACGCGGAAAGTCTGACCATACCGCAGTCCGAGTTCTACCCCGTTCAGATGACGGTCTCCAAAGGCGAGCCGTTACCTTCCTTGTTCTCGACCCTAGATGACAAGTTCCATGCGGAGCTCCGGCGCTCGGTTAACCATGCGTTCTCGATGAGCTCGCTGGTGCAGTACGAGCCCATGGTTGACGAGACCACACTGCTCTTCCTTGATCAGACCGATCGTCTCTTCGCCACTGGGGGCAAGGTCTGCGACTTCGCACGCTGGCTACAATTTTTCGCATTTGATGTTATCGGCAGCATTACCTACAGCAAGCGCCATGGATTTATCGAGAAGAACGAGGACATTGATGGTATTGTAAAGTCCCTCGCTCGCATTTTCAATTATGCCGGGCCTGTCGGTCAGATGCCTTGGTTGGATAAAGTATTCTGGAAGAACCCGATCTTCGACGCAATGCAAAAATGGGGGCTGCTGGATAATTCCCACCCAGTTGCCATCTTTGCACGGCAACGTATGATGGAGCGCATGTCGTCAAAGGCTGCGATCGATCCCAGTTCTCGCAGTGACCTTCTTACCAAATTCATGAAAGCGGGCGAGTTGCGCCCCAACTTCATGACAGAGAAACGAGTCCTCACCATGGCCGTCTCCATGGCTTTTGCCGGGTCCGAAACGACTGCCATCAGTCTTGCAGCCGTATTCTACTATCTGCTGAAGACGCCCGACTACATGCGACGGGTGCGGGAGGAGCTGGATGAGGCGATCCAAAATGGTACAATCGAGAACCGTCCAAGCGGCCTCGTCTCGTGGACTGAATCTCAGAAACTTCCATTCCTCGATGCTTGTATAAAAGAGGCGTTTCGTATCTTTCCCGCCGCTGGTCTTCCCTTGGAGCGTGTTACTCCTCCCTCCGGTGCGGACATCGCCGGCCAGTTTATCCCGGGGGGCACAATCGTCGGTTGTAGTCCATGGGTGATCCATCGTCGTGAGGACATTTTCGGGTCAGATGTGGACACGTACAACCCCGATAGATGGCTCAATGCCTCAGAGGATAAGTTAAAAATCATGAACGGAATGATGCTCCAGTTCGGCGCCGGTTCCAGGACATGCATCGGAAAAAATATTTCATTGATGGAGATTTATAAACTAATTCCAAGTTTCCTAAGACGATTTGACGTATGTATTCATTCTACAACGTGGCAGTGAAAAGAATCATGCTAATATCTGAATGCACAGGTGCGATTAGCATACCCCGAGCAGGAATGGAGACTATGGAATGCCTGGTTTGTGCGGCAGTATAATTTTAACACTGTATTTACTCCGAGGAAGATTGAGGTACAGTAGTCGCTTTATCCTAGAAGAATGCATCAATCATGAAAAATAAATTTCTATATTTGAATAAAACTGTATATGCACAATTTGACCCCCCTCTCCTCCACCACAGGCACGAGGCCCTATTGACGCGGCACACAACATATTATAGCGTAACGTTTCGATTAAATATGGCATATCGTCATTAAGTAGCGTAAGGCCGCATGCTATATTAGCAGCCTAATAGGTCCATGTCAATCGGAACCCGTAGATGGACATTCTTCATTGTCCAACCCTAGCAGTATACGTCCTGGGCCAGCCGAATGCCATTTCGTTGGCTATGATGACCGCCCCTATGACGAGACCTTGTAGACAGCACCAAGCTCAATAGGATCACAGCTATCCGGGACGTCGTCCCCATTGCTGTTATTGTGATAATACAGACCGGGAACGTCGCCGGCGCCATCGCAAACTAGAGAAACAGAAGACAGTTCACTTCACAGTTCCTATAACTCTTTTCCAAGACGCGGACACTTACGTAGCCATCCACCCCAATTTTCATTATCATTAGCCAGGATATTATCATTGGTAAAAGTGAAGCCTGTGCCCCCGGATGAAGGGCTCACGCTAACCTCCACCTCGCTCTGGACTTCGTCGCCAGAGACGAGAGCCAAGGCGTAGGGAGCTCCATTCGGCGCATTGTAGCGCACGGTCCCATCTAGGAAGTAGAAATCGGCAGCGTCGGCGGCATCGCGAAAGACAGCCTTGCTGTTCAGTGGGTCGACGTGTTGTGTTGACAGGTAGAGACCGTTCTGGCTTTCATCGGAGGCATTTGAGCTGACTAGGTTAAAGATCTTTGGGACAGGACTGGCGGTGACCGTGGCGGCCAAGAGAACGATACTGGTGAAGGGCTTCATTACGGGGACTAATGGAGAGTTGCAAATTATTGTGGCACGAACGGCGGGGGGTAGGATGCAGCTATTTATTTGCTAGAACGAGCGTGGTGATCACCGGGTGGAGTTGATGCGACCCTTGGCTCCAATATTGGCTACCAAGCAGGCTAGCAACTGCATTACGGGAGGAAGCAGTGCTGAGTGGCGAAGATAATCAGACCCACGCCTTCTATTACATCATGGATCCGCCGTGCAGATATGAACTCTCCCCAGTTTCTTTCATGGACCATGGCAGGAATGGCCACTGCTGGAATTCCCGCATAGGTTTCTTAAGTACTATGTAGCGAGGTGGCTGATTCAATCGGCTTTTTGAGCAGCTAAAGGTGCAGCTGTGTGTAGAGTCTTTCAGAGCCTCCCAAATGATATCAGGGCTTGCGGGACGGCCCTAAATGGTCGCTTCTACTTAAAAGATGCGGCTTCCAATGCCGCCGATCGTGAGACAATGCTATGAATTAATTTGTGAACGTTCTTACTGGCGATATAGCCTTTCTACCCTGTGTGTCCTTACAGGGCTTCTGACCCTTGCGTCTCGGCGGTCTGGAAGGATAATCAAATCCACGCTGAACCCTTTCATACCGTAAAAACAATCGATTATTATTACAATTCCTAATACAGATCTCTAATGGTATTCTCGACGGTTACCGTACGCATGATTAACCCCCATGGCTGTGAAAAATACGGGTTCAACAAATGCGGCCAGGATGCCATGCTTACTTATACTCGGTACCCGCTGGACAGAAAAAGTACAAGGCCAACTAGTATACGTTTAGTACACATTTGTGGTACCAGGTAGACCAACCGGCGTACAGAAAGAGTTGCAATTTGTGGGGTAAAATGAAGCATCTCGGCAAGAGCGAATGTCCGAGCCATGATTAAACCCGAGGGCAAAGGAATCATGGTCACTAAAAGTCCGCCGTTCGCTCCACTTTTCTCACGTCTAGTCTCGTTTCCTCCAACGTTGAGGATTAGCTCCTGCACTGTTTAGATGGCTCTTGACACAGCAGCCTTTTCGGGTGCAAGATTGCGATGCCGATTTGCCGGTAGCGGCCAATAAAAGCAGCCATGACCCTCGAGGCACAACGTTGACAGAAAATGCAAGAAACACCAAGCTGCAAAATGAGATGGGGATGACACACTTGCCTGAGACTGACCACGCACGGCGTGCAGATGAAGAAAAGCCTGCAAATCGTCTCGGTCCGGACCCAAACTTGGTTGGTTGGGAGGAAAATGACCCAGAGAACCCGCATAACTTCTCGACGCTATATAAATGTTGGATTACTTTCCAGCTTGGCATGCTGGCCCTGAGTGCCAGTTTAGGCTCGAGTATCACCTCCCCGGCGCAGACTAAGCTGGAAGCGTACCTAGATATTAGTACTGAAGTCAGCATTCTCCCAGTATCTCTCTACATGTAAGGCACCTGCCTCTACCTGACCCACAGACATTCCCGATCGGTCAGATCACTGATAAGGAAATACAGTCTTGGCTTCGCTTTTGGACCACTATGCTGGGCGCCTATCTCGGAAATCTGGGGACGTCGCTGGTCGATGCTCCCGGCGGTTTTCATGCTGGGCATTTTCAGTATCGGTACGGCAACAAGCAAGAATACCGCCGCCGTTCTCATCACCCGGTACTTCGCAGGCGTTTTCGGCTCCGCTCCTGTTAGCAATGTATCGGCAGCCCTGGGAGACTTCTTCCATATGAAGGCTCGCGCCGTCGCCGGCACTTCCTATGCCATCTGCGTCGTGGGGGGACCTACCATGGGACCGATCATTGGCGCTGCCTTAACCAACAATCCACGCCTGGGTTGGCGCTGGACAGAGTATATTGAAGCAATCATTGTCTTCTTCGTATTTACCGTAACCTTCTTCTGTTTACCGGAGGTATATGGCCCTGTGCTTCTACATAAAAAGGCGAAGCGCTTGCGCAAAGAGACGGGTAACCAAGAGCTATACCACCCACACGAGCATTTGAAAGTCGATGCGTATAGTATTGTCACCAAGCATTTCTCCCGCCCGCTTGTCATGCTTGTGACGGAACCAATGGTTACGGTGATTGCGTTATACGCCTCGTTCACCTATGCTCTACTCTATCTCACCCTTGAGGTGTTTCCCATTGTCTTTAACGAAATCCGCCAGTGGAAGCCGGTGGTTGCCACGTTACCTTTTATCGGCCTCTTTGTTGGCGTCCTCCTCTCCGCCGCATTCGTTATTCTCGTTGGCCAGCCATATTACATCCGAAAATGGGAAGAGGGCGGCGGGAATCCGGTCCCGGAGGCACGTCTGATGCCCATGGCTGTTGGGGGGTTTCTATTCACAGGGGGTCTCTTCTGGTTTGGCTGGACGGCGGAACCCTCCTATTCCTGGGGTTTACCCGTCGTAGCAGCTGTGATGTTCGGCTGCGGATTCTGTATCATCTTTGGTCAATGTATCAATTTTCTGGTCGATACATACGGGCCATACGCTGCCTCGGCCACTGCGTCCAACACCTTCTTGCGAAGCGTGCTTGCGGCCGCGTTCCCTCTTTTTGCGAAGCAAATGTTTCACAATCTGGGGGTGGGACCAGCGATGTCGATCCTTGGGGGTATTGCGGCGGCACTGATTCCGGTTCCTTTTCTGTTCCGGATCTATGGAGTGCGGTTGAGAAAGATGTCGAGGTTTGCACCATTTAAAGGATAATGAATAGGAGCCGAACAAGTTTAACCTTACAAACATGTCCAGCCACCTGATAAGGGACGTCGTGACCAGGAAGTATCTGAGTGGAGCCCTATGCTCTTAACCATCCGTGGTTACGGCCGCTTCGAATATTTGATTAAGGGCTGCGCTCAACATATGCGTGCCGGGAAGCTGCTTGCACTTAGAGCATTACCACTCGCCGGGGGTGCCTTGCTGTCTCTTCTAGCGACGGCCTAAGAGAAAAACCACTTCCAGGGATGACTTAACCCTTAGCGGTCGATCTAATTAGATTTGGTCGAGCTATGTGGAGGTTCTTACTGTAGAATCTATATTGGCAATCCACATATACTAGTTAATAACACGCATATCCAATAATCAAAAGTATTAAATCAGAGCGGATAATATCGCCGAATGGTGTCGTCACGGAGATTTACATGCCTATCTTTCACATTATATTCCGTCGATTCAGCTCGGTGGATTTGTTTTTAACTCTCATGTCAGTCACCAGGATAGCATCCGCTAAGGACAGACTGGGAACGAATACTAAGGAGGGATACTCGAAAACCTACCTTGCCAAACCGAGAGACCTTATAATTATTCCCTCTCCACGTAAGGTACTATCGTCTCCTTCCCAAGCATTTATTGCGGCATAGGCACACTAGACGCTACTCACCTCTAGTCCTGAATGTTGAAACCATCACTATCAGGATCTTTCTTTATATCCCCCTTGTGCGACGTGGAAGCAAGAATCCCAATCAATGAACCGCAGGCCCCTATGACAGAAATCTGTATGTCCATACATATTATTAAATGCTCCGGAGGAGCTCTGCCAATTGAAGAGCGAGCACTACTCGGGTGCGTTCAGTGTGTCTCTATCCTTTCCATATTCTAGCGCTACCAGGGCCTACTATTAATAGGCGAACAATATAGCACCTCTACGACTCGGCATAGCACCCATTAGGTCGAGGTCTACGATCTCGGCATACGTAGCATCACTTCGTATCCCACAGAGTGCGATACCTACTTGATATTTCCAGACCGAGCCCTCGCAAACTGCCAAACTTGCTCGGACCGTGCGCGACTCGTCAATATACGGTCGGCTAATTGAAAGACAAAGAGTATGGTATTTGAGGTCAGATTCGCTCGAGTATCTGATACATTCATGTTCCAAGTTAGATCCTGTCGCTGATGATTCTTTCTACCTTCCCTCATAGTAGCTTCGATGATCTTCCGTAGGGAGGAGAGTGTGATTGACATTTATATATCGACAGCCTGGGCAAACACAATCTAATCATGACATCTGCTTATCTAAAGTTTGAAGGCACTTAGAAACGCTATTATGGCCAATTATAGAACCCAATACAGTCTGACATGTTTTTAGTCTTTTGTCCCATTTCGATACAGATATATATATGTATCTATCTATGTATCTATCTATATATATCGAAAGTATCCCACCATTAGCTATAGCCTTAAAGATCTTTGCAGAACACTCAAGGCTCATCTTATATGATGTGAAGTCGGGGCACAAAAATTCCTCAATGGCTACTTCGATAAGCTCGGAGCGAGATCAAAAATACTCATGTTTTCGCTTACGTATTTTTAAGACGGGCCATGAACTCTAATTAGTTATTCTTGCCCTTGGGCCACATCCAAAGGCTTTTAATCCTACAGATTAAATGGACTTTCCACTATTCGAGCCCGAGCTAATTTAGCTCACGAGACAGACTCAGCCCTAGTGTGATTTGACGTGGTTCTCAACCAACCATGTGCCCCTACCGCGCACTCCAGTTGGAACTAAATTAGTTGAGATCCACACATCCTTCACCCACCTCTGCACGGGTTGATTGCAACTGGATTTTTGTTTCTTCGCAGGCGGTGTGCTCTTGCTCACATACGGAGTCTGCATGATCCATATATACTTGGAATGGGATGCTGGTTGATCAAACTAGCTTAGAACCCTGGGATCTCCAGAGGATTCTGAGCAGGGTAAGTAGTATTGAATGCTGCGAATCATGCTCATCCTCGAGGCGTTATTCGACACCACTTGAATGGTCCATGGTCTGTATTGCACACTTCGATATCGGCCTTCACTGAGGCCACACGTCCTGCAGATTTCCCAAGCAAGGGGGGCCCCGCTCAAAACTGGACGTGTCCATGACCTGCCTGATCTCAACGTCACCATGGAAAAATAAAAGCAGATATAGGAAACAACCGGTGAAACCCCGGCAGCGCAAAAGCTCCCGTAGCGGAAAACCTCCCGCGCTATTCGTAATCAATTCCGCGGCGCCAAAACCCTTTGCACGACCTCACCGTCCATCACCATCTCAGGAACTCCCCTGCGCAATCCTTCTTCACGGCGCACAATGGAGAAGACAGGGCCGATGGAGACAAGCGAATGCGATGGGAGAATGGATGACAAGGTCGCACCCACGACGGTTCAAGCGCCCCGCGACAATGAAGCCCGACCGGAAGCCTTTTCATCCACGATCCAAGAGATCCTGTTTGTCGCGGTTGCGACCATGGCAATTGCCATGTCATCCCTCCTCACTGGGAGCATCACGGTGCTCACGTCCCAAGTTCAGAGGGATCTGAACATGACCACCGCGGAGCTGACTTGGCTGACCAGTTCATCCTCGTGCGTCGTCTATTGTTTACTGTTACCTACCATGAGTGTTCTGTGCTAATGAACTATCACCAGTCTGGCTTCCGGATCCTTTCTCCTGTTTTTCGGTCGTTTGGCGGATCTCTTTGGCCGAAGAGCACTTTTCATCGGTGGCATGGCTTTTTTTGCAGTGTTCGCGCTGGCTGCCGGGTTTTCCAAAACGCCCATGCAGGTCGATATTCTGAACGGTGTCATGGGCCTGATGTCGGCTTCCTCTGTCCCACCCGCGCAGGGTATGCTCGCCAACATCTACGAGAAACCGTCGAAGCGAAAGAATAGGGTCTTTGCCTGTTTCAGCGCCGGAAACCCCCTGGGCTTCGTCTTCGGGAGTATATTTTCGGGTATTGCTACGCAGCTGTTCAACTGGCGAGCCAGCTTCTTCTTACTGGCCATCATTTACGTCGTCATTGTGGCCATTGCGCTGTTCACCGTCCCAGTAGACAATACACCCACCGAGAAAATTTCCATGGAGGCTGTCAAGAGGTTCGATGTCGTCGGTACTATCTTGACCATCGCTGGTATCGGCTTGTTCTCTGCCGCCCTGAGGTTAGCCATCTATTCAAGCCGAACAAGGCTCTTGCTAACACCCTCTCCCTAACAGTCTTGGCTCGGACGCTCCCCAAGGGTGGAAGACCCCGTACGTCCTTGTCTGCCTCATCCTGGGTGTTCTCCTCATCGCTGCCTTCATCCTCTGGGAGTGCTGGTATTCCTACCCCCTCATCCCCATGTCCATCTGGCGCGACCGTGACTTCTCGCTGGTCATCGCTGTTCTTCTGCTCGGCTTTCTCGCCTTCCCGATTACAACATTCTGGATCTCGCTCTATATGCAAGAGATCAAGCATTACTCGGCGCTCCCGGTCGCCATGCACATGCTTCCCATGGCGATTATGGGCATCATCGTCAACATCATCGCAGGACTGATCATGCACCGCGTGTCCAATACCCTCCTAATGCTCCTTGGTGCCACGTCGTATGTCGGATCTTTCCTCCTCATGGGCCTCCAACACTCGGACAGTAGTTACTGGGCCTTCATCTTCCCCGGCTTGATTCTCGCGGTGGTCGGCGCCGACTTCGAGTTTTGCGTGGCCAACATGTACGTCATGAGTTCTCTGCCGCCGGAACAGCAGAGTATCGCAGGTGGAATTTTCCAGACGGTGACAAAGCTATGTGTGGCTATCGGCATGGGGATCAGTACCGCCATCTTTGATGCAGTTCAGGCCAGAGGGACGGCGACAAGTGGGTATTTCAAGGATGACCCGATCGAGCCATATAGTGCAACCTTCCTGTACAGCGCGGGTATTGCGGCCCTCGGTATTCCCCTGTGTGCGTTTCTGAGAATCGGTGCACAGGGACATGGTGGGGATGGCAAGAAGGGGAGAGACCACGAGAAGGTCTGATGCTCATGCTTATGAATCAGTAAAAGTTTATATGCCAAGCGGTTACATCCTGGAAGATCAAAAGGCTCGTCTTCAAGCTTAATGTATTAATGCCGAGGGAAAAAGGCTAGGGAGATATAGACCGAACTAGATTAGACTAATAGAGTGGGCCATGTCCGTCATGATCTAGAAGAACTGTGTTGAAGTTTGAGTAAGCTCCTGTCGGGTATACTACTAGACAATGTCAATTGCGCGGTTTTCACGCATTGAGCGATCTGCTGCAAGCACGATCGATAACGATTGAATAGCATCATTCATATGTTGTGTGAGGTCGCGATCCTCACGAATGGCCTCCAACAGAAACTGCTGCTCCCGTGCACATAGTTCGTAATGGTCTGGCTCACCCTCCATTGATAGGATCTGATCTCGGGCACGCCCGTCAACCACAGTACTCATGCGTAGATTTGACGTCTTCGTGTGGCTGTTAATATCGGCTGAGACCCCAGCACTATCGATGCTATTATCCTTCTCATCCATCACAATTGATACTGAGCCACGTGGGCCCATCACATCTTTCACGAAGTACGCTGTCTCCGAGATCATTGGACCCCATCCAGCTTCATACCACCCAACCGATCCATTGGCAAACAGCACCTGAAGATGGCCATAGTTAACCTGTCCATCTGACGGAATATCATCGCAGAGGCGGAGGCCCATGCCACGCACTTGGACCGGCTTGCTGCCAGCAATTTGCAACATAACATCCACATAATGCACACCGCAGTCCACGATTGGATTTTTCACATCCTGGAGGAGACGTTTATGAATGGCCCACGCGTCGTCACTAGAGCGCTGGTTTAGGTTCATGCGTATGACAAATGGTGGACCGAGCTGTCGAGCGCGGTGGATGAACTCGATCCAGCTGGGATGATGCCGGAGGATATAGCCGATGACTAGTTTGCGCTTCGTTTGCTGGGCTGTCCTCACCACACGTTCCGCATCTTCGACTGTTGTTGCCACAGGTTTTTCTACAAAAACATGGGCTCCAGACTCCATTGCTGCCACGGCATAATCAGCATGCGTTGCCGTGTGCGTGTTGATCGAGACGACAGTAGGCTTGAGTGCGAGGGCCTCCTCGAAGCTAGATAGGAAGGGATAGTCCCTGAGTGCATCCGGTAGGTTCTTAATTGGACTGCGGTTGTAGAGGCCAATTATTTGAAAACCTGGGTTACGATGGTAAGCCAGGGCATGGCTGTGGCCCATCTGCCCCATGCCAACCACCACAACCGACAAACGCTGATCTGAATATGCCTCCATTTCATTCTAAATATCCATGGGTTGAATTACTGTAGAAGGTAGAAAGGTGAAAAGATGATGGGAAGCAACACTTTGCAGTAGGAGAGGTTATTTGGTCAAAACATAATGACGGGCTATCACCTGTTCCAGGCAGCATTTACGACGGATGCAACGTTAGAATACTTCTTTCATGTCACCTTACACGAGGGGAATCTGTATGATGAGGAAGTGGAGTTCTAGATGGTGTTTTGATTGGCTTGCCTATATACCATAGTTGGCGCCATAACGCCATCTTACTTCGCACATCGTACATTGTATGACTCATGTATCCTTCATTATTACTAAGTTGAATCAACGAGCTATTGTCCCAGGGGCCAAATTTACTGGGGGGTACTCGTAACCCTGTCTTGACTTCGCCGATGGTTATAGGATTGTTGCTCTTACAGCGTTTGAGTTTGAGAAACTCTCCCAGTTTCTGCTGACTGGGGGCGAGAAATCGGCGGTTCTGACCAAGCCAAGAAAGCCATTACCGCGTTTCATAAGGTGAATCCTCGTCGTACAAGCCACACAAGGATCTCTCATGATTTCCATATAAATTCGACTTCTTACGTTCACTTCTTGCTGAGCCCCGTGCCGCTGCGTTGCGTTGCAGTTTTGCGGAACGTAATTATCCTAGTAATGGGTTGTGTGAGTTGTCGACAGACGTTCTTGAAGATCTAAAACATGAGCTTAGAAAGGGCAAAGTATGTCATATTAGGTTGAGAAAAGGTTGAATGGCCACAATGCCCAATCGAATGATATTTCCTTCAACGGACAGCTCAAGCGTTCTGAAGTCAGAAACACCGCAGGGTAGCAACCTTCTAAATAGTGTGGTGCCATACACTTTCGCTGTCTTAGGTGATTGTAGACTTTGTACCGTTCAGCAGAACTGTCGGGCCCAAAGCGATTATATGATTTAAGATAGGGCATCGAACAATAAGTGTTTTTGAGGATCGCAAAGAAGAAGTCTGATGACGTAGAAGATCATGGCTAAGTAAGCAAAAAGAAGCCATACACCAAGCACAAAAATGTATATACATGCTTAGATTGTCAATTCATCAGGGCTCGCTGGGTTATCTACCAGATGAACTCCCTGTTTCAGGTCCAAAGAATTCACAACTGCAAAAGCTCTCCCCCTTCCTCGTGCAATAGAAGATCTAGTTTGGATTCTCTAAATCCAGTGGGTCGGAGCAGATGGTGAATAGTGGCTTTGCCCTCATAGACCCAGTACTGTGCAGCAGCAGCGATTATCAACGTCTTGTCTCATTGCGAACTCCTTTGGCTCCAGCGTCTTTTCAAAAGCATCGACTGTATGCAGCAAGGCTCTGTCATGAGCGCTTAAAAGGGATGAAGCTAGAAGGCGCGCTGTAAACGCTTGGTAGTTTATCCACTTTGTGGCGACGGAATCAGACAAATACTCAATCTCTGATTCCCGAGCCCATAAAGCTATGGAATCGATGATTAGCAATCATCATAACTACTACCAAGGGTCGTGGTTAGGATACTTACAGTCATGGATGTCGCGCCAACACCGCGGAAAACCAAATTCTTTTTCACCCGGCCAGTCCTGCTCATTGGGCTGTGATGGCTTTGGGAGAGAGAACAAAGCTTCGATCAGAGCTATGATGCGATCATGGGCTTCTCCGTACTCTTCTGCTATGGATAGGAGCATCGCCCAGACCCTGCTGCTTTGAGTGGAATGCCATTGAGGCGCGGTGGGGGCTGTTAAGCTTGAGATTGTGTCTTGTAGAGGGAGATTGCCTTCAAGGTAGGACTGTAAGGTCGCGAGTTCGGTAGGATCAAGAAAAAAGAGGTCTTTGTCGTGGGAGATACGGGTGAACCACTCTGCGTACTGGCTCGCCATGATGAAAACTGTGTGATGCCATTCAAGTATTTCCCTTCAGGTGCATATAAAGAAGCGAGGTGCGATACTGCTTCAGGATATAAGAAGATCCGTTAAATAGTCTGAATGACAAGGCATATCCCTGGGGCTTAGATCCTAGTTGTAGGCCTTAACTATGCTGACTACGTGAGGGCTATTTTTTGTCCGTATGGCTGATCACAACCAGTTTGGGAACTCACCCCTCTGATATCTTCCTCTGCTGACATCGCTAACGTAAGACGACCCGATTTGCAGGGAGTGATTTGACTGTTACCCTTGTCATAGGAGTCATTCGTGGTTGCATGTTTGAGTCTTAGTCAGATTGATCATACGAAACATGAAACATGGAATAATTCAGGCATCCGACTGCAGAATGATCGCTGCTAGATAAGCGATCGAACCAGGATATCTTACTCTTTTGTTGAAATGCGGGGAAGAGGGGCGAAGGCTGTGGTTTCCAGACAAGGTCCAGCTTTAATATATCGCTAGGGAGCGTACTGCCATGGCACACTGACCTGGCTAGCCATTGCATTTTTCACCCGTTAGTAATCGGCGATATTGTCGGTATTTGGAAGGTAGTCTGCCACTGTATATATGGATAAGAAAATCCTCGTATGGTCAGCTGCCCCGCTCCTCAGCTTCTGAGTTGCTCCAGCCCATGATGGTATATGCTATTTACGGAATATAAATCCCGATAGAGTAGACGAGAACCCCCGCATCGTGGATCTACTCCAGGATAACGAGTGAGTTACGATGCCAGCGAAGAGTGAATATCATTACCCTATCTAGTGTATTCTCGCCGGGACTTTCCAAATTAAGCCTGGATTTCGGCGAACTTTACTCTCCCTAGGAATTACCTTACTGGAAATTGATGCACAGACAATAGTAATGGATGCCACGGGATATGTTATAAAGACGCCCAGAATGTCGAGGAAAAGATAGATACAGAAGGAAGGAGATATATTCATGTCTAACATATACGAGCCAGATACTCATTCCCCATAATCTGGACGAGATGTACAGCTTACTTCTTATTGTCACTCTCCACTTCCTCCTGATCTACTATATCATCATACCAATTATTAACTACTTCCGCGACCCCAAAGGCCTCCGGAAGTACCCCAACCTGACCTTTGTGTCCGGCATCTCTGACCTCCCACTCATCTACTACTCCCATAAAGGCATCCGTTCGCGTGTTCTCTTCGAAGCACACAAAAAGCATCCGGTCCTCCGAATTGGACCCAATAAACTCTCCTACGCAGACCCCGTTGCCATAAAAGACATCTACGGACACGGCACAAAGTGTACCAAAGATGTCTTCTACTCAGCACTATCCGGCTCACACTACCACCTCGCAGACGTGGTAGACAAGGAAGACCACGCTCGAAAGCGCAAAGTTCTCTCCAATGCCTACGCCATCAAGAACCTCGAAGGTTGGGAATATAAGGTGGCCGATATGACGCAACGCATCATCAAAGCATTTGACGAGAGATGTACCAGTCCCTTGCCCAAGGGCCGAAATCCAGACCCGCAGGACCTCACGATCGATTATCGCATGTGGACGAATCTGTACACCATCGCCGCCATTGCTAATATTGGACTCAGCGAAGATATTCGATTCCTGGATCAAGGCAATGATATTATCTCGTCGGAGGCAAAAGACGGGACTGTGAAAAAGGTTCACTTTCGGGATTGTCTGTACGCCAATGCGTCAGCTACTTCGACCCTAGTATGGGCCTATGACTGGTACGAGGCCCTGGTCCGAGTCAGTAAATTGGTGTCCTCGACGTACCGCCAGAAATGGAAGTTGGCTGAAGATTGGGACGGGATCGTGAACAACCGAGCGACAACCCGGTGGAAGCGATATGAGAAAGGAGAAAAGCTCGATGACTTCTTCTCTGCGCTCATGGAAGACAAGGCGGGTGCTCCTAATAACCTCGAATGGGGAGAAATTGTAGCTGAAGTGAGCATCATGATGAACGCAGGCTCTGACACCACGGGGATTTCCCTGAACAACGTGATGCTTCTCTTGTTGAAAAACCCACACTGTCTCGAAAAGCTTCGGGAAGAGATCGACGGTGTCCTGGAAGACGATGAGGTTATTGCACCTTATGACAAAGTGAAACATTTACCCTACTTGCGAGCTTGTCTCGATGAGAACATGCGCATGTACCCACCTGTGTCATTTCACGTTCCGCGCCGGACACCTCAGGAGGGTACCATGATTAGAGGTGAATTTGTGGCAGGCAACACTTCCGTTGGTATTTCGGCGTATGTGGTTCATCGCAACGAGGACATATTCCCAGACCCAGACACATATAAGCCTGAGCGCTGGCTCGGTGATAAGGGACGCGATCTTCAGCCGTATTTTGTTGCTTTCAGTGCGGGTGCTAGAGGGTGCATCGGTCGTAATATCAGTTATCTGGAACAGACTGTTCTTCTAGCTTCACTTGTGCATCGCTTCGAATTCGCCTTGCCATCGCCGTCCTGGGAGCCGGTCAGACATGAAACGACGAATTTCAACTCCGGACCTATGCCGCTGAAGGTGTGGAGGCGAGCGAGTAGGGTATATGAAGATAATTAGCCATTAAGTGTGCGATCAAATCTCTAGTTCATAGATTCTTAATTCAATTCAACATTTTTCTGCGTTTAGATCAAGGCAATGCTTATTATGCCAGTCTCAGGAAACTGCTGACAGGGTCAACCCACTTTCTCAAGTATAAAACTATCATAAAAGCGCACACCATAGCTGGTAACGCATATACTAAATCAGTGGCCCTTGATTAAAAGCATTCCTTGTAATCGTGAGACGATCTCACTAAGTGTTAAGCAGGATCTGAGGTTAAATCCGAACTTCGAACATGCCATATCTGTATAATGTACTTCTACTCCAGCTTATATATAAATCTAGCAAACTTTCATGCCTTTTAACTGTAATGAGAGTTCAAAACAACCCAGGAAGCCCAGTTCCTTATATTCGGACTCTCTGTGCGAGACTAAAGCGAACCGGAAAAGATTAACGACCTTTGTTCAACAACTTCCATCGCCGATCGCAAAACCATAGTATACCTTCCACCATAATATCCAGAGTATATTAAAGCTGACCATGCGTGAGGTTCACAAGGTTTGTGCATAATTATGAGGTACGATCAAGATAGGAAATACCAGAGAGATCTGGAGGCTACCAGGTCAATAGCCACGACTACCGACATTGATTGACCTTGGCCAGTAAAACCACATAAAAAAATAGTAGGATATGCAAGAATAATTCACAGTTATAAGACTATTGGGAAGAATAAGCCAATAGAGTAAGAGCCAAAGTTTCCGCGGTACGTTACTTGGTAGCTAGGAATAGAGAGGCAGTCATATAGTCTAATACTGCAGGTGCCAGGTAGATAGGTTTAGTAGACGAATCTAAATAAATAGACGACTTACTACTCAATAGTGCAAGATATCATATAGGCAAATATTGTATATGTACAATTTTTAAATTGTCTAAAGGTAAGTTCACAGAATATTCATCGTAGTATATAGGTATCATCATGCACAAAACTCAAAAATGTTGGACACATTTGGTCGTTAAAAAACCGTAAAAGAAAACAATCTAAAGAAGGAAGCTGATAACTGTAGCCGCGGCACAGATAGCAAGGCTGGGTCTCCAAGCAGGGGCAGCATTCTCCTTATCCTTGTCGGACGACGAGGAGGTGCTGTTCTCCGACTGCTTACCGTTAAGATCACCAGGACCAAACGGCTTATATCCGCCGCTAATACTGGACGATTTCTTGGCGGAATCCTTGACGCACTTGCTGTCATCTGTGTAGGCTGACCATGCAGCTTCCCATGCGCTTTCAGGTTCGAGCAGCATCTTGGTGGTGTAGAAGATACGGCAGTCAGCGTCTTCATAGATGTACTGAAGCGGGGTGCCTGATTCATCACCCTTGCGGATCTGGTCTTGAACCTGAATACGACTGCTGGAATCGCCGGCACGAGTGAGAAGCACGTCGGGGTTGGCAAGATTTGTGAGAGAGTTGTCGTCGAGGGTATCAATGCCCAAGGGAGCGGTGAGGTTCATCATTGTCTGCAGGGAAATGGGAATAGTGTACAGGGGAATGACCTCTCCCCCCTTAGAGCCACCAATGGTTTGCATGGCACCCTCCTGGGGACGACCACCAACGGCAATGGCTTTGACACCGGCAATGTTCTTCAGCTCCTCGTGGAATGAAGCGCAGGAGGATCCGCAAAGACCGTCAGAAAGCATGACGATGTTTTCCGCCGCAAACGGGGGGTCTCCGGCGGGAGGGTTCAGGAATTTGAAGCCCGTCTGATCCCGGATGCTGACTGGGTTGCTGTTGGACATCTGTGTCATGTAAGCTGGGAGTGCTCGTTGTTCTATGGCTTCCTAGCTTGTACTTACGTTGTACCTCATGATAGTGGTGAATTCATCACCATTGTACTTGTGAGGGCCGTAGAACTCATCCCATGATTTAAAGTTATCGCCATTAACATCGACAAAGTTCCAGTAAGCCCAATACCTGACGAGGCCAACATCGGCGAAACCTAGACAAGTTAGCATTACTTTAATTCACCGCGGAAGCGTTCTGCTTACTCTCTCCAGTAGCCTTTTTGATCAATGACTGCACAGATTGATCCTCATAAACCGAATTAATAGCTTCACCAATGAGCTTGTACTGCTCCTGCGCGCGATATCTCTGAGCACTAAACGGCACTTCACCAGGGAAAAGTTGCATGAAAGTATCGAGAAGAAGGTCGGTGTCACCTCCACCGTTCTCCCGAAGGTCAATGACGAGCTTCTTCTTGCCCGCATCTGTGCAATTGCCCAAAAACTGCTTCACAACATCCTGGAACTCAACAGCAGCATCCCCCCTCTCGTCCGAGGATGTGTCAAAGGTAACAATCTTGAGGACAGCGACGTCTTCGAAATCAGATCCGTTCATAAAGTAACCTGCGACCATACCACCGCTGTGTTCAACAACCGGCTTGGGGTAGCCGTCACTAGGGATGCTTTGCCTTTTCCAGTGATGAGGAGCTCCCTTGTAGGGCGTTTTCTTCATGGAGGTGGTCATTGCCTCGATGCCAGCAAAGCTACCGGTGCAGAGTTCTTCGAAGAACGACTTCCCACTGGTTACTGCCGTTAAGTTTTGACGTACCTCGGCGTAGTTCTTGATAACACGAGTGGTCTCGTTTTTAAAAGTGATATTCGTCGTTGCTCCTTCATAAATGCCCAGACCAATGTTAACAAAGCTGCCCACTGAGGCGGCTGCGTTACCCCTCCACATGAGGCTGTTATACCGGGCGTCGGGGTCGATGTACTGCTCCTGGGCGGCTATCTTGTTCAGATACGTTTGCGTGTCTTCGCCATTGATTTTAGCGATTGGGGAAATCTCAATGCTATCGTCGGAGTCTTTCTGCACAAGATCCGCGACAGCATAGGTTTCTGGCACACTGGTTCCGTCCTCTGAGACGGTGGTCACGGGAATCAAACGTCCAAAAAAGAAGACTTGGAGAATATCGGGTACATAGTTGAAATGGAAGTTGCCTGTCTTCAGGGTCAACTTGTTGATCGCGAGTTGCACGTCGTATTCACTGTCGTAGGAGGAAAGGTTCTCTTTGATCTTGTCCAATTCACCAAGGAGGTCAACGGAGCCCAGTTCCCATGATTCGGGGGTGTTCTTCAGATAACCAGTCTCCGAATGCCACTCCCACAGGACCTTGAGCTGATCAATGAGTGTCTTATCTTGCTCCACGGCCACTGGGACGGATTTTAAGCACTCATAGGCGGTCTGGGCTGGGATGACCTGATTCTCATCGGCGAGTTGGCTAGCGAGAGCACACGGTTCCGAGGTGTTGGACGGTGAAGCACTAGACGAAGTGGATGGACTGCTCTGAGCAGCAGCCAGAGCGGCTGAAACCAGAGTGATGCCGAAAAGACGCATGTTGTAAACAGCGCCCCAGGTCTGGTTTCTCGGAAGCTGCGGAAGAGTGTTTCTTGGAGGTTAACAATCAAAAGACTTCTCAAACAACGACTGATAGCGCGACAGAGCGCACCATTTATAACACGAGGAGAAATAGCCCACCATATTCTTGGCAGCAGGGAAATGAGAGGCGCAGCCTAATCAACTCTCCGAGGACAAGGCTGCGGAGGTGGGTCGGATGTTAACTTTGACTGGGGCTCTCCGAACGGTTTTCTTTTTTGGGAACTTGCGAACCCTAAATCACTTGTCAAATCTTCATGATATTCTGAGTACGACGTGGGCGCTAGGGAGAATATCCCAGTACAATAAGCACTGCCCGTAAGCCAGCTGAACCCGACACAAACAAAATAGCGTAACCACTCATAAGCTTTTGATTGTTTACTTTTTTTTCAGGTCTATATTATAATTCTATCTTGTTGGTCACTTTCGTGCCTACATGATGGTATACTTGAGTGTTGATCTGGTTCCTTCGCGGCGAGGCTCACTCCGATTGACCCTCACATGAGGCTATGGTGAATCGCTGACAAACCGTTCCGAAATTTCTATCGACAAGGCATCTTTCCTAAGGAAGTAAAGCGTCCTAGGGCAAACCGACAGCTCACCTTCCTGATGGAGCATAACGCAGGGACTCAAGGACTTATGGTCTGGAAATCCAGGGTCTCTGGCCCCCACGGTCGAATTTCAGCAGAAGCCATCATTGATCCACTCTCTGAGGTCCTCAGGCGTGATTGCTCAGTGCTGCCTGCTGCTGAATCCATGGTACAAAGGCTGTGAAGTCTTGGCATCGTGCAATTCAATCTCTGCCATAAGCTTGAAAAGGATGCTAGAATTAGGGGCCGAACCTCTACCTATTTTTGTTTCTGGCCCAGAGACCGACTGTACTCCGAATTGGAGACGGCCGTTGGCTCCGTTACCTACGAGGCAAATCACTTTTATGTTGTATTGTTCACTTGTGGACCTCTAAGGAAAAGGTCATGACACCTGGCAGCGTTTCGACGAACAGAGATCAGTTGAGCAATTCCATGGCTCCGTGTGTGGAGGCCCAAGTCATCGACAATCGTAGAATATGAGTTGGGGCGTGGATGAGTGCCAAGAATGCAGCCTGGAGGAGTTGGATGATCCTGCTTCTTGAGTGACAAATGGAAACCGTAGTTCTGCGGTGGGGAAGAAATACGGAAACTTGGCAACGAAAAACGACTCAATCCTCCATTGACGGAGTACATCAACAGTGGATGCGTCGATTTAATTTGCTGTATATGTTTCCCTGCAATTTCATGTCCTGAATCCAAGTCATTCTTTGATCTGTTGGATCAATTACCGCTGTTTCGGCAGTTAATCAGTGAAAAGCGCTTGGCGATGCAGCCTTCGTTCGTAATCTCAATTTCCCCTATTTCTTTCTTTCTCTTCTGAGGCTGAGGATACGAGAATGTCTCTAATAGAGGGAAATTGCAACCCCCTCGGCCAGCTCCTGCTTGCAAATGGATATCGCATCACGTGCTAGGGTTTGCTCCTATACGATGACTCGATCATGATCTCAGTCGGAATTCCACAGCGAATTATGACAGGGAACAATAGTTACAGCTTTGCATGACTGAAGATGGACCGCCTTCTCAAAGAATACGACAAGCCTGCGTTTTTCGCTTATCCTTACCTCTTATACTCTCTGGACCACTAATCTCTGGACGGCCATAATGATAGGCTGCGGACACATCTTGGCTCAGCAGTATGCCGAAACATTACATCACGAGACTGTACACACTGTCGCGACTTAGATAATTTTTGTTTGACAGAAAACCAATTCAAAGCGAACTTGACTCTTTGATCTCGATGAACCCAGATTAGGTCACGCAAGAGCAATGCTGAACTGTGAGTGGCTCATTACCTCGATGCGTCGGGACGTTTATATCGCCGAATACGAACGTAACCAAGTTTCTGGAGGGCCAATGGACTATAAATATGTGAGCACAAACGCGCACTGAGACAAACACCCCGAAATGATGTCTTTCCTTTACCGCTGGTTCGGTCCCTTGTACGATGCTATTCTATGTCCAGGCCTCCCTTGGAGCATTCGCTGGCGCCTTCTAGCATTACAGCCCGTAGTATTGCTTACAAATGCAATTCAATATTGGCGTGGTATACGCTCAAAACATCCCAAGACCACCATCTGGATTCCCTTGAGGCGTGCCCCGGGCCACTCTGTTCGCGCTATTGTATACCACCCCCTCGAAAAAGCGTCAAAGGATGGACCGCGAGCTCTCCACCTCAACATCCACGGCGGCGGGTTCCTTGGAGGTCTCCCCGAAGGCAACACACCGTTCTGTGACCGAATCGCGGCAGAGACTGGGGCGGTGGTGATATCAACATCTCACCGATATTCCCCGCGGTATACGTTCCCCGTTGCGCACAGGGATGTCCAAGATGTAGCTGAATGGTTAATTGAAAATGCGGGGAGACTCTGGGGCGCCGATCCGAGACTGATGAGTGTGAGCGGATTCTCAACTGGAGGGAATCTGGCCTTGGGCGTTGCGCAATGGTTGGCCCGATCGGAGTTTAACGTCAAGGCAGCTGTGATGTTTTACGCACCCGTGAGTTATACCTCCGTCAATAGGCGCCTGTTAGATGCTTGAATGAGATTAATCTTGACTTATCCACAGGTCGATCTGCGACTGTCACCGTGGGAAAAGCCGAAGCCAGCCAAATATCCTGAGAAAGATCCTCTAGCTTTTGTTTTGCCATTGATGGACGCATATGCCGGTTCAGAGCGAGAGAAGTATCGGGATAGCCCAATACTCCATCCCATCCTGGCAGATATCGAGTCACTGCCACGGAATATGCTGTTTCTTTGTGCGAAGGTCGACATTCTTCTCCATGAGCAAACGGTGTTTGTGAATAGACTGAAAGATGAAGCTGCGGCCCTTAATCGCAAGATCGAGTGCCCACAAGAACCATCACAAGATCATTCGAGCAGTAAGGAAGACAGAGTATCGCTAGTGTCAGAATTCGAATCAGCTGCTCGAAGTCCATATAACATTGAGGCCACGTTTTTCGACGATCAGATACATGGATGGATTGAGAGTATGTGGCTATAATTTTGATGCTGTTATACACACTAACCATGGTTGCTAAGCAGTACCTTCAATGCTCATCGATACCAAATTGAGAGACCAGGTTTTTAATGATGCAGTGCGGTTTCTGGACAAAGTCTATACTTCCCAAGGATAAGCTGGCTTTCCTTACCAGAATTTGACGGTCGGAGGTAAAACGGTAATCTCTTGTCCAATCCTTCATTCCCCCCTCTTCATATGTACGTAGCAATTTAGGCTCTCCTCACTTATAATAACATTAATAAACAAACTGGCTCGGTATCTAGTGGGCTATCTGGCATGACGCTATATTACAGAGAACACTCACAGCGAATGGGGGCTACAAAATGCAAGGACTGGCCACGTCAGCGACGGTATGCTCACAGCGCCTACTTGCAGCTAAACATATTGGCGAATCACTCAGAGACCAATGAATCGAGCACATACTGCGCAAGGCTGTGACGTGGAGCAGTAGCCTTCTCTCACACCTCGGCGCTTGCGGTTCATAAACGTACTGCATTGCAGCAATACCCCACCCATACACGCACTCTCTCTCCCCCTCTCTCTTACTGTGCAAGCTACGAAACTCATGATGGTACGAACCACAGAATACAAGGCCGAGTATCATCACTTCATTCCGCGGTTTCTCCTGCGCCAGTGCGCAGCCCTCGAGCAACCCCCACCTACGCGTCGCCAGAGAGGAAGAAGGCCACGCAGCCAAAGACCACAAGGGCAGCCACCCAAGGACCCGTTCGTCAACGCGATAGACTTGAGAAAGAATGCCCTGGTCCAAGTATCGATATCGCGCGAGTTTGGACTGGTGGACATGTATCGCGATCAAGGTTACCAGAACCCAAGGCATATCGAGGATAATCTTGGAAAGTTGGAAGGTCATGCTGGTAGAATTATCAAAAAAGCGTCAGATACATTCAAAGCCGGTCAGACACTTGAATTAACTCGCCGTGAAAGGGATACTATAAGGAAGTTCCTCTTCCTGATGAAATACCGAAACTCTACTTTCTATGCTCGATACAACCATGACAGCATCACGACCTATGATTCGAACGACAAACACCGCTTGGAGAGCTACATGCGGGAAAAGAGATTCAAATCGCCTCGTGATATCTGGTACGCCAATCTGAAGACATTCTTGGATCTAGAAATGGATCCAGACATGCAGTGGATCAAGAAGGTTCACGAACGGGCGTTCCCAGACGATGCAATGATGTTCATCCATCACATGCAGTCCAAGTTCATGGCATTCTGCCAGCCTTCATCGGAGGAAGACGAGTTCATATTGACCCATAATGCGCATGGAGTCTTTGAGGGCCCTTCAGATGTCCAGATTGACCCCACCACCGGGGGAGCAATCGAAGGGGCGTACACGGAATACCATAACTTTGCTCCAATTTCTGCGAAACTCATCATTATCTTGAGAAGCTCATTGCTTGTAGACCCCTCTAAGGAAGGCGCAGAGGATCTCCAGGAGGAGTGGGAAAACTTGCGGGAAGAAGTCAGAAAACAGCATTTATTTCCTGATAAGGCCGCCGTCTCGCTACTGGAAAGCCTTCCTATAAAGAAGCGTGGGAACTCGTACTCGACTACCATCAATGGGAAGCTCGTTTTAAAACCGAACCGAGGCCCTCGAGGCGAAGACAGGTTCTACTTTACCTGTTTCCGCATATCTTCCTACTATGTCAATTTGATCAATAGTATCTTCCTCGAGCAGGCAACTAAAGGGGACACTATAGTCTACAGATCTAAATCGGCTCTCGGGAGAACCCTCAAATCATACCTCGAGATCGGTAGGGAGGGTTTCAAACTGGTAACCGATGAGGCTAATGACCCTCACCTGGCATTTTTGAAGAAACTAGAGAAGATTGCAGGGAAATTAGTTGGGAATGTCTGCCTTAGGTACAAGGCCATCGCACCGCCCAAACCCCAGACCCATATGTCCCAGTGGGTTGCACACTTAGTTGGGTTGAAAGTAATGGCGTTGTCAGGGAATTCAGACGCGCCAGAAGTATATAAGCTCATGAAACCAGATAGTTTTCTTTTCCCCTTAAATAGCTTTGCAGAGTATGATCGTTAACTTCAATCATCTGCAGATGGGGGATTAGACACATATTTTTATGATCTCATGCAGTCGCAACTTATGGTTTTCTTGAAGATCAAGATAGATGTGATTCTGAGCCGTTCCAAGTTAACACAAGATGACAGGTTGGAAGTTAAGTATCAGCTGCAGCAGCTTTACATGACGTTTCCTGCACAGCGCGTCTGGCTTTACGTGAAAATTATGCGAAATCTACCCAACTTTGACGAACGAGACTTCAAAAAGCCGATTCGTGAGCTGGAGATCAACGGGCCTGAGGATGATGTTGCGAAATGTGAGTATGCACGGCCCAAATTTCTGCTAAGTAATGTTTATTCAGCTCGATCACAGTGATTGCTCTATATCCATCACGGACAGATCAGCTCACAATGTTGATGTTCTATAAAGCCCAAATGACGGCTTCATTCCTTATATAACTAGTCGAAACAATGATTATCCCCGGAAAGCCTCTCCCTTAGGGAGATCCATGAACCCATACATGTTCATTTTGGGTGCGTCTTCCTGAACCTGCTGGGCCCATTCCGCCAAGTGCTTCATGAAGAGCGCCAGGTTCTTTTCGTCACTTAGATCGATTGGCTGCTCATCCTTGCCCACTTGCTTCATTTGCGTACCCGCGGCGGCGCTTGTCAAGCCAAAGTTCTGCTGATCAACCTTTTGCTCAAGCACACCAGTTACTCGGCCCTCGAGGATATCGCGAGGCAGGTTAAATTCTTGACAAGCAGGTCTAGCCAAACCGACACCATCCACCGTCTCCAGTGCAGCCACCATTCCCGAGGCCGTCCGAAGACCGCCAGTAACGTAGCTCTTTGTTTTACTCAGCACAGGGGTAATCATGGATGCAAATTCCAGGAAGAACGCCTCTCGGTTCCTGGTGGAATCCCGCTCGCGCGAGAACGCCGGTGCCTCATACGTTCCACCCGAAAGCTCCACAAAATCGAACTCATTTTGTTCCAGAATCTGACAAAGTTGTTGGGCTTCAGCCGGAGTGAATCCCTCAGCCTGGAACTCGACTGAGTTGATTTTAATACCCAAAATGAACCCTGAGGATGACGGCAACTCCTGTCGAATAGACCGGGCAACCTCCACAATCAGACGTGCCCGGTTCTCCAAGCTTCCACCATACTCGTCAGTCCTTTTGTTCGTGGTCTGCGACAGGAACTGAGCCAGCAGATACCCGTGCGCGCCATGCAGCTGGATTCCATCGAATCCCGCCTTGTGGAGATAGACCGCAGCATGAGTCCATCTTTTAATGAGATCCCGGATCTCATCCTTAGTGGCAGCATGCGGTTTCGCAAACTTCATCTTGAGCGCCTCCGTCTGCAGCTGCACATCACTCGCCGATACGGGATCGGCCTGCACCCGCTCTTCAACCTGGCGACCGGGATGACTGACCTGCGCTACAATCAGACTGCCATGTTTCTTCGACTCCGCCGCCATGCGAGAGAATGCCTCAAAACGCTCTCCATGGAAGGGATTCTCAAGATCAATGATGGGGTTTCCCGGGGCCTCCAGCTGATCATATGCGAGCATAATATTTCCGGTGGAAATCATGCCATAACCGCTCTCACCCCAGCGCTTGTACAGGTTGATCAATTCATTGCTGGGAATTCCGCGCGCTTTCAGATCTGTCGGGGACCAGGACGATAACCGCTCCGTCATGGCGCCCTTGTAGAAACGGTTGGGCACGGTTCGCTGGCTGAAGGCGAAGTGGAGCGGCTCCCCTAATGGGGTTACATCTACCGGGTCAGAGTGGTATCTCGCAGACATATTGTTCCTGAAGTCGTATCGAGCTCTAAGAACGGTACGGATATGAGATCAGTGCGAGAAAAGTGTCGTGAAAACGCAAGATTGCAGTGAAATAGGAAGACGTTGCCGCCATTTTGACACCAGCTATACTAATCAAAAAATAAGATTGATTTCAAAGCACGATGGGTCTCCAGTGTCCCCATTCTTGGCCACGGAGCGAATGATCTTTTGCAATTCGATCCCACAATTCAACTCTTGTGCCGAAATTACTGCATTTGGACAGCACTACTTACTAAGCGGGAGAAGCTGGTCTGCACAAGAGTTATGCAGGAACGCGTTAAGCCTAATCTAGGAGAGCCGCCCGCCTTACTCATGCCTTACTAATCTCCATTCTCGGACAATTCGAGAAAATTCAATCACGTGATGTATCGATGTTTTGCGAGAGTTTCGCATTTGCAAGCGTGTGAAAGACCGTCTAGTTTATACAGGAATCTACTCTCCAGGTCTAAAAGTACAGAAGTTCAGCGTATCCATCACAATGCCATTTTTCTCAACGGCTTTCTTTCTTCTTCCCTCCAGCTCATACCCCGCCTTCACCAACACTCTTTGACTGCCATCGTTCCCTTCATAGACCTCCGCCTCCAGCCTCAAAACATGTGTAAAATTCTCAAAGGCCCAAGCAGTCATTGCAGATAGTGCTTCCGTAGCAATCCCCTTTCCCCAGTGGTCTTGGCCCAGCCAGTACCCGATCTCCATCGTCCGATAGTACACATCGTCCCTAGCTTTTAACCCAATCGCTCCGATGGCGACATTATCCTCCCGCCGGCTAATCACGAAGTCCAGGATCGGTGAGCTGGAGCTCGCGATTGAAATCCAGGCCTTCGCATCTTCGATGGTGTAGGGGTCGGGGAATCGATTGCGTAGCCAACGGGCGATTTCGGGGTTGTTGCCTTCCTTGGAGATGGCTTCTACGTCGCCTGGGTAGAAGGGGCGGATGAAGTAGTTGGACAGTTCAATGATGGGGGTCGGTGCCTCCATTCCTTCTTGAATTATCATCTTAGCGTGTTGGTATGTTTAATATGGGTGTAAAAGGTACTGTATTGCTGTCTATTTTGATTAGTGGTTATACCCCAAGATGCGTCGCATTGCTCACATGACAAGTACGCTCTATGATCTTGGATTTCATGACCCTTCGGTCGATTTTATTTTATTAGGGTGCAATATGTGGAGGTCGTAGGAGCAATGTTAAATCTGGAGAAGGAGATTCTGGTCTGTTGAATAGGGTCATAGTTCCTATATATATATAGGTGTTCTGAGTCAGACTGACTCACTGCCTCGCGGAGATCTTGCGATTGTTGGACTAGCCATCTTCTATGTTATCAGTTCATATAATTTACACTGGTACTGGGGTCTGGTGCGAGTAAGCGCTAAGGAGATATGGCGATGCTTTGACCAACAAAGTTCCAAAAAAGCTTCATTGAGTGGTTTCTCATTAACTCGAAAGTACTCCGAGTTAAAGTCAGGGTACTTGGAGTACACTGATCTGGGAAATGCTTGAAGGATTAGCGCTCATATTGACAATGGATTTATCTGCACTAGAATCGAGTAACAATATCCAGCTAAGAACGGTGGCTTTCAAATAGTGTGGTGCTTGAAGTTGTTCATTAGGACCAATCTAGACTGTGATGATCTCCACATTTCCGCAATGAGTGGAGATCTGGGGAGGGAAAAAAAAAGCCCTCGCCAGAAATATGTAATTATGTCATAGTCGACTACTCGTAAGTAAAAGGATTCCTCTGAAGCTTTTTTTCTTGCCAGTACCGCTGCAGCAGGCCCACCAGGGTGGTACTGTGCATCGCCAATGTAACTTGTCCAGTCGATGAACCGGGGTTGCTATAATTAACTGCCAGCCAGCATTGGGAGTCTGGGACGCATCATCCAGTGGTGAGAGTGGAGATGGGACGGAACTAGCAGCGTATCATAGCCGCATTTGGGGAGCACGGATCCAATTTTTCTGTGCATGGGGCGTTGAATAAGCAATCAGTCCCCTCCAAAGACCCCTGACTCCACGATCGACAGGGAGTCAGGGTCCTCAGGGCCTTTCGTTCAGTCCAGTTCTTCTCTCCATCCTGTTTGCCCGTATGTAACCTCAACCCTAGTCAGGTGACATCCGGGAAGAGGGAACCACCAAGTAAAAGTCCAGAAGCGGACGAGGCAGAGAAAACACAAGACAGAGAAGTGGAAAACTAAGACTTCTCTTGGATGACGCACAGGAGGGAATGATTGGTCTCGTTTCACCAGGGCCGATCTTGCCAAGGCAGCGTGGACTCCAGTCGACTCCATAATGATAGGGACTTAGTCAGGTCAAGATGGGGCCATGAGTGCGCTTGGCACGGGTCACTTAAATTAAGCCTTGCGGGATGCAACTTTTCCCTCTCGTCAACTCTCCTCCAAGCTTTTTTTTTTTTTTCGATGTCTCCGGTCACTGCTGTATTGCTTATTGACTGACCGACTTCAATCCCCCATAAACTAAACTACCGGAGAGGATGCACTACCTCACCAGTCAACAGCTATGCGCCACTTTGTTACTCCTCTTTCTCCACGCCCAGACCGTGTGGTCGGACTTGGGTATTGTCGCCAATAATGAGGGTATGCTTCTTGTCCCCTCCTCACGGTCGCAAAACTGTCCGACATGCGCTCCAGGTCTCTCAGTTCTCTAACGCAGAATTCTAGATTCATTAAAAAAGGGCGCCCAGGAAATTATCCCTCCGATGATGGAGTTCTACAAGGAGAACCAGACGGAGGGGATTCCCGGCAAGCTGACGGACACTTGGTATATCGCCGGGAGTATGTTCATGACGTTAATTCAATACTGGCAAGCCTCGGGCGACGACAGTCAGAACGCGGTGGTGTCGCATGATCTCATGTTCCAAGCGGGCGAGAATTATGACTTTTTCTCTTCAAATTACAGTCAATGGCTGGTACGTCGTCAATCGTCGTCTGCCTTGGGCGCAAAATCGCTGACCGTCACGTGCGCAGGGTAACGACGATCAAATGTTCTGGGGTCTGGCAGCCATCACGGCCTCTGAGGCTGGATTCCCCGAGCGCGATGGAAAACCCTCGTGGACCTCCCTCGCGCGTGCGGTCTTCAACGAGCAGGTCGAGCGCTGGGATGGTCAAACCTGTGGGGGTGGTATGCGCTGGCAGGTCTGGCCCTACCAAGCTGGATATCAGTTAAAGAACGCCATCTCCAACGGCGGTCTGTTTGAATTGGCAGCGCGATTGGCTCGATTTACCAAAAACGAGACCTATACCGAATGGGCCGAGAAGATTTGGGACTGGTCGGCCAAGTCGGGGCTGATGGACGTCAACAAGTGGATAATTTTCGATTCGGTCAACAACGACGATCAATGTAAGAGTCCAGACAATCTTCAGTGGACCTACAACTATGGGACCTATTTGTCGGGAGCAGCCTTCTTGTACAATTACGTAAGTCCTTCTCACGTTGCCCATGGGACCCTTGAAGTGCTCCCTAACGCATGCCATCCCGCTAACGATCCCGTAACAGACCAATGGTGATGAAAAATGGCTGAATCGGGTCAACGGTCTGCTCGGCACGACTCTCAAGACCTTCTTCCCGGAAAAGTACGGCGGCAATACTATGTCCGAAGTCGCATGCGAGCCCATCATGTCCTGTGACAGAAACCAGATTGGGTTCAAGGGTTACCTATCCATGTGGTTGGCTTTCACCGCCATCCTCGTGCCGTCCACCAAAGATCAGATCGTCCCCAAGCTGCAAGGGTCGGTGGAATCCATCTCCAAGATGTGCAACGGCCAATCCGACGGTCAGAGCAACCTGTGCGGTCTCACCTGGGGCGCCAACAAGTTCGACGGGGTCAAGGGCCTCGAAGCGCAAATGTCGGCCCTGGGCGGAGTCACGGGCAATCTGATGCTCATGGCAGCCGAATCACCCAACACGATTGATACAAACCCCGACGCGAAGGAACACAATGTGCCCTCCTCGGGAGAGGGTAAGGATCCCTCTAAGCCGAAGCCGATCACCACGGCGGATCGAGCGGGCGCTTGGATCCTGATGGTGATGATGATTGCTGCAGTAACGGGGTCCGTCGGCTGGCTCGTCAAGCCTTGAGTCGAGCAAGTCTAGCTTTGTAGGATTCGGTTGCTTCCATGGCTGGTTGTATGTATATAATATTTTTCATTTTCATGGTGTTTGCTTGGGAGAGGGTTGGGATCTGTACATCTGGGCATTGATTGCCTTTTCCCCGTTTTTTTTTTTCTTCGGATTTTTCTCTTTTCTTAAGGGTGCTGATTGCCATTACTACCTATACTACACACTGGCCCCTCGGTGCCTGCGGCACGCGGAACGAACTAGATGTCGGACAGAAAGCCCAGATTCTACCTTAAATCTCTAATAACAAAGAGTTTATGAACCTGATATATACATCCCATTATTACGGGTCATACTAGTCAATAGTACTGTACATCAACGATGGAGTCTATACCCCACCACCAATTCCTCCGGCCTTTCTCCTCTTCAAATAATACTGCACCCCCAACGCGGCCGTCAATACCCATGACGCCCCAGCCAGGGCACAAATAGCCGTCAAACCATGCAGATATCTCGGTTGATCCGATGTGCGGAAAATCTGTGACCCGGAGATACCGGCGCAATTGGCCGCCATAACAATCAAGCTGTTAATCACCGTTAGCCAATGTCAAGAGAAACGAGGCAATCCACGTGTGGAAAGATAAAACATACGCCATGGAGACACTCCGCTCTTGGGGAGTTTTGCAGTAGACGGATAACCAGCCGATGTTCAGGATACTGTTGACCTTGTGAGCATTCAGGACATGGGGAACGGGGAAAGGGAAATGAACGTACTGCATGCTAGCATAGATTACATTAGCCACGGCTATGACGCCATACTTGTGCCAACTCGACGAGGAATAAGGCATCGTCCGCAGACAGGCATATGAAATCACGTTCCAAGTGATGGAGAGGAGAACGAAGGGACCTCGGTGGCCGGTGCGATCTCTGTCTCAAACCAATTAGCTCATTTCAAAGTATACGGATGGTCGAAGAGAGGCACTTACGCGAAATAAGACAACACCAGACACCACACCATGCTGCAATAAATCGGCACCGATGCCAACGCATTCGCCTGAATGGCATTGAACCCGAACGACTTGATCATGCTTGGCGTATACTGTGTCAGACCTTGGAACCCTGACATGGCGACGAGGGTAATGAAGAAATGTTGGAGGGTGGTCGGTTGGCGCACGGTATTCCAGATATCCTTAGCCGTGATCTTAATGTGGCCGTGGGCTTTGTGCGGGTCGTCAAGAAGGACTCTGTTGCGGATGATGTGGGACTCGCGTGGGGTGAAATAGCTCCAGCGTTTGAGGCCGACAAGGGCGTAACCATTTCCTGCCTTGGGTGGGACGAGGAGAGTGAAGATGATGCCGGCGAAGATTGTTATTAGGCCTTCGACTATAGAATCGGTCAGGAGGTGGTGCTGCTGCTGGGATTGGCCCTGATTCACGTACCCAGGAAGATCCATTGCCAGCCGGCAAACCCGCATTTACCGTCTAGTTTTAGTAAACCGGCGGAGATGAGACTTGATGTCGCTGCTGCGAACATCTGTCCAAAGAAGAAGAGGGTGGTGCGGAAGCTTGTCTCGCCTCTCTTGTACCATGTTGAAAGATAATACAATGCGCCTAATCCACCCATTAGTGCTCTATTATTCTCAGTCAAGTCTTGGGCAAACATCCGTACCAGGAATGAACCCGCCCTCCAACAATCCCAGCAACAGTCTCGTTACCAAATAAGCAGGATAGCTCTGCACGAACGCCTGAAAGGTCGCAACAAGACCCCAGGCGAACAACTGTATTGAAAGCCATATCTGCGGGCCGATCCGCTGAAGGATGATATTCGAAGGGATTTCCGTGATGACAATACCGGCCGAGAGTAATTGTGTGCCGATATTGATTTGGTTCGTTGTTATCCCCAGGTCCTCTGTGATAGTGGACGTGAGCGCGGCGCTGATGTTTCCGCGGTCGACCTGGAGGGCAAAAAAGGCGAGACCAAGAATGGGGATAAGGATAAAGTCAATTCTGTATCGATAAGATAGAAGTGTGGTGGTTAGTCATGGTCATTCAGCTACTATCTGGAAGTATATATGCGGTTGCTCACTTTCGACGAAGCGCATTCTCCTCCTTATCATCCCAATCTTTGATAATTTCTCCATCCGACGACTCCTGATCCGTGGAGATTTCGGTTATGATCTTTTTCTCCGGTGGTAGATCATGATCGAGTGATGAATGTTGATCGGGTAAAGAAATCATAGCATTAATATGGGGGAAAGGAAAGTTAGGGTAATATTTCGAATTTACTACTTAGAGTAATCCCCTGAGAGCAATATTCTTTTGTTTTTCTCTAATCTCATTCCAATAGAAATTTCCCGATCGGCAGGTACATAATATTTATAGGTTTTCCGTATTATCTTGGACAAGAACATTGTGTCTGGGCTAGATTTTATCCACGATATGCTGCGAGACTGGGGCTTGATGGCGCAATCAAGCTATCTACGCGTCAATGCCGACCAACGTCCCTCTAATTCCCCTAACGCCAGCCAAGCGAAAAAATAAGTTCAGACAGCAGAGAAAACGGATAACTTGATTCCCGAATTCATTTCATTATGGCCCCTTTCTATAATTTGATTGGATATCCTGATCAGAACAGATTAAACGAACCTGCACTGCCTTTGTGGTTCCTCCGTCGGCAGTTCAACCACATTTATGTGGATAATAGCCGCTCTACAAGAGGGGGTATATCGTGATTTTAGAAGCTCGAAGCAATGTAAAGCAGAGACCAAAGTCATACACAACATGTCAGTTAGGTAGCTATTACATATTATTAACGTACATGCAACGCGATTATCCAAAACATGACGAACAGTACACAAAAGCTAAAAGAAAGAATGTACATCCTAGTTCACATCAAACCTGTCAAGGTTCATGACCTTAGCCCAAGCGGCAACAAAGTCCTTTACGAATTTGCCCTTTCCGTCACTGCTGCCATACACCTCGGCGATGGCGCGCAGCTCGGCGTGAGATCCGAAGACCAGATCGGCCCTGGTGGCAGTCCATTTCTTCGAGCCGGTTCTGCGGTCGGTGCCTTCGTAAATGTCATTGCCACTGCCAGATGCCTTCCACGAGGTGTTCATGTCGAGGAGATTGACAAAGAAATCATTCGTCAGCTGGCCCGGCCGGGTAGTAAACACTCCATGGGCGGAGCCATCGTAGTTGGCATTCAGAGCCCGCAGACCACCAACAAGTACCGTCATCTCAGGCGCAGATAGAGTCAGCAACTGCGCCTTGTCAACCAGATAGTGCTCGGCTGGCACCCGAGCAGTGGATGTGCCATAGTTCCGGAAGCCGTCTGCCACAGGCTCCATCTGATTGAATGACTCGACATCCGTCTGGTCCTGCGAAGCATCCATGCGTCCCGGCGTGAAAGGCACGGTGATAATATGGCCGGCATCGCTGGCAGCTTTCTCGACAGCTGCGCAGCCAGCGAGCACAATGAGATCCGCCAAGGATACTCGCTTTCCGTCGTTCTGGGCGCTGTTGAATTTGTCTTGGATGTCTTCCAGGGCCTTCAATGCCGCCGCAAGCCATGGCTGGTTATTCACTTCCCAGTCGCGCTGAGGGGCAAGACGAATACGTGCACCGTTGGCGCCGCCGCGTTTATCACTGCCTCGAAAAGTCGATGCTGATGCCCAAGCAGTCGAGATGAACTTCGAAGGATCGACGCCGGTGGCGAGGATATCCCGCTTGAGTGCGGCGATATCGGTCTCACTAATTACCGGATGGTTGACTGCTGGGATGGGATCCTGCCAGGACAGCTCTTCAGCGGGGACCTCTGGACCGATATAGCGAGCACGCGGCCCCATGTCCCGATGTGTCAGCTTGAACCAGGCCCGCGCAAAGGCTTCTGCAAACTGATCCGGGTTTTCCAGAAAGCGGCGCGAGATCTTCTCGTAAGCAGGATCGAATCGCAGAGACAAGTCAGTAGTAAGCATCTGTGGTCGGTGCTTCTTGGATGAATCGTATGCATCCGGGATAAAGGCATCTGCGTCCTTAGCTACCCATTGGTTCGCACCCGCAGGACTCTTGGTGAGCACCCATTCGAAGCGGAACAGGTACTCGAGGAAGTTCAAATTCCATTGGGTTGGAGTCTTTGTCCAGGTTACTTCCAGACCACTGGTAATGGTATGCGCGCCTTTTCCCGAGCCATGGCTGTTTTGCCAACCCAAGCCTTGTGCCTCTAGACCAGCAGCCTCAGGCTCAGAACCAACGTGGTCTGAGGAAGCCGCCCCGTGTGTCTTTCCAAAGGTATGACCACCAGCAATTAGCGCAACAGTTTCCTCATCATTCATTGCCATGCGAGCGAACGTGGTACGGATATCCCGAGCTGCAGCGACTGGGTCAGGGTTCCCATCGGGCCCTTCCGGGTTCACGTAAATCAAGCCCATATGAGCAGCTGCGAGTGGCTTTTCCAGTTCGCGAGAATGTATATCGCGATGGGATGCTTCGTCGGCAATAACAGCACCATGCTTGGAAGATCCGGCAAAACCATGGGAATAGCGCACATCATTGCCGAGCCATGTGGTCTCTCCACCCCAGTAAACAGATTCGTCCGCTTCCCAAGTATCCTTACGTCCACCGGCAAATCCGAATGTTTTGAAGCCCATAGACTCTAGTGCCACGTTGCCCGTTAAGATCATCAGGTCAGCCCAGGAGATCTTGTTACCATACTTTTGCTTGATCGGCCAAAGCAGGCGGCGAGCTTTGTCAAGACTCACGTTGTCCGGCCAGCTGTTGAGTGGCGCGAACCGCTGTTGACCTTGTCCACCACCACCTCGACCATCAAAGGTGCGATAGGTACCCGCACTATGCCAGGCCATGCGAATGAAGAGGCCACCATAATGACCAAAATCCGCTGGCCACCAATCCTGCGAATCAGTCATCAGGTCTTGCAGGTCCTTCTTCAGAGCATAGTAATCCAGGCTGTTGAAAGCCGCAGCATAGTCAAAGTCTGGATCCAATGGGTTCGAAACCGTTGTGTGCTGGCGGAGGATGTTCAGCTTTAGCTGGTCTGGCCACCAGTCGCGGTTTTGGGTGCCACTGCCCGCAACGTTGGGCTTCGGCGCTTGGTTATGGAAGGGACACTTGTCTGCCATGATGGGCAAAGCTGGAAACGCAGTTGTAGTGTGTTAAGATTGGATTGTTCGTTGTATAAGAAAGATGTAAAGGATTTGATTGTGTCATGACACTTCAGCAGCTGGTAGTGAACAACCATGGTCTTTATATTGTTTCTTCAACACCCATGAGTATGGCTTCATTAGTAAGGCGCTCTAGGTATTCATCACCTAAGCGAAAAGCGGGGTCAATCAAACCGGCAGTGAATCGAATTCTCCTTTCTCGCTTTCAAGCCCTCCTGGTTCTCGACCGTACATGATCATGCGCCGGGGACATCCTCAAACATTCCGGCAACGTCATTAGCTGTCCCACCAGAAGGAATATTGTGTCGCCTGACAGTATGGTAGTCAGTGCTGAGGACCGCTAAACCAATGAACGAATAGTCCAAGAAATCGCTCTACCCAAGGACCAATGAGCTAAGACTTGTTGACATAACCACGATTCCGATTACTCAATAGTTGACCTGCAGATTACTGATGTGCAGCATTCCCCACCTACGATCTAGAAGGCTCAGATCAGAAAGATTTGGCATCAAGTGCCGGTTTTCGGCATGAGCCCTAACAGTGGTGGGAGGTTAAGTGAACGTTAGCAAGCATCCTGGTCTCGAACCGATTTTTAATAAGCAGGGCCTGACTTGCCTTCGAAGCGGATTTAGGTTCCAAGTTGGGGTAGGGTTTCGCCTAATCAGGAAGGTCTAACTTGATGTAGCCAAGGGCGAGCTGGTCTTGGCAGCATCCCAGATATAAAGTCTAATCGAGTAATTCTTGACCTTGCAGTGTGTCAATAGGTCTTGCTGCCGAGCTACTATCCTCGGTAGCGTGCAAGACCCTCGGTAGAATATTTGCTACTCTTAGAATAGTACTAACCACCATTGCCATCATACGTATGATTCAACCGGGGTGCCTAGACCACGCGCAATGTGAGGACAACAGCTCATACGAGGAACCTGATTTGTAAACTCCCATTGTGGACAGGTATACATGGATCCGAAGTATCTGGTTCCTTGTCAGGAGAACAGCTGAGCTGAAGGGGCTGGATTACGAAAATAATGCCTTCGGTCCCTTCGGAGCCCGAGCACTTTGCTCCCCGAAAAGTGGACTGATCGAGTCGGTATGATGTTTGCTTCTGGTGCCTGAGCCTTGTTCGACAGGGAGTGGATTACGGCGGAACCTAACGTCACGGCATGAAGAGTTCTACTAATCAAGGTGGGAGGCATGTTGACTAAGTAAGGATACATGAAAAAGCCTTTTCTAAGAATAGTTTTGGCCTTCTTGCTTTACTATCCTGCAGCTTGTAGTGCGATCTAAGCTTTATACAAGGTATCCAAGAATCCTTCTGCGAATTGATTGACCATGGTCCTATCCGCAATACTTCCCCCTACACCATAGAGCGCCGCACTCTTACCACGCTGGCGTACGATGTGTTCTCCCTTCTGCTTCTGCTCCTGAATCTGAAGTAATATCTCACTGATGACATCAATCAAATCCGAAATGAGACCATCCACAGCTTCAGCCGTGGGTATGGTGAATGCACAATGAATAGCCGGTGGAGACTGCAACGCATTCAGATGCCATCCCCTAGCGTCCATGGCGTCGGCAATATCATATGTCTCGATTTCATCATTTTTACTTGTAAATGCGATGACGCTAACCATGGGATACCCAATGATCTCAATATGGGGCTTCAAGATAGGATTTGTGAGTATGGCAGCCTCAAACTTTTTCGCAGCTCCCACAATCTGGCGGCAGCTGCTTATATATCCGGACTCTCCCATTCTCACCAATGTAGCCCAGGTGCCTGCAATAAGGGAGCCAGGACGAGAACCTGCCATGGATGGCGAAGCATAGGCACCACCAGACCAATCGGGAAACAAGAAGTATTGATAGTTTCGGTATGATCGATTGCGATACAATAAGACCGAGCTGCCTTTTGGAGCAAAGCCATATTTATGCGTGTCAACACTGATGCTGGTGACTCCCGGTTGCCGAAAATCAAAGCCACCGCTGTTGTCGTATGGAGACGGGAAGCCCGACTTTTGCAAGAACGCAATAACAAGTGACCCCAAACAGCAGTCAACATGAAGTGGGATATCATTTTCAGTTGCCAATCGTGAGATCTCTGGGATATCATCGACAATGCCGTGGGGATAGTTCGGTGCAGACGCGACTAGCAGAACCGTGTTACGATTGATCAGTCGACGAATTTCGGTAACAGATGCTTTATACTCAGGCGCCGGGCATGAAAGAAGATGGAGTTTGATTTTGAAGTACTGCGCAGCTTTGAAAAATGCTGCATGAGCTGTACTGGGGATTATCATCTCCGGATTTGTGACGCCGCGCTCAGCTGCAGCTTTCTCCCGAGCAGCCAAGCATGCCATGATGATGGATTCTGTACCACCGCTTGTGGTTACTCCAGCCCCATCTTCGGGGCCGTGGAAGGCGGCTAGGATCTGGATTCTCTTTCGTCAATCACTTGCGGTAGAATTGCCTTGATGCTCACATACCATTGCTACTATTTCTGCTTCCATCTTTCTAACTCCTGGAAAGACATCTGGGTGGATTGGATTCGAGACACTGAATTTGCCAATGGCTCTAGTTTGCATCTCCAGCAGTTCATTGCCCCCATGGTATACTGCTCCGCTAACCCGGCCATCCTCCCATCGTGTATGGTCTAAGTTGTGGAGTTCGTTCAACTCCGCTTCGACTTTCTCGATATCCCATCCTTCTTTAGGAAGTGATAAATTCCTTCTGACATCAGCTCCATGCCGAGCCAGTTTCTGCACCATTGAGTTCGATATTGCCTCGATATCTTTGTCCACTCGTTTGAATTTCCGGGGAGCTGCTCGTGTCTCTAGAGATATCCATCTCCGGCAGTATTCCAAGGCATTTGTCAGAGTTCCAGCAACACCGTAGCAAGTGACGTTCTGATAGACCGTAAGGACACTTCGTATGATAAGAATAGTACAGACTAATCGAGAAACAATGTCGTACTTCGATGTCCCGCTCAGTTGCGTCAGGGGCAACCAAACCGACTTTGCCGTCTGATTAAGAGCATACATGGTAACTCCAATGAACTAAGTGTGATTTAAGGAAATTTAGAATCAGGAATAGACATGGAACTAGCGATGTCCTGCTCCCAACGGCATAAATAGGTGATCGCACTTGGAGCTTTTTCGTGTGATCCCAAAGCCGAGAGCCGAGACGAGCAAACTCTACCAGAAATCCATCTCCGAAGACCGAGAAAGGAGTTTCATAAGTTGGCAGCGGAAACTTTGGTCGGATTACAGCCATGTAATACAGCTAGAGTTATGTGTTGATCGCTACTTTCCTGAACCTCGAGTCCTCGATGCCTACGTCCATCTTTCAATTCGGTACATCCAGAACCTCCCACAAGACACAATGCCTTTCTCCCACCACTCGCACTCAGGAGAATTCTGTCCTAGCCATGCTCAAAACACCTTGGAGCAAGTGATACAGACTGCCATATTACAAGGCATGGAGGTATTTTGCTTGAGCGAGCATATGCCGCGCTCCAGTGACGAATTATACGAAGAAGAAGTAGGCCTCATTGATATCTCTCAGTTTGCCTTTTTATCACCATTCTGATTCATGTTAGATCGAGGCCGGCGTAACTTCATCATCTATGATCAGCAATGAGGCAAAGTACTTTATGACAGCGATTCAGCTGCGGAAGAAATACGCCTCGCAAATCAAGATTCTCGTAGGATTTGAATCTGAATGGATTCGAAGCGACACTTCATTGAGACTCATACATGATTCGCTGTCTAGGCATCCTTTCGAGTTCTTTGTTGGGTCAGTGCACCACCTCCATGGAATCCCCATTGACTGGAGCCGAAAGCTATATTCGAAAGCACGAGAGGTGTCCGGCGGAACAGACGAGCGTATCTTTGAAGACTACTTCGATGTTCAATTTGAAATGTTGCAAAATTTGAAGCCTATGATCGTGGGCCATTTTGACTTGATTCGGCTTCACTCTGATAACCCAAACGCATCCGATGGAGGGTTTCGGAGTTGGACAGGTGTCTGGCAGAGAGTGGCGCGAAATCTACGATATATATCAAGCTATGGAGGGCTTCTAGAACTCAACTCAGCTGCACTGCGGAAAGGGCTTGAGATGCCGTACCCTGCAGCGGAGGTTTGCCAGGTATGAATTACTGAATTTAATCAGACTCATGTTGGGATCCCATATCTGATAAAGAGTCAGGAATTTCTCGCCTTAGATGGTCGATTCTGTCTTTCTGACGACAGCCATGGTATCGCTCACGTCGGGGCCATGTATCAGGAGATGTTGAAGTACGTGGAAGAGCAGGGAATTCAGAAGCTCTATTTCTTGGAGTTGGCCCCTGATGGGACGAATCAGGGGTTGGATCCAAGGTTTCCGCGGACGTTGGTGAAGTGTCGTTCTCTGGCAGAGGTGAAGAAAATGGCCTACTGGAAGCAATGAACCAAGTTAGGCGCAATGAGATTGTAGGAGAGCCGAGTGTCTTAAAGATGGGTGGCGGGAGCTTCATGGTGGAAGTCTACAGGGGAATGAACCAGGACCATTACCATAACAAGAGTAAGTCAATATGATAAATCCCCAGTCAAGATAGCGAAGCATACCACGGAACTCGGGTTTCGATATGCGGGGTATTATAGATCCATGAAGACTGATAGGAGGATGAGATTAACGTTCAACTGGAACTCTAAGGGTCTCTTGAAGTATTATATCTTGCGCCTGGAGAGCTTTCGTGGTTTAGTTTGGGACTTGAGTCTTGCCCAATTGTTAGATTTTATCTGTCTTCTCCTCATTCTCAATCGCCCTTCGCAAATTGAAACCATGGTCGACAATGCGGATATAAAGTGCAAAAGCCCAGGGGGTAGCAGGCCGGTCACTTGCACTGGTCCGTCTTCTTTTGACCTCGGTCCTGGGTATCAAGCGCCCATCGTCAGGAAGGTTTACAAACGCCGCTTCATCGGTGTTGCTCACCTGGCCCTCCTCAACATTGTCGTCAGTTGGGATGTAAGTTATCGGCTGCCAACAACACTCAAACAGAAATATTGACCGAGTAGTGGGTCACATATCCAACAGTCCCAGTAACATCAGCCGAGTTCTTGGGGGTTAGTGTGAATGCAATCACTTGGCTAAGTACGAGCACTCTATTCGCTTACTGTGTCAGCGCACCGTGAGTCTCTCCATTCTGGCGCGGGGAAGATAGTCCAGTCACATTTTAACTTTTACCAGCTTTGTTTTCCATACAGTAGAGCGCATGGGCTTGAGAGGATCGAACATCGTCGCTTCTGTGCTCTTGTTAGTTGGAAACTGGATACGATATGCAGGCACAGTGTCAGCGGTCAAGAACTATGGGGTTGTCATGTTTGGCCAAATTGTCATTGGTTTGGCTCAGCCCTTTTGCCTCTCGACACCTAGCAAGTTCAGTGACAGTTGGTTTACGGACCAGGGCCGCACCAGCGCTACTGCTATTGCTACCCTCGCTAATCCTCTGGGGGCAGCTCTGGGACAGTTTGCGAACCCGTACCTCGCCAAGATACCTGATGACTTACCTAGAATGGTCTTGATCATTTCTGTCATCGTGAGTGACGCCAACCTCATTTCAGCATTCCAGACGGAATCGATGCTCCATATACTAACAACGCGGGTCAACAGTCCTCAGTGGCATCACTCCCTTCTTTATTCATCCCATCAAAACCACCGACTCCACCCTCCGCGGCCGCTGCAGTGAACCGAACACCTCTGCTAGTGTCATTCAAGGACATTGCTGAAAAGCGGGACTTTTGGCTCTTGTCCCTGCCATTCTCTATCTATGTGGCATTGTTCAATTCCACTATCACTCTGATTAACCAAGCAGTCATACCTTATGGCGCCACAGAGGAGGAGGCGGGTATCGCAGGCGGTATTCTCATCGGTGCTGGACTTCTAGGGGCAGCAATCATATCACCACTGAATGATCGGTTCAAGTGGTACACGGGAACCATTCGAATCCTTTTCCCTATCACCTGTGCTATGTACATATCGCTCGTCTTCGCCCCGGCAAGCTCCTGGGGCATATGGCCCACGTATCTCGTTTGTGCAATCTTAGGTTTCTCATCTTTTAGCCTCGTTCCAGTCCTACTGGAGCTTCTGGCAGAGCTGACTTTCCCCCACTCCCCTGAGATAGGCAGCACCATCTCCTGGCTTGGTGGACAGATATTTGGTGCGGTCTTCATTATTGCCCAATCTGCGATGATTGCCGGACCCACTGGCAATCCACCCTACAATATGCACAAGTCTCTTGTCTTCTCGGCTATTTTGAGTGGAGTATTTTTGCCACTGCCACTGCTACTGAACCTGTTTGGAGATCCGACAGTACGCCAGAGAGAACAGATACACGATGAAGTCATCACAACTGCTTTGGGTACGGTTTGAACCAGTCTATGTATGTAGAGAACGACCCCTAGGTATAACGAGTCATATAGCCAATTCAATAAAACAGATGTCTACAGAGGCTATATAGAGAATGATTATGAGTCAGGTTATCGCATTGACGCTGGGGATAATGAATAGAGCTGCGAGAGGCAACGGTTCCCTTGGTAAATTCCTTGTGTTCCCCATGCCTTTTGCTTTTCAGATGATTATTGTCCAATTCGGGAGACTGGCATACGGACTTCGTGATCGAGGAGCGAAGCCCGAGTTCCGAGTCCCGACAGTTCAAGTATGACGTCCGCTATCAAAGCGACTTCCGAACTTTCATTCCCCACTTCCCCCCCAACCATTCCGGTTCATAATGCTGCAATCGCGGCTTTCGCATGTCTGTGATGCCTGTAAGGCACGCAAGGTCAAGTGTCATAGTCAGACTTAACGAAGGAATTTTCCTCGGCTACGGAAGCTAAAGCATTGCTTGTAGAGCCATCGGACCTTTCGGCGGACCCTTCTGTAGCGTGTGCGAACTGTCGCGTACGTGGCAAAACCCACCTTGTGATGCAAGTTGCTAATCTTATGTTATAGAAAAAAGGATATGATTGTGTTTATAGCCCCTTAAGGAGAAGATTCAAGGCTCGGAATTATAGCCCGAGGCGGTTTTTACCCGCCAGCTGCCTCCCACTGGAGGAGACAGACAGGGTAGAAGCACCAACACCACTGTTAACAGCTTCGTCCTCTGGAAGACATCCAGAAGATGGGGGAAGCAATTCCGGTGCCTCGCAATTCCAAGGTTTGATTACAGATGCATTATCTGGCCCTCTTTACATGGACCAACTACTCCAAACCCGGCAGCCAACGGGACGTACTCAAAATGCTTCTTTTCTCCTTGGAGTGAGTTCTCGAAAGCGACTCTTTACACGACTTGATACTTACTAGTTAAGCTAAGGCCAACGAGAATCATTGTATGCGATGGAGTGAACTAAAGCCTTCCTTTCCGTGGTGTTTCCTAACTTGATATTAGTGGCCAGCTCAAGTATGAGTTTCTTCTCCGACAGCCGGTTAAACGCTCTTTCAGCATGTTTAGGCAACGATGCACTAAAGTCACTTATTACACGGATATCACACATGGTCAAATCTCGTGTGGAAGTGCTCCATCGCAACCTTGGGCCGTCCAGTATATGGAACCAATCTGGCGAGGTTCCACGTCTCTCGCCGGATAGAAGACGCCACCTTATTGATAGTAAGTCATCGCTCCCATCGGAAGGCAAGGGCCGGTAATGAACATTCGACTGAGTTCAGTGTTTTTCGAAAATATTCATCCCTTGCATCCATTTCTGGACCGTCACGAATTTGAGAGCAGGGCATTTGCGCCCACTTTGCAGGCTGATCTTGCCAACGGTGTCTCGTGGACAGCTTTATATTATACGGTATTAGCTCTAGGTTGCGAATTTGACGGTGGAGGCTCATTCGCACCTGGCGATGGGGAAGCCTGGAGTCTTTTCAAAGTGGCACTTGATCTTTACCCGAGAGTCTTGCTACTAAACACAGATCTACTAGAGGTCCAGGTGAGCAAAGCTATACTCTTTCTTACTCTTCAAAAACAATCCAGCAAAACTGACAGTGTGTAGGCGATCACGGCCATGGTAGGTTTTATTCCTCCGCATTCTCTTTTTAATTGTTGCAAAATTGCAAAACATAACAATTGCAACAGGCCGTGTTCTGTCTTAATTTGTCCGGCACACAGATACAAGGAAAGATCATATCTGAAGCGGCGCGCGTTGCCCAGCGAGCATTCTTAAACAAAGCATCTACGAGTAGCGACGCCATAATTCGTAGCCGAGCTTTCTGGGTGGTGTATTACATTGAAAAAACGGTCACTTTTCATCATGGAACCACTTCGGTCAGATCATCCCTTCCTCCCAAGTATCTAGCTAACAATATCGACAGTTTATTGTAGACTGTGATGTTGGCTCGCCCATCCCTATCGTCCAAGAGGCAGTGTTCGGTGATTTTGACTGGTTTCTCACCTCAGTAAGGTTTGCAAGGCTCTATTCGCGCACCTTCACCGACCTGTTCTCTATAAGCGCAACGAATAACTCAAAGACGGCATATCTTGCCAAGATTAATCAACTAGAGAGGCTTCTAGAACAGCAATGTCAAACAATTCCTCCTCAATTTCGACCTGGCACCAAGCTGCGACCTCAAACATTCTCGCATCCATGTGAAATTGCGGCAGCTCTTCGGGTTCACTACCATTATCATGAGCTCAAGATTGCTCTTCACCGCTTGAAGCTTCACGTTACTCGCGACCAATCCTCCTCCCAGTCTCCAGCAGACATTATCGATATGATGAAGTCAGCACGTGCAGTGATTGATCTCACACGAGTCATTTATCAAGAGCCGTCCACCCCATTCTTGTAGGTTATTTCCTCTGCTGTGCTTGTTTCCATTTGTTGATATGTTCAGTATAATGATTTTCATGCCCCTAACGGCGTTATTCATCTTGTTCGACCTTGTTGTTCATTATCCGGCGCATCCCGATGCCCGCAGTAATCTAGTCTTACTTGAAAGTGTGACTGGCTATTTTAGTGCGCTTGAGTATGCTACTAGCGGATATCTACCAGGCTCTATGCTGATACAGTTTGCGTCCATCGCGCGCACATTTCATTCGTCTTCTCACCCGGCCCAAGTAGAAGATATCAACAACGGCAACAGTGGCATGGGTACAACGCTTGGCCACCCCTCGCCTGAAACGTTGGGCACCGGTTCCAGCACCAATAGCCAGATGCCCTGGGAGGTGAAACCTGACTTGAAAAACCCTAGTGATATATCAGATTATCTAACGTTACGTTCTCCTACCAGGTAACACCCCAGCCGATGAGCGACGAATCATCTCAAAGATCTTCATATTTTCCTCTAGATATATCTATGTTTGCAGATAGCAGGCTCACTCCTGGCCTGGAGATCATGGACCTCTTTGGAGGGCCACTGTCTGGTGTTGATTTCTTCTCTGCGTCAAATTGAACCGTTCTACTGAATCGACGATGGGTTTTGCCACTGGGATTCGCTGCTGATCGCAGTAGTGCTGGACCTTCTTGAACCAATATGCCATCTATGTCAATTTTTCTCAGCTTTTACTATTTTCACTAAGCAAAAAGATGATGTTTGTTGATCCTTTATCCACACTGTAGAGAGCCAAGCCGGCGAGGTGATCTACGGGACCTATACACATTCAACTAGCTCGCAGAACCATCCAGTGTATGGTACACCTATTAATGATGATAGGCTGCACAAGTTCTGAATGGAGAAATATAAAGACCCTTCGGGCCTAATAATACCTAAGGTATTTCTGGTATAAGGTTCTCCATTATTTTGAGGTAGCATTGAGAAGGGGCATGGTCGAGTTGTTTTAAGGATAGAAAGGAGACAATATCCGTCAAAAAACTTTCAATTCCTAGAATCTTGCTCTAATGCTCTTTAAAAGGTTTGGCTATGATCATATTCTTATACTAGATATTCGTGGTTAGTTTTTATCAAGTATCCAATCACTTTACGGCTATGTAAGTTTGATATACCCCCGGTGAAAGTCATCAGTATCCAGAGCAATCACAACCATCTTTCTCTATCTCCATTATGGCTCAGGAGCAAGCCGCTAGACTCGGTATCCAGACGGTCAATCACCTGGAGGCTCTTTCTAACACTCTCTTCAGGCTGAATTTGCCCCTTGAACTCAGGCTCGGCTAGCTGAAACTGCTTCAGCATGAGCTGTAGCGCTTGTATTACCTGAGGCGGTTTCTCTCCTGCGATGATATCAGTGTCTACCATTGCTGCAGCCAGACAAAAGGCCACTTACCCTCCCACGTATCAACCCATCCGGGGCTTAAAGCCAACACCTTGATGCCTCTCGGCGCAAGTTCTGCTGCGTACTTGGCGACTTGGACATTCATCCCGGCTTTTGCGATAGAGTACGCGACACCGTAGCTGACACCAGTCTTATTGATAAAATCCAAATCCGCCATGGCGCTGGATATGTGCACAATCTTCTTCTGGCTGCCTTTCTCGATCAGGGGCAAAAAGGCGTTTGTCGTCCATAGCCCGCCATAGACACCGGTACTTAACGGCAGGTCAAACATTGCGCGAACGGCTTGAGCATCAAATGGAATCTGGGTCGGGTTGAAGGACGCGGTGGCCATATCAACGGCGTTGGAGTTGTGGATAAGCACGTCTAGCTTCCCGCCTGTCACGGCGGCTGCCGCTGAGGCTGCCTCGAGAATGGACTTTGGGTCGGTAACATCGCCTTTGATAACGTGCAAATTAAGGTGATTGGAGGCGAGCTTAGATATACCGGGTGATTCGGGGTCTCGTACTATAGCCAGGACCGTGTTGGTCGTATCGGCAGCGAGTTGGCGCACGAACTCGAGACCAATGCCCTTGGAGGCTCCGGTGATGGCATATGAAGACATCCTTTATTTTTATTCAAAGTGAAAAATATATTCCAGTAATAAATAGCTTTGTTTGGTCTTGTTGCGATATTCGTGCCAGTGAGTTCCCCAGATTTATATACATTCGGCGGATTACAAACCACTCCGACCGGACGATCCGGTTTTCCCGATCCCACTGCATCTTCGACACCAACCGGCCGGTCCGTTTCCTCCGCTCCTTATGCCAAATCATGAACGCCACAACATCTGCAGTCAAGAGAAGAGCATGCGTGGCATGTACGGCTGCCAAGGCAAAATGCACGCCGCAGGCCGTCAACTTATGCCAGCGGTGCGCTCGTTTGGGCAAGTCATGCACCTACCTTGACCTTCCGCAGACGAGGCGGAAGCACAAGGCTGCACCGAGGTAAACCTTTCCCTAATACACATGGCACTTGGGGTATTAATTACGAATGTAGCCGTGTGGAGGTGCTCGAGAAGAAGGTCGACCAACTGATGTCGCAGCTGGCTGCCTTGACCCGACAGATCGGGCAGACATCGCCCGATACTTCTAACACGCTCACCACTGACTCGGGTCCGTCTCGTGATGCCGCGCTGGATTCAACAGATATTGCTGCAATGCTAGATGCTGCTAAGGACCCGTACCATGGCCTCGATCCGCCGACCAGCTCTGTTCTGGAGAACCAGCCGTCTATCGTAGATCGAGGGCTTTTGAGTGAGCTCGAGGCCGAACGCTTGGTTACAACCTTCCAGCGTGACTTTGTGCCAAAGTTCCCCTTTGTATTGATTGCACACGGCGAGACGGCCGCTCGTCTCAGGGACCGAGAGCCTTTTCTCTTCTTGTGCATCGTGGCCGCGACCATGGGCAGTGCGCACCCCCTGCGTAAAACTATCACCGAGGAGATTATGAAGCACGTTACGTTGAGGTTTGTGGAGGGTTCCGAGAGGAATCTCGAGTTGCTTCGGGGTCTGCTAATTCACAGCGCATGGTACTCATATCCTGCCGAGAAATATCACCCACGACTGTTGCTGTTGATTCAGTTTTGTGTTTCTACTTTGTATGATCTGGAACTTCACAAAAAGCCTAGTCTGAATTCTGATGAGCAGCGAGCGCTGCTCGGTACGTACTGGCTGTCGGTTGGGTGAGGTTGTCTGCGCTGGTAGATGTGGCTTCGGCTAACTATATGGTAGTTTCTGTGGTACACTCGGCCGGCCGATTATCATGAAGCACGACGGTCGAATCGATGAGTGCATTGAGAGTATGGCATTCACTGAGCGTCTATCAGATCGATGGATTGCGCCATTTATCCACCTACAGTCTTTCTTGGCGACAATGGATGAAGTTTACGCTTCGATGCAAGCAAGCGGTGGAAGGGCGCTCGTTCAAGTTACGCGCGGCTCTCTGCAGCGGCAATTTGATACGGTGAGGGCATCTGTAGAAAAAGATCTCGCGAGCTGCCCTTCGTCAACAGGTGTGTCTTGGACCCAAAGTGATTAATGGAGATTGACCAACCGTCGCAGGGAACGCAGTGCGCACTGAAATCAAATATATGGAAATACGACTCGAGGAACTAGCTCTTCGGGAGGAACTCTGGCTTGCAGAGCCTGCCAGTGCAGTCCGAACAACCATGCTGATGGGTATAATTCACCGAAGCAAGGAGCTCATTCAGACGATCACGAACCTATCGGTGTCGGAGATTGCCCAAATGGCAATAACTACAAGTGCTCGTATATGTGCCACGGTAGGCTACATGTCCACTGCAGTATTGACCCTTCTCAATCTTAGTACTGGCCTCACCAACTCTGCTAGGGAAGCCCAGGTGCAGGCCGTTGTTTATGCAGCAGACTATCCTAATCTTGTCACAGAACTTGCCAGCGCACTGGAGACAAAATTTGAGGGAATGTCTGCTGCAGACAAAGAGATGGACGTTGTGGGGAGCCTTTGCTCTAAAATGCGGCTGCTAGCACGTTGTTATCCATATCAAATCCGCGCAATTGTTGGAAGTGCGCCGTCCCAAGACGCAAGGCAGGATACGTCCATGATGGTAGTTCATGCCAATGAGGCTGCTATGACACCCCAAGTCTGGCCGTCTATCTACGGCGATATGAGCGACATATTTCCTGTGGATGACATGCAGTGGGATTCACTCTTGAGCAATTTCACAGGTTTTAGCTAGCATAGCTGATATGTTCTTTATGAATTATGTTATGAGACAGTCGATACAATATTACATGATTTTTATGATAGACGATCAAGGTTTCCGTATATACACCTGCCTACTTCAAATCCATAAAAGATCATTCCAGTGAATCGTTGATACATTATAATCCACAGTTATAAACCCCAGTCAAAGGATACTCATGATATCCGACCCCAACGGGTGGAACGGATTCTCCGATATAGGACCGGGTCGGCCGAGTTTCTGGTTGTAAAAAAAAAAAAAAAAAAGGGCTAGGGATTTTAATTGCAGTAAATATTTGACTACGGGACGGTTTTGCTTGGCAATCGCGTATTCAGACAATAGTTACCTTTTGTTGTTAATAAAAAAAAAATAAAAATAAAAAGGTCGACTTCGCTGATGTTCATGTCATGTGAAGATACCTCGTGATACTGGAGCCCTATAAATCATCCCAGCCTCGGCATACTACGTTGTCTCCCTGGGAATTTTCTGCTAAACGCTTCAGTTTCGCGAGAGATGGGCAGTTCACCTCAGACGGCGTCTTCCTTCGCCACGTGTACTATCGAATTTTGTGGCTCAGCCCAGGAAAAATACTCCTAGCGAAACTCTGCCGTGTCAGAATCTTAACCCTAAGAGGCAAATGGAGATTTTGCTGAGGCAAATCTGCTGAGGCGGTAGCGCTTGCGGCTAAAAGAACGTTGAGAAAGCGAAGTTAAACCCGAAAAAAGAAACCCCCAAAGAAGTATCCGATCGACAGGGCAAAAGAAAGGGGAAGTTCCTGCGCGGGACGACATCAGAGAGCTGCATTTTCCTTTAGTATTTATACCTGTCTAATCCTTGTCAAGTCCGATGACCTATCAGTATGATCCAGCGACTTTTTCATTTTCTTCAATCACAATTGCAAACCCAACACTCAACCGTTTTACTGACCCGAAGAAATAAAATTAAAAAAAGTTGGTGGAGAAAAATGCTCGACAGTGGTCACGGATTGGCCCTCCTCAGACCATGGGTCCACCTGCACCAGTGTCTGGATCGTCAAATAGTCCCATTGCTAAATGGTTGGACAGTCTTATCAGGGGAATTAACTCAATACTTCTTTGAGAAGATTAGCTTTAGAGAAATATGCCTCAGAGGTTCTGTACCTTTTCTGGAAGATTTAGGAGACAGGGGCCAATTGACCAATAATTGATAGGAGATTTAGGGGCAATATGAGTTAGGGCTTGATTCTAATCCTAAATTACTTTTGTAATTCTTTGTTCCGTAGAAGCTATTGATGCGGACTGTCTTTTCCCTTTTTTTTTTTTTTTTAATTTTTTATTCTTTCTCTACTGCACTTGGTCCCTGTCTTCGGTCCTTTGTCCCTTTTCCTCTATAAGCAGAGGGGTTCAGAAGATTTCTCTGTAGTTGTTGCTCAAAATCTAGCTTGAGCGTGCTGCAGCAATGGCCGAGTTGCACAACAGAAAAGCCGAAAAGGTATGCGTTTATCTTGCATTTGGTCTAGGAACAAAAGAATGAGGCGAGGAAGCAGAGGACAAGGCGCAAGTCATTGCTGACACCCTGTTCTATAGGCTATCGAGAAAGACACCACTCCTACTCTGAAAGAGCTCAAGGATGCGATTCCCAAGGAATGCTTCGAGTCCTCGGCCGTAACATCCCTCTTGTACCTAGCTCGCGATATCCTGTACTGCGCCATTTTGACCGTCGCTGCCTTTCAAATCCACCGCATTCCCTCATTACCGCTGCGTATCATAGCCTGGGCTACTTACGGTTTCTTCCAAGGTTGTGTCGGCACTGGAATATGGATTCTTTCACACGAGTGTGGTCACGGAGCTTTCTCGCCTAACCAGAGGCTTAATGACTTCGTCGGCTGGGCTGGGCATTCATTCCTGATGGTGCCCTACTTCTCCTGGAAGATCACCCACGCCCGCCACCACCGCTACACCGGTCATATGGAGAAGGATACCGTGTATGTGCCGTGGACAGACGAGGATCTCGCCCAGAAGAAGAACGTGCGGATTGAGCAGCTGAAGCATCTGACTGAGGAGACCCCGATTGTGTCTTTCCTGCAGCTGATCGGTCACCAGCTATTCGGATGGCAAATCTATCTGTTCCTGAATGCCACCGCGGGCACCAAAAGTCTGCCTGAAGGAGCAGGAAAGATGGGACCTGCAAACCATTTCAACTTTATGGGGCCACTCTTCACGGGCTCCCAGCGGGTTTCTATCGCTCTGTCTGATTTAGGACTGTTGATCATGGGCTCCATTCTGTACTATGCGTCTACCCAAATTGGCGCCTGGAATGTCGTGCTGCTGTACTTTATCCCTTATTTCTGGGTCCACCACTGGCTGAGTATGTCTCCTGCCACCCCCTTACGTATATGATTTTCACTTCGAGAAACAATTATCTAACATCAGCCCAGTCGCTATCACGTACCTTCAACACACTCACCCTGAAGTCCCACACTACACAGCCGAGGCCTGGACCTACACCAAGGGTGCGCTCGCCACTGTTGACCGCACAATCGGTTTTATTGGTCGTCATTTCTTCCACGAGATCATTGACTACCACGTCGTCCACCATCTCTTCAGCCGCATTCCATTCTACAAGGCCGAGGAAGCAACCAAGGCCATCCAGCCACTGCTTGGCGAAAAATACCACGAATCTAAGGACGAGAGCTTCCTCTATTCGCTGATGACGACATTCCGCAAGTGCATCTATGTCTCCGCGAAAGGAAGTTCCCAGCCCGGTGTTCTGCATTTTGTTAGGGCTGATGATAGCAAATAAGGAGTCTAAGGGTCCCTGGAGGGCTCTATTGCTCCCAAAAATGAGGCTCTGAGAGCGAGAGGATTTTTGCAAAAATAGACGATTTATAACATAGAGGTGTACATTTGGAGTTTATTGTGTCATTGCGACTGATACCGGCCCACTTGAGGTGGATGTTTGAGACTTTTGTTTCTAATCACTTATAGACGGTCTAATTTATGGGCAATCGGCCAAGATACCAACGGGAGAAGTATTCAAAACTTTTTGTTTCCCTATAAATTATTTGTGTAGACGCATAGATACCTTCAGAGTCGGGGAAAAAACCTCGTACTTTGTAGACCCCTTAAGATGGGAATTGCGACAATGGGACGCCTGTCCCTCCTACCAGAACAACTATCCTCCTTTTTATTGGAAAGACGATCGTAGCCTGATCCTTTTGCAACCTTCGTGGGAAATCCAGGCATTATGTGGCTCGAATAGCTATAGCCAATTACTTCTATGGAAGGAACGTCTTAACTCCGCATATGTTGATAATTATACCCTGCAATCAAGTTATCACAGTTGAGTAAAATCAGGGTTTGGTCAGAGTCCCGATTAAGGTTATCGGGGGCTTACTAGCACTGGACCCAGTAGTGAACGATGGGTCTCGTTTCCTTATATAATTGGGTGAAGATTTAGTTCAGATTGTGAGCATGTAATCACTAATCGAAGTGTTGACTCTATCTCAGGCTCCAAATCTAGACTGACATTTCTTCACTCGTCATAGCTTTTCAAAAACCGGCATGCGTTTCTCTATGCCATCCGTCAAAGCCTTGGACACTGTTTGTATGGGAGCACTGTTCTAAACAGCCATGTAGCGAAGGCCTTCGGAATGATAGCATTCGTTAGCCATTAGACGATCACTGGGGTAGAAATCAAAAACCAGACAAGCTAAAACGGGAGTACAAGCCCCAAAAGACTCCTTACTTTCCGCAATAGTATAGTCTCTAGACCAGTTCAACAGTTCTTTGGTCCCTTGCACAGTAATCGGACTCTTCTTTGCAATAAGACTGGCAATATCCAAAGCCGCTCTTACCATTGCCTCTTTCGAATCATGAATCGAGTTCACGAATCCCACTCTGAGAGTCTGTTCTGCGCCAGAAATCCTCGCTGAAAGTGCTACTTCCTTCACCCAGCGGCAATTGCCTACGATCTTTACCGAAATTTCTAGCAGATCTCCAGTCCAATTATGACATAGTCGGATGGGGGAATATCTTCCAGACTAGCCAGCTCGATTCTGGCAGGAAGTTGGGGTTTTATCCTCACCATCTGTATAGCATATGGATCTCGGTTGACCTCAGTTTATAACTTGTGTTCACAGGATCCCTGCCAGCAATCTTCTAAACATAAGCTCAAGGGTCACTCAAATCATATGCTCCACTGTCTAGGTGTAGCTCCATCATTTAGCCTTCGTGGGGCAACCCGACAGATCGGGGTTGTTCACTAATCCAAAATGAACGCGATGTCCCCATGATGTACCACCACCAGGTTGACCTCAGCCGGGAGTTCTACGCTTTTCTATATCTTGGAGCATCGTAACCCATCATCAATCACCTGCAGCGCTGTGTTATCTAGCTAGTGTTTCTGAGGATAGTAGTATCGTAGGCAGTACAGAGTAGATCAAGTCTCTGAGCGATCGAAGAATCAATGCAAGATCCCTAAAACTAGGACATATCAGACTCAATCTAGACAACTGTTCAGTCCAAGATAACAGCTAATTGTTAAGGTAGGGTTCCTTGATAGACACCTGATTTTGATGGCTAATCGATAAGCTTATCGATAAGGCGGCTAGACCGTCGGCCCTCAAGCCGGCAACCAATTAAAAGCAGACCATTAGTCTCCACTCCGCAAAAAGTCGGACTTTCAATTTTCAGTCCGGGAACTATTTTGTATCTCCGCAAAAACAAGCCAGCTGAAGGGCGCCCGTTCTTTCGTTTTTGTCGTTTTTCGGTGTGGATCTCTGCTTTATTTCTTTTATTCAATGCAGCAGGCAAAGTGAAAATTGAATTATAATACCCTCTTTCTCTTACCAAAATGCAAAACATCGCCCACAAACCGGGGGACGTGGCGCGAGAATCGCTCGCGTCGCCACTCCCGACGGATGCCTTGCAAACAAAGCCCAATGTGTCGTCTTTGGGATCGTGGTCTCATTTGATCGCTGGCGCGTGAGTGGTCTATGAAGAAATATCCTATAGCATACATACTAAGACTCGTGTCAATACAGCGCAGGTGGAATGGTCACGGCGGTTCTCACAAGCCCACTCGATGTCCTCCGAACCAGGTACGATACAATCGCAGAAATCTTGCTTGCACAGATTTATATCAGAGGGTTAACATGATTTGACACCACTATAGGTTACAAACAGACTATTACCAAAGCCAAGCAGCCAAGTCTCGTCCGGTTCCTACACAACCCCATCTTCGTCCATCATTCTATCGCACCTCCCTCCTTCACTTCCGTGACACATTCGAAATCCTCTTCTCCATTCACCGCGTGGAAGGCTGGCGAGGTCTCTTCAAGGGTCTCGGACCTAGTCTGACCGGAGTCGTTCCGGCCAGCGCAGTAAAATTCTACACATACGGAAACTGCAAACGGCTTCTTCCGGAGATCATCGGATGTGAGAAGGATTCATCACTCGTGCACGCCCTGTCCGCTGCATGCGCCGGAATAGCCACCGGCTCAGCCACAAATCCGATCTGGGTGGTTAAGACGCGACTTCAGCTTGATAAGGCTGGGGCCCGACGATACAAGAATAGCCTGGATTGCGCCAGACAGGTTATGCAACAGGAGGGACCAAAGGGCTTTTACCGGGGCTTGTCGGCGAGTTTCCTGGGTACAATTGAGACGACACTGCACCTGGCAATGTATGAGAGGTTCAAGTCAATGATCTCGAAGAAGATTGATCTCAATGAGAAGAGCGAGACAAACGGATTTGTTCAGGGTCTTGCCATGAGTGGAGCTTCGGGTTTGTCAAAGTTGATCGCGTGTTTAATTGCGTATCCTCATGAGGTAAGTTCCGTGACTAGTCTTCTTCGATCAGGAGGTTTCATCTAACTCGTTACAGGTTATCAGGACTAGGTTACGACAGGCTCCGATGGCGGACGGTCGCCAGAAGTACACTGGAATCCTTCAGTGTGCGCGGTTGATTCTGAAGGAAGAGGGTGCAGCAGCGCTGTATGGAGGCTTGACGGCACATCTCCTTCGGACGGTTCCTTCCGCTGCTATTACAATCGGCACCTATGAGCTGGTCCTCAAGGTCCTCGAGCGTCGCTAGGCTCGTGTTTCAGTGAGGCCCAGGCCTCGATATTCCCTTCTCATGTATTATAGATGTACGATAGACCAGGTGCAACGATACCTTGTAATATAATAACGACATTCAAGATAAAGGCAAATGTTGATAACCTTTCAGGAGATCGGTTAGTTTGTCGGCCGAGGCACATGCTCCTTCGCAATAATCCAGAGTCCTTCATGAACACCGACGATAACCCTACTTGGCGAGGAATGCAGGCGAAACATCGGTACATGTTGGATACTCACCCATTCCCTCGATCACCACGTTTAGCCAGTGACCCCCGATATTCCATGTGGGTACAAGGGCTCCATAGCTTGGGTTTGGCATACAACTAACACGCTGTCCAGAAGATGAGCAATAGCTCTACGCCAGTCCCATCGAGATAGGCAGAACGTCATCCCACCATACGCGCAGAGAGAGATACGAGGGTTTCGAATCATAGAGGAGGGGACTTTGCATATCGCCAACCCCTCAGATGCATGTTCTCCTGGAAGAGGGGGCCATTCATGTGCGTCCTTATACTCTTAGGGTAAGGATCTCCACCAGTCAGCAGAGTCAACAAAACAGACACTTATCGGAGACATGGAAAGAGAAGCGGGGCAGCATAGAAGGAGCAGAGCCGATCTGATGTACGACGTCAGCTGCATTTTGACCTGGCCCTCGAGACCGAGATTATCCGAGGGACACAGCCAATGAACTGCCAACCATTGCACCTTGCACTGCTACTAATAGGACAATAAAGGACAAGGGGATGGTGGTCAACTTTACCACTGTCCTGTTTGATACACCCATCTACTACTACGCTGAACTTCACACACCATGGCCACTCAAACGGAGTCTGTAGTGGAAGTACCCATAACTAAATCCACAAAGCCCCTGGAAAAGTATATCCATCCGCCTGAGTCAAAGCAAGACCGTGAGTAGCCAGAGATCCGATCACCAAACCACAAAGTGCTAAGACGACCTAGTGAAATATGCGGACTTAGTCACCATTGACCTGTCGGAGTTTGATCGCCCTGGCGGAAAGGAGAAGCTCGCAGCGCAGCTAAAGGATGCTGTTCACGAAGTTGGTATGTACCGATTCTCTTTCTTGCCTGTTTCGTCAACTCCACATAACACCAAGCTGATGTATAGTTGAACAGGCTTCTTCTACGTAACCAATTTCGGCCTCACCCAAGAACAAATCGACCGGCAGTTCGCCATTGCGAAAGAATTCTTCTCACTCCCAGAGAAAGAACGTCTTAGTTTCCGCGCCCCCTTAGAAGAGGGTATCTACAATGGCTACCGACCTCTGGGTTCGATTGAGATCCTGCCCGGACTTCGCGACAATATCGAATTTTACAATATCATGAAATTCCTCCCCCAGTACGATCGGACCCATCCAGACGTAGTGAGACGCTACTGGGAAGAAATCGAGAAGTTCCACCGCCACTGCCACGAGCATATTGCTTATAAACTCTTCCGGCTGCTTGCAATCATCCTGGAACTCCCAGAAGACCAGCTTGTGGACGGACATCGCTATGAGGCAGAATGCGACAGCGGTCTCCGCTACATGTGTTACCGGGCCCGCACACCCGAAGAGAACGAGAAATACAAGCATCTCTACTCCCGGGGACATACCGACAACGGCACCATCACCTTCGTGTTCCAGCAGCCCGTCGCCGCCCTCCAGGTCAAGAAATACGATGACTCGGAATGGGAATACCTCCCCATCCGTCCCGGCACGCTGTCGGTGAATGTCGCCGATATCATGACCATGTTGTCGAACGGGTGGTTGAAGAGCGGCGTGCACCGCGTCATCGTGCCCCCTGAGGATCAGCAACACTACGATAGGCTGGGACTCTTGTACTTTGTACGGCCGAGCGATCGCTTGAAGTTGAAGAGTGTGGATAGCCCGTTGCTTCGGAGAGAGGGGTATCATAAAGATACCACCGACATCGATATCCCGGCGCCCGAGTGGACCCGGACGAGGATCAAGAAAAACTGGACTAGGTCCCCGACGGATTTGGGTGAGAATGTTACTATGGGGGGATTCAAGGCAAAGGTTTTTTACGAATGATTGATCGTATCTTTGGGGCCTTACTCCACGGATTATACCTAGTTTTTTGCTTCAACTCTTCCATGACCAATAAGACTCTTTTGATCTCGAAATTGGAAACCCTGTTTGAGAACTTATTCGAGAAACTTGCTCAACGAACCACTTATAGTACCATCGTGTTGGGGTACTTGCATAGTAAATGTGCTCGAAACTTGATGACCATGAAGCTCAAGTGGGGAAGTTCGGATGAATTACTTGTTTGATAATGATCTCGAGCGCGTAGTCAGTACTCTGTAATGTGTAAGAGATCCACCTGCTTGCCAACTTGTAACCGGGCAGCCAGCGGGACCGATGATATACAGTTTCAACCCATTGGCGGGCCGCTCCAATAACTTTGATCGGCGCTTTGGCCTTATGTTCTCAGGTCTCCACAACACCTGTCGCATTCTTTGGTGAATAATCCGCCACTGGGATCAAATTAAAGTGCAGCTAAATTAGCAGAAAGAGGGGGTTCTGCATAGACAAGAAGAGGGGTAGACGGGAAGAAACAGGGGAGTAAACTGTATACTCTGTTGACTAAAAAGCTACTATCCGTGCACAGATCAGGGCTCAGCTAGCCACCATCTCCATCCAAACTTTACAACCGACTCACCCTTGTCCTCCCCGCCAAGGCAGACGCACGCAACATCTCATTGGTAAGAATCATGACGCCCTCATCAGCCCCGATCCCAGGCTTCGAGAGCAGGAAACCCGGTTTCGTGGCCAAGGCGACATGCGCCGTAACCCGGGCAGAAACCTCAGTTTCATTGGCCGAGCCCCCAAGACAGCAGCCCACGCCCTTGTCCTGACAATAAAGTACGGCGTCAATGCTGTTCTGTACCCCTCCCAGGTCCGGCATCTTGATCTGCACGTAATCCACGGCCCCCGCATCAGCGAATTTCCGGATATCCTCGAGCGTATTGCACCATTCGTCGGCGACAATCTGGACCTGGATCGACCGCTGTCGCAGGAGTTGCCGCAGATTCGTTAATCGTCGGATTTGTTCGGACTGAGTGGGTTCGATGATTGGGGATTCGATGAGCAGATCGTATGGCTGGGCGGATCGCTGTAGCTGACCAAGGAAAGACACTAGGGTTTCATTGTCGGGGAACAGATCACCGATTGTTCCGTAGACGTCGAAGTGAAGTCGAGGACGGTATCCAGGGCTTCCTCGCTCTTGGACACGTTGAGATACTATCTCTATATAGTCTATTAGGGCTTGGCCTTTGGGCCCTATGTCGTGTACATGCACGAAGGAGGCATGGGGGAGCATTGGGACTCGTTTCATAATCATTCGGTCCAATTGCAAGTGATCGTTCCGGTGACAAGAGGCCAGGATGTCAATCGGATGACGTGACAATGCGGTCCCCCATTCGCGCGATATAATCTCAGCCATGGTGCATCGATGCACCAATGCAGTAGCCGCGAGGAGCGCCTGCGTAATCCCATATCTAACGGCGGAGTGCAATTTGGCATGCTGTAACTCCGGCCATGGCCCGTCCATCACAATTGCATTTTGCCGAAATTGAGTAACGTCGCATGTCAGGAGTCGAGGCTTGACAACAGACTCTAAGATAGGAAGATGCTCTTCGGCGATGAAGAGGGGGTCCCGAGACGCAGCTCCCGAAAAGATAACGTCCGCACAATCACCAAGTGCAATTGTCCCGTTTGGGAGATGTATCAGGATAGAGATAGCTTGACCAGCTTGTACTACACTCTTGAAACCGGGTGTTTGAGGGCGTATATTGTCAATTAGTGGATCGTATGTTGGACTCTGTCGGACTGCTTGGAGGTCTTTCACGAAATACCCGGAAAGACCGACAACGAATTGAACATCAGATGGGTGCATGATACTGGTGACAATTGATAATACCTGGTTCTAAGGGTCTAGTACGATGCAAAGTACCTACATATATACTTCCGGAGGAAAACCCACACAGTAGTTCAGTCTGTGTGGATCTCTTCCCACCGGAAGGAAGCTGGACATGGAGATGTGATCGGCGTCAAGATTCTGTGCCTAGTTTGACCCCATCGAGCTCATGATGCGAGTATGCACCTCTGGCAATGTGTTCAATTGACGAAGTCGCCCAATGCCCAGGTACAGGTAGTGTACGTTCGTCTACAATGCCGACCTACAGTATTATATCAACATTGCTGCGACAATCTGTTAATTCACGTGACGTCCCCATTAGGCCAGGTTATTCCGAGAGTCGGAACCCTCTATCACCGTCTCTCACGATGATTGTTTTCTAGATGCCACTCTCGGTGATACTAAACACTTTTTTTGCAGATAAGGAATCATTTTTCTCTCAGGCACTGACTTTTCTTCCATAATGGCGCCCGTACAACATGGCCCTCACTTTATCACAGTCCACGCAAAATGTATCCAAGCCTGTCAATAACGGAATTCTCTCTCGATATTCGACACTGTTAGCAGTCAAAATTCTTAAGCATTTTCGACCTTGCCACGGAAATGTTCTCATGTTGACAGACAAACTATGTGTGAAGTACGGGCGCCGTGTCCATTTGTCTGAAGCATCAACACTGCGTTTCATACAGCGGCATACGTCTATACCAGTGCCAAAAGTTTTATGTTCCTTTACTCATCATGGATTGACGTATATCGTGTTGGAAAGAATCAAGGGGGACATCATTGGTAGTGGCTGGGTTCACCAAAATGAGGAGTCCAAGGCCAAGCTTCTTTCACAGTTGGCAAAAATGGTTGCTGAAATGCGGGAACTCCAGCCTCCTGCTGATATCGTGGTCGCTTCCGTTGATGGTGGACCACTCTTCGATTGTCGTGTGCCGGGACGTTCTTTACACTTCGGCCCATTTAATACAGTCCAAGACTTCCATCGGCATTTACGAATGGGCATGGAATTTGATCCCGGCCTTGACCCCCAGATCCAGGATCTTATCAACCAACAAAGCAAAACCTGGCCATCGGTCTTCACCCATGGGGACCTTAGCAGCCTAAATATTCTCATTCGTGGAGATGATATTGTTGGTATAATCGATTGGGAAACGGCTGGCTGGTATCCATCATATTGGGAGTACACATGTGCCCAACAGGTCAACCCACAAAACTCCTTTTGGGTTAATGAGATTAACAAGTTCCTACAACCAATGCCTCAAGAGCTGAGGATGGAACGGATCCGTCAAGAATACTTTGGGGATACATGAGTAATTCTGGCTAACTACCATGACTCATATAACGACTTCCTTCAATTCCATTAAGTCGCATGTTAGGACCTTTCTCATATCCAAGTTACCCTGACCATCAAATTGGTGCTGGTCTTTCTTTTTCTGACCATAACCATTCGCCTCGTTATGCACTTGATCCCATCTCGTGATGCTCGTTCCAAGAGCCTTTACATCCGCGACGAGTAATCCTAGTGCCTCCTTTACCCATGAGATACAATTCCACCCCGGTTAGCCTTCTTGGGTAGGAGTACTGCGCAGAATTTGGACCAAGCGACTCTCATCCACTACCTTTCCAACCACAATACAAACAAGTAGCATATTAGTAGAGGCGAGTGGACAGTCACACTCCTCAAAGTACTATTCTAAGCCCTCTCCCGCTTTTAGTCTCTTCTTTGCGTGGTAACAGACACCCATACCCCTCTCTATTTCAACCGTTGGCCCAACAACCAAGGCCCAGTAGTATCTAGATTAGGCAGAATATTAGTCTTTCTATATAATACATTAAAAGGCTCCTGGGTAATCAACTTACATAGTTTCCTTGCCTAACATTGTCGGCTTGCCTCCACGTATAGAGAGCCACATAAACGATCGTTGCTAGATAGTGTTGTTTGGATGGTTAGATAAAAGGCAGGCAATATAGTAATTAGAGCTGGTATTACTCAAATAGTTAGAAATAATATATCTATCTTCTGAGACTAGCCATAACTTACAAGTCGAAAATGTAATAGCAAGGGCTTTGTATACATTTATCTACTTAGTTATAGACCCTCTCCTTGAAGACTTGGCTACTCTAGGATAGAGGATAGAATAAGGATATGGATTGTCTTGCAACTCACCTCCTCGATCCGTATTGCTCTAAGAATAGAACTAAACCAGTAGACGCCTAATTCGTCTATCCAGTTTGGAATATACATTAGGCATCGATTGGTGATTTTCTTGTGGATATCTCTGTTTCGAATTGCCGCCTTATCATCTCAACTAATTATTGTGTATAAACCTGGTGATGGTCAACATTCGTTGGTTGGTCGCCGGCCCAGCTCGTGACTGGGAATCAGTCGGAATAGATATAGAGCGTTCCAGAGATATATCTCGCTAATAAAAATGGGTGTTGAGACATCGGATTATGAGTGTAAGCCTGAACTTGGCACTATGCTGTGTGACGCGAGTCTCGACCTCGAGGGGAAAAATAAGATAAAGCAAAAAAGAATGACCGACGCAGGGGTCGAACCTGCAATCTCTTGATTCGTAGTCAAGCGCCTTGCCATTGGGCCAGCCGGCCAATTCATGGTTTCATTCATCCTAATTAATAATATATTCTATTATTATTTTTTAACACCCGCATCTAAAAATGCAAAATATTTCTTACAGAGGTTGCACTTGTACAGTTCCTTCAAAGACCGGAGTCTTACCATAAGCCGGAATCCAGCACGGTTCAGCTGCTATTAACCTTCAAGACAGCTTACAATTTACTTGGCGGTTCTATTTGGTATGCTTTCGAGGGGTTTACCGACAAGGTCAACTTCGTTGAGATTATATATATTCAAACCATGGGGCTTGTTGTACTGAACCAATCAATGTTTTGGCAAATGCTTTCGGGCCAACTTCCAGCCCTAGAAAGGATGCACAATCTAAAACATCTAATGAAGCCAGTAGTAGAAGACAGTAGGAAAATCCTATTTCAGAACCTTGGCATACCTCAAGCAGGGTTGATTGCCAAGTTGGAATACGAGCTTCGATATAGCAGGTGAGGTGCCTGGAAACACAAAGAATACGAACTTATTAATTATTGATTTCAAATCAGCGTTGAGTCACAACAACCTTCACTGATAGAGCTTTTCCCGGAAATGTGTGCATACAAATGGGGTTGCGAGGATGGTCTACTTTCAACACCCCAAGGAAACAACACAATCATCCATACCTCACAATGTCGAAGCACATAGGCATATTCGGCCTCGGTGCTATGGGAACAGCGCTCGCAGCCAAGTATCTTGAACATGGCTATAAGACATCCGTCTGGAATCGAACCACCGCAAAGGCAATCCCGCTCGTTGAGCAGGGTGCCAAGCTAGCCTCTACAATCTCGGAGGGGGTAAACGCCAACGACCTCATCATTATATGCCTCCTTAACAATCAAGTTGTCGAGGATGCTCTACGGGATGCATTACAAACTCTGCCCAGCAAGACCATTGTCAACCTTACCAATGGAACACCAAACCAGGCTCGTAAACTCGCGGATTTCGTCACCTCCCACGGAGCACGGTACATCCACGGCGGTATTATGGCGGTTCCCACCATGATTGGCTCCCCGCACGCTGTCCTGCTTTACAGCGGAGAGTCTCTTGAGCTGTTCCAGAGCATCGAAAGTCATCTGTCTCTCCTTGGGATGAGCAAATATCTCGGCACCGATGCAGGGTCTGCCTCTTTGCATGACTTGGCTTTGTTGTCGGGAATGTACGGTCTCTTCTCCGGGTTCCTGCATGCAGTTGCTCTGATCAAGTCCGGGCAGGATACTAGTACTACCGCCACCGGATTATTGCCGCTTCTGACTCCATGGTTGTCGGCAATGACGGGATATCTTAGTTCTATCGCGAAACAGATCGACGATGGTGACTATGCCACACAGGGATCCAACCTGGGAATGCAATTGGCCGGAGTGGAAAACATTATCAGAGCTGGCGAGGAGCAGAGGGTCTCCTCACAGATGATCCTTCCGATAAAAGCGTTGATAGAGCAAGCAGTGGGTGAGGGGCATGGGGGTGAGGATCTATCAGCGCTGATTGAATACTTTAAGGTGGGCAAAAATGTAGATTAAGGGATCGCTAGCATCCTTCGTTGCACCAAAGCTATTTTATTACTAATCGTAATACTATATGGTAGCATATAGCAATTGATCCTTTCGTTCATTCCAAACTACTTTACACTTCCGCGCTTGGTAAGCAGGCCCCTTAATCCGCTTCCCAGGATGAAGGTGATAACGGGCCAGAGAAACTTGGATATCTGTCTTCGCGAAGGTAAGATGTGCAATTGACGGTGGAGCTAATAAATTGTAACACCCTCTTTCGCTGATAGATAATACATTAACATGGTGAATATGTATTAAGAGATGTTCGAATGGCCCTGGTCATAGGTTCTAACCCTGAGACATACATTGAAGGCGAATTGAAGACGATTGATTATCAAAACCTAGTATAAGACCAGTAGAGGATGATTACAAGACAAAGATCATCTTTAGGCCTTTGTAGCAACTTCATTTCATCCTTGAATCACTCTGAATACATATAGTAAAAGCCTACAGCCCCGCCTCGCACAGATTCAACAACACATCACTAATGCGCCTTCAGTAGCGCTAACCCACCATCAAGTGTCACCTCCGAGCCCGTTGTGAAGGTGGCCTCGAACGCGAGGAACAAAACGGCACGCGCAACCTCGATCGGTTCTCCAACCCTACCTAAGGGTGTAGTCTGAACACCCTGGTTTTCGAACTCCCGTAGATCATCACTCGAGGCGCTTGCAACACCCATCGTTGGGGTTTTCACAAAACCGGGAGAGACTGCGTTGACCCGTATTCTCCGATTAACCAGCTCTGCTGCTAATGTCTGCACGAAAGACCGGACGGCAGCCTTGGAAGCCGAGTACGTCGCCATGCCAGGGATGCCGACCTGGTTTGCGACCGAGGTGGTGAATACGATGGAACCACCATCTTTAAGGAGAGGGGTAAGCTTTTGTGCGACGAAGAAGGCACCGAATACGTTAGTGTCGAATGTTCGTCGAAAAGACTCCTCTGACACAGTAGCGAATGGCTCCAGAGAGGCATAACCAGCGTTGACAAAGAGAAGATCGATGCTTTGTCCAGCACCAAAAAAGGACTGCACCGTCTGAACAAGATCAGATATGGCAGCGGTTGAAGTGATATCACATGGTACAATCTCGGCCGTATCTTTTAGTTGTTGCTTTGCTGCTTCAATGGGTCCAAGGCTTCGACCGGTGACGAGGACTTTTGCACCCTTGTCAACCAGAAGCTGAGCTGTTGATAGGCCGATGCCATGACTACCACCGATGACAACCGCGTTTCTGCCCGAGTAGGATGCCATTTATTCTATCCTGGTAGGGAAAGGATTCCAAGAGATCAAAAAACAGTAGATTTCGTTCGTGCCAAGAGTACCTGGAGAGTTGCTGAGATGGCTTCCTCGGTAGAGTTGCTCCCTCCAACCCCTGGCCTCAACCCTACCTTTATACCTCGTGGCTTGATGGTGCCTCCTATTGCCTATACATGGTCTCCAGCAAAATCGCAACATGAACGACATCGTACTTCGTATCGAGTGATGTGCCTCGTATTAATTCTTGGCATCTGTAATTGAAAACGCTTAGCTGCCAACAGAACCTTCGCGATTATTGATAATCTTGATTATAAATACAAGCTTGTTTAAGATGACATGACTCACTAGTGACTCGCGTTTGATAGTGATACTGCAATTTCCAAGCAATCTTCGATGTACTTCTACGCGAAAGGTCAAAAAAAAGGAAGGTTGTTTCGTTATTAGACCTTAGCATTTAGGAAAGCTTTCCCCGCTGACTCTCAATCATCAATTGCTAGAGCATTTAGCTATGTACCATCTTTGAATGCATGAAAGGGCTTCATGAGTCTCGTCAAGTTGGAGTTTTCCAGCGAAGGAATGCGTTGTATATTGCGCCTTAGCCAATATAAGGCGGACGGTTGATAGTTGGTAACGGAAAGTACATGTGGATATAAATCATCCAAGTTCCACACTACTTGAAGCCTACTCCTAGTGTGAGCGCTCTAGATTGGCATTGGTTTCATTTGCGATTACTGTATCTTTTAGATTCTTCTACATAGCTCCTGGAAGGACTGTGAATGTACAAGGCCTCAATCTGGTGGGCTCCTGACATAGAGAGTGTTTAAGTGATTAATATTGTATTTTGGTTTGGTAAATGTGTGGTTCTAACTAAAAGCGAGTGAATGAGATATTAAAAATACAAGAGTGATGTTGGCCACAATTAAGACTTTCTAAGTCTTCCCTGATTTCCCACCACCTAATCTAGCAGCTAGCCAAAGGCTCCTTGAACTTGCAGGTGTTGCTAGGGCCGGAGTGAGCCTTCTTGGGCTCCTTGCCGTTGTTGTCAGTACCCTCGTACTCAACACAGATCTCCTTAACGCTGCTAGCACAGCCATCAATGGTGGCCGAGTCGCCGAGGTTAGGGTTAATGCCGACCAGGGTCTTGCCGTTGCTGGCCTTGACACCGCTGATCTGCACGGTACGCTTGAACTGCTTCTTGCAGTTGCCACAGGAGCGGTACAGCTTGCCGAAGTTCTGGACAGTGAAGTCCTGGATGATGGCAGAGCCGCCGCTGTTGTGCTGGATGACCTTGTCATCGGCGCCCTGGGCACCACCGCCAATGACCTTGTGGACGCCGGTGCCGGTACCCTTGAAGGTGAGGGCGTCTACACATGTTTATTAGTTCATTGGACAAAATGTATATAGGGACGAAGAGTTGAGATGGTGAATGAACATACCCTCGCAGACCTCTTGCCACCAGACGTTCTCAATGGTGCAAGAACCCTCGCAGTGCACACCCTCAATCTGGTCAGCACCAATGATGGCGTTGCGGAGAATACCACCGTCAGCGACGATGAAGACGGCGTCCTTGTCACCACCCTCCTTCTGACCGGTACACTTGACACCACGGCCGAAGGTCTTCATGCCACCATCATAGGTACCCTTGACGTAGTAAGGTTCCTTAAAGGTCTGGCTACCCTTGGAGGCGGGAATGGGGAATGCGGCGCGCTCGTTCAGCTGGTGGAACTTCTGGTGCGAAGAGGCATCGTGAGGACTGGCCAGAGCCGAGGTGAGGAGGAGGGGAACGAGGAGAAGTTTCTGGTACATGGTGGATGCAAGGAGTGGTTGATAGCGAAGAGAGGGTTGATTTGATTGTTGCTCTGCTTGTCTGGAAGACTGAGGAGGGTAATGTTGCAGAATTTATACTTCAGCAAGGGGTATACAGACCAGGGAGCTGGATGATTAGATACGAGTAAACAATTTATTCGGCTTGGTATGTCTTGTTTCAGTTTACCACACACGGCATGGTTGAAAAACCGAGCGTAAAGGCGAAACAGCGGCCAGATTGAAGCTCTCCTTAGAAGTCCCCTAGAACATGGCCTTGAGTTCTTTGGATGGGCTCTTGATATGGGTGTCTCCACTAGGACCTACATCCGCTGAGCAATTGCCGACCTTCCAGTTGGCAGGGTCTGTTGGCCCTGAAGGATCAAGGCTTCTTTGAGTATCAACCCGCGACAACTGAGGTTTTTCCGCACATCCGATTGGTGGAAATGGGCCAGTAGGTTTGGTCCTCAATAGCTAGTTAGTGCCAAACGGGTCAATTTCGGGTCCGTGTCATGAAAGAATCCAAAGGGTCCTGACTCCTGACTCGGGCTGATCCCGGATCAACTCATGCCAAGTCTTGTAGTGAGAGTTCTCTCACAATCAAGGGCTGTAATTCTGCGGCGTGGTCTGCCTGATTAGGAAAGGTTGAGGAGAGCCCTTTTCTTCTTATGGGCTTCTTTGGCTATTTAGCGATATTAATGACCCTGCTTGTTTCACTTTAACGGAACCGTTTCTGTGGCGCAGCAAGCTCGAATTTACAGCGACTAGAGACGGCGGTACGAGCATTAGTTCCACTACCAAACTAGTGACCGTGGAACGGACAAGTGGGAAGTTCTGCCGCAGAGAGAGACGTTCCGCGGTTCCAGACAACCTATAGGCTAATTGATATTTCTTTTTGTTGATATAAGCTTTACATGTATGATGGGGGTTCTGATACTGCTCAAACTACCAACGTACAGTGATCTCCGGTCCTTGATATCATCGGGAATGGGTGATAATCCCAGGTCAAATCCCGCAGGGTCAAATTCCCGACAATGAGCCAAGAGATTCCAAGACTTGCCAAGCCAACCTTATGTTTCAAGTCGGCTCGGGGAATAAATAGTATGGAACGCATGGTCCAGAGCCTAATAGACCATCCAAAAGTTCTTGCGCGGAAATTTGTTAATTCGCCGTGGTATCGCCGTGATCTTGTAAGCTTGTGAAATGAGCATCATCTGATAACCAATCGGTCAGTGGCAATACGACACACCTATATGCAGTTGCTTCAAAGGTGACCAAGGACATTATGCTCATGAGAGCAAATTACTTGCACCTCTTTACCTTATAGGTATCGATTAATTGGCATTTCTGTTCTTTTCCCACGTTTGCTGTAACTCCTGGAATATCAAGCAAATGCCTAACAACAACACCAAAGGGTGAAAGTTGAGCTAATCTCAACTATGTTCTGAAGATAGCTACTCCCACAGTATACAAATGGCGAATGGTAACTTTTATCATGGGACAGATGTAGATTGAGCAAAATAGTTGAAAAATGAATGTTCGGAATTCAGGTCACTTTGCCTTTTGGCTACAAAAGGAAAAGATGGCAAGAGGAGCCTGCTAGCAAGCCACTGAGCAGTAGTTTACGCCTCAAAGTTCCGGATTCTGCGGAAGAAGACAAGCCTTTGCTATTGCTGTTATCACCCATCTGAATTGACAGAAGGCGTTGGAACATGCCACCCACCGTTACTCATAAGTTGGTATTAACCACATCATCATGGGAAGAACACGCTAGATGCTATAGCATCTTACATTGGACCCACTCCCTACTCTCCTGAAAAGTTACTACGTCAGAACCAGGGCTTTCCTTCACACGAGATAGCCCATGCAACGGATGCATGTTGTTTCTTCTTTGGTGACTTCTGCATAACCGAGAGATTGAAGGGCAGAGTTGAGGGACACAGCTCTATTTGAGTAGAGGCAATTAGATCAATAATCTAAAAGAGGTCCCATTGAACAGGTCCTAAGTGATCTGCGAGGCCTTAGTATATGGCTTCTGTTAGCACGATTAGGTAAACTAGGGTTTGATAGTACAAACCACCAGAGAATAGATGTAGAAGATCTATATCGTCTTTCGGTGCATCTCTCGATTCATCGGAACCTCGGAAATAACTACTAAAGCTATACTCAAGGTTCATGCCAAGAGGAGCTTAGCAGCATTGACTGAAAGTCTAGCAACACTGACCTGGACGCTCGGATTGTTCAGAATGATCCAACACCTGGTACCCTTGCACCATAGTAAAAACATGATTGTCACGTCCAGAACGCGATAACAACACTATTCCGTATTAGGCAATTCCGGTGGCTTTATCTCGGATTACCCGACTGGGGGCGGTGAACCAGCGATCTGCAGATCGTCAACTCCATGACTTCAGCTCCCCCTCTCTATCTCGATCTTTCTCTGTTCTTCTTTTTCCTGAGTCTCAATCTCTTCGTCAGATCGAGAAAAATGTTCCTCAACATGTCGACTCTCCCTAGGGGAGTCCTGAAACCATATGCTGCTGAATTCCTGGGAACAGCCCTCCTGATTGTCCTTGGAGACGGAGTGGTCGCACAATGTCTCCTATCTGATTATCAGTATGGCACTTGGCTCTCTATCAACATGTCATGGGCAGCCGCTGTCTGCATCTCCGGCTATCTGGCCGATCCCAGTCCAACCATTAATCCCGCCGTCACCATTTGTACGGCCCTCATTCGTCCTACACCAGGGCAATGGAAAAAATTGCCGGGTAAACTGTTCGCGCAGTTTCTGGGTGGTTTTGTTGGTGCGGCCCTGGTGTACATCAACTACCGGTCGGCCATTGAGTCCTGGGATCCTGAGTATACCATTCCAGGCGGATCAATTTTGAGCCCTCAAGGACACCACTCAGCAGGCATCTTCTCGACTTATCCTGCCTCCACGTTGGGGTCGAATTGGGAGGCTGCCTTCAATGAGGTGCTTGGATCGGCGGTGCTCATGTTTGGAGGTCTTACCATTTCAGACCCGGCAAATGCGTCTCGGTTCTATTCTCCCCAACTTTCCAGTTTTCTACTCCTTCTCGCGATTGGTGCTTCTTTGGGTTGGCAGACTGGATACGTACGTGCCTATTTGAAATTGGAAGACAACAAGTACTTGGATTATAAACTAAAATGATTATCTAGGCTATCAACCCGGCAAGAGACTTCGGCCCGAGACTGTTCTCTGCCATCATCTATGGTAGAGAGGTTTTCACTGCAGCCAACTATTACTTTGTCGTCCCTCTGTTCGCCCCAATTATCGGCTGCATTGTGGGAGCTGCAACCTATGACTCCCTCCTCTACGAGGGGGAGGGCTCTCATATTACGGATGCTCTCGACAAAGTAGGAGATCGGGATGGATCTCTCCGATTGGATTGAGTAAGCTACGTGACCGGCGACCGATGTCTGGTGAACATAGCGATGAAGGAATGACGTGTTATTTAACGGGGCTTGGAAGATTTTGAGAAACAGGTATCGATCGGGTATCTTCCTTAGAATTTGACGTGATGTTTTGTATGGATATTACTGCACTAGAAGTTGCTTGACTTTTTATAAGTACGGTGCTGCTGTTGTATAGATGACGCTATAGAATATAGAACTAGATCGTTGAACATATGTTTGTATGTATACACGCTGGTGTACGTGTTACTTCTAGAGACTTTTCTCATATAGGTTGGAATAACGCGTAAGAGTGCTAAACGTATGACTGAAGTGAGAGGTGGTCTAGATGTGCTGTACCACCAATGACCTTCATCATCATCTACCATACTAGTTAGAAAGTGGACAACTAATATCCTGAAAGAGACACCATTGTATTCCTAGAAACACACCAGATGCTATTTTGCCTCAAATGATGTATACTGTTTGACTCTGGCCAATTTGACTTATTGACTTATTCTACCTACAATCTCTTGTCAACTGCCGGTGTAATCATGTTTCTTGCTTATGCAATTGCCCGTGCTTTTCCAGCTTCAGGATATGGGTATGAACTATTCATTGATATGTACATGGGTATACAAGATCGTCAATACCAGGAATGTCATTATCTCAACGTAGCAAGCTTGGTTTGACTCCTCGCATCTTTCGGGAAAGCACCGGGATGTTTCAATGTGTTGATTGCATCGTTTGGCCGATGTATAAATGCTTCTTGAATTGGTTGGAGTATTTATAGTACACTCAGTGAGGAGACAACCATATACATAATTTCAGTGCAATGTATGACGCCAGAAAAATATCGGTCGTCGCACATAGTCGGATATGCTCCCATGTACTGTGCCACCAACACGTCTTGTTTTACAAACGGGCCAAAGGGCTTGATAGTAAAATGCTACCCAGCCTCATCAAATAACCTGGCAAAAGCAGCCTATTGCTGTTACGCTGTACTTATGTTGTTTGGCGATGGTAATCTACCGTATGATACTGTGGCTACCTACCACGGCTGTTCTACCAATATTTCGGGAGCCTTGTCTCACGCGCAGCAGTTGACAACACGGACACGATGAATGGGATGCCCTTGCTCTCGGTAACTTTAATGAGCTGAAGGTTTGATTGTGTTACGATTTAGGGGTGTTCAATAGTGAATGTACCGTGCAAATCCAGCTTTACTATGAGACATTTCCTGATCTGTAAAGCTGAAGATGGGCCCAGACTCGATATAATGCTGGGTTTATGGAAGAACTAACGATGAACATTGCACCTTCAGCCTGGAGTACCTCAGAACACCTAGCACAGGCGTCTAACCACTGCTTCAGGGTATAAATAGCGGGCTACTTCCCAAGAAAACTACCCCTTATTCCTATAAAGCTATCCATAAGGAAATAACTAGGTCGGAGGAGACCTTACCAAATCTTTGTCGAGAACTTTCAAGAATTACCTTCAAATGAGGCCCTCACTTATCCTAGTTGCCTGCGCCAGCCTCGGCGCCTCTGCCGTGACGAGGACACCAACAGCAACGCCTGCTGCGCACAGTGTATCTGCGGAGGGTTTTTCATTTCCTGAAAAGGGCCTGTCGCTCAGATTTGGTATGGATTCAAGATAAGACTTCAAATAGGCATCCGTCCATAAACTGATCTTCTGCGGTAGACTCGAATTTTGCAGGGTTTCAGGGATGGTGCACCGCTCCAATCTGCATGACCACTTGCGCTCGGCTTGGCTACAGATGCTATCGCTGTCTTGCACTTTCTTGCATGTGTAGTAATGATGACTGTTGAATGGGGCCTGTGAGGGTGCGTGCTGCTCTCGGGAGAGACGGAGGCTGTACTTAGGCTGACTGGAGAAGATTGGGTATTTATCTACGGGTTGCAGTCAACTGGACAGGATCATAGTGCTTAGTCTATCTCCCCTCCATAGTACTGCAAATCACCGAAGTTATTACTACCCTCCGGCGCGCGTTTGCAGGATCACTGGTCGACATACTGCGTCTTTAAGGGCCGAATAATTCAATTTTGATTATATTTGGCGACTTAGTTGTTTGTCCGATATTATGGAATGATACACACTCAGGCGGGCTGTCAGGGCTGTCTAAGGTTGGTCTTTTTAAATTAAAGAATAGCTGAATGAGTTTGGCAAACCACGAGTTTCATGAATAATCAGGAGTAGCTGCTGCGTACGATTTATGCGAATATAGAGTAAACCAAGTACACTAGACTACAGGCACGTGGCAGGTTCAAGCTCTATACCCAACCATGAGCAAAGGAAGAATGAACAGCATTCCAGCAAGCTGTGCTACTATAATGTATGTCTCTAATGACAACATCTATAGAATAGAGCGCACGTTGGATCCTCTGAGTTCTTCCTTGTGAAATAATATTATGTTATATAGAATAGTGAACATACGATACATATTCTCTTCAGACGGTTGCTGGAAGCCTTGAGTTCTTCGCATATTAGACTTGCTATTTATCTTCTGTGGACCTTCTAGTAGCCATCCATATTCTTGAACCTGAATGCCACCGCTTTACGAGAATTTATCACTCAAGTCGGATTCAGCACCGGAGCTAATCACCCTATCATTAGCCGGTATAACCTTCAATGATCGTAGCGAAAGCGATAAAATTTTGACATACTAAGATTCATGTGCACTTTTCTCCGCCTCGGCGAGCTTGGCACAGATATCCGCAATATTGGCAGTTTCTGCATTTAACTGAGAAAGAAGTTGTTGTATCGCCCTCTAAACGTGGTATATTAGATAAGGAATACTCGAAGTTTGGATTAGATCCATACCTTTGCGCTTCCATTCCATTGGTCGGCCAACGATTTGTAGTGCTGAGATGTTTGCTTGAGCGCGGACTGTGCCTGGCTGCATGAGCTCTCCTGGCGTGCTTCAAGGTTGGAAGGTGTCGCAGCAGCACCGGCGAGGGCCGCGAGGAAAGAGATGGAGATTATCTTGGAGAGATACATTTTTGAGTAGCAGGCGGTCCCAAAGAGATAGAACGTTGCGTAGTGTATATTGGATCTTCTGAGAATGCTGATTTAGATACGGTTGTGCAGGTAAATCGTCTACAGTATTTATAGGGGTATGACTCTCATTCTATCTTCATTGCCCGAAGGAATATCCAACACAGCCCCCGCTAAGCCATTGAGGCGGAATGTCTCCCTAAACCTTGGAGAGAATATCCAATGATGTATCACAAGCCAAGGATTTGTTCCTCCTGAGGCGTCCCATTTAGATGCTATGTTAAACGTTACTGGCCCGCTATTGACTGATCGACTACGCATCACTCGTATTCGCAAAGACTGCCAAGCTACCAGCAATGGGAAAGAAAAAGTCTCTCTTGAAGGGCTGCTCTTGTACTGTACCGTTGTCTGAAACATGCCTAACTTCTAGCATTGGCTCCCGAGGAGGCGGATTTCATCACCGCAGGACCAAATACTCGAACCAGAGATGTACGAAGCAATCTCAACCGGAAACGCCAGTCGAGAGATTTGGACCTTCTTGGCTTGGCCAAGCTTTGGCCTACGTGTGTGCACTCTGGAATCGCTTAGGCGGAGACCGAGGCAACGTGGATTGGGGGATACTGCCGCGGAAACCCTAGTCCACCTGTAATATCCACTCAGTAATTAATACATTAAGTTATGGCTAGGGACAAAGTAGGGCTATTCAATTTTGAACCTGCTTACAAGGGCCCTATCAATTCTTGGGGAGCCTAAAGAAGAAGAGATGCAACCGCAGCAAGCACCGCTACCCACACCAACCCTGGACCCGATCCCTGCCGCGGCATTCCGATGCTCTCTTACTTGACAAGGCACGGCTCTTGTATGGTCTGCCAAGTGCACTCGGAACATTCCATCAAATCTAACATGGCTGTAGATACATTAGCAGCTAGCTCTTGTGCGAGAGGCTTCAGGCCGCAAGGTTCTGCCGCTGCTGGAGTCACCGAGCCAGAATCTAGTACAGGACAGACACCCTCTCTGAGCCAAGCACTGGGGTAAGCGCAAGCGAGCTCTCCGAGCAAGCACTCACCGCTTTCTCAATATCGGGCAACGGAGCGTCGAGTTTCGTGGTAAAGCGCACGTTGTACTCGCGCCCGAGGAGAACGACTCTGTGTTCGAATCGTCCTCCCTGCACGTTTCCTGCAGCAGGACGGACCAGATGACAGTGAAGCCGTCTTCGGTGCCGTTGGTCAAGTGGGTGCCGGCGATGGCAAAGTATGGATCTGAGGGCGGCGCGCCGGAAGTGTGACCTTTAGCCGGGAAGTTGAATCTGCTGTTCCAGGGCGGCGTATCCTCGCTGTCAGGCCAAATGGTCATGCTGAGGATCATGCCGCTCGGCCAGGCGGCGGAAGAATTGCGGGCAGCTAGGACGAGGGGAAAGTACTGCGTAGGCGCATATGTCTCATTGCGCGGGAAGACAAGGTCGAATCCATGACTCCATTAGGACCAGCAATGTTAGTGTTGTTGTTGCCGTTGGCGGCAGCGGCGCCGCCTGCCATGAGTGGCAGCAGGAGCGCGAATACGTGCGGCAGCATTGTGATGTCCGGATGAATGGATAGAAGCTATGTTGACGGCATCGAGCCACCTCTGAATTGAACGAAGGCGCGCGTAGTATGTAGGGCAGGTCTATTTTGGGGCCCGTACGAAGAACGGATATTGGGACAGTACTTTATATATAGAGTGGGGTTGACGCTCTCTGCCAAGGCCCTTGCGGATTACATCCTTTGGGAAAATAACCAATAAATGGGCACGTTGATCAATGACTGGTCCTCTGATAAGCCTTAGTTCCTGAAAATGATGCCCAGGATTAAAACGTATCGATTCGAGTCAAGTCCCTTGGAGCCTACAGCAGACAATGGGCAGTCGAGTTCATATAGACATCAAGCCTGATCAAACTTGGTCTGACCATTGATAGTTGTAATTAGCATAGCTTTCAGCGAAAATGTAAGCCTAGGAATTATCAGCAAATGGTAATAGAGTTTAATTGAGCTTCTAGTCCACATATTGAATCCCAGTATAGAATTACAGAAAAATTCTTGGGAAATGATTAACTGTGTGAGACAGTAGATTAATGCACTCCATCCTAACTTCGAACCTCCTAGAGTAGGGCTCCTGCGCACATGATTTTACATTCTTCATTTACGTAGAACCACCGAGTAATCATAACCGAAAAGAAACATACAGATCCGATACAATCGCAATGCTGTTGGTCGGTCCACAGAAAATGACTGACAGTCTCTAATCCTTTATTTCGTTGCATTATGAACCCGAGAACGTGCCAATCGCACTTTATGCCACTAATAGGATTAGCAAAGGAAATACAAACTGGTCAGAGGACTAGGAGCATACTTCACCGCATGAGATTGGCTCGTACAGAGGCGGATGCTCATCATCCACGCAGGATGGAACAACCTTACAGACTGCCTCGGGGTTGAACCCAAAGAAAAAAGGCATCGAATAACGCGAGTCTGGTTGACGGTTATATACTCTGTGAACCGTAGATTTGAATTTATTGTTGGAAAGGCGTTGAAGGAAGTCCCCAATGTTGACTACGAGTGTTCCTTCAATTGGGCGGGCGTCAAGCCACTCATCCTGAGCAGACAATACCTGCAAGCCGCCGGAGTTGTCCTGCCAGAGAAGAGTGAAACATTGGATGTCAGTGTGTGATCCAATGCCAACGTCGATATCTGAGTCGGCCGCAACATCTGGTATTCCCGGATAATGGATATAGAGTGCATCTGCACCCGGATGACTGGTGACATCGTCAAAGTAGTCTTCTCGTTCGCCGAGCGCGAGAGCAAAAATGCTGAGATCTGACTTCGGATGTTAGCTAGGAATAGAGATCTTTGAGCGAATGACTTCCCTCTCGTCTCTGTACGATTGACCTGTGTGCTCCCCACTCCATGGTAACCGGACGAAACATTGGAGGCACTAGAATCAATCTTCATCTTCTCACTTAGTGGCTGGTCGAAGAAGGTCTTTGCTTGCGACAGGGAGGTTTGAATTAGCTCCTCGGGGATCCTATGATTGCGAATATAAAAGAAGCCTGTGTTCTCGGATGCCGCTTTGATCCTGGAAGTCAAGGCCTTTCTTTCATCCAGAGTGCCATCGATGGGTGCCAGATCAATGATTGGGATTTCATCATTTGTTGGCAGTCTTGGAGGCGCAGTTGATACGCGGCGCAACACCGTGCCATTGGCGCTCAAGAGTTCGATTTGTGTGTATGTTTGCGTAGCCATGATTTAGCAAATAGGAAACAATAACTTCAGATATGAGATCTATTGTAAGACGGTCGAGTTGAATCTGCGGTACGTATATATACCTAACGCTACCTCGGGAATCGCCGACGAAATGGCTACGGCAGTTCATGCGGGGGAGATAAGCCATGACCTAACCCTAACCAAACATTGGTTGACCCAAGACATCGTCCCTGCCATATTCCGAGCTTTATCAGGGTTCAAAATCCGGTGATTTGGAGGATTCTTTGTCTGATGCGCCATCCGCGGGGGTTATCGTCTTTTTGTACCACCTCAAAGAAAGTAACGAGTCGCAGATCGGCTGACTCCGTGGGCTGGCTATGAGTAGCTATAAATTAGCCCGTAGGAGCTGTCCGTTTGATGACACCTTGAGAGGTTGTGTACTACACTGTGCAGGTTCATCTCTCTGTATAAGTCACCTTGAAACTCTTAGCTACTCTACACGAGAGATTGATCGTGAAAAGTGTCGACCGAGATGGCATCCCTCGGACGGCTGAATTCCTCGACAATGACTCGCTAAGGCCTACAAGGGTACAAGACCGAACATGGACTCAGATCACTTACTTGGCCTTTTGGTTCTCGGCATCGGGAAATGTGAGCAATCTCTACGCTGCTTCCACTGGCTTGACGGTCGGATTGTCCATGTGGGAGTCAATTATCTGTCAATTAGGTGGACAGATCTTGGCAGGCATTCTCATGGCTCTGAATGGTCGCGCTGGTGCTTTGTATCGCATCCCTTTCCCTGTTCTCTGTCGGTCTAGTTGGGGTTCACTTGGGGCTCTTTGGCCTACGTTTAACCGTGCAGTAATGGCCATTGTATGGAACGGTGTCAATGCTGTCCAGGGTGCGCAGTGTCTGAAGTATGCTGGTCCTGCTATTTGTCATCGCTAATAACAACTCGCCCAGTGTACTGCTTCATTCCATCTTCCCATCGATGGCGAACATTCCTAATACCATGGGCGCCAAGTCTGCCCTTACCAGTGCAGGAATGATATGCTTTTTCGTGTTCTGGTACTTGCATCCATCCATGTTGGCCGTCTTGTACGTTGCCGGTAGATTTGACATTATTTAGGTTTCTTAACTGCGCATTTCTATTTATCCCTATCCCCAAGATGAGGATACTAGTATATATCAAAGTGGTAGCTTATTATAGTGCCACGGTCGCTATGCTGGCTTGGACACTGTCTTTATCTGGATCTTCCAAGCACACACTTCGGTCGCATTCAACAATCCACGGTACCGAAAAGTCCTGGATGGTTGCCAAATTCTTCTGGCTAGGGCTTGCAAGCGTTGCCACCTTTGTCTCCAATGCTGCCGATCTCCAGCGATATGCTAGACGGCGGAATGATGTTATCTTGGGGCAAGTGTTCAGCTTTCATGTGGCCAACTTTATCATTGCCATCATGGGCTGTGTTATCGCTGCTACCAGTGAACCTATATTTGGAGAGGTATGGTTCAACATGAATATCCCTCATTCATAGCTGATCTGACCGCTTCAGCTTATATGGAACCCCATTAGTATTCTCGAACGTCTCATGGAAGGTGATCGCTATACAGCTGGGAACCGATCGGGTTGCTTTTTTTATCTCTCTTGGGTTTGTCTACTCAACTATCTTCACCAATATATTCGAGAACTCCATACCGTAAGTCTATTTTATGTCCCCTTTGCAGCTACTCACTATGATCTAATTCACACGCAGAGTGGGAACCGATATAGCAGCCTTGCTTCCCAAATACCTCAACGTCAAGCGTGCCGTTTTCATATGTGCAGGCAAGGGACCCCTAGGCGAGATCTTAACTTCTCTATAATTGCTAATTGGCCCTGAGTACAGTACTATCCTACGCCATTTGTCCTTGGTATTTACTGCCATCAGCCGCTGTTTTCATTAAGTTTCTCTCCTCCTATCAGATCTTTCTCTCCGTCATTGCAGGAATCCTACTCTGCGACTATTACCTGATTCGCCGAGGCCGCCTTTGTATCCCAGAATTGTACACCATGAATCCAGAGGGTCGCTACCATTACCTGCGCGGAATCAATTTCCGTGCCTTCGCAGTGTATTTAGTCTCAATAGCCACAAGCTTTTATGGATTTCTGAGTCAGCTGGGTGTAAAGGCGCCGCTATCTATTCAACGGTTCTATTACGGCTCGTACCCGACGGGGCTGTTGATTGCATTCCTTGGTTATCATTTATCATGCCTTTGCTTCCCTATCGTGGGAATGGTGCGAACTCGTGGCTGGTACGAACCTAGAGAGTATATTGATGTCCATGATTCAGCCAGAGATGACACCACAATGGATTTTGATGGTGTTGATGTCTCCAGGCGGGAGAGTGATGCATTTGATTCCGTTGCTGCAGAAGGTATAAAAAGAGACGAAGATATGAAACGGGCTATCGCATGAGCTACAGATATACGGTTAAGTGTCTTTGCGTATTTCTTTCTTTTTGTCTTTCGAAGACAGTGGTTATCGTGAAGGGTACACTCAGCACCAAGTCGAGATATAACGGGAATTCCGGGCTCATCACTCTTTTATCATCCCTTTACCCCCTATCGGCTAGTTAATGCAAAACAGGACGGGGCATGTCTTCTGTGGACTTCTAGGCGTCTATCTCGGAAATCTATTCGTGTGATTGATGATGGGAAAATTGATCTGCTTGCTAGAGGAAACAACTCTCATTATTAGTCTGCTTGTGGAAATTTAAAAAATACGAAGCATGCGCTCAAAAAGTCATAGTTCTGTTCAAAATATGGCAATGGTTCCGCTATGGGCTACCAAAGGGCCTCACTCAACATAGCCGTAACAGCTCACAAAGTAGTAGAGACAATTGAAGAATCAACCCCGTGCATGATTTTGGGAAACTTGCATCCATTATATCCGGGACCCAAGCAGTTCTCCCTCGGACACCGATGACCGCAAACACAACTCTCCTCCGCACACGATACGCCTCTCGGACAGACTCTCAACCTAGCAATATACCTCAAATCTTCCACCTGCTGAGGCCGAAGCCGGGACACATGATCATGGTTACAATTTTCCCCGTAGGGACATGAGCCCACAATATGATAAGGGTTGCACAACTTGCGTTGCTTCAAAGAATCCACGTTTTCCCTGGTGGAATACCGCAAGGGGGGATCGACACGCTGGCCTGCCGCATTCTTGCACACCGCTAACTGGACGGGACTGCGATTTCTATTAGAGATTCGAGCCGATGTAAGGGGTGAAGGGGATCGTCGGTTCACATCCGACGTTGATTGTGACCGAGGTGGTGTTGTTTTCACTGCCGAAGCGTAGTTCTGAGGGGGTGTCCTCGGCGGCGTGACATTGCTGAAGGATACCCTCCTGGAGATTATTTTTGTAGACCGGAAAACGTCTGGGAAACTTGTGGTTGCAAAATGGGGTGCCAGATCTTTCATTTCTCGCGCAAAAGAAGGTCCTTCGACGAGGGAGATACGATCGGACTCTCGATGTGGTCCCAGCACGCGTGCATATCCATTATCTGCAGACGCGCAGAATATAACACGTTGACAATGAACATCGAGGATATCCTGCTCAAAGAGGGCTGAAAAACAAACCAGTCAGCAACTCTGTATGCCAGCTGCTTCAAGGGATACATAGCCCACCTCGTATTTTCATGTCAGAGCATTCCTTTCCGTTTCCTGCGTCCACGAAATCACATAGTCCGTTTTCCATGTTGAATCCCTGAATAAACGCCTCTAGTGTCCCGTCGACAGGGGCAATGTTCGTATCTCGATACGTCTTTGACAGACCGCTCACGTTGGCATATACACGGATCTTACACTGAATCCTAGGGTTTGCCTCCGGGTCAAGCTGAAAGAGGTAGTCCTCGACTGCTTTCCTCAAAAGCTGTACAGCTTTTTGACCGCCGTCGTATCCACTTTGGATGAGGCTATCCTGAAACTAAAAATAGAGCAAGTGTCAGCAACGAAGGCTGTATTGAAAGAATAGTGGACTCAGGGAATCAGGGCACTTACGTTCATACAGTCACCATCAACGAGGACAGAAATAAAGCTCAGTCTAGCCTAAATAGTATCATATTAGACAGACTCGCCCTAGAAGCAGGCAGGGCGTCATCAACTTGACTTACATGATCACGGTTCTTCATTTCCAATGCCTCTTTGTCCTTATTTGACTTGTCCTTGAACATCGCCACAAGCTCCTTATGGTTGTCGACTTCATCATGTGCTTTTGTGAGATCTTTTCGCAGCTCTTCAACTTGAGAGAATAGCTCCTGCATACCATTCGGCTAAGTTAACACGATCGGTGCATTGGATACATGTTCGGACCAACCTCGATAATTTTCTCTTTACTATCTTCAACACTGCTCAGCTCTCTATACCGCCTCCTCATATCATCTAGATCCAACATCGTGCCGAGTTATGGGGAGAAGTAGTTACCAAGATACCGAGAAAACTTTAAGAGACACAGCGGTTGTACTTCCGATGTACAGGAGAGAGGCATTGTACAATTTAAAATTCTATCATAAACATAGCATTGCATTGGGTATAGTTGAGGCAGAGGTATATGGCAGCCTTGCGTGTCATGCATTGACACGTCAGAAACACAACCTAGGCCACATCAGTTGGGAGTAACCTCAAAGCTACGCAGAGCAAGTTTTTTGAAGTCTTCTTAACCAGTAAAACTTCGTGAGACCACGTTCCACGAGAACAGCACGAAGGAATGGTCTTTCCGCCCTGTGAGCTTAGGCCAGGTTGCGGCCAACCTGACCAGAGTTCTGAGCGAGGGCCCATGTAGGCCAGTGTGTAGACATGTCGTACGCGTCCTAAGACATCATTAGGCACCCAAAGACAAAGGTAGACCTTTGATTGATGGTGCCGCATGCCTGCTTCTCTTATACGGGGTGTACAACAGATGAGGATCGTCATTCCCCTATTTCATATCCTCATCAACCAAGACCGTAACGTGGTAAATTAGCTATCATTGTCGTAGTGGGCGGCTACTGGCTGGTTACACGAGACACAGAAAGGACATCACTCATTTCTCTAATCATAATTGAATCCATAATCATTTTAACCCCTCATGCTTCAGATCATGCCTCCTTTATAGGGGTAAATCTCAACATAAGCTTGCGCCCTGTGGGTAGGGAAATGAACGCATGGTCCTGCTCAATGCCCTCGTCGTCAACAATAGAAGTTGTAAAATTCGTGTAGACCGCTGCCATCACGAGTTTGATTTCTGTAATACCCTCCAATTAGTACCGTTTATGTAGAAGTGGATACGTATCATTCATCCGAAGGCCATGATTGACCTACCTTGCAGAGCAAAATTACTACCCAAGCACATGCGCCCACCACTTCCAAACGGCCAGAACAGTCGGCGCATATCGTGAATCTTGCCGGGTTCGGGCTTGAGCCAACGCTCGGGGAGCCAATCCGACGATTGAGGGTAAACCTCTTCGATACGATGCAGGGAATACGAAGAGGAGCTCACGCGTACGCCAGCAGGAAGATTGTGGTAGCCCTCAATTGATACGCCGGTCGGGGAGGCGGGTGTTACGCGAGGTAATGGCGCTGGAGCGGGGGAATGTAACCGAAGAGTTTCTCGCAGGACTGCATCTAGCAGGGGAAGAGCATCAATCGCTGATGGGGAAGGGAGAGATGGCAGGTCCACTGCATTGTCTGAGATGGGTAGGGATCTCAGATTCGGTGTCAGCGTGAGGAGCTCTCGGCGCAACTCGGCTTGCAGCTCTGGGTGTTGAGAGAGCTCCCACATCATATAGGTAAAGGTGATTCCGCTAGTTTCATGACCTGCCACAAGATGATCGAGTACTTCCGATGCAATAGCTAACTCGAGGGGTCGGCTGTCCGGGTCCTTCTCAAGCGATTGACGAAGCTGGTTATAGACCACTGCATTCGTGGCGATAGGTACATCATTCGGCTGGTCGTTATTCTCGACTTTGCGGCAAAGTGAAAGACACCAGCTTTCGATGAAGCCCATATACCGATCCTGTACACTCATGTATTTGAACTTCTCATATTCCTCCAACCATTGTTGCCACTCGGGAAGATGGAAGATGTATGTAGTGCTATTCTTCGTGCCGAACAAGTAAGACGACGTGAAGTCCATCCCCACGGCTTGGAATAAAGGCAACACATTGATCGCCTCTCCAGACTTGGCAACACGCCGTAGAATTGGAAACAGTCTCTGGGACAGAATAATCTTGGAGATATCGCGCAGATCCCGCGACTCCTGTAGATACGACTTGGAGTAGATTCTGCTGAGCATGCGCTTCTGACGAGCATGCGGATTGTTGTGTATCATTCCAACTAGATTAGGAGTCTGAAAATTGATAAAAACGTCGCTGTAAAATGAGTGCTTTTCGAATGCGCCCGTGTAGATTGTCTTTAGGCCACTAAGCGAATTCACGCTCAGTTCATCCGGTCCCAATCGGACCACAGGACCGAGCTTTTGGTGCAAGTTGTAGATGGTAAGGACTTCTTTGCCCGCATTGCGTTGCTTTTCTATCCATCTATTTGAAATGGGTGATGTGAAATGTGCGTTGGGGACGCTGGAGATTGGCGATAAACAGTACGGATGAACGAGATATTTGTATACAAAAGCCGCTAAAAGGATGCCGATCGCGATTGCGGTAGCGGATGTCATGATTGCTGCAAGCGATACGTATTGAATGTTGAAGTCTTAGGCTTTGTGAAGATCCATCAGTCGTGACTTATGAAGCCCTACCTCGTCCATGAGTGCAGACAACGAGATGCAAGTCCAGAGCATCAAGTTCTCCAGAATCAGGCCAGCACTGACGAGCAGCCAATCATCGGCGACATTACTAAAGCAGAATTGACGCCAAGGAACCCTGATGACTATGGCTACAAGGGGTAATGCTTGAGAGAGGGGTTAGTGATGCTGCTTGGTTGCATTCCAGCCTCGTAGAGTTTGCATAACAGAAACATGCGCAGAAAGTCCACGTCTGTTTTGAACCCCCACAGTCAATGTTCCAGATTGTCATCAAGACGAGGTTTGGTTCTGCCTATGACGGGATGGGCCGAAATCCCCTTTTGGATGGTTCGTATGGAGAATCTATGGGGATCATTGCCAGATCCGGTTGGCTGTTTGGCGATGAACTAAAGGGATAGTGTGCTTATGGGCTGATGCAATGGCGTTTTACGAGTGGATATCAATCAAAAGAACTGCACTTAGATTGGCCTTTCCATGGAACGCGGACTGAGTTAGATCTTTTTCTTTTTCTTTTTTCAATTTTCTATTATTCATATGTAACCTCGTACGGAGCAGAACCATGAAGGAACTAATCCTGAACGTTGTTGCCTCTGCATCGTCGTTTATAGCTCTGCATGTCTTACCGGTAAATCTAATTGTGGAAGCAGTTCCCGAGTCAGTCGCGTGTTAAATGCCGTTTAGTATACTACATTGCTTCTAGAACGGCATTAGCACGGTTGATGACTCGGATATCAGGGGATTTTTACGAACTCCAAATCTCCAACTCCCTGGACCAGTTCCGGCTTTGAAAATCTCCGAGGGAGTGGCGCATCTAAATCTGCTAGTACTAGATTCAACGTGCTCGTTTCATCTGGTTTCTTTAGTTTTTCCCTTCTAGTTTAATTTACACCCAATTTATTTAGAACTCCTCAGGTTTAAACGCTCGGTTTCTTTCTTCACATCCCTGTCGTTCTGAACCCATCCTTTCCAGAGACTACGATTGTTCTTGATGCGCAAATAATTGCGCCGTTGTCTCCAATATGGTCTCGCTCAACAGCCTCAAAGGTGGCCCCCAAGTCTCAACCACATATGGCGATGAAGCGGCGCAAGGAGGTCATTTTGTGCCCGCCAAATACCGGGGTACCGTGAAGGACCAGGCAGACATGAGTGCTCTAGGCAGAGAGCAGGTGTTACGTGTATGTCTTTTGTTGGCCTTGATCGAACTTGCAGTTTGTCGCTTACTTTATGGAAGAGGAATTTCCGGTTTATCTCTATTGTCGGTTTTGGTTGCACATTGATCGCAACATGGGAGGTTATCTTGACGTACGTCTCTTGAGTATTGAAAGCCTTACTCATCTGTATATTGACTATACCCTATAGACTGCTCGAGCAAGGTTTGACCGATGGAGGTACCGCTGGCCTGATCTGGGGTTTCCTTATCGTCGCGTGTGGGTTTCTGCTTGTTTTTCTCAGTTTGGCTGAAATGGCTTCGATGTAATTGTCCCCCGACCTTCGTCTACTTCACTGGTGCTTATTGATATACGCAGGGCCCCGACATCTGGAGGTCAATACCATTGGGTATCAGAATTCGCACCCCGTAGCTGCCAGAAATTCTTGAGCTACATCACCGGTAAGGAATATTTGCTCCACAGATCACGGACGATATGACTTATTCGCATAACTAGGCTGGCTGTGTGCTATGGGCTGGCAATGTGCCATTGTCTCAATTGCCTTCCTTGCGGGAACTATTATTCAGGGTCTCATCGTGCTTAACCATGAGGATTATGTCTTTGAGCGCTGGCATGGAACGCTGTTGGTGATTGCCATCACCTTCTTCGGAATCTTGTTCAATACCTTCCTGGCCAAGAAACTGCCTTTCGTCGAAGTCCTGATTCTTATCCTCCATGTTGTTGGGCTTTTTGCCATTATCATCCCTCTCTGGGTTCTGGCTCCTCGCAGAAGCGCCCAGCAGGTCTTCACGGAGTTTAACAACGGTGGTGGATGGAACAGCGCTGGGACAGCAACGCTAGTTGGATTTTCCACTACTATCACCGCCCTAATTGGATATGACTGCGCCGTGCATATGTGTAAGTGAACCATTTTCTCGTTGGGCTTGAGAGATCGGCTAATATGGTTAAATGTATCCAGCCGAAGAGATCAAAGACGCATCAGAGACCCTCCCAAAGGCTATGATCACTTCCGTTCTGATCAATGACTGCGCGGGATTTCTCATGCTGGTGACGATCTGCTTCACCTTGGGTGATATCGACGAGGTCCTCGCAACCCCCACCGGCTACCCATTTATTCAAGTGTTCTATAATGCCACCAATAGTCTTCCCGGCACGAACACCATGACCGCGATCTTGGTTCTTACGCTCACCGCGAGTACAATCACGGAATTGGCCACGGCCTCTCGGCAGCTTTGGTCTTTTGCCCGAGATGGCGGTCTTCCATTTTCCGGGTTTTTTGGATACGTAAGTGGAATCGCCCCCTCTGGTGGCAGCCTCAGGCCATCGATGCTGATCTATATAGGTTACTCCGGGGTGGAACATTCCGCTTAATGCGGTGATGGTCTCTCTTATGGTAACAGTTCTCCTGTCGTTGATCAACATCGGTTCGACAACAGCCCTTTTGGCTATCGTCACCTTGACGATCGGGTCGCTTATGTCTTCATACGTTATTACGATTGGGTGCGTGCTGCTCAAGCGGATCCGTGGCGAGCCCCTTCCACCTCGCCGGTGGAGCCTGGGTCGATTTGGAATGGCCATTAACATCGGTGCCTTGTGTTTCTTGGTCCCGGTGTTTGTGTTCGCTTTCTTTCCCTTGACCTCGACAGTCGACCGAGAATCGATGAACTGGTGCGTGGTGATGTACGGTGGCATTATGATTATTGCCATTCTATACTACATCTTCCGCGGCCGGCACGTCTATATTCCTCCCGTTGCACTGGTTAAGCGTGACATTTGAGGTTATATACTTTTTACTATGGTTAGCACCAACTAATTCTAATAGGCAATAGATAGAATAGGAGAAGATTTTTGTATCGAGTTGTTGTCCCGCAGCTTTTTCCCCTTGTGTCTCCCTTTTCTTTTTTTTAAAGAGAAAAAAAAAATCTGCTAAACTTCGGCCCCTCAAGGACCTTGCTGCACAGTGCAACGTGATAGTCACCGTCTCTGGGTTCTAGCGAATAATCAGGCCAAACCAACTGGAAGGCCCACCGTAGCTCCACCGACAACCCCCCACATCCATCGTGCTCTTACCCAGAGCCAGATCACTCAGAAGACAGGAATCTCGATAGTCAGGGTCCGCTCGAAGCTTATTACGAAGCCTTCTTGGCGGGAGTGCCGATCCCGTAGTGGAGATACCTGTAAAGGGAAGGACAACTGTGGACGGGGATAAGCAGTAAGCGCATGTAGGGTAGATCAAGTGTGCATTACGAGGCAATGGCCCTTTTCCCCTTGTTGAATAACAAAGAACAAGGTCATTACCAAATACTCAATTAGCTGCATCAGTAGCGTGCGTACAGCAATCTATTATATTAGCGTTAATAACATTTCATATGACATACTCTGTATAGCGGCTTGGCACGTGCATTGCCCTAAGAATAGTGGGTCTGGGTTTTGGTTGTTTTCGAGCTCAGCTTATGTCTGTCGATGAATTGTGGAATCCACCTCGATATGAACTCATATTCCACGAATGAAAATTTTTTCGAGGACTACAGCATTATGATTGAAGATCCAGTCCAATTTGCCGAGGTTTATTCGTTCGTGCAGGATTTTGTGGTCAGTCAAGCCTCAACACCACCCCCCCTTCTTTGGACGAGGACGAGTCAGTGTTGGAACACCACATCCTCAACCCCTAACGAACATATGTTTTTAGTAATCTGAAACAAAGCAATAAGAAATACGACGGGACGGGGAAGCAATAGTTCGGGATTACTACCACATATTACCTCTGCACCTAACGCGTCACTAGTTCACCTCCAACTGCTACGGCCTGGGGGCCAAAGGGGACCCATATGTGCGCCGGAGTTGCCGCTGATGTCAAATTTGTCATAAGTTCAGACTCGACTTGTAACCCTGGGAGCCCCGATTGGACGGAATCTTGGTTTGCATGTTAACAGTTGAATACTCGGATGGGGCGGAAGAGCCTACTTGGAGTAAAGATCAAACTTTAATTAAGGAGATGCTGGGCCAGTTCGTGGCGGTTGCGTTGCTTCAGGTACCAGTTAAAGTTCATAGAATGTGCTGGATCGTACGATTTTGAGTGTGCGCGATTAGGTGGCTGAGCCTTGTTTGGACTTCTACACTGGTAGATTCTGGCATAGCATGAGCTTCACCTGGGGTGACAGTCATAGAGATTAGCAGACCATCGTCTGCATAGCCCTGCTGGAATAGTTGAAACCTTAAAGATCTGTTATCAGCTCACTAGCAAGTGTAACAGGATTCTACGGCACTTACGGAACAATTTGGAGTCTAATGCAACGATGGAGTCCTTTGCAGGGATTATTCTACAATATGCCGACTTCGTTAAGCCCTAACGTGTTAAAATCAAATCAAAGATCGGGCTTACGGGTCCAGATCGGGCCCGACCATAGACAGAAAAGTAACCTGAGACTCGAAAATGCACTGAGTCTCAATCAATTTCTATAGTCCCCTGGCCCAAAGGGCACGCACCAACAGGCTACTCATGTGGTAGCGCCAGTACCAGGTCTATGGTTCAGGCGAGTCTATTGCATATCATATGGGACACGCAGGCTCCCACGATCGCTACCCTGCTAGAGCAGTTTTAAGTCTCCTGATGCAGAAGACTAACGTTGGTCAATATACATATCAATCATTGACCCGAATCCTTGTCGTACTTTTTTTTTTTGTTTTCCTCAGCTTCCACCCTTGTCGGTGGCCACTTTTTACACCTGCATCATTCAACGCCGGCTCCCATGGCGCGTTTGATCTAGACAGTACGGCCATTGGAAGATAATGGCTATCAAAGTACCTCCTGGTCAATCACCGCCATTCGAAACGGTTGACGGTGACCACCATGCGGGAATTATCATCATAGTGTCCGCTATTTGTCTGGTGCTGTCGTTGGTGTGTCTGTTAATCCGGCTCTACGTCCGGTTCTTGCTTAGTCCTCCGTTCGGCATCGACGATGTGATTCTTCTTGGGGCGACTGTAAGTGCAGTTCACCACATCGTGCCTTGTGAATTTGGGCACTTGTCATAAGGCACTTCAAATCCACCTTTGCTTATCCCATAAATTCAGGTTTCTGCGGTTGTGGAGTCAATTATTGTTTTTCATGCCGCATCCATCGGATTCGGAACGGCGATCCACCTCCTCGACGATCATGTCGTTAGGAGTATTCAAAATGTAAGTCTACTTTTTTGCTCTTCGATACCACACAAAGTCTCCAGAAAAAAGTTATCTGATACTTCCTCAGTCCGTTGTCGCGAGCGACGTTTTTTACCTCATCACCTTGTACCTTTCAAGATGCTGCGTCGTGGCCATTTATTCACGATTGACGCCTCGGAGAAGACACAAAAATACCCTCTGGGGAATCCTCGCCTTCACAACAGCAGGAATCGTTATCTCCGTCCTTGTGATCACGGTCGACTGCTCACTTAATAAACCGTGGGTGACTCCTAGAGAGCATTGCACCAGCCTGGTACGTATATCACCCAATTCAAGGGTACGCAGCATTGATGGACGTCAGTAATGCTAACAACAACATAGTTTGCACGATGGCAATTCATCACGGCGATTGACATCAGTACCGAAATCGCATTATTCATCTTCTCGGTAGTCTTAATATACGGGCTCCAAATGGCTATCAAGCCAAAGTTAGTGATCATGGTGGCCTTCGCCTCCAGAATTCCGTATGTATCCCATGCTGTCGAACCTGTCCACTGAGCTCTGCCACACCAATACTAATCCAAATGATCCTTAGGCTTGTTGCCTTTGAAGCTGTGCGGCTCTCTGAGTTTCAATCATTCACTTCCTCTCGGAATCCTACCTTCGATGCCATTAGCCATTACACCTGGACGCAAATCGCCCTGAACTACTCCTTAATTGCCTGCACAGCCTTCTGTCTTCGACCATTCATGAATGCCGTCACGACGTCCTACGGTACCGCCGGCGAGTCCAACCTCAGCACAAGTTACCCCTACGCGTCAGACCGTGGTCGCAGCAACCAAGGCAGCTACGCACTACAGTCGCTTCAAAACCGATCCGTTGCTGCACCCGAGCCAGACCTATTCCGGCCGAAGGTTGGAGCCGGAGAGACGACAGTTACCTCTGCTCAACCTGGCTCATCGACGGGGGCCCATTCAGATCGTGATGAACGAAACAGTATCGGGAGCGAGGGCAGTACTAAGATGATCATCAAGAAGGATGTGGAATATACGGTGCATCACTCTCCAAACCCCGATCATTGAGTCGTTCTTTCTCTCCTTTCCCTTTTTTCTTATGTACGAATTTTCATAAAATAGAAACCTGTATAGATACATGCATGGATAACATAATTGCCATGCCAAACGATCTCACGAATAGAAATAGAGACCCAATGTTGGTATTTGCATTCCCTAGCTATTCAAAAAGCTTCGACTATCATTAGTAGCAATAGTAATACTTACCCCTTGTCCGAGAATAGTCCTGCGACAACTATCACAGGCTCTACTCGCTCTACAGCGCTTTGGAAAGTTGCCCAGACTATGCAATTGAGCCACGTTCGGCAACTATCGCGAACACACAGTGCTATACCGTGAGCTTCAGCAATTTACTATTGTATAATACTCTGTACTACATTCGATAATGATAATACAGCTCTATTTATTCCGGGAAAAGGAAAACCCGCATTTGGTCTCCACATCGTACTAGACCAACCCCCCTACTTTAGCAATAGTCAGACGTTTACAATTATACAGGGTCTCAAAGTCCATGCATGGTTATAACCGAATATCCCAACGGTCGGATTTATTATCCGACTGGTTGGGATTACTAGGAGTGGTGATCGGCAACTTCCACCGCGTGGCATTCGTAATGGTCTCCACTGACGTCTGGCCGATCCCTCGTCATACGACATTTGTGAAAGAAGCTAAACCATGTGGACAGGTTTCAGTCCCATTCCATGAATCATGTACGTTTAATCAATCTAGAAAGCTCGCTTAAAATCTTTGCATTGCCCAAGGGCACTGTGTACGAGGTCCCGGCTAGCAACAGTTGCCGGCTGAGACGCGAGCCGTTTATTTCCCGATGAGGAACGGGATGTTTCTCCACCGTGTTCGGTTATATATGATAGTTTATATTAAGCCAATTTTTTAGACGAGTAGTTTAGTGGCATGTAGTTTAACGAAATATTAATTCATACGTAATTATGTATGTCATGGATCGACACTGTTAGATCAACCGTAGTCCTGAAGAACGAATGTAAGCCGCACCATGTATGCTTAGAACTACCCAGAAAACAGGGGTATCTTAGGAACAGATGCAAATACTAGAGCTACGAACCTGACCTTTGTCATAGAGGCTTAGTGCATTCGTAGTGAAATCCGTGCGTGTGACTTGTTCTATGTTCCACGAAGAACTAATACCAATAGAGACATCCAGAAACAGAGAGAGAAATCATTGTGAGTTTCTGAATCCACTTCGAAACTCTCATGCTTAACCTAGTACTCTATCTTCACTGCCATAAGGATACTATCCCCGTGCCGGCTAAATCTTCTAGTCTCCTTTACCGTAAGGCCAACCTTACCTAGGAGCTGGTGCCAATCCCTCTCCCGTCTTTCGTAGGTATTGAACAAGGCCATCATTGTCATAGAAAGGCTGGCCCTATATTTTGTAGACGGTTCTTCGTCTGGTAGTACATTCTCATTTATGAAAAGTGTAGAGGACGAGCTCATGGCAGGAATAAGAGCCTCGAGAATGCGAATGCACGCGTCGTCATCGTTGTTGTGAAAGATTTGTCGGAAGTGATAAGCCTTTGCACCTGTAATGTGAGTCGATGAGGTATATCAGTTAGCCATAATCCACGTCTCCTTTTCCAGGGATACCGCATCTCACATTTCACCGGTTGCTCCGTAAAATAGTCATTCTTTCTACGCGGTTATGTGGAAGTGCATCCTGTACCACGGATGGAGTGTCCTGAAGGATGACTCGCCCTTTCATGTTTGGATATTCAGTCAGTAGATTCACACACTGCTGGCCATTTCCACCCCCTACATCTACAAACAATACCGTATCCGTGCATGTGTTCTCTGCGAACTCGCTTTGGAAGTCGACAACATTGAGCCAACTGGGCAGATATGAGTGTTCTAGCTGTAGGTAGTTTTAAAAAGCTCTGGCCATCTCCGGGTGAGCTTGCTGCATGTCGTAGATCCCGCCCGACGTGTTGTGAGCGAGTTGAAAAGCGGTTGACCGTTGTCCGGGAGAGGACAAGAATGAATTCAACGCTGTGAAGGACGGGGTAAAATGATCATGGCTGCAGGTTTCAAGCTTATCAGTGTGCTGAGAGAAGTAAGAAAGGAAGACTGGAGGGGAAAGCATACTACAATAGGACACCGTCCATGAAAAGAGGTGTAAGAAGCAGACGAGTTAGCTTATTGGGAGCGAACTCTTTGTAAGAAATGTGATCCACAAGATGCCTAGCTGCCATGAATTCCAGCACTGCCTCTAATTTATGCTCATTGATGCCTGTATCTTCAGCCAATGCTGCCGTACTCGTCGCTGGGTGTCCCTTTTCGGCGTTTTCCTGCATCATATGAAGGATCCTGTGTTGCTGGCATACATGTACCGCTACTATAGGCATTGCCTAATGCATGTTTAGTAAGTCTCAGGGATAAGCTCAACTAGGATACTGACCGCGTGCACTATACCTTGGAAAAGTGCGAAGGGACTCTGCAGCTCGACTTCAACGCGATTTGCAAGGGAAATAATCTCGTGGCGATGGCTCCTGTACAGTTCTGGATTTTCCACCACCTTCTCGAGCTGTTGAATGATCGTACTTGGAGAGGCTGCAGTGGAGAACATCTTGCACAGATGAACTACTAGAGCCGGATGATAAAAGTCACAATGTGTTGTGCCCGGGGGTTGAGATATTGTCTAGAAGCTACCTCCCATTAGCGAACACGGAATCCTAACTTTAAACTAACATATCAAATAGCGCTTAAAACGGGTAATATTCAAATCATACAGCGACCGTGTGCTAGTTCTAGTGTGACCAAGCGCTAAAAGCCTTGAATAACATTATCTGTAGTTGTAGTATAAGCCTGGAATTGATCAAATATGCTTGGTAGTGATCCTCGGTATGACCGAGATAAAATGACTTCTTCTGGTAACTTACAGCGTACCAAGGTAGTCAGAGGTATAGTTGGCATGTCGCATCTATCAGAGATCACCCGAGTCGAGAATGCTGCATCTTCTTATTTCCCAGCTTTCTCGAGTTCTTGTTACCATATTAAGTTATAAATAACTTGGAAGTCCAGATATGGGGCGGAGAAACTTGTAATGTCGGGTTACATGACACCCTCTAGCTACTTATAGTCCTTTTCAAGGTTAGAGCAGGTAATCATCAGAATAATCTACTGTGAGCCATGGCAACACTATAAATATGCGTTTATATGTGATCCGGGTAATGCTCTATATAATATGTCCTTCATCTTAGCTTTCTGGAAGGCTGAAGATAATTACACCGGCGCATCAAAATACTTAATTGTAACCTTAAGCTTCAGCTACACTTCATCTGCTGGGAGCACGGTACCTTCATGCACAATGAAGTGAGTACTGCCTTGTAAACCATATGGTTTGGATGAAACAATTCTTCTCAGCACCCGGGAAGATCCTCGTGGTGCATTGCAAGCTGTGACTGCGAGACACCAATATCGTGTGCACTCTTTCAAGATGCAGTGCTAGAGCTATTTGAGCAGATACTCTAACCATTAGAGAAATCAGATAAGTCATGATTATGTCTATCTCTGCTGCGATGATGATTAAGACATAATTCGTACTTCCTTCGAACTAAGCACATTGGCTACAATGCGAATGGCCCTAGTTAAAGCCTCATGTCGACAGGGGAGGTGTAGTCTGCGCCTAGAATTTGCCCCATCAAAATGACAACGCTACTACCTCGACAGATTAACGGACATCAAGACATATCTTAAATAAGCTCTACTACTTCCCTTGTAACAAACTTCTACATTCCCTTCCTTGGCCTGTTGAAGTGCCTCACAACGACACCCGATGTGCCTTCCTCAAGGCTACAGATGAATTCTAGGGTACCTTAATGCCTTCCACATTCTGTAACCCATAACCAATGCGGGCCAAAGCAGCAGGTTGCTCAGATCAAAGGTCGGGTTCAACGCAGGTAATATCGTGTTCGAATCCTTGCTGTTGAATGATTAAGCTCCGCAGAACAACAAGTTCGTCCCAAAACGCGTAGAAGGTCTGACGAAAGACAGGATATGTTCCGTTCAATGGAGTGCGGGAAGGTTGCATGAAAACTTGATTTTCTCCAACTCTTCAGCACGACTCGGACTGATCATCTCCTCCTTTCGTAGTTATCGTGACCGAAAACTGTATATTTCCTTTGCATGTTGTTTGAGGCTGGAAGTTATAAGCCACTATATTATCATGTTGTAAAGATACGGGTGCAATGAGAGGTAGGTATACTAAAACCATAGGATCTTTCATAGAGTAAATCTCATTGGGTTGGCCTTGGAATCTAGGGCGTGGGGCTTAGGGCGTACTCATACATTTCCTATTTCGTCCGCTGCTGACACAGAAGCTAACCCTACCCTAGACCATAGACCCAACCAGGTCGATTAGAAATCTCTTTTCAGTTGTTCCACAGGTGGCAAGATTCCTTCCTTTTCCAGAATCTCGAATGTCTCCTCCAACTCATCCCAGGTATCGGCATAACCTGTCCAGCCTAACTTTCTTGCCTTACTCATACTACCGACGCAGCTCCAGTCTCTGCCCAAGACAAATGTTAAGAAATCCCATGTAGCCTTGTCCCACGCTACTTGGTCAAGTTTGTAAGTATCTCGTAACTTGGCCCATGCTTCATTGACATCGCGCCGTTTCGCCCATTTTTCCGGATCGACCTGGAGGAATAAAGTTGGAGTTTCTTGTTTCTCTGGGTGGAGAGATACACCAATGTCTACCCCATGGACAGTCAGCGGATGCTTATTTGGCATCCGAACTGTAGTGGACTCAAAATCCTTGAAGCCTTTCGTGTCCGGGACGCCACCATTAGGGAACATAGGATTGGGGATTTTGCAGCCGAAGCGAGCCGCAAGGCGAGGCCAGAGATTTTGAAAAGATTCCGTATCCCCATTCATCACATTGAAGATGTTATTACCCGCATTCTTTGCGGTCGCAGCCCACAGACAGAATTTGGCATGTAAATTGGCCGAAGTCCAGCAGTTGAAAGCAAAGTAGTTGGCTTTGCATCCGGGGAACGGCAGTTCTGAGCCAGGAAGAACTTTGCTGACAGCACAGTATAAACCTAGAGCAGTAGCTTCATTCATGAAGTTCCCTCGTGCATATCCTAGGACGTCTTCCGGAAGTGTGACGATCCATTCCCACTGACCGCGACTAGCGGCCTCGGCAAGAATGCGCTGCTGGTCGTAGTAAAAGATAGGGGGCCAGGAAATCCCGCCTTTGTTACCATCCAGGATGGGGTCATCTTCAAGAAGCGGCTGTTTACAGTTACCGAGATGCACACCGTAATGCTTAAATCCACAAGTGAGGACGAAGCGCTTCAGGTTCTTGATTGCCCCAGTAGTCTCCAGTGCTTGGATAAAGTTCGAAAGCATAACACCATTGACGCGAGATGATTCCGCAGGGTCATCCCGTTCCAGGTATGCGCAGAAGTAGATATACTCGGCGGAGATGCCGGCAAGAGTCTTCGCCATATCATCTGCACTGGTTTGGAGGTCGAGGGCTTCATGTTGGATTTTGGAATCCTGGTACCCCGGATTACTCCGGGAAAGCGAGTAAACCTTGTCATAGAAAGAATCTTTACACAGATGGTAAACAATGGCGCTACCTGTTATGCCTGTTGAATCGAAATTAGATAGGAAAGTTAAGAGGCCGATGTGATGCATTGATCCCTACCCGTAGCACCAGTAACGATAGCCGAAGGCATGGTCTAGTACGTTCAGGCAACGAAGTATAGTATGTAGTTCAGTAATGAGTTGAACATACTAAAGTAAAGACACTGGTGTGCTCGAAGTCTTATATATACCATCTGTTATAAGCAAGAGTTGAAGAAGCTGTACCTCGGATGTCATGACCTCATAACCCCTTGAACTTACTCTGGTTCGGGATCTGCTATAGCCTCCTGGGTGGCGCCAACGAACACTGAAAGGGCTCTCGGTGACATATGACGTAGAATATGCAAGCCGGAGTAATTCTTCCGATTATTTTCCATACTGGTAGTCAATACTGATAAATTGTCATTAGTAATGAGGGTCACTAAGTTGGGTATTATATAGATACAGCAACTCCTACCCATCGATTGACTAAGCCCAGGTTAGAATCTAACAACTGGCGGAGACTTATCTAGTCATTAACTAACCGGAGGAAAACATGTCCACGTATGCCTCCTTCTCCTTGCCTAATTGGACTATGGCAACTAAATTCTCATAGTGCACAGGATCAGTACATTGCTTTGATCAATGCTTCAGAACCGGTGAAGCCCGCTGTGCTCAATTCCATATTCGACAAGCTCCCTCCTATCGAACCGAACCAATTAATTGGTGAATGGAATGGAGGGTTCTTCGACACTGGCCATCAGGTTGCAAGCACCCTGAAAGAGATACGGTGGGTGGGCAAGTCATTCAAGTCCACCGACGATGTGGATCCAGTGATCATTGAAAGAATGGGGAGCGAATCAGTTGGGGCAAGTGGGGGTTTGCATCTGTACGTGGCCCTCATTCGGATAATTGTTGTTGTCAATTAACAGACGAATAGTTGAAGGAGATGGTCTATCGAGGAGTGGTTTCAACGACTATGATATACGACGAATGGCCGGTATTCGACCATTTCCGCTATGTAAATGACAAACTCATCGCAGGGGTCATGGAGGGAAAGACACTTGGCAAAGACTTTTTCTTCTATTTGAAACGATAGAGTCCTGTGGATGGCGATTCTACAAGAAATCCTAGCGAAGGATATGCTGTCTTAGTCTTGATAGCAAAATATATTGCCATTTGTGGGATTAGAAAGTATACCTTCCTGATACACCAGAAGAAAGATGAATCCCAGATTAAAGTACCTTCTACAAAACGCAATGCAAGATGTGGCCTGTGCTTGGACACAAAAGTTTGAAATATCAGATCTATGCCCTTTATTTTAGTGAAGAGGCTTGAGTTTACTCAATCACACTTTCCTGGCATTCTCCTGAAGGCCTTATTCATAGAAAAACCATATATAATCTTACTCTGCTGTTTATCTAAGGTGATCTCCTCTTAAACAACTCGGTCCACTACACTATCAATACTTCTGTCACCTTCCCACATGTCTACTCAATAGCGGGTATCAGCTTGTGCTAGAGGCTCTATAGAAACCTGGGTAGTATCTCCTCGAGTAACAGATCTTCTAACCTCAGTATATCCAATAACCACCTTTCCCACCACTCTATCATCAGCTAGAATCTCAGGGCTAAAGTCGACAAGTTGAAAGACTTTATTACTATTCCGAAGACGATGTTATCCAAAATTGAATGACAATGCTACGGGGCCAAAATACCATATGGCATTCAAGCTGTTATCAGGTTTAGTAGTCGTTCAAGGAAGTGTACTGTGTCAGATCGAGATCAGTATCACCGCTGGTTCGGCTCCACCTCAACTCATGGTAAAAGATGTGGATAGCGGCATCTGCTACGCCCTACGCCTTATCCCGATTCGTATTCTGCCAAGAAGTTCTCGGAGAGTTTCCCCTACAAATTGTACCACTTTTGCAAAATCCTGAATCCTGACAAATCTGGGTGGCGCCACCTTCAATGCTATCCTCCTCAGTATCTCTGGGAGGCCGACTACCAAGCTCTTCCAACCTCTCATAGTCAGAGGATTGGCATTCCAGAAGCTCCTTGGGGTGAGTGCTGTTCTGATATTGTTAAAGCCTGCCTTATCAGGTCTCTAAGGTTGGCACCTATGTGTCAATATAGTGATGACGGCCACATGGCTCCGTGGCACTTGACCCATTACGGTGGTATTGCTCAACGTGGGCCTGGTTTGATGATTATTGAAGCAACCGCTGTTGTTCCCGCACAGCCTTGTCGATGACCATTGAAATTAGAAAATACGTCAATTCTACTCTTGGCTCTACAGGAAGCTCTTGCAGCTGTATTCGAAAGAGTAGTTATGCCAAGGCTCCCAAATGAGCACAAAGCTCCGAGAAAGGCATCGGGGTTCTTTATTCCAGAGGCAGTGATAATATCACCGCTTCCAACCACAATCTTCATCCAGTTGACACGCGTAAGAACTATAAAGCTTGAACCCACATCTGCTATTATCACACCAATCAACAAGATCATGAATCTATCAAGCCGAACTCCATTCAAGTAGGCACCCCCCTGAGTAATGAAAGAAAGGGAATCTTTCTAGCTTGCTGCACCTGTTCTTCGTATTGAGAACTCTGCTGTTACAGGTGGAACATAAATGACGCCGACAGCTCGGTTTGCAGGTCGTATTGAGAATAGAAGAAACTCGTATTTTAACATGATATATGCTGTCGTCGACTTGAGAAGATATGAAGCGTAGATACGACCTGGACTAATCATTTCGTTTAGTATGTCAGATTTGATTGAGGATACAAGAACAGAGCACTTACCACGCATGATCACCTAAACTAAAACCCAGAAAGTTCTCGGTAATGGTAGTCAGCATTGACTTGTATTTACTGTTAGTGCCGGCCATAAATCGATATGGATCATATCGATCCGGCTGGGGTACATTCGTTCATCATGATGTATGGCCCATGTTGGCACAGAAATCCATGTACCTTGAGGTAAGTGATGGCCACTAGGCGTCACGACTCCTTCCTTCGGCATGACTTCGTGAAAGAGACCGTAAATACAATAGGGGTTTCTACGCAGCGTTTCCCGGACAGCACTATCTGCAAGATAAAGTTTCTTAAAAGAATAAAGACAAGGCATCTCCCCGGGGGAGAACACAGATCGCGCTTCTTCACGAAGATCCGCAAGAACCTGGTCCGATCCGGAGCTTAAGGTGTCAGAAAAGAAATTTGTTGCTGTTGCTATAAGAGCTTCTGTTGTTGAAAAGATCTAGATATATGTTGGTCAGTTATAGCAACGGATATGGGGGTAGGTCAGATTCCATTACCGAATCGGTCGAACAACCCAGAAGATATATAAAACATACAATAATGGCGGTGGCTGCTTCGATATAGCCCATGCCTCCTTGCAGCACTTGGAGTACGCACTACAATGGTTTCTAACTTCGGTGGAGTGAGTATTGGTGGGGCGACCCAACGCGTATGTTGAGCCCTACCTACGTCGTAGTCTTGGGAAATCGAGGAAGTGGCCAATATCATGGTGGGTTGAAAGTTAGAGTCTTTCTATTGCTGAATTATATATCTGTAAGTAGATCGAATTACGAAATCACGCCCAATGCAAATACGTTGACCCCCTGAAAGTCTCAATATTTTCTTATTCGAGCTTAACTGCTGGGGGCCAGGAATTGAGCCACGTATTGGAGAGAATACAATACTCCGCGACGTTCTAGACGTATCATTACACCAGTCTCCATGACCTGTCACCTGTAAATCAGAAAACACCAGGTATCATCCTCCACGGCACCTGACGACAGTATTCATCCCAGTGCTCTCCATACTTTGCAGCACACTTGGTTTCGTCTCGGTAGCAACGGTGAATCTGTAAGAATGCCAAAGCAATTGCTTCAGTGCATGTGAATAAGCCGCCATATCCACATAAAGCACACAGAGCCCAGGTATAAATTGAGCTTCCTGTGTAATTTGCATGCCGTGCCAGACCCCACCAACCTAAGAACGGTGGACATTAGTGTCTTTTTCCGTGACCTATAGTGAATACGGTATTTGAGCGGTATAAAAATTCACCAGAGGACAAAAGTAGAGACTCGCGGACTTTTTCACCTGCAGTCTGGTATGACGTCCTAATTCCCCTTGCATTCTTGCCCTAAATTGAGTACTTTCCCCCGTCTGACGAAACCGAAGTTTTTGATAGTCGGCAGTGAAGCGGACGCATCAACCAATTGTATATATAGCTATGATACAAGCTAGTACCAGGGGAGACATTTTTTTGGGATGCTTGGCCAAATACTGTGTTTACAGTGTCCAGAATACTGGCATCATTCCTGAGAACCTGTAGATATTGTAGAAGCCAAAGCCCTCGTACATGCTGTCCAAAGTATGGAAGAACCTATAATTCATCCTTAGTGCCCGTTTCTCGTAAAGTCCATTTGCGGTGATATTAGGGCTAGGTGTCCTACCATTCTTCATTGATAAAATAATCCACAACAACCCATCCGCGCAGGAATACTACCACAATCACTTGGGTAATGTTTGAGTTCGGTTTACGATCTGAATGGCAAGAAAGGCTTCGAGAAGGGGCAATCCCGATTATGAGAAGGGGGAGACCGTACAGAGCAACAGGCATGCCGGACCATACCGCCCTTGAAGGTGCCATATATATGGACTCATTCATCAGAGAGGCTCTAAGAACCAAAGGAGATGCAGTCACAAAACGAGGATCATACAACATATGCTACTTTCGGTGTAGAAAACCACGGAAGTTGCTTTGCCTGACGCCCAGGAAGAGAATTTCATAGTGGGAACAATTTCTGCATTGCTGACATTGCTAGGATAAAGGACAAAGAGATCTTCCCACGAGACAAAGCGGCCTCTACTTGATATTGTACAATAATCAGTGAATCACACCCTCATTCTAGCCACCCTTCTTTAGATCAGCTCATTTTTGCTCCTATTTAGCAAATACTCCTTGTTCCAGAAAGTATGCATGAGCCCGTAAAGTCCGCAAACTGGCCACTGCCGCCAGATTCGGTCCTGCAGTCTTGATATCCATGACCGGTGCATGGAGCTACCAAATGACCTGTCGCGGTCGGCCCGAACCTTTTGGTATAGGTTTGGTAGGTATGTTGCATGATATTTCTGTCGTAGCTCATCTCTTGTGGAACGGTCATAAATCGACCAGAAATCTTCCTCAGAGTAATAGGTCCGTGCATACAGCCACTTCTGACCCCCAAGCTTGTTGACTAGTTTCTCGAGCCCACGGTTAAAATGCAGAAACTCCCTACCCTTTGGCCCTGGTCCATAGACTCCAACACTGAGCATCATTCCGGGATCATCCGAATCGGAAGCTGGCTGTCGTCGTGGTTCTGCTACTAACCCCGAGACAGCAGCTGTCGTTGAACGCACCGGACAAATCCAAAGCGGATATTTCCCAAATGAATCATCAACAAAGTCAACAAGCTCTTTTGCACCTTTATAAGGGACTGCGACATCCTGAATGGTATATTCCCTGAATAGACCGCTCTTGTGAACTGCATGATACATCACCCTTGTGTGAGAGATGTGATCCAAAGCCCACCGCATGAACTTGGTTTGAGGAAATAGAAAGTACTCAAACGCATATTTACCAACCCAGAACCCGCCTCTGTCATATCGAAACAGATAGTCAGCAATCGGAATAAGGTCTTTTGCGGGGCCAGCCTCTTCGGCAGCGGAAGTGGAGGCCCTCTCTTCAGCGTGCATGTAAAACCAAGGGTCGGAAGGGCGAGTAAATGTTTGCATTCGTCGAGAGCAGTGGTCTGTAGCGCTTGTAATTGACCCGGCACAAATAACCCCCCTTTCCTTGGTGAACATGATGCCGTCTAAGTACTGGTATGTTGGGTCCGGCGTCAGATGCTCAATTTTTCGCACAGCCTCATCGACGCCCATTGAAATTGGAAAATACGTCAATTCTACTGCTGGCTCTATAGGGAGCTCTAGCAGCTGTATCTCAAGGAGAGTGGTTATACCAAGGGTCCCGAATGAACATGCAGCCCCGAAAAAGAGATCAGAGTTCTCCGTTGCAGAGGCAGTGATAATATCGCCGTTTCCAACCACAATCTCGATCCAGTTGACAGTTCTATCAAAAAAGCTGTGTCGGTAGGAACTGCTTTCTCCACCTGTTCCGGCGAATCCGCCACCGGCCGTTATGCCGGGAAATTCCATAACGACAGGTGGAATCAGTCGCCATGGAAGTGTTGCCTGGACAAGCATATCCATAGGAACATTTGGCTCTACTAAAGCAACCTTTTTCTCTTGGTCAATCATGAGTACTCGGTTAAGGCTTCCTGTGTCGACAGTGTTCGAACGAAGTTTCGTTGAAGCGCGGGTCGAGTTCGTTGAGCCATGATATATGCCAAATGGGGTTTTGTCATTATAAAATTGTTTCACACATGTAGAGATTCTCTGCACGATGGCGTTATGTACTTCCATTGTGAACCGGGCTCAAAGATGTTGTAAAGCAATGCTTGATGTGCTCTGATGTGATAGTAGAAAGTTGGTTCATGGGGTATCAACACAACTAGAGAAGGTAAAGACATTAAACGTGAGTCGGCGAAAAATAGATAAAAAAATGAATCAATAAATAAAGGAAAGGCGGCTTGACCGACTGCGATAACCGTGCGAAGCTTCCTTTTTTTTCGCGTGCACCAGCCATGGAAGGATGCATTGCAGTTCACCGTGTTCTATACGATGGATTCATTAGATCTAGCAGTTTCCATGTCGCTATGGTTCAGGTGAACACCCAGTGGCGCATGCTATGACTGGGATTTGCTGCAAGGGGCCTACGTCTTCGGTCATAAGATTGGGCTCCATCTTTCTTCAACGCATATTTCCAGCCCAGACCAACATTCCCAACCGGTGGGTCAAAAATGCTAGACCATCTTCTCTAGATTTGCCGCTAGGATAGGTACGGCTGACTTATCTAGTGTTGATAAATAATAGTCTAGTCCTTCAGAGTAGTGCGAAGTACGGAGTAGATCAGTCATTTCCGGACCATGTAAGATAATGCCAAGTGTACCAATACCAACGCACTAAATTAGACCTATTATGTTAGCCTAGAACTTTGGATTAGTGCGTCACTTAATGTAAAATGATAAGATTTCGGTAATAGAATACCGACGACCCAGCCCTCGTCACATTGATATACTTCCTGACGCGATAACTTCACACATTCTTCCAAGAGTCTTGCAAGAAAAAACAAATGGATGAAATACAGTAAAGTGGAGAAAAGCAGACTCCTCATTCTGACCGTAGCCACTTTTTTTCTAGCACGTACTTAAAGTTCGATTCTAATCCAAGTTGAGATGGCTCCAATCTATTGGATACGCTGCAGCATAATTTTAAACGGAGAAAAGAAAAAAAGAAAAAAGTCAAAGAAAAAAAGAAAAATCAACAGGAAAACAAAAAGACGGTGTGGCATGATCTCCAATAATTGTAGCCCCTTTTCTCAGGTGCTTAACGTCCATCTCTGCGATATTTATCAGTCTTCGTGCTGGGGCTCTACGATGGAGACAAACGACGCTCATTTCACTGTCTTACCGTCGGATACTCATGGAGAACGTCTCCGACAAACAGACTCAAAGATTCGAGGTTATTATCGTGGGTTGCTCCGTTGCTGGTTTAACACTGGCCAATGCTCTGTCTAAACGTAAGATTAACTACGTCGTTCTCGAATCCCGAAAACACCTGCCATCGCCTCTGACCGGGAATGCACTCACATTACTCCCTAATGGGATGCGTATACTGAGTCAACTTGGGGTGCTGGATGATATTAAAGCTACTTCGCAGTCCATCAGTAGCCACTCAACCTGGCTTGCCAACGGGTATCTACTCAAAACGATTAATATGATGCAGCTTCCATCTACGAGGTAGGCATTCGCGTCTACCCTATTAGTTACACAACTCCTGAGAACATCTAGGCATGGTTACGACTCGGTTGTGATTGCCCGTTGGGATTTATTACAAATCTTGTACAATCGTTTAGTCGGGGACAGGAGTCGCATCGCGTTTGATAAGCGCGCAGTTCAATTCGACCAAAGCTCGTCGGAAGTCAAGGTGAAATGCGCCGATGGATCATCATTTGCTGGGGACGTAGTTGTCGGCGCTGATGGAATCCATAGTGTCACACGGAGGGAAGCCCTTTGGCATCAAGATCTTGCTAAGACCCTTGGTAGAATTCAAAATAGGCCACTAGGTAAGTTACAGTGGTTTTTATTGGATAGATCCTTGGCTTATAGTCATTCTAGAGTTGACATCCGAGTATTCCGGCATTTACGGCATCTCAAACCCTATACCTGAGTTACACCCAGGGCAAGCACATCGAACTTATGGGAACGGCTTCTCCTTTATAGTAAACGTTGGCAAACACGGTCGTATATATTGGCTTCTGTCAATCAAATCTAGAGAAACACGTCAGTACCCCCGGCTTCCACGCTATGCGCAAGACCAGGCATCAATCGACGAACACGTACGACCATTCTTGGATGCCCATATTTCTAGCACTATCCTCTTTAAGGATCTTTATAACAACTCCAAAACATGTCTTCACGTTGGGCTCGAGGAACTGCTCTGTGAGAACTGGGTTTCAGGCAATATTGTGTGTATTGGTGATTCCGTACACAAAGTCAGTGTGGTCTTCTACCTTGGCAAGATACTACCAGAAGACTAACTGTTGGGATAAAAGATGACCCCGAATTTGGCTCAAGGAGCTAACTGTGCTATCGAGAGTGCCGCGTCTCTAGCTAATCGCCTTGTCTGTATCCTAGACAAACGCCAGGGCCGTGTCTGCTCTGACCACTGCGGGCGTGAGGCGATATTACAATCCTGGGAAGCCTCACGAAAACACAGGATGAGATTCTTCTACACATGCTCTTGGATACTGGCTCGATGTGAGAGTTTTTGTGGGGCATTTTTCAAGGGTCTAGGATTATACATCGGTTCATATCATGGTGAGCAAGTTATTAGCTACATATCAGATATTGATGGCCAAACAGAATACTTGGATTTCTTGCCAGAGCCTTTGCGCGCATCCAAAACGGTGTTGGAAATGGAGCATGGGACCCTCTTCCATCTAAATTATCTATTTGTAAAGATGGCATTTGCACTACTAGACAGTTCACTTAGGCTCTGGCAGTTTTGTTTCTCATAATACGGATAGCTGATGTCAAACATCAATAGTGCCAACATAGTCGAGGTATACTCCCCAGTTGCTATTGAACTTGCTATCATATTTATACTACTTAACTGTATTTCACAGAGTAAATCGCTATAATAGCCTCAACCGAGCACTTCGGGTTTTCGCCCAGGCTGTGTGATCCACATCCGGTCAACAATAATCCGTACATTTCCGTTGGAGTAAGGCTACCCCCAACAGACATAAGTCACCTATATACCCCTACGTGGTCCTCGGCTATAGTCCCTTGCTTGAAGTAGTCATCGTTGAACTACACCGTTTTTCAACGCAGACCTTCTGAGATGCCGCTAATAATTGGAAAACATGCCATGCCTTAAGTTGCCCTTAGTGGTGGCCATAGACTTAGATCTTGCCAGTTTTTGGCTTTGGACGTTGATCAAGCAAATCCAGTGCACTACCGTTGCCTCTAATTCATGAGTGTATTGGTCAGCCGGGGGGTAAACTGGAATGGACTTACATGCAAGTGTATGCAGATCTCTCTAAACACGAACTTGGTAGAGAATCTGTCTAAGGTCATGATAGTACTGCAAGGGGTAGCACGCTTCAGGTGATGAAGTTGGTAGCGTTTCCCAAAAATACCGCACCAAAGAATATGAGCCTAAATCAAGCCCAACTCGCCCAGATCAGCAGAGAACTATTGAACATATCAATTTGTATTTACAACCCGCCTGTCATACTCAAGGGCACTTTACGCTTTTTGTTCCACTAGAGATTTCTCTTCTCCATGAGTCCCCATTACGACACTTCCCTGAAAAAGTAGAAACATAGCTATTCATTGTTAAGGCCTAATAGTCTCATGTAGGCGCATGATATGGCTACTCTGTACGGCCTATCGTAAATTCCGTTCAGCTACGTGGTGAAACTCTGTTATGTTATAACCCTAGAAACTCCATTCAACTAGTGCCCGAATGTGTTGCTTTCGGTGCAGGATCGGCGACAACTGTGGGGCCCGTTCCGACATATTGGGTTCTCCCTAGATGTATCATTCAATATGCCTGCACGCTGCAATTTACAATTGTCGATCACAAAACATTCTGAGGAGTCCGACTGTCTAGTTATGAAGCACAGACTAACGCATACTATGCGAGATTAAGGTACTTCCCTAAACCACCTCTGAGATATTTGAAGGTGTATACTTTCTCTGACCTCAGTGGAAAGACGCATACGAATCCAACATGGACCTCATATTCAACTACTTAGATCCGCTTATCATTGACAGTATCTACGACTCATTCCGCAGCTCTTTGCAATTAAGGCTATGCTCTACCTCTCATAGTTTAAGCTTCTGCTCCGTCATCACAGATTCTAAGCTATGGTGCAGGGAGAGTATCTACAGGCAAAGCCTAAGCATATTCATTGTAACGTGGTTTGTGCACTGGCTTGATTTAGTCGAATCCCAGCTAATTGAGTTGACGGAAAGGCTTTCTAGCTCGGTGTTTTTCCTTCTGCTTGGGACAGTCTGCCACTATCTATATTTTGACAAGGCATTGACAAGGCATCCCAAATATCATAAGAACCAAATCAGACATGAGATCTATGATTCGTTGCTCTCCCTTTTCGGCTTGAATGTCTTGACCGTTCCAATCTTCGTCGCTCAAGTTCGCGGATACGCAAAACTTTATGATTTCGGGTCTGGGAAAGTACCTTTATGGTACGAATTTGGGCAGTTTCTCTTCTTCGTCCTATTCAGCGATACTTGCATGTATTGGCTTCATCGAATCTTCCACATCAACTTCTTGTTCAATCTGATGCACAAGAAGCATCATCGGTAAGGCACTTTGGTACAGCTGACGATTAGGAATTGTTTTGAAACTGACGGGATACTTGCAAGGTACATTATCCCCACCCCGTTCTCGGCCTATGCCTTCGATCCTCTAGAGGCGTACATCATGAGTTTGCCTATTTATGCCTATAGCTTCTTATGGCCGATGTCTCGGGAGGCACAACTCATTGTATTCGTGACAACAAATATATGGACGATTTTACTGCGTATGTGTCAACCCCATCCCTACGGGACTTGCTCATTTGCTGTTAACAAATATGAACCCCAGACGACAATCGTGATCAATTTCACACGGTGCATCATAAGAATGTTAAATTGAACTTCGGACAGTTTCTCACACTTTGGGACCAGTTAGGAGGCACCTACGCAGACCCGGAAAAATATTTCGCAGGGAGAAGAGAAGGAAAAGTCAAAACCTAAGGAAACATTCTATAACGAGCTTGGTATGACCGGGGAATGGAAAACGTGGTCCAGGGGATTGGCTCTTTGGAGAATAATAAGTTGAACGAGTTAAGGAGGTTTAATTTCCGGGTTTCATAGAAAAGACAGACCCAGAATTTTCGTCGTATGAGATGTAATGCTACGCAGAATCATCCTGATGAAATAGTGAACATGACTGGTGCAAAAGACAGTCTTTTTTCGAGAGGTTGTTATGTGATTATAACTACCGGTGGGCCGCCACCACCGCCGATATTGACACCCCTTGCTGTTCGATAAGGATGCACCTTGGTGTATGAATATAACCCCTTTCGTCATCCCATAGGAGAGGTAATATGTCGCTTTCTTATTCATGTCCCATTGATTCTCCATCGGTATGTAATTAGAGCACTAGTTCTTTCTCCATCTCCCCCTAATTGCAGAATCGGCCTACGCTCTCTCAGCTAGGCGCGTGCAGGCAACCCGACAGCAATGTACTCAAAAAATCATCAACAATTGCTGCCACATGGTGATCCTGGTCAACAGAATCCTAAACATCTGGAAACATCAGATTCAGCCGACTCCAGACACAATCTTGTATATATAGAAGCTCGCGATGTCTCAGTGTCCCTCGCTACCTCGCCTTTCGAACGTATACGACGCGCTTGGAAGTTTACAAAAAGCACAGATATACCGCTACAACCACCGAGGATCCTCCACAATGTACGCGTATGTATACCACCTGCACAGTTAACCGTTATCCTCGGAGGTAGTGGTTCGGGAAAATCTTCCTTCCTGAATGCGCTCTCTGGCCGAACACAGAATGGTCGTCTAAATGTCACGGGTAGCATCACATACAACGGTAGCGTCGATATCGGAGCATTTCGGAGTGCCTATCTGGTCCAGCAAGATATCCTCCCTGCGATGTTGACCGTCCGCGAGATACTGAGCTATGCTTCAGAGTTAAGCCTGGGCTCTGCAGGAGCCTCGGAGATTGACCGTGCTGTCGATAACATCATTTCAAGGCTAGGCCTTGAAAACTGTGCGGAAACCAGAATTGGAGACAGCAAGAATAAGGGATGTAGTGGGGGTGAAAGGCGAAGAGTCAGCATTGGGATTCAACTGCTCAAAGCGACCTCAGTACTCTTTTGCGATGAACCAACGACTGGTACGATACTAGATATACGCCACGAAGTAGTGAACTCTATTCGCTGATTTTGTATGCAGGCCTTGATGCAACAACGGCTTTTCAGGTTATTCGGACTTTAAAGCGACTAGCCGATAGTGGTATGACAGTGGTCATATCGCTCCATTCGCCAAGATCTGACGCCTGGAGCCTTTTTGACAATGTTATTATATTATCCGGTGGTCACTTGATGTATAGCGGATTACCAAGTACGGTGGGCGACTATTTCAAGGATTGTGGATATGAAATGCCTCCATTCGTGAATCCGGCGGACTTTCTCCTAGATGTTACATCAGTTGATGTGCGCTCAGAGGCATCAAAGTCTAACTCCTGTGCCCGAGTAGAGCACCTGAAGCAATGCTGGATGAATCGTTTGGCAACCAATGCAGCTAACTGTCTGTCCAACTATCGGGATATATGCGACTCTATGGACTTTGATTCTAAAGCTCCAAGTTATTCAAGAGTATGCAAAGTAATGACACAACGAAACTTGAAAATATGCTGGAGAGACTGGAAGTCACTGCTAGGAATTTGGTGCGCGGTTGCTGCTTTGGCTGCTATCAACGGTTGGGCTTTCTGGCAACTAGATGGCAGCTTGAGTGGGATTCGGTCACGCCAAGGGAGCCTCTGGGACGCAACCGGGCTATATGGATACTTGATTCTAGTTCATGAGATATGCCGTCTAGTTGAAGAGATCGGTCTATTTGATCACGAACGGAGGGACGGAATCCTGAGCGCATCCGCGTTTTTACTTAGCCGAAGGGCATCCAGGTTTTTCCTAGAGGATCTGAGCCTTCCACTTCTCTTCACAGCCATCTACTATCCCATGGTTGGATACCGTGGCTCGGCCTCGCAGGTTTGCATCTTTCTACTTGTCATGCTATTCACGCATTATCTTGCGATTGGATTCGCCAGTCTTTGTGTGGCCACTACCAGGAGCTTTCACGGAGCAGGTCTGATGGGAAACCTCTTTTTTACTTTGCAGATGGTGGCATCCGCATACTTTATCCAGACTGATCAAACTCCACCGTACGCTCGATGGCTCAAATGGGTAACTCATACTTTCTATACATTTGGTACTCTATGTGCGAACGAGTTTATCGGTGTGCATGGTCCATACGAAGGCAACTTATACGACTGTCCTTTCTCAGCAGACCGTACAGATCCTCGCTGCAAGCAGTATACTGGCCGGTTTGTCATGGATAGCCTAGGAATGCCGAAAGAATGGGTATGGCGCCCCATTGTTATCTTGTGGTCCATGACTTGTGCTTTTCATTTATCGGGGGCCTTTGTTCTTCATATCAATCATCCAAAGCCACCTCTTACTCCCACAGAAAGGGTAGGCAGCCCTAGTTCCACGGAGGTAAGGATACAGCCAAGATACAACCGCTCAGTTACTCCAGTCTCCCTCTGCCTGGAAGACTACGCCCTGACGGCGAAACGGCAACAGTCTACGCGGCGAAATGTAACCAGTACAATATCCAGGATTTGTGGTCCAGTGTCCACAATATTCCAACCAGGAAAGCTGAATGTGATTATGGGGGCATCAGGTAGTGGCAAAACATCTTTATTATCTTCATTGGCTGAAAGGCTCCCCCTGAGTTCAAGTTCCAAGTGGTGCCGTACAGGGTCAGCTTTGTATAACGGAACACAGTTACCGAAGGTCCAAGTCAGATCAATGGTTTCATTTGTGGCTCAGGATGATGACAATCTGATGCCGGCACTCACGGTGGCCGAAACATTGCTTTTTGCCGCTCGGCTGAAGTTGCCATCCTCAATGCCTGACGATGAGAAGCGTGGACGTGTTTCAGAAATTATTACAAAGTTTGGTCTGGAATCATGTGCGAGACGTCTAGTTGGGTCTGCAATCGTGAGGGGAATCAGTGGCGGAGAAAAACGCCGGCTGTCGATCGCTTGTGAGGTCCTAACGATGCCGCAAGTTCTTATTTTGGATGAGCCTACGTCCGGGCTTGACAGCTTCATGGCACTCACTGTACTAGAAGTTCTGCAGAGTCTGGCTGCTGAAGGCTGTACTATCATTCTCACGGCCCATCAGCCTACGTCGTCGATGTGGTCACTTTTCTCCAGCTGCCTGCTTCTCTCACCGGATGGCTTACCCTTGTACTCCGGTGAAGCGTCTGAGATGCGTTCCTATTTTCATTCAGCGGGGTTTGAGTGCCCCATGGCAGTAAATCCTGCAGACTTCTTCATGGATCTTGCAACCTCCGGTGAAACGCAAGGGAACAGCGAAGATAGTAAGAAGCGACTAGACAACCTCGTCAATGCGTGGAAATCGCATGAGTCCTACGCGAGAAAACAATCCTTTGACTCTCGAGCCGGAACTGAACGTGGTCGTACAGAATTAATTCCGGATTTTGCAACACATAGCCACCATTCTTCTGCAACAGCATTCCCGGTACTTGTACATCGCGCCGTGCTGAACACTCTTCGCCAGCCAGTCTCAATCTTAGCCCGATCAATTCAGGCTCCTGGGGTGGGTCTTTTGCTAGCACTTTTTACTGCGCCGATGAAAACGGACTATCTTTCCATCCAAACTCGTATGGGTGTAATTCAACAGTATTCGGCTCTAGCCTTCATTGGTAAGCTTCATTTATGGTTCCCAATCCAGATAACCGGTTCACAAACTGATTCCTGATATCTAGGCATGCTCCAAAACATTGCTACATTTCCTCCTGAAGTGGATGTTATGTACCGCGAGACGTCAGAGGGTCTATACAATATTGAGGCATTTCTAGCGCAATACACCATCCTCGAACTTCCTTTCGAAGCTTTTTCTGCACTTATATTTGCTCTGTTACTCGCGTACGCAGCAAAACTAGCACCTGAGGCAGACCTGTTTGGTTTTTTGTTCTTCAGCGCCTTTTGCACGCTCAACAGCGGAGAGTCCATAAGCATGCTTTTTTATCTTGTTTTTGATCATATAAGTCTAGCAGTCAGTTTCACGGCGTCGTTACTTGCTATGTTCACCGTGCTTGGCGGGGTCATGAGTCTGGATCCGCCAAAAGTACTTCAGTGGTTCAACTACATATCGCCAGTCAAGTATGCAGTAACGAGTATCTCTGTCTTGACCATGAGAGACTTGACATTTACTTGCGCGGAGGAGCAGCGAGATGTGAACGGGAAATGCTTGATAGAAACTGGAGAACAGGTCCTACAGCTGTATAAGTTTAATCAGAAAAATCCGTGGTTGGAAGCCTTGGGGGGTGTTGTGGCCATGTTATGTTATCGTTTGCTGGTATACGCGATTCTTAAGGTCAAGGTCAAGCGGTTGAGCTCCAGGGGTATGCGAGATTTACTCAGAGGATGGCGACGCGAGAAGGCCGGCGAAGATGAAAGGGGCTTGATGCTTTCTACCCTGAACGCATAATCTACTATAGATAGACCCATTGTCCCTCTGTGTATTCTGATGCTGTGGCAAGCCTTTTGGTATATATTTCATTGCTTTTCATGTTGCGACAGCTTGATTTCGTCTTACTGAGACTATGAGTTTGACGTGGAAGGTTGGCTTTAGTCCTTGACACTCTTTGCAATCGCGGCCATTTTCGAAGTAAGGCGTTCAAAAAGCACAATATTCAACAGACGTAGATGAAGTGTCTCTTCGTAGGTTCAGATCTTGCTCAACGATTCAAAGTATACTATGAGAACTCTAATTGAACCTAGTCTATCTTACCTCCTCCTTTTCGCCCAAAGGGAAGAGTATACATAGTAACAAGAATAATTAAGTCTTTACATAACTCTAGCCATCCTTTAAGATATAGAGTTTCGTGCAATTTCTTCTGTATAGTATTCAAAGATCTACAGTTCAAGGTAATTCCAGCAGAATTCGAGTGAAATCTAGATATTGCCTCGAAAATACGCCCCGTTGATATTTGAGAAAGAAAAAGAAAAGAAAAGAAAAGGACTTAAAATCGAGGCCCTTCTGCACACGCCAAATCCAGAATTCCCAGGTAGCGAACCAGGCCGGGATAATTTCATGGGAAAGTGGAAATGACTCGTTCAATGCAAAGCAAGGGGGTTTGATCAACAAGTAAATGACACGTCGCACGAGCACATTCTCTTGGCAAGAGTTCAAGGTAATCTGGTGCAGAATCAGAATGAAGCCCTTGCATGAGAGTAGTGTTGAATAATTGGAGAGCATAATATGGCAATGTCCGAGATATTTACTCTCCTCATCTGTCCCACCTTTGTAGCTCTTTTTCTTACATTCCTCAGTTCCCGGAGTTCTTATCCATTCTTTCCTGACAGATAGCTTAAAAATGGGAACTGAGAAAGCAAGAAACTCTGCTGGCGCACTAAAAGCCTCTCTCAATGGTGGAAATGCTAAGCATCAGCAGTTGAGACCGTCTTGGCTTACTGAGATAATCAGTTTCATCTTGTGTACAACTAGTCCATTTGCTGTGATATACTACTGGATAGCTTATCGTTACTTTGACACCTCGATAGTTACCGCAGCCAAAGCCGTTTATTCAGAAGGCCCTTTTCAGTTCTTTGCCACTCGCCTTCCTCACTCAAGCGCGGATGCCATCTTGGGTTATGCCGGCTGGCTTACTCTCCAGGCAATTCTGTATATCTACTTGCCTGGGAGCGAAGCTCTTGGTCCCGTCACACCGGCCGGCAGGAGGTTGAAGTATAAATTGAACGGCCTAGCAGCCTGGGGCGCAACCGTCGTTTTATGGGCTGTCGGCTCTGTCTCGGGAATTATTGATCCCGCATGCATTGCTAAGAACTGGGAAGGCCTAGTCTGGACTATCAACGTCTTTTCCGTGGTTGCCGTCGTACTATTCCACATCAAAGCTCGAATAATGCCAGATAATGAGGCTGAGACATTCATAACAGGCAAGACTTTATGATTTTGTCCCTTTCTCCATGCTTCGCTAATTCAGTGCCCTAGGATCCTTTTGGTACGACTTCTTTGAGGGTGGTGAGCTTCATCCTCGCATCGGAAAAACGTGGGATTGGAGGCAGTTTTTTTGTACCCGTACAGGAGGAATCCTCGCCTGGACGTTGATGTAAGCCCCATTCCCCATATCATGCACAAATGTTATGCATATCCTCGTTTCTAAACCAACACTGTAGTGATCTATCTTTCGCCGCCTATCAGTATCAGTCTCACGGATACTTGACGAATACCATGGTGGCGGTAGTCACTTTACGCGTGTTCGTTGTGGTGGATTTTTTCATCAATGAGTTATGGTACGACAGACTTCATTTACATCCAGGCTTCAGAGATTGGGATAACCTAACTTAGCCAGGTTTTTCCACACTCTGGACGGTATGTACGAGTCCTTCGGCTTCTATAACATCTACGGGTTCTCGGCTATGATGCCCGTGCTTTGGTCGTTACAAACACAGTACCTGGCCAAACGTCCCGAGGAACTCTCTACGATAGCACTCACGAGTGTCATATTACTCTTTCTTGCTGGCTGGTTGATCCGCTTCTCTGCGGACTATCAGAAAATGAAGTTCCGTCAAACAGGCGGAGAATGTCGAATTTGGGGCAACAAAGCCAACAAGATTAGAGCGTCGTACCAAACTGCAGATGGGAAACTATGTCACTCCTTGCTCCTATGCTCTGGTAAGTCTATTGGCCTATCAAACGAGACATTATTATGGAGTCCATTGAGAGACTAACAACCTGGCTTTCACAGGATGGTGGGGGCTGGCTCGCCATGCAAACTATACAGGCAGCGCGATGTACACTCTGGCTCTCTGTGCTGCTTGTGGCCGTGGCGGAATCTTCCCTTACACTGAGGCGATTATAGTTGGAGGGATAGTGATTCATCGATGTTATCGCGACGAAGGAAAGTGTGCAGCGAAATATGGAAAAGACTGGGATGAGTACTGCCGTCAGGTGCAGTGGAGGATGATCCCTGGTATTTACTAACTTGCAAGAGGAAATGAGCTGAAGTGTATACCGCAGCATTGATGGGCTCTACTAAAAAAGATCATAGGATGCTCCTACTATGTATTCCCTTTTCATAATGCAGATCACCAGCTCCTGGTGTGGCGTAAGAAAGCGCTAAAGTCTACGACATAAGATGATTGAACGCCGCAGGATATAATGTCGAGACTTTCAAGAGGGGTAATTCTCCGCTTATAGGCGTTCTACTCGCCTCCAGCATGTCATATACGACTTAGTCTATAAATCCTGGGGAAATTATGCCATACAGAGTAATGATCTTAGTTATTTCATAATCGCGTTTAGTACCAGTATGTGCTGTATATCAAATCGCCACGTAGTGGACCGACCCTTCTACACCAAATATATGACAGTATTATATAACATTATAGTTTCGCATCTATAGAGAAGAGATTCAGAGAAAGTTAAACAGCTCCCTTCAATGAGAAAGAAAGGGATAAAGAGCAAAAGGTCAAGTCCCATGGAAGCCTTCACCTATCCAGGGCGTTTTCCTGACACTTATAATAATGTTAGTAAGGAGAGCAAACCATATAGTGGTGGGAAGAGTGTTCGGATACTTACCATCTGCCAGTAGGTCCCTTTAGTCCGAAGCAATTCTTGATGGGTGCCCTGCTCCACGATTCGGGATCCATGGCCAGCCTCGCTCTCGCCGAAGACAAAGATCATATCAGCTTTCTGGATAGTAGCAAGTCGGTGCGCGACCGCGACGATTGTCATGCTTCTCTTTCCCGCCAGGCGTTCGAGAGCCCCTTGTACTACCTTTTCTGATTGCGAATCCAGACTCGAAGTTGCCTCATCCAAAAGAAGCAATGACGGCTTTCGTAGCAGTGCACGCGCAATACATAGCCGCTGCCTCTGGCCTCCACTGAGAGCTGTCTGTGCTTTAATACCCAGCTCGGTGGAATAGCCCTCGGGCAGCGACGTAATAAAGTCATGTATCTCAGCGTCTTTGCAAGCTTGGATTATCTCATTCTCCGTGAAGTCAGATTTATCCAGTCCAAGAGTGATATTCTCACGAATTGTTCCCTCAAAGAGTCTTGGTTCTTGAGCCACTAAAGACAGCGCTCTGCGATAAGACGATTTTTCCAAGGAACGGATATCTTGGCCATTCAGGGATATCGTGCCTTGGAAAGGATCATAGAACCGTTCTAAGAGAGATATCACAGTTGTCTTTCCGCAACCAGAAGGTCCAACAAAGGCAACGAACTGTCCGCTTTTGATACTAACATTGAGTCCCGTGAAAAGAGGAACATCTTGAGATGCATATTTAAAAGCAACGTCACAGAATTCGATACTAGCTCCAGATTGTGAAGCAAAATGGGCGAGTTGTTTCTGTCCCATGTTGGCGGCATCCTTTGTAGATGAATTTGATCGTAGGCTCAGCACCCGGTTAGCCGATGCGGTGGCTTGCGCCATGTTCGGTCCAAAGCTAAGGAATTGACCGGCTGACTGCCCTCCCTGTATGATGGCCATGTAAATGACAAAAAATGAGGTTGGCTGGTACTCTCTGGACGCGAGTAGCTGACCACCGTACCTAGTAGAGTATTTTAGTATTACATAGACACATTTACCCAGGTAATGCTTACCAGAACGTTAGGGCCATCGCACATAGCTCAACACTATCGGAGAACGCAAATATCAGCGTCGCGTACCATGCTTTCCTGAAAGCCTTGGTTTGTTGCTGTCGCAATAGATTGGCGTAGCGATCAAGGATTGCGTCTTCCATCGTCAATGCCGATACTGTTCGAAAAGCCTCAATAGCTTCCGCTGCAAACTGTGAGCTTCCAGAATACACTGCTGCGTTCATTGCTTCGAACTGCAATTCGTATCTGATGCGCATAAAGGCAGCTAGGAAGGTGCATGGTAGAGCTGCAAAGACAGCCACGAGGCTGAGTTTCCAACCGAACGAGAACGCAATTGCAATACAACCAATCATGCTGAATACGGAGATAACCGGGAATATTCCATTCATTCCCAGTAAATCTTGGACTTGCTTTGGGTCAGTTGCGAGGCGAGAAATCAGAGACCCAGAAGCATTCTCATTTATATCATAGAATGGTATAGGTTTCTCTAATATGCTCTGAAAATACTCCTTCCTGCAAGATGAACCAATCCTCTGTACCCGTATTAGCTCTCATAAGACGCGTAAGGATTTACTCCACGGCCATACCACTGAAAGCGAGTTTGAAGAGTATCCGACGATGCTGTAGCTAAGAGCGACCCCTAGGGCAAGGATGAAGAACATCAAAGCCCAGAAGTTGGCGGCATCAGCAAGCTGTCGACCAGTTAATTGGAAAACATGGATAAGTTTTGCGAAGAGCCAGCTCTGAAGCGGGAAGGCGGCTTTCAATAGCATCTTGTCAGTTATTGAGTTGTAGCGTGTGGGATCTCGCAACCTTACCTCCTGCACCAACTGCGCCAAATATAGTCGTAAGGTAAAAAGGCCAATTTGCACGTTGCTCATATAGAAGCAGACCGATGCTACTAAAGAAACCCCGACTTTTGTCTTTCGTATTCTCTTCCTCCACCTGTTGTTTGTCATCGAGAGCAAAATGTGCCAACTGGACCTCTTCTTTCAACTCATGAGGAATCTCGCTCTCATTGGTCTCGTCTTCTGCCAAGAGCTCAAGTTTTTGGGCATGGACAAGGTCATGGTAAACACCTTTTTCATCTGCTAAAAGCCCGTCGTGTGTTCCTTGCTCGACATTAACACCGCCTTTCATTACAACAATGTGATCTGCTTGTCGAATAGTCGATAGCCGGTGGGCGATCACGATAGTAGTGCGGTTTTTCGAAACCTGATCAAGAGCGGCTTGCACAATCTTCTCGCCACGGACATCGATTGCACTTGTTGCTTCGTCTAAAATCAAAATGGTGGGCTCTTTCACGATGCTTCGGGCAATTGCAAGACGTTGCCTTTGGCCACCACTCAATTTGGTGCCATTTTCGCCCACTATAGTCCGATAGCCCTATGGATATTAGATGCAGTGGGATGGAACTAAAAGAGACCAGCATACCTTTGGCAAGCGTTTAATGAATTCCTCCGCAAATGCCTCTCTACAGGCCTTCTCCACCATCTCTCTTTTCACCGCTTCAGTTTCGTTTTCCCATTTCGTTCCGATCAGGCCGAACGAGACATTATTGAAAATCGTGTCGTTGAAAAGGAAGGGCTCCTGCTGAACCAGTCCGATCTGCGATCTCCACCATTTTATATCCAGGCTATTGATATTGTGTTCACCCACGGAGATGGTTCCTCGGCTATGGTCCTCTTCACTCGACTCCAGTTGATACCATCGCTCAACAAGAGCCACAATTGTACTCTTACCCGAGCCTGATGGACCAACTAATGCGGTGGTCTTGCCTTTCTCGAATCGGGCATTCAATCCCTTGAGAACTGCGGTATCGGGTCGCGTGGGATACGTGAAATGAACATCTTGGAAAACAATGTCCACGTGAGCTGAAACATCAGGATCACGGAGGCCGCCAAGCTCAATCCTCTCGGAGTCTATCATCTCGAAGAATGAAGTCGCGGCGCTGGAGGCCTTAGAGACGTTAATCAATGGTGTTGCAATATTTCCCAAAACAGTGACTGCAATCATGACGGAGAAAAACACCCTATCGATAGAATTAGCAGACGCAAACAACCCTTAGGATATGATCATATACTTACGTGATGACTGTGTTGATATTCTCGATATGGCCCTCCCGGTACAACTTCAGCCCAAACCAGAATGCTAAAGAAAAGCTCGAGTACATTGCGAAGAACATAAGAGCAAATTGGACACCCATAGCAATAGACATACCCTGTCCACGCTTTCGGGCTTCTTCGACCCAGACGGCATATTTCTTTCTGAGAGGTTCCTCCGCCCCGAGGGAAACAACAGTTCGAATAGAACCGAATACTTCTGCTGCTATTGACGAATGCTTCTCATCGGCTTTGTCAACTTTCTGTTGCACCTTAGTGATAATGGGGATCGTCACACTACAAGCGATGAGGATGAACAAAAGGGAAGCGCTGGTCACGAGAGTCAAGGCCCACGAGTACTTGAAGGCGATGATGTATGCTGTAACTAGGAGAGCCAGAGATTGGAATAGGATTGCCAGCTTATCCGAAATGCTTTGCTGAATCGAATTGGAGAGGGTCGAGATGGTATTCGTGACCGTGCCCACCGACACTTGATCGAGTTTAGTAATTGGTTGGGTGAAAAGTGACTGCATGTATTCCAGCCGCAAGGCAGCCGAGACGCGAAGACCGATGACACGGAAACAGAGCTGCGATTGTTGAGTATAATAACAACCTCAACCGATTCAAGTAGTTGGGCATACCATGGAGACATATGTTAAAGTGAACTTGCCGATAAAGAGGTAAACAATATACAAGCTAGAATTCAGTCAGCTCACGAATAAACCATTTTATTTTCAATATCCTAGGTTTCTTGCCTCAGTTTGCTCACGGATGATTTAAATTGTGCTTCTGTGACCGATGTGCCGGGGATAAAATATCCGTTGAACTCACCAACCATCTTACCGAACACGATATTCATAAGTGGCAGTGGCTGTTATACATCCGTCAGGCTTATAACTTCAAATTCGCCCGGAAAGAGACATACCACTCCAGATCCGATAGAGCATATGAACGCTATTCCGAGTATAACACGATCCTTGGCGCTTGTATAGGATAGGACTCGCTGTAGACATGTAAGCGGTAAGTAAGACTTCCCATGAGTTTATCCGCCTACAAAGTAGTTGGCCAAAGAGGCAGCTTGTTCAGCCTCTGCAGCATTTTTGCGTCCATCGTTGCTTTCAGCCTCATATCCTGTTCGATCTGAGTTCACGACAATGCTCTCCGACTCGTCCTTCACGGGTTGAGGAGGAGCATAGAGCTCTCCGGTTTCATGATGTGGTTTCTCGGGTAGGTTATGTGGCGAAGAGCTGTCCGACAAACGGCCCATCGTGGTGAGTTTGGTTCAGGTTTTGGCTAAAGAAGGAATACATCATGATAGTTATTCAGGGAACGGGTAATTTATAGGGTCAAGGGGTAGTTCCAGAAGCGGGTGTAAGCGACTTATGACTACCTTCAATACGAGGCAAGGTCTGGGCAAGAGAAGCTTGGAACGTCCTCCAGGTATTATTCTAGAATTAGAGAATGAATAGCTATTTTGATCCCCACTCTACGATAGAATGGTGCCTAGGGTTCCACGTATCATCTGCGAAGCCACTTGGTGTCTAAACATGTTAATTGTGAAGACTAACTCCAAATGTGGCAAAGGTGTCAGGCGCTAAGGCTAGAGACATAATTCCGGGAATTCGGGGACTTTTTAAGTCCGGACGATCAGGCCGGCAACGTGACTGACTTGTCAGGTGTTTTTTCTTTTTTTTCCATCCGGGAATTCGGACTTTGCGACACCCCGGTCAAATCCCTTACTTTTTTCCATCAGTCATTCCACCCCCCTTCTCCCCAATAACAAACAAAGAAAACAAATGAGCTCCCGGAAGCCGCCGAAGTACATATCGGTCAGTTAAAAAGAGCCTCACCGTATTCAGTTCGAATGACATTCTGATTGGAATTGATCTCAGTGTACTCGCTGCCAATCCAAAAAGGTATTAGTTGAAAGATTTCGCCTGCACAAGAACACAGGAATGACGTCAGGGCTAGACTCGATGCAACAGAGTCCAACCTCGATGTGATAAATGTGAAGCCATCAATGCGGAATGTATCTATGTACCCCGAAAAGCTCGGGCAAAGAAGCAAAGGTATGATATATCATCCTACTGCCGCAAAAAAAAAAATAAAGAAAGAAAAAAAAATTTATTTTTGAGTTTGTATCGCTCATGATATAATCTACTGTACTAGTAATCCCTCTGAAAAAGATCTTTTACTGGACATACTCAGACGTCTCGAACGTCTAGAGGACCACTGTAAGATTAATCCAGATAGCGAAGGTCACGGCGTTGCTTCCAGTTCAATATCCGTGTCATCGGACTTTACTCGAAGCAGGCCGGCAAGCATCGACCTGCTGCACAGTAGCCAGCCTCGAACCCCAAACACGCAATCCGTGGTCCATAGCATGTTGAACGGGATAAAAGATGATCGGGCCAGGTCGCTACTTGCTTCCAATGTATTTTGCCATCTGCGGAACGTGGAATCTCGTCTTTTTGAGAACGAAACATGTGTGAAAGCGGTAGAAGCTGCCATGGCGGAAGTTGAACGCCTGGAAAGTGCACGAGAAGTCAACGTCCTAGATCCTCCTGCCATCACTAAAGAAATGGCAAAGAGGTGGGTAAAATGTGCGTGCTGTTCGAGAACTTGGACACAGACATTTTGCTGATAGGTTCGGCTAGCATACTACGAAGTCTACCAGTTCGAGGGATTTCGAGTTCCTCTTGAGAAGAGCTTCGTCATGTCTATCCCCGACCTGTTGGAGATACCCCACGTCCACCTGGACAGCACATCGCAGATTATTTACTACAACGTGCTCCTTCAAGGCATTATGTTAGATTCGGAATACCTTCCTGGGAGAGGTAAAATCATACAATATCTTTACCAGAGTAGTATGACGTTGCTAGATGATTGGCTATGTCACATCGAAAACACCCTCCCGGACATGTTTGCAGCGTTTCTTATGGTAGGTATATACATAGGATATTCATCAGATGAAGGCCAAGGCTGACGATTTCCCGATAGATATCGATGACACTCGAGGGTTGTAATAGCGAAATGGCCTGGAAGATTTTCGGGTATGCCTGTAATATTGCTCGAGCAATGGGATTTTTCTCCGTCGATGAACCATCGGACGGACAAAATTCTCAGTCTGAACCTCATAGCAATAGTGAAAGTGAGGTGGATAAAAATCGAAAGCGATTCGAATTTTGGCATCTTCTGAGGATGGATTGTCTGTTCCGTCTATCTTTTGGCAAGCCGGCCCTCATACCCGGTGGGTCATGGACAGTAAACTTCCCTGATCCCACCATTACCGGCATTGATGATGCGTCTACGCGCTTTATTCAGATTCATTTCCTAGCATCGATGCGTCTTACACTAACTTTATTAAAGTACTTGGACTTGGTGGGCGTTGAAATGCAGCAGGATACGGATGTGTATGATCAGACACTCGATGGCCTCATTGCAGAAGTGCAAACGATCATGTCAGACTGGAACGCGGTATGTCTTTATATGTCTCTGGTCCATGGACAATAAGAGCTTATGATCTAACATAACGAAGGAGGAACTTGTCAGCAGCGCCACGAATCATGTTGACACATGGTTCATTGTGGACATCTTATTCAGTAGCTACAAGATGCTCATCGTCTTCACGCAATCCAAGAGATGCAATCAGAACAGTCAATTCCTACCAAGACACACTGTAGATGTTGCAAGAAAATCGTTGAGAATGTTTCAGTCTCTGATGAGTTCGGTACTGTCCGCGTACTGGGGTATTAGGTATGTTCTCTTGAAGTATCTGATTACCCCGTGCTCACCACAGCTTTCTTCTTATAGTCTCATACTTATGCACCAATTCATCCCGTTCTTTATCCTTTGCGGGGAGATTATCGGATCCCATAGATACAACGAGCTCGAGGACGACTTCATCCTGGTGTCCTGGCTCAACGACTTTGTGGACAAGGCAGCAGAGGAACGACCCGAGCTACGGCCAATTGCCGCTATAGCAAAGGCGATGACCATAGCTTGCCAACAAGTACAGTTTCCTGCTAGCTGATTTTGCAGCGTTGCTAACATGCACATGACTAAACTTGAGCTCAAGGCTGGGCTCGACTGTCCTTGGTTTAGGCCGAAGGTCACTCCTCATTGTAGCTTTGTGAAGACCACGGTGGATCACCGGAGTCGCTCAGTCTGTTGTGGGTAATTCTAGTCTTGAATCAACACAAGTCTCTATAAAAATAAATCGTTGTAAGTAGACATATTCGGGTGATGAGAATATTTTTGCTCGTTGGATGATATTTCATAAACCGTAAAGTGATCACCCACGAGGATATATATCGTCACTGAAATCCTGATGGCTGAAGTTTGAACTTCCAAGCTACTCAAGAAAATCATAGATATCGCTCCTTTAGGATACGAGGTTGATATTACACTATGAGCATACTGAAAAGTCCCTCGTTATAGCGAATCTTGCTGCTATTGAGCTCCCAACCATGGGCAAACTTTTAACGCATTTTGCGTACGGATGAAAAAGGTTGAGTAGGCTGAGCCTGGATTATAATGTCAATTAAAAGTGAATGTTTCAACAAGCATCCGATGTGGTGTAATGGTTAACATCGCTGTCTCTCACACAGCAGCTCGGGGTTCGATTCCCCGCATCGGAATTTACTTTTTTCTTTTACTGCCCCATCTTCTCATTCTGTTTCACCCTTTTTCTCAACCCAGCCATCCCTCTCTCTCACATAGCTTCTCAGTTGTCGTCAACGTATGTCTTGCGTGCCGATATAACTTTTCTAAAATGTAAATCTATTGATTTAATTTATAAAATAAAAATAAAAATAAAATAATAACAACATTCAGTACTTAAGCCCGGTCAATGTTGGCAGCCTAAGGCGAGGAGGGGCAGTCACCAATGTAATCAATCACACGCGTTCAGTGACTCGCCATTGGGAAACTAAAAAATACCCGGCTGGGAGTCAGTCTTAGACACAAGTATAATTAATACCATTGCATCGTATTAAGTAAGACCTTAGAGAATTTCACTATCGACAGAACATTTTCTAGTCGTCCCCATCCTGACACGGAACATCGCATTCTAACCCAAGTACAATATGACGGTTATTGAAATCGAAGTAGTTTTTGACTTCGTTTGTGCAGTAGGTCTTCCAGCCTCCCAATATATAAGAATATAAATGTTCGGCTCTAACGATAGTACATAGTGGTGCTATATCGGTAAGCGCAAGCTAGACAGAGCCATCGCTCTATACCAAAGGGTCTACCCAGGTGGAATATCGGATGTCTTCTCTATCAAATGGCGTCCCTACTACCTCAACTACAATCCGCATCCGTACAGCATTCCCAAGAGTGAATTGATCGATGACCGGTTGAGCGACATGACTCTGGAGCAGCGAACGTCCCTGTTCAGCCGCATGAATCAGATTGGACGGTCAGTCGGTATACATTTTAAAGGTGGAGGTATGATTGGGAATACTCGTGACGCGCATCGCCTTGTTCATCTTTGCGGAACCCAGTCTCCTGAGGTTCAAAGCGCGCTGGTGGAGAAGATCCTTGAGGCCTATCATGAGTTAGAGAAAGATATTTCATCAAAGGAGGTATTGACTGAGCTGGCTGTGGATGCTGGGCTCGATGGGAAGCAGGTGCGTGAGTGGTTGGATTCTGAGCTGACGGCAGATGTTGTGGACGAAGAGGCCCGCAAGAATAAAGAGGAAGAGGACAATACGGGTGTCCCTCGTTATGTTATTCAGAATGTGCATCGGTTGGCTGGTGCCGAAGATCCCTCTGAGTTTATTGGGATTTTTGCGAAGGTTAAGGAAGACGAATCTCAACCCTGAAGAAGGGCAGTATTCTTCTATGAGTTTCTATACTTATTACGCTTAGTATTTATTTCCTTGAGGGAGTGGGGATGTTGTTTGAAGTCCTCTGTCTATGCCTTATGCAATTCCATTAGGGTTAGGTCTTTGTCTAACATTGCTTCTTGATCCTGTCTAGTATGACTGAACTACTGATCCATATTACCTTGGCTATAGGAATAGAAAGAGTAGCGGAATTGGCTGCGCTGATATTAATAAGCTCCCCCCACTAATGAACGATAGCTTCAATATGATCTCACCCCACACTGAATTTTAACCGGATTAATAATACAATTGGGGTAGTTAACCATTGCCCTACTGAACAGACAGTGAAACAAGGAGTTTCATTATTGCATCCTTCATAGCTTCTAAACATTATCATGCCCGCAAAAGTGTTCGTGACCGGAATTACCGGTTATATCGGAGGTGACGCATTCCACCTCATCCAGCAGAACCATCCGGACTTCGAGTTCTCCGCTCTGATTCGAACGGAGGACAAAGCTCAGAAAGTACGCCAGAAGTATCCAAAGGTGCGGATAGTCCTGGGAGACTTGGACGATGCAGACAAGATCGCCAAAGAAGCTGCATGGGCAGACATTGTGATTCGTGCGTTGAAGAAACCATATAACTGAGTCCTGAGCTACTCCGACTGACAATCATCCAGACACCGCCGACGCTTCGGATCATGTTGGAGCCGCAAATGCCATCGCGAAGGGAATGGTCGATGGCCATAGTCCCGAGCGGCCGGGTTACTGGTTGCATACCGGTGGTACCGGTATCTTGACTTACTTTGATTCGGAAGTACGCAAGGTCTCCGGCGAGCCTGACGACAAGGTATTCAACGATTGGGACGGCGTTGACGAGCTGGTTAATCTGCCTGCGGCTGCATTTCATCGGAATGTAGATGAAATCGTGTTAGACGTCGGTTCCAAGCATTCCGACCGTGTCAAGACGGTCATTGTTTGCCCTCCTACTATCTACGGCCGCGGCAGGGGACCCGTGTCAGGTCGTGGTCGACAAGTCTATGAGTTGGCCTCGTTTATCCTGACGCAGAAGTATAGTCCCCAACTAGGAAGAGGTTTGGCTCGGTGGAACAATGTGCATGTCTACGACCTAAGTAGGCTATATGACGGCCTAGTGCGGGCCGCTCTGGATCCTACAAGACAGAACGACAAGGAAATTTGGGGTGCTAAGGGCTACTTTCTTTCTGAGAATGGAGAACATGTTTGGGGGGACCTGTCTAGGCAGATAGGTCAGCAAGCTTTCAAACATGGTTATCTCACGCAAGAACCAGAGCATAAGCAATGGTCGCTTGACGAAGCCTTGAAATCACCTGCTGGCTTCGAGGCTGCCAGCTGGGGGTACAATTCCAGAGGTTCTGCTCTTCGAGCTAGGGAAGTGTTAGGTTGGAAGCCCCAAGAGCAGAGCCTTGAGGCGGAGATCCCTGAAATTATCCGCGCTGAGGCAGCTAGGCTAGGTCAGTGAGCCTCGCATGATCAGGGCCAGCATGAATTGAGGATTAGGGCTGTGAACAGGCAATTATTATTGAATGATATTACTACATATACAGTTGCGGACTGTGCATTTGTTCTATGTAAAATTGTATCTCTTTCAGAGTAATGAGCCCTTGTGCAAGATTTAAAAACAGTAAGGGAGAAAAAAAGGGTATTGGTTTTATGATCTAATGTTCTAACAATTTACCTTATTAATCGCATCCTCCACACACCGCTCAACGGTACATTTTACAGCGGCCTGGAGATTCTGTAGCGTCCTTTCAGCGAACCAAGCAAGATGAGGCGTCAAGACCAAATTCAGGTTCGCTGCGTCCGGGTTCAATAAAGGTGAGTCTTCTCTCCCAATAGATTCATTAGTATAAACATCAACTGCTGCTCCTGAGATGCTCCCCTCTTTAAGTGCAAAAAAAAAAGCCTCCTCATCCACGATGCCACCCCTAGCAACGTTGATCAGTACAGCCTGAGCGGGCATCATGCGTAGCTCCTCGACCGAAACCAAGTTAACCGTTTCTAGATTTCGCGGCAAGCACAGGATTGAAGGACGTGAGTTCTTCATATAAAGTGGGTGAAAATTGGTCAATATCGGGGACCCACCCACGCCCTGTGTAGTTCAAATGAGTCAAGAACTGTACAGAGTAGCTATATCATGGGTGAGACGCATTCTGAAGTTATGATTTCGATCCTTATGTGGCTGTAGGGAATTTGAACAGACGGCATTCAAGAAAGAAATAGCCTTTTCGAAAGAAAACTTATAAACCTGTTCCATAGAATCATAAAATAATCTGTTCTAGAGAGGGGATTTAGGCCACTCTCATCTTTGAGATAGGGCAAGGACTGCTTCACCATGGACTTTGTATCATCTGAATGTTAGGTAATGAGTCTAGCATCATCAGAGGGGATATGACTTAATGGGAAAGGGCTCTTAATTAAGAATCTGGGACTGAGGAAATATAACCGACTTGGCTGAACCAGACTTAATAAACTAGAGAGAAGTACTAGTGAGGCCCTAGGGGCTGTTGTACTAATACCGAGTTTTTCCCCTTCCTCGGTCCAAGTCTCGGAAGGAACTAATTCTACTGCGGCATTCTATCTTAGGCGAGAAGATTCAGATGGCTAGCTCCATATATGATTGATAGTTCCCGAGAGTCACACTCTTGCGGCTATCTATATTACCGCCCATACGGAAGCTTGTCAATAAAACCCAACACAGGGAGTTAGTGCCAAAGGCATAATGATAGAATTCGAGCTAGTACAATATCCAAATCACGATATGAATCGCACCCTAAAATACTTCAACCCTTCCACATACTCCCACCTGTAACACTTCCCGCAAAAACAGTCTAATGGAAGATAGCCCAGACAGGACCTGAAAAGGAATCAGCATGGATACCCAGAAGGAAACCAAGATTGAACCAGTACTTACCCTTTCCATTGTAGGTAACGCTGGTGCAATCATCACAAGAAGCAACGTTGTAGTTCCAGCATCCCTCATCCGCAAATATGGACATGCTGTTTCGGGGTTCCATGTCGTGAGCCGTAAAGGTAAATCCATTGCCGGTTACTGGGCCGATACAGGAGTTACTGTTGGCGCTGCCGGTGTCGGTGCAAGTTCCCCCATTACCACATATTTGGACATATCCAGCTGACGCGGTAGCAACGAAAATGGAGAGAACGAGACTCTTGAATTGCATCTTGAGAGGTAGATCTAGTTTCTTGGGGGGTGAGGAATTGACAAGATTGATGGATGGTGTTGGTAGATACCTGTGTTTAGGAGGGGATGGGTACTGGCTTTTATATTCGAGGGATAGGGAACTAATACGTCGTAGGATATGCCGACACTAGGAGGGCTCTCACGTTCGAGTCTGCCTTGAACACCTGTATTCCAAATCAATTACATTGAGCTTTACCTCGGGGTCCATTGCCATGTGCATACAAAGTATACGCGAGATGTTCCCAGCGAATACTGCCTTCCCTATGGACAACGGTGTCGATGTTGGGGGCCAGATGTACATTGAAGTTTCCTAGGTTGGTTATGCCGAGCCTCCATGATACAAGTCATCGGCACTCCAGCTGTGCCGAGAAGCATTGCCCCTACCCTACGCTCTGAACTCATCTGCTGATTAGTCTGTAGTATCCCTCTCAGTTGGGGGCCAAGATCAGGTTGTGGGTAAGAGAAGACTTGAATAGTAGTCTTACCAACATTGGCGCCATGACCTAAATACTGATCAGATAAGTGAAGAATGAAGATCCCTAAGAATATACAAAAGTACGCACTAAGGGTACTGACGGAATCTACGGAATTTAAACCGGAATCAGTTAGCTTTCTGGGGTATCAATAGCCCATTCCTCTTTTGGTTGTTGCATACCTGCTGATTTTGTCCTAGTGATGCCCATCTTTACTGCATCAGGGAAATGTGAGGCTGGCAGTGCCGGAAGTGATCGCTCGGTTACTTACTACATTAGTGTTTACTTCAACCCCTGCTATCAAATTAGAATACATCGTTAAGAGGGTTTATAGTGCATTTGAACACAAATAAGTTAGTTGGTACTGACACTGCCTCGGAGACCACGATAGACGAAGACTACCACCGGGCAGAACCTCGGTCTAGTATCGTGGCTAAAGATCTGGGGGCGATAATGCTATGAACCCTTTAAGAATAGACGTAAGTTGAGGCGATGTCGAGAGGAATGATTGTCGCCTAATAATTAGGCAGAAGGGTGAGAGGCTGGACCCTCACTACATCCTCTTGCATAGAGGTCAATGATAGGGCCGGGTTTTAAATCGAGACGGCGTTCCCCGAGTCACCCATGGAGACCCCAAGAAAAATAGCGGTGGAGAGGGGGACCCTTTTGCCTTCAACCTTATATCAGCTAATAGTTGGTATACAAATAGAAGCTCACATGGTAGACACCTAAGGTCCTGGGGCACGAAAGACGGGGATGTGAACTTTCTAGGACAAAGCGTGCCTACTGCGGTACATTAAGAAAAAAAAAAAAAAAAAAAAAAAAAAAAAAAAAAAAAAAAAAAAAAAAGGAAAAGAAATATACGACGATAGCAAGAACGAAAAAAACAAAGAAACAAGACCCTAGTCTAGAGCTGATGTTATAGACCTTCCCTGGAGTTCAAAGTTTAACTTCGGGATACTGTAATCAATCTATATCCAACTTAACCTATTTATATACACTTACTTGTAAACGAAAGTCAACACTCTGTACTATAATAAGCAAAATATAATACTAACAGAAATGTTAAAAAGAGCGGCAGAATGTTCTTTGAAGATATAGATTTTACTTAGAAGAAGAATAGTCTACATATTTGTGCACGCCTGATGATTGTTTGTTTACTTTACCCTCCTCGATTAGGCCATATTGTGGAAAAGCGCATAGGACAGATCCCTTGGATTCAGGATGGCATTTCACAACTTTCCACTGTGCGGCTGCTTGCCACGACGAAAACCATTTCATCTAGCTTTTATACAAGAAATATACTTCCTCGGAGCTATCATGGTAGCACTTTATGTGTACAAGTGTTACGTGTCTATGAGCGATAATATAGGCTACCTATATTATATAATGACCCCGCCAAAATTCTCATATATTTAAAGTAATCGGTTATGTTGTATCTTAGTCAAACGGGGTTTCAAGGAACAGAAAGGAAATTGAGAACGTCCCAACGGCTATAACTCAGAATTGCAGGGTTTGTAAGTTGATCCAGGACATATGCCGATATCTGTGAGAAGGAGTGATTTAGACCACAGGCAACAGTGAAGGCCCTTCACGATCACCCATGCCATTTATCTCTGTTGGTCTCCCTTGCAAATGGCCGGTGGGTCGGCATCATCTATACCTTGATGTCAATACATCCGAATCTCGCGCTTCTTGCCCTAGCTTACCCTCATAATATGGATGAGGAAGAACTAAGTACTCTCTATTCCAAGCTTATAAAACAATATGGACCGAGTGGAATGTGAATTCCAGGTGGAAACCCGAGCAGCCATGCGAATCTAACACAACGCTTGACCTCGTTATCTCTTCTACGTACAACATGGGTAAATGAGACTTCAGTTCACATTAGTATCAAGAATAATGATGTTGTACTCCTCACAGACAGCGGAATACACTGTACTCAAGAAGGTGCGTGACTCCTGATCTCATTGTTCTCTAGGGAAGACAGAGATACTCCCTATAGAGGCGGAAGCGGAGATGTACAAGCAAACTTACGGGTTTTTTGAGGTCGCGTATTGACCCTAATTGTTGTGACTAGCACAAGGCCGACCAGCCGGCACTTGGAATGTTTGCTGAAGCTCGAGAGCAGATGTTACAGGACATAACTAGAGAGGGCTGGTGAAATTTTGCAACAAACGCTGGGCTGCAAGGAGTGGTACTGCAGAAAACAAGAAACCGGAGCTCGGCTCAGAAATATCCTTTCGTCCTTATATAGCCACATATATTGGCTCTACCAGGGCAATACGTTGATAGATCCTAGCGAATCAGGCATCTTCGAGTGGATCTGCATCCCATGGATATATGCGCTTGACTTATATTCGGCTCGGTCACTGTCCGGCCGGCTCGGGCTCGCCAAGACCAGGGAATAGGGCCGACTTGGAAGTTGCCTACCTAGATAGGCTCACCGAACTAGTGGTATGATCCTAATTCCAACGCCAAACCTCCTTGGAGTGAGATGCCAAGAAAAGTGTTCTGGAAAGGGCGGGGTGGTCTGGTCTGGAGACAAGCTTACTCGGTAAGGATCAATTTGTGGGATGACCTCAGGGTGCATGCACATATAGAACACAGTACGAGCGACGGAGATAGCTCCGAGCCGAAAGGAGGCCCCGGCTTTGAACAGACCCCGTGGGGCTGGTTTTCCGCCATTCTGAGAGGCTCCCAAGGTCCGACCTAAAGCAATGGCCACCCGGCAGTCTGGCCGCTAAAGAGTTTTTTCGAGTCATGGCTATTGAGGTGCCCTCGATTGCTCTTCGCTGCTCTGTCAGACGAAGTACAGCGACATTCACAGAGCCGCTTGGAGTCGTCTTCTAGAGAATGTTCAAGCCCGATGAAGCATCGGAATGGACCATGGAGATTCAGAAATCCCACGGAGAGGGCGGGAACGGGGTACGGGGTATGTGGGGGGAAAAGACTCAAGAGATATTTCCCCGATGTTCCTCCGCATTGGCATTTGCCGGCGCCGAATATCCCCACATTCCAAGACAAGCAATCGGTCTGTCTATCCCCAACTATCAAAAGGAACCATGACGTGACGGTGGAAGAAAAGCGCGGTCATGGCTGTTGGAATCAATGCGGGAATTTCCCCGGCCCACATCCAATGTCTTCCGTTAGTGTCGAATCCAGCTATTCCCTCGATGAAAGGGGTAATGAAGACGAACCTTGAGTGGTAGTGTAGCTTTCCAAATGATTGGGGGAATTATTACAGCGTGCGTCGCCTTTCATGCTTCCCCGCGACTATTTAAATGCATGGATACCCATCCTTTCCGGGATCTCAGTCCGCCACCTCTACAGCTCAATCACCTATAAGACAAGATGTTCGGCTCTCCAAAGCGTGCTGCTTTGGCAGCCGCAAGTCTTCTGGCTATCTTCGGAAACGGTCCGTCAGTGATGGCGCAGGAAACTTCAAGCAACAATGGTAAGTGAAGCCACATAAGCTCGTCCTTGCTAGCACTCTTCCAAGCTTCACTTCCAATTGACACTAGTACAGCAGTTGTCGCGGACGGCAAAACCTTTGCCCTCAATGGAGAGAATGTCTCATACCGCTTCCGAGTGAACGAGACCACGGGCGATCTAGTGTCAGATCATTTCGGCGGCAGTATCACTGGCGATCTCTTCCCAGGATTTGGTGCCGAGGCACTTGGCGGCTGGGTTGGTTTGGCTGGCCGTTTTCGCCGTGAGTTTCCAGATCACGGCCGGGGAGATTTTCGGATTCCCGCCGTTCGGATTCGTCAAGAGGCAGGCTACACTGTGACTGATCTGCAGTATCAGTCATACTCGGTGATACCGGGAAAGCCTGCTTTGCCCGGTCTGCCTTCAACCTTTGGCAGTGAAGAGGATGTCACAACTTTGGTGGTTCATCTGTACGACAACTACAGCTCCATCGCTGTGGATCTGTCGTACTCAATCTTCCCTAAATATGACGCCATTGTGCGCAGCGCGAACGTCACGAACAAGGGTACTCAAAATATCACAGTTGAGGCACTGTCCAGCTTCAGCTTCGATTTCCCATACGAAGATCTTGAAATGATTAGCCTCAGGGGCGACTGGGCGAGAGAAGCCCACCGTCAGAGGCGAAAGGTGGAATACGGACTCCAAGGGTAAGTTGCTGTTTTATAAAACCCAAGAAGAAAGCAGCAAATTAATGTTCCACCCGTGATATACAGCTTCGGAAGTAGCACTGGTTTCTCCTCTCACCTGCACAACCCCTTTCTTGCGATAGTGCATCCCTCCACTACGGAATCTCAGGGTGAGGCCTGGGGATTTAACCTTGTCTACACAGGCTCGTTCTCCGTTGATGTCGAGAAGGGCTCCCAGGGCCTCACTCGCGCTCTGCTGGGATTCAATCCCAGTCAGCTGTCTTGGCAGCTGGGTGCGGGCGAGACACTTACCTCGCCGGAATGTGTTTCAGTCTACTCAAGTGACGGCATCGGCGGCATGTCTCGTTCATTCCATCGCCTCTACCGCAACCACCTGATCAAGAGCAAGTTCGCCACATCGGATCGCCCGCCGCTGCTGAACAGCTGGGAGGGTCTGTATTTCGACTACAATGAGAGCACAATCTACCGCTTGGCTGAGGAGTCGGCCGCCTTGGGAGTGAAACTGTTCGTTATGGACGACGGTTGGTTCGGCGACAAGTACCCCCGTGTATCGGATAACGCAGGTCTGGGTGACTGGGTGCCCAACCCGGACCGCTTTCCTGACGGCCTAACCCCCCTGGTGGAAGATGTCACGAAGCTGAAGGCAGGAAACTCCTCAACCGACCTCCGCTTTGGCCTCTGGGTTGAACCAGAAATGGCCAACCCCAACTCGACCCTGTACCATGAGCACCCTGACTGGGTGCTTCATGCCGGCCAATACCCACGCACCTTGCAACGCAACCAGCTCGTGCTCAACCTTGCTTTGCCTGAGGTGCAGGACTATATCATCGATGAGATTACCAACATCCTCAACAGCTCGGCTATTTCCTATGTGAAGTGGGACTTCAACCGGGCGATGCACGAGACACCCTCCCCCAGCAACGACCACGAATACATCCTGGGCATGTACCGGGTGTTCGACACCCTGACCACGCGCTTCCCCGATGTTCTGTGGGAAGGTTGTGCCTCTGGTGGTGGACGTTTCGACCCCGGTGTACTTGAGTACTTCCCGCAGATCTGGACCTCCGACAACACCGATGCCCTGATGCGCATCACCATCCAGCTCGGTACTTCACTGGCATACCCTCCCAGCGCCATGGGTGCCCATCTCTCAGCAGTCCCGAATGCCCAGACTGGACGTACCATTCCTGTCAAATTCCGTGGCCACGTCGCCATGATGGGCGGATCATTCGGTCTCGAACTAGACCCCGCCGAGCTGCAGGAGGATGAGAAGGCCGAAGTCCCGGGACTGATTGCCCTTGCAGAAAAGGTTAACCCTATCATCCTGACTGGCGATATGTGGCGTCTCAGGCTTCCCGAGGAGTCTAACTGGCCGGCGGTGCTATTCATCTCTGAGGATGGTAACCAAGCTGTCCTCTTCTACTTCCAGCTCGGCCCTAATGTTAACCATGCCACTCCCTGGCTCAGGCTGCAGGGATTGGATCCTAAGGCCACGTATAGCGTTGATGGAAACGGATCGTACTCTGGTGCGACATTGATGAACATGGGACTGCAGTACAAGTTTGAATCGGATTATGATAGCAAGGTGGTGTTCTTGCAGAAGCAGTGATGAAGCTGACGACGTGATGTTAATCAGGGTAATTATTTGTATGTCGATAGTGAATGGAAAGTTAATATTGTTTTGTCGCCGGTGTTCTACTGTAGATCGTACTATGCACTCCACTGTGCAGGGTAGCCAACCTGCCAGAGATTTTCTCTCGAGTAATGCATACCACCTACGGATTCAATATGGGGTTACGACCAGATTGTATCTAGGATACTGGATAATAGTCTACGGCGAGAGAGCAAGCCCAGACTATATTACAAAATAACATCAAGCACTAGTCTATATGATCCGGAGATAGGTAGTGTAGACACTGGGACGTCAAGGATGTGAAAATAAAACCGAACAAAAGGAGAAACAGTAGCACCAATTATTCCCTCAAACATCTCTTATTCCATAGGGCACGACACCGCGCACTTTCGAGGATATTCTCCGTCGACCCCATAATATGTTCAAACTCCGAGTCGTCAGGACCAGCCTGCTCCCCGTTTCCAATATCAACCATACTCTTGACTCCAAAAGTCTGGTTAGGAAAGTACTGATGCACCACCTCAGGTACAACTGAGATACATTTCAGCTTTCCCGCACTACAGGCGTGCATCATGCTTACATCAAACGCTTCGTCTTGCCCTGCGCCCAATAGTTCTATCACTTTTCGAGAACCGTCACGCGACAAAGCATATGCGAAAGAACACACCGGATTTGCCGACCAGTAGACAGCGCGTTGGTGGTCTGGCATACGTTCGATGTTTTCTTTCGCAAAGCCAAAGTAGTACTTATGCGGACATGCGGTGGGATCCTCGTAGAAGACTGTCTCGAACAGGTCCTCCCAGTATTCAGCGCAATGACCGATCCAAAGAACATCCCAGTCACGGCCATATGGAGCTGTCTCGCTCTCAGTGGTTCCGGTCAGATTCCGGACACTCTCTGCGATTCGCACCATCTGGGAGCGAATTGTCACGTCCCAGTCTGCATCGTCTTCAAGAATGAGGGCAGTATCAAGGTCTGCTTGGATGGTGTATTTGATCAGGTCGAGATGTGCAAGCCAGGCAATGCTAGCACCGTGGGAAGGATGGCGAATGTACTCTGATCCTAACGTTTCAAAGGTCTCAACAAGATCAGGGTGGATTGGTGGTTGTGGTGGGATATGTATGGAGAGGCCGGTTAGGTTTGCGGCAGCCATTAATCCTCTCGTTCGCCATGAAGGGCCCGAGGAAAGAGCAAGAATAGACTGGAACTATAATGTGACAAGCCAGTTAGCATCATTGCAAATGGAGAGTCTCAGAAGTAAAAAGATGCGTACACCTAAAGTAGCATTGCTTGCGCTGTGCGTGGGTGGGGGCACCGAGGCCGGCTCGAGTGGAGAGACAATTCCGGTTGCTTGAGCCAGAGGGCTTCCAAAGGTATACCAAAATAGCAAAACAAGGCTGAAGCCCGTTCCCAGATAAACATATCGACGTGGGGCGACCAACATCATGTGGCTTGTTCGGAAATCATCTATGGTGAGTTCAGGAAGTTGTGGCAGCGGCCACGGTATCTTAAGTCGGGGTGTGGGGGCGTTACATTGGGTCTTTAGTGGTTAATATTATCGTGCAAATCCTTCCTCATTAGTATGAAATGACGCCCTGAGACCAAGACCCTAAGGACCCTAGTTGCATTGAACGGATCCAATGATGTTTCGCCGGGCAAACCCCTGCCAGCTATTTTCTTACGCTGTCGTTCTTTGTCTGACTATGCCTTCATCCATGCTATCTTGGGCAGTATAGAGTCACACAAACCTCTTCCAGCCCACCACTCGAGCGCGAAGGTGCAGTATATTTAGTGCTGAAACTGCCCACCTCGGGTTTGACTGATTGGACATGTTTCCAAAATATCTGTTTCACCGGACAGGAGATGAAAGACACCAGTTTCTCCAGCCTCGGCCTAACAGGGATAATTGATGACCATGGTAACATGGTAGCCGCTCAGAGGGGACTGTACTCAAGATGGAGTTGAAATGGGGGGGCTTGATCTCTCCAGGAGCAGTAGCAAGTTTCTGGTTTATTCTCCACTTCTTCATGAGTTGACAACTCTTTGCTTATAGATTTGTCGTGCTAATATTCACACCCACTACACCGAGTTGACCTGAGGTTTTCGTGCTGACGTTACGTGACCATTGCGACCATGTTAAAGCTACTCCTAGCCTCATTTCTACTGCTCCAATGCTTGGTTCAAGCAGAGCCGGGAATATTCTACAATCCCCCAACTAGGGGCCCCATTCATGTCTACAAGGACAACCCAGTCTACGAACTTGAGCAAATGGTTCAGTTAAGATGGGCGACCACCTTAGAAAGCATCTCAATAATGTTATGGCAAGACAATAATCCCTATTTTGAATGGCTTCAGAGTAAGTCATTGTCCACTACCGCTTAAGGGTCCCCTCATGTTTCAACCTGACGCTAGATGACAGCAAATTTATCGGATATCACAACATATAACTGGGTCGTATCCACCCAGCGAAGTCTAGACGATGGTAATGTTTTCTTTTTCCAGATCCGAGATGCCGATGAACCGGAGAGCCCAGATTTCTTTGCTAGCCATTACTTCAATATCACCAAAAGGGCGAAGGATTCGACAACGACGACGACAACATTGTCAACATCAATATCATCATCCACAACGGTGTCAGTGAGCTCAACACCAAGACCAACTAGTGAGACATTGGCATCAACTAGAGTGAGCTTGACGCCAGCTAACACGACACTAACAACAACACCAACCCGGGCATCAACCGACGCGCTTACCACATCAGCGACTTCATTAATCTCTACCACGTCACCCATCACACCCTCATATCCGAGCAATGGCGGTGCAATATCGCGGCAAGCAAAGGTGGGACTTGGTGTTGGCGTCGGACTCGGATGTGCGGTCCTATTGACTCTTGCGATCGTCATCTGGTATCTCAAGCTGCGAACGAGGAGCCTTCAAACTGACAGGGCTCAAAACTGCCTCTCGGGAAGTACTGTGGTTGTGGACAAATCGTACATCTTTAAACCTCGCCTAGTTGAAGTTCCTGGGCATCAACTGGCCCATCATGAGCTGGCATCGTGATGTACTCTCCAGCAGCAGACTGACTTCCCTTGGTATTGTTACTTCATGTCAAATATATGGCTTTTTGTTTCGGGCGAGCAAGTCTTGGTGACAATCGTATGAGTAAACGCGGATCCATAATGGCAAGGCTGAGGTAGGTGGGCAGATGACCGGTACCGTTGGAACGGTTTCCAGGGTTTGGGAGCGCACGAGCCATGCCTTACATCAATCGCCATTGCCACTGTAAACCAGGTCAGACGACTGCCTTTTATTCAACCAATTCTGCATTATACTGTCTTCTTGAAACATTAAAGGAAGATAAATTCATCCTAATTATGGCACATATCTCTGCAGCTCGTCCTTAGGTAAAATGATTGAGGTCCTATCATGAACTATCTCTCTTTGGGTAAGGTCTCTGTATGACTGTTTGACACATCACGATCTACCTAGCCTTGATTTAGTGGCTACTGGTTGGCTGGCTTTCTTTTTGTTGTGAATAAAGGCAGCCTCTGTAGTTCTCTTCGTCATCATGAGCGACAGCGCAGGACGCAGAAGCAAATCTCATGACTCTGCCTATTTGGCAGAATACTACGATCTACGGGCCAAGGCAGATGTCACGGTCTTGAACGCCCAGGATGACGCTAAAATCTACATATCGGCCCTGAAGAAGCAGGTGGAATCATACTACCCTCTTGACCATCATGGACAACATCTCATTGTCCTGGACGTCGGTACGGGTACCGGGCGTGTGCTGGCCAATCTCGCCACAGATGCCGTTCGGGACAACATTCCTCTATCCAATGTTGAATTTATTGGGGTTGACGAGAAACCTTCGATGATCCATCATGCGTTAGCTGTGCAGCAGGAGACGCCGAGCATGTCGCATGTCGGTCGCGTTGATTGGCTAGTCGGAGAAGCTCTCCATTTAATCTCAGCAGAGCTTCTAGAAACCCATATCAATCAGGTTGATTTACTCCTGTCCGCGTCTGGCAGCGTCAGTCTTCTTACCAGGTCAGGAGAGCTCTTGAAATTTCTCGCTCAGGCTGCTGCATTGCTTCGACCACGATCAGGGCGTTTCTATCTATCTATAAAGCGAGATCTACTATCGACGCAATCTACCTCAGAGCCAACTGGCGAAAACGCAAAATCTTCAGGGTTGTGCGAACGACATGAGTTCCCGAGTGAGCTCTATGAGAATATTGTTTACAGGCAACTGCCAGTTGAAAGTCCGACCGTAGACGGGTCAATCAAGAGGGCTCTCTACCAGCTGCAAGTTATTAAGCGGACTAATGCTGGTCATGAAGAAGTTATAGAAGAAAACCATATTGAATCCGTGCAGATGATCTGGAAAGAGCCGGAGCTATTGGAGTGTTTTAAGGAGGCGGGTCTGGAGTGTGTTGAAACCACCCAAACTTCATATGAGACGTATTATGTTTTGAAACAGGCCGGATGAGTGGTATTAGGACCCGACTTCACCACCTTGCAGATCACTATCTCATCCTAGCACTACTATGTAGCTTGATTGCTGATACTAGCACTACTATGTAGCTTGATTGCTGATACTAGCACATGTTCAATTAAGGTGCTTATTTTGCTTGATACCAAAAATGCTATCCAATTTGGATGCTATAGAAGAAAGAAATAAAAGAAAAGAAGCGTAAAATGAAGGGATGAATCAGTGTAAAGAGTTCGTTATCAGCGTATGAGAACCCTAAGAGAGAAATACACGATCGGTTTATTTGAATATGTGGTCAGTGGAGAAGGCTATAGGAACAATATATATCTCCGAGCAACTAAATAGAGAGGACGACATTTGACAGCTCGTATACAGGGACGCTTAGAAACGCATTTAGAGATGCAGTTGGGTTTCAGCCAGAGGATATAATGACGTTACATGCAAAACAAGGACACAAATAAGCTGTATCGAGAGAAATGTACCTCAATCATCTCGAGAGAGATGTAGAGGAACCCGTGAGCACGATTAGCATTAGCTTAGGCTTGACTAGCATAATTTTGCTAGAGAATCTCAACAAATGGTCCCATAACTCAGTTGGTTAGAGTGCTGAGCTAATAACTCAGAAGTCGAGAGTTCGAGCCTCCCTGGGACCATTTCTATCCGCATCATTGGTCTAGTGGTAGAATTCATCGTTGCCATCGATGAGGCCCGTGTTCGATTCACGGATGATGCACGACTTTGGCTCCTATGGCTCAGTTGGTAGAGCGCATGACTAGTAATCATGAGGTCCGCGGTTCAAATCCGCGTGGGAGCATTTCTTTTTCTTTTTGACCTCCTGCTTCCTAGTCGTATCTCATACAGCCTTCCCCGAGAGCTGCTGTCCAATCATGTCTCTAAGTCTGGTAACTGGATTCCTGATTGTCTCTACTCATAACAATTATATTCATACAATGATTCAGTGGTATCATCTGCCAAATAGCTCATCTCACGTATCAAACCCATAGCCGTCTACAACCTACTCCACCTCCAAGCGCATCTTCACGGAGCACTCAATTTCGCAACTCTGCGGCACAAAATTCAACGCCTGCTCACCCCCGGACTCAGCAAATGCAGGTGCCCTCCGAGCGGAAGCATATATCCCTGCAGAAACGTGTCCCTCAGAATCATCGATCTCAACGGGTCGAAGATTACTCATGTTCAGCGCACCAGCATAATCCTTAGCCTTGGCGAGCGCGTCCCAGACCGCTAGCTTCCTGCATTCCTGTCCCAGCTGCTGCTTTGTATCATCCGTCAACTGCCAGTCGACGTCCCGCACCGAAACAAGAGGGTCCTTCGCCACGTCCGACACGAACTCGCCCAGTTTGCTGAAGTCCCGGAATTTGACCTCGAAGTTGGTCCGGGCGGTGTAGACTCGTGCTCTGTGTTCCTGCTTGTCGTGATCCCAAGGCAGATAACTGCCGGTGCTAATGGAGCTCATGCTCCAGAATGTAACGGGAGCTTCGGGGGTGGGGTCTCCGGAGTCCTGCTTCGGCGCGATTTCTTTCAGGAGGGATTGAAGGCGGTTGGAGGTGCGAGTCACGTCTTGAGATACTGTAGACTGGTCACTTCCGTCGCTGGAAACGTCGAGGTAAATGACGGCGCGTTCGGCCTGACGGTGGAGGGTGGAGGTTCCGACGGTGTGGATTGTAAGGCCCATGGTGAACGATTTACTGTGGATGTGGATATTTTGGAAGATCAAAACGTTTTGGAGCCGATAGCGAAGTTTCTCGGGCGTCGTTAATATTTACAATGTAGCTGAAGCGTGGCGAGGTGCAGTAAAATTTGTGACCTAAATGCTGGGAGGTGAGCTAGGCAAACACATGTAAGATTGCGGGACATGTGGAGGGGCATTGATTTGGCAAACCTAGTGGTGGAGCTCGTATAAATTCTAATTAGTAGCCTCTCTGCTTGGCACCTTGCTGTGTTACATCGTGTCCTTCACATCGGCTTGAATTTGTCGGTATGAGCTGAGCTGAAGATACTCCAGCTCAAGTGGGTCAACCTGAGCAGATTGGGCTTTTAGCTCCATGCGCTAATATCACGGCCATGATAGTATTGAATCAGGCCCTTTGAAGACAATGAGTGTTTGAACTTTGAAGAACTATTAAATCCGCCTCAATGGCAGCTTAATCTCGCGTGATTCACTCGCTTGTCGCAGGGACAGTGTGGTTGGATAGCTTATTATCCTGCTCGGTATACGCAACTGTAAGCGGAGTGAGAAGTGTGCGAAGCGGGCGCGAGGTGCCCACAGGTGGAACTATATCATCCTCAGTGGCGAGCTCGGCTGGAAGTTATCACCCTCAGGAGGCAATACATGGTCTCACCTATTATGCGTACTGGTCACAGCTAGGAACAGAGCTGCATACGACCCCATTCGAGGGGACTCTTGTGTATGCCCATAGATAGATAGAAAGATTGATTTTGATGTAGTAAGTTCCATATTTTCTTTTTTCCTTCTCCCTTGTTTTTCAGTTCCAGGGGAGCTCAGACCAAGAATTTGGAATATATACACTGGATAACATATCAGCGCCCACTCCAATCAGGAAATAGGCGTTAGATCCCGAGGAAGTCAGAGAAATCTCCTGGCCGCAGCTTCTCACCGCTTGACTTGGTTCTGGAGTGGTTCGAGGAGATTAATGAGGATAAAATGGGAGAGGTTGGGCGGGAGATCGCTCAATCTAAACAGTGCGTTGGAGCTATCACAGGCTATGCCGGCTAAATCTGCTCTCTTCATTGCAGTACACAAACGCCCGTAAGGTGATCACAATCTACTGGTATGTCTCATTAAGAGAATACAGATTTCACTTCTCCTGGAAGGTGCGGCTCAGCCAGCAAACTGGCTGTGCATGATCTCGTTATAGCAGATCTCTGGTTTTCCCTCCCGTTGTGATCTGGTCGAGACCGGGGTTGTTATGTGACATGTCAGCTCAGCAATTCTCTGCTTCTTTGCAGATCCAGTGCCCGATGATCTGCGATTCTATTTTCTCATGTGTGCAAGGGGTTTAGGCCAAAAGACGAGACGATCCCATAGTTAGTGAATGAAAACGTCATCCAAGCCTAATCATACCTTGCCAAGCTGCTCCTGGATGCTTCGACAATAGTAAAGTGCATATCGACACTCGTTTTTCTGCGATATCAGCTCTTGGCTAACATATGAACTCAACGGTTTTCCAATGTCTTCTTGTCGCAACAGACAAACTGTAGCTAGCTTTACTATATGGACAAGCTCGGACAAATTCGTCGCGAGCATTCGGAAAAGACGTGTTTATCATCTTTCGAAGTGTTGGTCCGTTTTCGGTCCTTCGACAAAGTCGGAGTTTGCGATTCACCGCACCGAAGCATGCATGCCACATACCCGGGGCGGTTCTCATGGCATTCCTCGGTATCGTTCCGCGTAAGGATTCTATCTTTCTCATAAGCGAGGTGGGGCTAGGTTTAATAGACACCGGGGCAGATCCCAGGTCGAAGTTCAACATATCTGAAGATGGAAGGCACGCAGTGCCCCTACAAAGGAGAGAGAACATGTACCGCAGTTAGCGCACAGCTCAGTCTCAGTACGGTCTTGGAATTCCTTATGTTGAAATCCCGGGGTTTCGCATTTCTTGGCATTTCTGAAGGCCGGAAGCACAAAAGTACATATGTGCGTACATATAGTACATGATAACCAACTATGAATACTGAGCAATTAAGAACAAAATAACTTTTATTCTCACACTTATCTCAAACATTCGGCGCAAACCTGTGAGTTGTTTCGTTGACGAGAGCTTCGCAATAGCGGTTAGAAAGCTGTGGGACAGATATGTAAGGCGAATGACAGCATTTGCATCTAATTTCCCAACATATCAGCTGCGCGCTAGGATGTGACTGTGACTCTATCATGGGAGTCTCGGGAAACATTATCAGAAATCCGATATCTCGCGGTTGATCATATCACCACTGCGTCGTGCGACGAGAGTGGGCCGCTAATGGGCCTCAACGGCGAACGAGCTGAACAACTTAGCGGTATGACCAGCCCTAATCCAAGGTGGACGTAAGTTGACTTTCTTGATTTCTAAGCCGTTTGCAAACTTCCTCGTATCTGCTAAATTTCAGGGATTGACCGACTACTCCACACCATCTTCGGTAGTTAGTGAGCGACTGTCGATCTTCATATGAAGTGTCCGCCAGCTGACAGAATGCTACCGGTCCAGGCGTAGAGAGAAGAAAAAGGTTGACGCGAAGTGACTAGGCTGCCTACACTACTGGACTTTCCCTCCTGGCCTACAGAATTTGCTTTGCTAGCCTAACTATACCGGCTGTGATTCCAATTGGGTGGCCTTGTGCAGAATGGAGTGCCTGATGTGGCCGTCTCGCATGAACTGACCTGAACTGTTAAAGCTAGAAGCCCGGCATATCAGCTTTTGATATTATGCACATTTCTTTTTCCTTTTTTTTTTCTTTTTTTTTTCTTCTCTTGTGGCATTCTCTTCACCCACCTTGCTGGAGCAAAAACGGGTGTCCCACATAATTGCACACAAGCCATGTCTTAAATCATTCCTCGGAAGCAATCGCCGCGGCGTTATCCGTCAGCTAGACTCCATCCACAGCCAGTTCGCCAAGCGGGAAGGTCCAGTTGCTCTGGCAGAATACGAATAATTCTTGTTGACAAATTGGTAGTAAATAAAGTTTTTCGCTAGTAGATCGAGGCTCGACCCTCAGTCTACGCGACCGGTTAAATTCAATAGAATAATTGACTTATGTGCGCACTGGTACTGAAGGCACCCACGTGAGGGCTGCAAGACCTAGCGTAGGATCTACGGAGTACAACCACCGAGCCACTAGGTTTGGTAGTGAATGGCACTATCAAGTGTCTAGTACGGAGTACTCCGTAGTATCAGGCTATCAGCAGACTGCAGGACTTCTCTGCCCGAACGCTTTGACATTCAATTTTAAGTTACGCCATTTATGGAGACGGATGTCGTGCTACGTGGAACAATTCCGTGGCCGTTATGGCCCAAGCTCGAATTCTCAACCAAGGGTTACTCATGATGGGGATAATATGGAATATCGAAAGCTGGATTTAAGTGTTATGCTGGGTACAATGCATGTTCACGCCATATATTGGCTAAGACGCAGTTGCTCTGCCCGGAAAACTTGACAAATTTGCGGGCAAAACTCAGCCACTGGCCCGAGTACGGCCTAGGCCGGGAGATTTTCGCTCTTACTTACTGAATTGGCAATCACTGAGAAACGTCCGGTGGATTATTCCCATGGATGTGATAGGTGGCTTGGTCGTCCGTGTTGTCGCTACGGTGGTGGGTCTACTAGTTAGAGACTCGGCACTATCAACTGATCGTACCAATCGCCTGGTACTGCAGGATGCGGGTCTCCCCCCATTTCCAAGGCATACTCAGTATTACTCACAAGAAACTTCGACGATATGGCAAGACCTCCGAAACTAAACGCAACCCGGTGAAAGTCATTGCGCATCCATAGCCGAAAACGTACAATCAGTCTGCTTCTCCGCTTAACGACCCTGTGCAGGATCGCACGGCCAAGACCCACAATAGGGGCCTGTCATATTTGAGACAATGGCTTTCTTTTTTTCTGCAGAATTCCTGGAGCCAGACTGCCGGGTCCATGGCTAACGAGCGCGCGGAGTAATTATTCCCAGCCCTTTGGCTTTGAACAACATCTAACCCCTGCACCATGGGATTCACCCAGGATCTGGTATCGGTTATTCGACCCTCAATTGAGTCGCCCCTGGCTTTTTGCGCGACTACGGTAGTGGCTGTCGTGCTGTACGTTCTGGTGTTGGGGGTATATCGCATCACATTGCATCCGCTGGCAAAATTCCCAGGCCCTAAACTCGCTGCCTTTACTCAATGGTATGAGACTTACTATGAATTCTTCAAATCTCCGGGTGGACAGTACTTGTTCCACTATCGGAAACTCCATGAGAAGTATGGTAAGTTCGATTCGGGTCTTGAAATACCCCTGTCGGTTAGGGTATGTAGTGCTGAAGAAAAGAGGTACACTAACTTCACACCCAAGGCCCAATTATTCGCTTAAGCCCATTCGAGATTCATATCCAGGATTCCTCCTTCTTTGAGGAGATGTACTCGCAGTCATTGCCGTGGGATAAACCGAAAGAACTCGAGCACCGTTTTGGCAACGCCAATGGCTTATTCCCGACACACAAGCATGAAGTTCACCGTCACCGCCGTGCAGCTCTTAATCCGTATTTCTCCAAACGCGCAATCAACAATGCGGTCCCGATGATGCAGGAGCAGATCACGAAGCTGTGCGACCGACTGCGACGAGAGTATCAAGGGACTGGAAAGGTCTTTCGCCTTGACTGGATGATGGGATGCATTGCGTCGGACATCATTGTCCGGTACTGTGTTGATCGCGGCTACGATTTCTTTGAGGCGCCGGATTTCAAATCGCCCTTCATTCAAGCCTTATTTGACTTGTTGGATGGAGTTCATATGATCACGCAATTCCCGTGGGTTGCCACCCTCTTCAACTCGCTACCGCAAGGCTTGGTTGAGACTCTGCAGCCGGGTATGAAGTCCGTGCATCATTTTCATAAGGTAATCTCAAACAAGCGCCTGTTTCTCTGTTGAACGGAGGGACAACAAATGACGACTAAGAGTGCTGCTAACATGAAACTAGGAAATGGCCGATCAAGTTGCCCATATTCTCTCCAACAAGGAAAAACGGAATGGCTCAGAGCAGACGAATGTTTTCAATGCATTGCTCGACTCTGATCTGCCTCCGGAAGAGCTCACTTTGACCCGCCTACAACAGGAAGCATTTACAGTTATCGGAGCAGGCTTCGATACAACAAGATACGCCCTGTCGGTGGCCGGCTTCCACATTATAAATACACCAAGCATCTACCAGCGTCTTCGAGAGGAACTAAAAACCGCAATACCAGATCCCAACAATATGCCATCATTAACGGACCTGGAACAGCTTCCTTGGTTAACCGCCTGTATTCAAGAATGTGTGTAGCCCCCCAAGTTAAGCGTCTGTAACCTGCAACTAACTATCCCACCTATCAGGCGTTCGCATGTCCTATGGTGTAAGCCAGCGTGCGTTCCGTATTTCAGACCACATCACCCTCACGTACAAGAACTACGTCATTCCTCCTGGAACAGTGGTCAGCATGGACAACTATTCCGTCGCCCATGACGAAGAAATATTCCCCGAATCGTTCACGTTCAAGCCCGAGCGCTGGCTGGGGGACCCCCTTGCCCCCGATGGAAAGAAGTTGACGCGCTACCTTGTGTCCTTCGGTAAAGGTACTCGGTCCTGTCTCGGTATCAACTTGGCCTATGCAGAGATGTACCTCACTATTGCGAATGTGTTCCGGAACTTCGACTTTGAGCTGTTTGAGACAGATCGGTCTTCTGTGGATTGCTATCGCGATATGTTCTTGCCGCATGTAAAGCCTGGCTCCCAGGGCGTGCGTGTGAAGATTAACTAGATTAGCGATGCGTTAGTTCTCGATTTAGCATTTGTATATGTGTTTATTCAATTTGTCATGAATAAGATAATACCATTCTACGATCTACCACGGAGGAAGCCTTGTAATTATTCCGATTGGCAAAGAATATCCACCTGTTACCATGGATGGGTCCACGGCCATTAAGCTTCATAGCTCCATGGGTACTCCCGCACCGCGTGCTGTGGCTTCCACTTTCCATGACATCACCAGTTCAGCGCCATGGCGCTCAGGACGTGCTTGCCACTAGTCAATGGCGCTGTGACTGGGCTGTACATGCGTACGTGCCCGGCGTCTTATACTCCAATGGCAAAAGTATCAAATATCAAAGCATCATACACCTATTAGACCTAATCTGCACTCGCCGCATTCGGCTTGGGAATTTCCCAAGTCGGGTATCTAGATGTCATATCCTAGAGCTGATGGAGTAACTTCCACGATCAGGTCCCCACAAATACTCACGGGCGTTTCAGAATGGCTCGGTCCAATAGAGCATCATGAACCGTCATGCTGAACCCTCAATTCCGGTACTCTCGGACCGGGGCTGAAACTGTCTAACTTGCTGGTATACCGAACGGGGAGAATTTATCCGCACCGAGTATTCCACACATACCCATTGCAAGGTCAGGCGACATAGAAACAGCTAATCATTCCCTATTGGAATCGGATAGGGCGTTAACTTGGTAAGAGCCAATCGCTTCATAGGACAGAATGCGATCGTCTTGTTATAGCATCTGCCTACGAAACTTGCTGACAATGTCTTAAACTGGGGCTTGCAGTGATCATGTGAATAAGGATCCCGCTGGTATTGCCCATGCAAAGCAATCTGGTAGTTCGCACGATTACTACGGATTAGAGCCAACCTTCATTTCTCATAACCTGGGGCTTAGGTATGACGGACCCGTGACAGTAATTCAAATAACGCTTCACACATCTAGACAAGATGAATTGGGAATGACTGTGAATTATAGCAGGTGATGGAGAACAACTTGTGACCAACGAATGGCTGGCTGACGTACACTGCATAGGAAATAGTCAACACCACAGGTCTTCTTCGGGTATTATTTCTCCACGACCCCAGAAGAGCAATCATCAGGTCAATATAAACCTTCAGCCGCACCGGTTCTGAGTGGGAGCTTGCTATGATAGGCCGGGGAGTTACACTGCAGTTCGCTATGCCGGATGAGGAAAGTAAGCTGATGCACAGACGGATGAGATCAACTACAATCCATTGGTTTTGTATTCGCACTTATGCAGGGTGCCTTAATTTGTTCCAGAGCTCACCTATAAGTTGAACAAGATCCGGGGAGCTAAGCTAATCCTTACGGTCTGGATTGCCTGTTTAAACCCACCATGATCATAATTGTGATAGTGGCTTACATGTCCCCGCTTTCTGCAAGGGTCTTGCAGTACTGATGTAGCTGTGAGCAACGTAAGCGACAGGGTTACATCCATATCCTGTATAGAATCAGCTACGTATTGTGGCAGTTAAAATTGAAAGAGCTTGACGTCAATTGGCAACACGTCTTTTACATTCTTATGAATTAGGTGCAGTTATAGGACTGCTCTAAGCCTTATCTGGTTATTCTTGTAAGGTTGGGGTTGGACGAGAAAAGATTACAATGCTGGACTTGTCTTGTTTGTACTTGCACAGTTACACAAATCTAGACCTATCCCTTGCCTCGGGTTGTAGTGTCGAGTGTTGCTCTCCGCATTTCATACCGCCCAATGTTGCTGGCCACTATACGAGAAACAACCATAAGAGGTAATAGAGAGGTAGTCATGGGTTGTGTCCGGGGCATCAGACTGCGTATCACATATGAGAAAGCCCTTCAATTATCCAGTTCATGTAGTACAAAATGTTCTAATCGGGCTAATGCTTGCGTTGCTTAGCCAATGACAAAGATATTTCCTCCAAGCCGGATACACGAGATGCATGAGCGAAGCATGGAGAATTGCAGAAGAAGGAAAAGCACAAGGACATGATTATCTCGGCAGACCGGCAAATGTGTGCATGAACTGGGACTCGAGAAGCCATGAAAAGGTATAAATAGGAGGAGTTATCACCCTCTCAAAGATCATCTCAAACCATCACAGAAACATCTTCCTCCAGCACAGATTACAGCCTTTCTATATCTGCAAGACCAACAACACACACAAACATGCACTTCAAGACCCTTCTTCTCGTTAGTCTGGCCTCATTGGCCGTCTCGCACCCTTCTGCCAACCCAGATGAAGCTGCTGTTGCCAACAACTGCGGCTGGCCCAACGGCAACTGCTATGATAACAACTGCCATGGCGAGCTTAGCTCGAATCGTATAACCTGCACTTCGGTAAGTCCAACTCCGCCATTGATGGGAATGATATGAGATCTAATTTATGCACGTTGTAAAAAGGGCCCATACTTGGGCTGTCCATGCGGATATGGCTGTGGCAGAAATACCGGGAAGTGCAATGAAAATGGCTGCGATGGTCGCAATGGTCGCTGCACCAATAATTACCTTGGCTGTTCCTGTCTCTGATTGGAATTACATGGAAGAGGGACAGATATGTCAATTTTGTATGTGCTTCGATTGCAAGCAACTTATGCATGCGAGTTATCAGTCCGGAAACAAAGCACGTGGTTTTGGGGTAGCTGTTCACGAGTGGTGTTCATCTGATTTGTCGCTTAATTGCTTAATGTCGGTATATTTTGCTAATTAAATATTCATGACTTATTTTGTGCTGTAGAAGCTGAATCTGGTGTTGTCCTGTATCTGCAATCTAGTTCTGTTTGTTGAATGTAGGGCTATTCAGGTTTCAGCTTATGTGAAACGGCGGAAAGCTATATAGGTGGCTCCAGAGCATTCTGAATCGTATATTCAGAATTATGTGATCTTTTGGTCTGGTGGAATATGCGGTCTTGTATTATGGACAGGTACCGAAGATGCCCCATGGATCAGAAGTGGGCCTTTCAGGTACCATTTACTCTTCTGGATTTATCCAAAGGTTATCTAATGTTGAACTAATTTCCACTGGTTCATTAGCGCATCTTCACCACCAATAACAAGGTTATAGAGAGCCACTAAAGGGGCCTAGATTGAATAGATTCCCAAATTTATCACCCAAATGTTCCCTCTTCTAACTGAAAAGAGGTTAGACAAGCTTTGAGTTTTTCTTTTGCCCCCTGGCCCTGATTCCCTGAATGCTACACTGCTTCTCGACTACTTAAACCACCAAATGACTCGGGTCCCTTTCCCCATGTTTACATTTTAACCACCGAGAAAATAACCATCTATCGTTTAAACCACCATGACCGTGAAATTGCTTATGGGCCTGGCTATGGCCGGCCTCGTCTCAGCGAGTTCCAGCGTAACTTCCATGTTTCTCCTGGGCTTTGACCCACAATCCTTACAAGCTTCTATTGTTGGTAACGTCAGTACCCCACAGATTGACGATCGGACGATCCCTTGGCCGCGCGGCTCTGTCAGTTTATCCAGCTAACGAGCAAAATAGGACGCCACTGCGACGACCTATAGCATCACCTGTGCTCCGAGTCCGACCGCGAGCGCGAGCGATGACGATGATGACTATGAGTGTGGCTTGGGGCCTGGTTTCACTCTCACAGATGCGTCGCCGACTACTATCATGGAGATGAATGACAAGCCAAACTTGTGCGCTTTTCCTCTTTCCTACACATGTTATAGTCAGCCGAGACACCGGCTAACACGTCTCGTCTAACAGTTCCATGACCATCAACTGCTCCGTGGCCGGGACCACCTCTGCCGTCTGCACTGGAATTGGCGATGGGCCTGAAGCCAACTTCCCCGGAACTATAATCTCAACTATCCAGCAGAGTGAAATGTCCTACTTGCCAGTTACTATCACCGCTGGGTCTGTTACTAGCGTGGCTGCGACCGCTTCGGCTACCACCACGACCGAGTCGGGCAGTAAGGCCACTACCTCAGCGGCCCAGACTGCTTCGAAGTCTTCTGCTTCCTCTTCGGGCTCGAGCTCCAGCTCTTCAGCTGTCAGTACCGGTGGTATGCCCCAGATTACTGGAGATGCCGGTATGCTGTTCGGAGGTGCTGTCGTGGCGTTGGCCGCTGCTGTTCTGTGAGCACAGAGCGTAATGCTCGGGTGATTAGCCCACGAATACGCCTGGCTACCCCATCCTCCAGTCCTTAATCTGCTTTCATACTTCGTCCAGGGACTATGCGATCCCCACCTTAATGCTTGAGGCCTGATATGTATAGTGACATGGTCTCTTTTCAGATGTATTATATCATTTGTATCATGCAGCTGCTTTGTGTATGTAATTATGTCTAATGTATACGTTACGAGAGGATACCTATCATTATCGCGTGCTTGATTTGGTCGGCTCAGGAAGTGAGTGAGTTGAGCTTTGAATATGGTGTTGGAAATCTAATAACACTTCGATATACTGCTGTGGGTGGTTCGCTGATGGATCAACATAGTAAATACATATGGTACTGTTCAATGCGACGAATTGTTCATTTTTTACGGGCGGAGGGTGATTCAATTAGAAGTACCACTGCCTAAATCTATATAGGACCGATCAACAATTCTATTATATAAGGTGGTATTAGAATTAAGATAACTTGGGGTAGAGAAGTGCCTGCCCCATATCATTTCCCAATTAGGAAAAACCATATATAACGGCAACCCGACCTCCTTATCCAACGACCAAACCGACGTTCTTCACGGCATCATGCATAATCTTACCCTGCTTAAAAGCGAGTAATACCCCTTAAAAGATATTAGATTGTCGGACTTTTCCCGAGCGACACTGCCCGTTATGACACCATCAGCAACTGCCGAGAAGACGCAATCGTGGGGTCGATGTCGTGATCACACGGTACACCAACACCACCAACCATCCACTCAATAGGGAAAACTCCGCGCCGTGCGCAAATCACGACGGCAAATAATATTCTTCTCTGTCCGAAACCTATGCTCAATGTTAGTTTCCCAACATGGCTGTGATCGAACCATGTCTGTGGGGTCGTCACCCGCATTGTTGACTCGCGTCGTCGGGCGATATGGGTTATAAAAGCTGGGCCTCTCGCTAGGAAAAATGGTGTGAGTATGCGCGAGCTGGTCTTGCTTCTGTCGTGGCTTTTCGGATTTCGCAGTATGGGCTCAACCAAGGATCTTGAGACGAACGTTTCGTCGGCTCCTCTGTCATCTGCGGGGTCGTCGGATCGAGATGATAACTATGAGGTTTATCAACAAACTCGTGCATTGGAATATACACCGGAAGAGGCTAAAAAGGTGCTCCGGAAAATCGATCTTAGATTGATGCCGCTTTTGTTCCTTATATACTTATTGCAGGTAAGAAGGATTCCCTTGGCGAATCATGATCGAATACTTATCCTTTCTAGTATCTCGACAAAAACAGTCTCAATTTCTCGTCAGTCTACGGATTGAAGGAAGGCACACATTTGGAAGGCCAGGACTATTCATGGCTAGGTAGGCTTTCACCTGCGCAGCAAAATGAGCATGACTGACTAGGACTAGGGTCTATCTTCTATTTCGGCTATCTGGTCGCGCAGTGGCCGGCTGGATTAGCCCTTCAAAAACTTCCAATTGGGAAGTTTCTTAGTACAACTACTATTAGTAGGGTTTCCTGATTCTATGTCCTTTACGCATGGCTGACAGATATAGTCTGGGGTGGTCTATTGATGACAACGCCGGCTTGTTACAATTTCGCCGGAATAGCAGTCAACCGTTTTCTCCTTGGAGTCACCGAAGCCGTCGTGAACCCCGGATTTGTCATTATGATGAGCATCTGGTACACTTCAAGTGAACAGCCTCTGCGTCTCGAAACCTATTACTGCACCAATGGCATTGCCACCATGTTTGGAGGGTAGGTCTCTGTCGAAGTCGCGAAAGAAGTTGATAGTGAAAGACTGACCAGCTAACCACCAAACAGTCTTCTCGGCTACGCAATCGGTCACATAACGGGCGGTCTTCCACGATGGATGTATGTATTCCTAATCTTCGGCGCGGTGTCACTCGCCATCGGAATCGCATCCCTCATATTCCTCCCCGATCTCCCATCGACGGCCAAATTCCTCACTGAGCGCGAGAAAGCGATTGCTATCGACCGTGTCGCGATCAACCGACAAGGAGTAAGGAATCACCATTTCAAATGGTACCAAGTGTGGCAGGCAGCTAGGGATCCTAAGACGTGGTTATTGTTCATCATGGCTGTTGGAGCTCAAGTCCCAAACTCTGCCTTGACAAGTGTATGTTTGCCCTGGGTTTCTCATTCCGTTATGGACGGATGTCGACAAGAAAACAGTTCACTTCCATTATCGTCGGATCCTTCGGCTTCGATACTCTCGGAACCCAATACCTGCAGATCCCCGGCGGAGCGGTTCAATTCCTCACTCTCCTCTTCGGCGGCATGATCGCGACGAAATATAGCGGCAAATTTCACTCTCGAAGTGCGTGCATGATCTTCGCCAGTCTGGTCTGCATCATCGGATCTGGGCTCCTAGTCGGCCTGCCGGACTCGAATAAATGGGGCCGTCTCGTTGCGCTCTGGTTGTGTTATTTCCAGGGATTGGGATTCAGTATGAGTCTGACCATTGTGAGTTCCAATATTGCCGGGTCTACGAAGAAACAGGTGACCGGGGCGCTATTGTTCACGGGGTACTGTGTGGGAAATATCATTGGACCGCAGACGTTCAAGGATAGTGAGGCGCCGGGATATCATAGTGCATATGTTGCGTGAGTCTTTCAATCAGAGTGGCTGTGTGCGGGGATCGGTGCTAACTGAGGTTCAGGATGTTGGTTGGGTATGCGGTCAAGCTGGTTTCAATCATTGCCCTCTACCTGTACATGTATTTGGAGAATAAACGGAGGGACAGGGAGGCTCTGGGCTCGGACGGCGATGAGAGCGATGGTGTTGAGAAGGGCATGTTGGTAAGTTTTTCTGCCCATGATATGTAAGCCTGACTGAAGCTGATTATGAGCTAGGATCAAACAGAGATCGACAATAAGACGTTCAGATACGTGCTTTAGACCAAGAGATTTATTTTACATATTGAATTCAAAATAACAAGGATTGTCCAAACGCTTATACGCCGCACCTAAGCCACTATAAAAAGCTTGTCCGAACAAGAACAGTGCTAACCTTACGGCCCCCAACTCGAGCTGACGTGTCAGGAACCCCTCCACTCTACCATCCCACATAAGCCGGCAGTATAAAGCTACATCAACATTCTAAGTCCAATCCCAATCTATAACCGCCCTCACCCATAATGACTCTCCAAGCCAAACTAATCCCCACCCCGGGCACACCCCCAAACGTCCACAAGGACGCCCTGAAAGTCTTCCAAACCCTCCAAGAAGGCGGCATAGCCATCGTCCCCACAGAAGTAGGCTACGGATTAATCGCCTCCTCCAGCGAAGCCATCACCCGCGCCTTTCACGCCAAAACACGCCGTCCAGGCCACACACAAGGCATAATCGGCAACTACGATGTCCATAAAGCGCTGCACGTTCTCCCCGAGGAGAAATTCAATATCACCAAGGTCCTAACGCACGATCTAGACATGTCGCTTGGGATCATTGCGCCATATATATCCGACCATCCGCTTTTGCAAGGCATGTCGGCGGAGACGTTGGAACAGACGACTAAGGATGGGAATATGGCTATTCATGTAGGTGGAGGGTCACTTCTGTTGGAGGTTGTGAGATTGCATTATGAGGTGGGAAAGGTGGTTGTGGGTTCCAGTGCGAATGTGACCGGTAAGGGACAGAAGTTCCGGGTGCAGGATATCGAGGAGAAGATCTTGGAGGCGGCGGATATTGTGGTTGATTATGGGTTGCAGCGGTATCATGTGTATTGGAAGGCGAGTATATTATTTGATTTTGGGGAGATGAAGGTTGTGAGGATGGGGGCTTGTTATGAGTTGTTTAGGGACAGAATGAGGAGGTTTTGGGGGGTTGAATCGGAGGAGGACCTTATTTATCCGGATGAGGATGAGAAGGGGGAGTAGGTAGGTGCTGAGGATCATTTTCTTTTATATAACAGAGGTTCTATGTGTTCTTTATATCTGACTTAGATTATGCTGTGTTCGTTTCTTCTGGGACTACTTCTGTAGACTGATGTAGAACGATGCGCTGTTCTGAAAAGGCATGTTGCAATATACGCAATGGCACAGGAGTCTGTACTATGGACTAAGGTTCTCTTTCTCCATGAGCATTGGTAAGATCTTTGGTGACTTCACTACTTGACAGACTGCACTCTCATCCAAGTACAAGCATCTAGTTTGGAAGAGCATACTCGTCACTCTGTTCTAGGAACACTGTGCAGCGGGTCTCTGGACTATTCAAAGCACAACTTCACAAAGCTAAGAACATGGATCTAACATGAGATATGTCCTAAGTCCGTTCCTGACAAATGAACTATCCTCAAGGTTTTGATAGCGAATGCTTGCCACGCCGAGGTAGATTGCCTAATCTGGCCTAGTCTCCGCAAGAGTGGTGGGCCAGGAGAAAACTCCAAAAGAGGTTTAGTCTCCGCTACATATGGCAATGACATTAGCATCGAGGTAGATGAATATGGATATAAAAAGAGGAAAGGTATTGCCATTGCGAGATGTAGTTGTAAAGTCTATCCTTTATTTCTACAAAGTATTGTCAAAATGTTTTTCCCTTACAGCAAAGTCCTGGTCATCGGTGCCACGTCAGGCATTGGCAAGGCACTGGCAGCCAGGCTCGTGCAAAATGGTACCCAAGTTGTCATTGCTGGTAGGCGGAAAGAGAACCTGGAAGAGTTCGTCAAGGAGCATGGTAGTGAGAAGGTCAAGTCCAAGGTCTTTGATGTCATGGATCTTGAAGCAGTGAGTTGCCAGTCCTATCTTCCCGCGCGGGACCTGAATCCACGAAGGTTTCAACTAACCCTCGCCGAAGATCCCCCAGTTTGCTTCAGAGGTGATTTCCGAGAACCCTGACCTTGACTGTGTCTTTCTCAACTCCGGAATCCAGCGCCCGTTCGATTTTGCAAACCCCGAGAGCATCGATCTGAACGTTTTCGACCAAGAATTGATCACGAACTATACCTCAGCAGTTCGTCTCACTAAAGCATTCCTCCCACACCTGCAGAAACAACCGACTCAGACTGCCATTGCATTCACAACGTCACAAATGGCCCTTGTTCCAATGATGCGCTGTCCGAATTACGGTGCCTCAAAGGCTGCGTTGCACCATTTCATCCTCGCCCTGCGCACGCAACTGCAAGGTGGACCTGGGAATGTGAAGGTGCTGGAGATATACCCGCCCGCTGTGCAGACCGAGTTGCACGACGCCAAGCACCAGCCGGATCTGAAAGACGGCCATCTCATTGGAATGCCGTTACAGGAATTCATTGACGAAGTGTGGGCTAAGCTAACCCAGGGCGAGGAACAAATCCCGGTTGGATCAGCGAAGGATATCTTTGAGGCGTTTGAGGTTAAGAGGCAGCAGATATATCAACAGATGACTGAGACGCTGACAGGTTTACTCAAACAATTCTTGCGATGAGCGATCGACCATTGGAATGTGAACTAGAGATAGACTATTCAGCATCGCCGAATATTAGTTCTGTCTGTTCAAGTAGTGCTCATTCGTCTGAGCTATCAGTAGGCCTCGTAGCCTGTAATAGGCGGATAAGGTACGTCGGACACAGATTTTCCTTTACAGGCAGCCAATATCAGAGCACTGAAAGGTGAGATGCCATGGACTGCACCCGCCTCTAGCAAAGTCGAATACTGTTGCAAGGAAATCATGTTTTCTAAAGATGCAGGAGTTGCGTCATCCCAGGCCTCATGATCTGCATCCCATAAGGATGTGCGAACATCGAAAGGCAACGAGTCGACAAACGGAGTGCGGACAGAGTAGTTCCTCTTCAATAGAGAATATACGCTGCGCAACATGAACGCGACAATAATTGTCCGCCGCACGCTTTCTGCAAAGAGCCATGCCTCCCGTGGACTCAGCGTATGGGAGAGTTGGATAGGAGCTTGCTGCCAGAGACGCCGCCCAACATTAGACAGCATACTGCTGATTGTTTCTGAATAGGGGCCATCAACGGCAACTTTTGCATCGAAGATGAGAAGGCATTGTAGGATAAGCAATGATTGGGTACATGCGAGAAGTTCCTGGAAGCTAGCTGGGCGACCAGACTTGCGAAGGAGTTCCACACAGTTCTGCTGTAGTAGAGGTGTAAGAGACGTGGAGGTTTCCCCTTGACTAGCTTGAGTGTGGAGTCTGCAAAGAGTCTGAACATGCTGAAAAACGGCTGAAGCCTCAGAGCTCTGGTAAAGGTCTGGATGGATAAACTCAGTCTTCATATTGTTGGCGAATTCAATAGGAAAGCTTCGCATTCCGGCTATAAGGAACGAAATGATTTCCCGGTCGTATCCTTTCATAATTACCAACGGCAGCGGCCGGTGTATCGGCAGAGTGGACACGGATGCTACTCGGTGCACAAAGCGCGAAGTGATATTGGAGGAATCGGGTCCAGTTGGCAGTGGTATATTGATGTATTCGCACTCAATGCCCCTAGCCTGGCACCGACTACACCGCGGCCACAGTTGATCGCAACGACGCTTGCCTCGAACGCAGGCTTGGCATGATCTGCGCAGGGTAACACGCTTAGGGGCGTCAGACACCATTTTGCTATGCCTGAATCGACTATCAATCTATGCGGTCAAGCTAGGGATAGTGTTGCCCTAAAGCGTATATGTACTGCTAAGTATGTGTATAGCTTGTGATCCTCGAGACCAATTAGTGGGAAGCTCAGGAGACACCGATTTCGCGTGTCCCATACTCCACAGCTTAATAATCTATGATTCTATGGCGAATCACAAGTCACTTCTAGTGCAAGTCTCCACAATGATTCCATTCTCTACAACCAGTGACCAGTGGGTGGCCGAGATTGTCCCACTTTTTATGTATCCATCCTTCGTGACTGTTTTGCTGTTAGTCTAGGATATCACGGGAGCTTTGCAATATCTATGAAATAACTAGCTGTCTATTCTAAACATGCCCACTCGATACTACGTCCATACCACTGGATGCCACATTATGGACTCTTTTGGGTCCTGCAATAAATGGACAATAAGGTCAGAATGAGGTATTGCGGAACAGTACGCCACAGCACTAGAGTCTTTTCCTGTTCGATAGAAACAGACTGCATGACGAACAGCGAAAGGATTAAGTAGAAGTAGCTGGTTCTGGATATTATCTCGCATTGATACCGTAGTAGATTCAAGTGCAGCCCATCTTGACTAAAAGAAACTCCAGTGCCGAGAAGCATTTGCTTATCAGTCGGAAGGATCCGATCAAAGCATCCCCGCACGATAACAAACGCCTATCATTGACGGACTAATGCAGGTATTAGATAAAGGATTGGACGGTGATCTTCTGGGGTAGCATCTCTTCTAACTTCCCCTTTTGGATTATCACGTTAACGGTATCACTGGCCTCTATATATACTCATCTCTCAAGAAGTGTGCCTAGTTTTCAAGACAAAATCCCAGCCAAGGTTTATGGGAATTATTGATACAACATGTGGTCATTATGGTTATCTAGTATTCTCCTTGTTGGACTGTATCTCTTCAAACGTCTTTCATCCCCACTTGCCAAAGTCCCCGGCCCGTGGTATACCAATCTCACCAGCTTCTGTCTAAAGTACCACGAGTTCACAGCCACTAGACGCCTTTTCGTACATCGCCTACACAAGAAGTATGGCCCTGTAGCCCGCCTTGCACCGAACGAAGTCTCGTTTGCTAGCCTAGATGCTATTCGAGAAATCTACGCATCCGGGGGCAGTGGTTATGATAAAACGGAATACTATGATCTATTCCGACAATATGGCATTAAGTATAACATCACTAAGCAATAAAAAGAGAACCAAACTGACAAGTAAAGGACCATGTTCTCTACACTCGAGAAGCAAGAGGTTAGTGCATACATATCAATACAGGCTATCGCAACTAACGACGTGCAGCACAGTCATAGAAAGCGGGAATTGGCTGATAGATATGCCATGTCAAACATCGTACGCGACAAGCATGTGTCCGCCATTAAGGAGCGAGCTCAGGCTTTTGTATCCAGATGTGCTGCAATTGAAGGAAGTGTGAACGTCTATGTGAGAACTTCGGTTCCAACCTATGATTACGGCTGACGGCTCTAGTCCCTCTTGCACTGCTACGCGCTTGATGGTGTAACAAATTTTATGTTTAGCCCTGGTGGTTTGAAGTCTCTAGACAACACCAAGGATTATCAGATGATGGAGGAGTTGACATATCACCAGAGCCTCCAGAGTAGGTAACCAGCTGGCCCTCGGTTTGAACGAAGCTGATCGCGGCAGAAAATCTTCTATACTACTACCTCCCCAGGCTAGCTCCGTATTTCCCATCATGCCTACACCCCCGTCCTGCCCCCAGAGCAAATGCCTACGTTTTACAGATGGCCGGGCAACAACACCCAGAGGAGCACAGCTTAGTCGCACGTCTCACCCGTAAAGGCTCGCCGCTGAGCCACATGCAAGTCGCCGCCGAATGCAAAGACCATATGGCAGCGGGTATTGACACCACCGGTGATGCCCTTTGCTTTCTTATGTGGGAACTATCTCAGCCACAGAACTTGCAATTTCAGGATCGCCTTCACAAGGAGCTACTATCGACATCTGATGATACGCCACTAGACAAAATGCCGTATCTAGACGCTGTCATAAAGGAAGCCTTGAGATGCGCACCGCCAATTCCGATGTCCTTTCCACGGTACGTACCATCCGGTGGCAGAACTATCGATGGATACTTCATCCCGGAAAACACTATCGTCAGTTGTCAGCCATATACGGTGCACCGTTTCAACGAAGAAGTGTTCCCCGAGCCGGACCGTTTCAATCCGGAGCGATGGTTAGAAGAAAAGGGCTTCAACGACCGCAACCGATTGTTCTTCGCGTTTGGGACGGGCGGGAGAGGATGTACCGGAAAGAAGTAGGTAAACTAAAGCCCATTACAGCGTTTCTTTACTGACGGCTGCAGTCTTGCAATGGTGGAAATGAAGATCCTTCTACGAGAGCTGTATTCTCGGTTCCGGTCGTCGGTCGCCCCGGATATGACTGCGTCAATGGATCTCGATGATCAGATCATCTCCGCTCGACCAAAAGACCAGATTTGTAAGCTTAACTTCGCTGTTAGAGGGGAGGATGTCGATACTGCGTAGGCTATATTGTGGATGATCTGTGTATGCCCGTATTGCGTTAAGTGATGCTGGAGGATGATTTTTAGATCAATTCATAAGACTCATATAGGCATAAGGAGGCCTCAACGCCCTGGTCTTCCTGCGTTTTTAACTTCGAGAATGAGACAGAACTTACAAGAAAGGGAGCTATTTAGCCACTAGCATGTTCATTAGGGTTCATGTTAAGTAACAGGATGAAACTACCTGTAAACTAACGGTAAAGGACTGATCCACCAATCAAGATCCTGCCCGCCTGATGCGGGGTATTAAATCAATAAAAAACTGATAAGGAACATCATCACCCATTTCAACACAAATCCTCATCTCTGCTCTCAAAACTACTCTCGAACATTCCCACCCCCTAAATTAAGCCATGGCATCCCACACTGGGATTCCACCCACCGAGAGCCGTCTCTCAACACGCATCTCCCTCCGATGGCTCCCGGAACCCGCTTCCGAGACGACCGACACCATCGTCATGTCCGTGAAGGGCTGGTATGTGGACCTTCGCGTAGATAAGAAATCCGGCGACATTGACTGGGCTATTGCCGGTCAGCGGGTTGTGGATAGTAGCGACCCTCGTAAGTTGCATTAACACATCCCAGGATGGTACGCATACTGACAAGATCAGGCCGCGTGCAGTTTACCCATGAGATTGACTCGCATAACTCTTTTGATGACGTTGACTGTGGTACCTTTACTACGTTGCCGAATGGCGATGATCTCGAGACTGGATCTATGTCTCGTCCGGATCTGCCTGGGGCTCCGGTGACGGAGTATGAGGAGGTATGGCGGGAGTTGAGCTTTAGGGAGGGTCCCGAGGGACCGGGGAAGGGTGTCTCATGGGTTTTGGAATCGAAGCATGATCTCGAACTTGGGGAAGGTCAGGAGGTGGAGGTTTCGAGGACATTTCTGGCGAGGATCTGGGGCACGTATCTGGTGGTGCGCCAGAGGCAGGTATATGTGCGCTTGGCGGGCTCTAAGGATGCAGTGGTTAAGACAGGGAAGGGCGTTAGTGCTAGGAGAGAAGAGTGGGATAGTACTAGGTGGTCGGCTAAATATGTTCTTGGTCTTGAGGGCGACAGTTTGCCCAGCGCCCAGGATGTCGAGGCCAATGAACAGCTGCGAACACCAGGAGGAACAATTTTGGTCAAAGGTGAGCCATATACAATTCGGTCATATGAAGAAGTTGTATAGTGCGCTGCGCTGTATTACTCTATATACTATGTACAATGTCTATTTAGGGATGTTTGATTTACTGCTCGTTCACCAGCACGTAACGGTACCTGGCCTTGCCAGCGTCCATGTCCACGATGGCCTTGTTGGCATCCTTCATAGGTACCTCCTGGACCCATGACCTGACGTTCTTCTCAGCAGCCAACTCGAGCATCTCCCGGATCTCGCTGGGGCTTCCAATCAGGGATCCTCCGAACTTAATTCTCTTGACAATCAGGGCGAAGGCGGGGATGGTGAGGGCACCGTCTTCGGGAGCACCCAGCTGCACGAAGTTGCCACTGGGCTTGAGCATGGTGATATAGTCCATGATGGGCATCTTAGAGGAGGAGACGGTAGAGATGATCAAGTCCAGGCTGCGGGAGTTGTTCTTGGCCCAGTCGGCGTCTTCGTCCGTGGCGATGTAGGCATCTGCGCCAAGCTTGAGAGCATCTTCCTTCTTGTTGGCCTTGCGAGAGATCGCGACCACCTTATCGGCACCCAGGGCCTTGGCAAACATAATACCGAAGTGACCCAGACCACCGACACCGATGATGCCGACCTTCTTTCCGGGGCCACAGCCGTTGTGACGAAGAGGGGAGTATGTGGTAATACCACCGCAAAGCATAGGAGCAGCCATCGCGGAGGGGATAGCATCGGGGATCTTAATAACGAAGCGAGAGGGCGAGCGGTGGTAGAGAGCATATCCACCATATGACTTGTCGCCGTTCCAGTGCTTGGAGTTGTAGGAACCGCACATCAAGTTGGGGCAGTACTGCTCAAGTCCTGAGGCACATTCTTCACAGTCGCCCTTGCGGCCCTGGCAAGAATCATTCTGTGCACCAACACCGACGCGGTCGCCAACCTTGATGTCTCCTTCGACCTGGGAGCCGACTCTCACTGCAACTCCGAGAATTTCGTGGCCGACACAGCAGGGGTACATTGTAGGACCCTACACATTGTTAGCAGCCGTGCCAATATTTCCCTCAAGCAAGCGAAACATACCCATCCACTGCGCAAAGTGTGCAAATCTGAACCACAGATACCGGAGTGTGTAATGCGGATATCAACATCGGTCTCTTCCCAAGCCTTTGGCTGAAACTCCTGCCAGACCATGTTGCCCTCAGCAGCCTTGGGGTCAAGGCCCATCCAGCCCTCGAACTTGTAGTCGGTGGAACCCATTGTATGCGGATTGAAGATTAACTTTGCTCGTGTATAGTATGTAGAGTCTTGATCAAATCTGGGATGTTGATTCCTCGAAGGTCCTCCTGCGATTTATACAGAGCAATTTCAGTGGCGGATGGTCTCGGTAGTTCTCCGGAGTAGGCAAATTCAAGAAAAAAGATTAGAAGAGCTTAGAAATCCATTTTTGGGATGATCCACAAGTACTGAGGACTAAGTCCATTATCTCCGCGATGACAGTGGAGCTCTACCCGTTCCACGGATGTGAAGCTTTAGTGAGAAGAACAATTTGCAGCTTGGCGAGGGCAAAAGAGGAACAAAGCAATGGTACGGAATAGATGACATCAAAATAGAATTTACGATTATACTAAGCCTTTCCTATCCATGAGTTAAGCTGCAATTCAATGCGTAAGCCGCATGCGCTTATGACGATGATGTCCTCCTTGGTGACTGAAATGGCTCATGGTGGGTCTACATCTACCGCGTGGAGCTTCAACCACGAAGTCATTCAAAAAAAAGAGCATATGATTGGCTACCGAATGTAAAACCCTTCTTCAGGCTTCTATTTCGGCTTCTGGCCCGGCACCTTTTGTGTGCTAAATCCGAACCTCTGCTGCGTGTTGCTTATGTCGCTCCACCTGGAATTAAAGATTATAAGATGCTTAACACCAGGGCGACCAATCCCATTTCGAATGAGGTCGGAGACTTTTGGAGCAGTCGGCTTAATATTCATACCAACGGCATTCCCCCAAAACAAAAGATGATTACCATGCCCGAGAAAACCTCGTGCCGTGGTTGACTGGGGTTGAATCGACTACGGTGATATGGATGTTATCTCTGCTATGACTACTTTGCTCCGGGTCACTCGAAAACTGTATGAACAGTTACTACGATTAGTGCTACGACAGGGAAACATGTTCCATGCTGTTTGTTCTAACAGCCTAGACTTTTCAACCGCCGCATTCCGACGAAACGCACAGACCAAGGGCTGGGACGGGAGGACCTCGAAAATTTGTGCAGACGCCACCAAGCACAAGAGGGGATGCATCGAGCACAGTCAAGCTATAGAGGCTATCGGTATCCTTTGTGCCTCAAGGGTCGGGTCTTGATGGAATCGGCTTCGTATGCTGCATGTGCAACACCATCGTCTAGTCGCCGAGCGCCTTATGCAAGGGCGACTTGGTATCTGACGCCTTGCCAGCTTTCTATGGTGACAGGTCTATGACATGGAGTCCACAACTGTGGCTATTTGCAAAAATATATAAACGGTATATAATGTTGGCGAGAATCTATGGGGAGTGCTTGGTTTGTGAATTGTGGAAGAGAGAGCACACATGCTAACCAGGATGATAAAATTAAGTAAGGGTGACTATCGCTATAACTTGTTAGCCAGATGCCAGGTGATATCCTTATTAGACCATCGTTAAACATCTGACCCGACTTGACTAGGCTACATTAAATAGCACCGAAGACATATATATAGCTCTATCAAAAGCAGGTAAGTTACAGAAATAGCTCCACAGAATTAACAAATGCGGGTCGGTGAGCTTGTTTATAATTCCACACAAAACGACCCCCACTATTAGTAGCACTTTCAAGGGCTTTCTGGGGAACTGTCATCAGCCTAACCTCATTGGCTGCTGCCAAAAAAACAGCTACTGACATCTGGTCCTAACATGAATCCCTAAAAAGGCACAACCCTTACCAGTAGATAGAACTGACGTGTCAATTCACTTTCAGGTTGATTCAGGTTTGAATGAGAGGAAGCCTAACTGCTCGATCGATTCATATTTCCGTGGGTGATTTTTCGATTAGCTTTCCAGAATCTACTACGTAAGAAACTCCCTAGTGGTCGACGACATATTCTTTAATTCGAACTTGTTACTATTGACAATACCTGTCACGCTGGTGCCAATTATAAACTTCGAGATAGAGGAAAACGCCAGTATGGCAAATGTGACCGAGAGTGAACAACCTGCTAATATCAAATACGGGACCGATGATAACCGTCCAACGTTCTTGGCGTCCATCGAGTGGTCAATGTCGATCAATGATTCTGTTCTATAGTAACAAGGTGTAGCAGTGAATAGAAAGGGATGTCTCACAAGTTAAGCGTTTTACTAAGCAGTTGTTTCGACCTGGGATGAACCCGGTGTTTGCTCGAATCCCGAATGCTGGCCGGTGAGGTATATCCGACCTCTCGGGCGAGACGGGCAAGGCAAGATACCCTTCTTGATATGTATTCTCCCCTTTGTTCTTGCTTGCTTGCTTTTCTTAATTTTTTCTTTCTGGGTTTAGGATCTGTACATTATATTGTAAGAGTCAATTGATATATCGTATGCATATTATTCATATTAAGTATCTCATAAAATAGTACACATTCTAATCATACACTATAAAGAAGACCACAGGTATACATACAGCTCCATTAAAAAAAATATTACATTTTAGAAAGAGCAAAAGAGCTTTTCTAACTCTCAACTCAAGCATGGAACTAATTACGACGTCTATGCTCACGCCCATTCTTAGGGCCAGCAACGGTACCCATCAAGACTGCGGCAGGTCAGTCCCTGTAAACCATATCCCGGAAAGAGAGCAAAGAAGGACTTACTATCCCAATAGCGGAACGAGCTCGAGTAATTACCCACAAAGTAACGATGATGATCATCATGCCAGTCAGCTCCGCCCCAGAACGGCATGATCCGTCTCAAGCTCCAGGGGAAATCATATCCCGAGTGCGAGTCGATAGCCTGTACTTGGCGCAGACCCATCCATACCAACACGGTGATCAGATGGACGTTCTCTGTGAAATAGCCCAGGACGAGTGGTGGGGCGATCGTGCCAAGACCGAGTAGGAGGGTTTCCCAGGGGCTGGCGTATTCGGCCGTGAGACCGAAAGGAGTCGCGTATTGGTGGTGGATGCGGTGGATGGAGCGGTAGAGAGGACCCCAATGGAAAGCACGGTGTAACCAGTAGTGGTAGGTATCTTCAACAATGAAGAAGATGGCAAGTTGGGCGGCTAGAGTTTTGAGGTCCGGGAAGGGGGAAGCATATTTGAGGCCGCAGAGGTCCATCATGGGGTGGAAGAGGACAATGAGAGGAAGTTCGACGATGAAGTGGATGGCGAGGATATACTTAGTGCAGTCCCATTGGGTGGCTACTGAGGGTGGTGCTTTGTGATCTTGTATCCTCCATCGGTTGAAAGTACCTGGCATTGCGTCCGCGATGATCCATGGGAGGCAGCGGCCGAAGTAAATTAGTTCATGGGCGATGAAGGTGATAATTCCTGCGCCGCTTAGTCGTTGTTCCGTGGAGAATACCGACATATGAAGCTTACCTGTGGCGAGGATATCATTGTTCCAATAGGAGTAGTAAGCCTCCCAGAGGTTTTCCATGCTGGACAGGTTGGGGTTTTGATGGGCCAGCTTGATGAGGTCTGTATATGAAGCCATTTGGGGGAGGGCAGTAGTAGAATTGAAGGACTCCATGTTGAGACAATCCTAAGCTGGGTGATTTAGAAGTTCCAATCACCGTTCAGATGATTTTCATGCATTATATAACGTTTACCATTGTGTTGGAACGAAGCCAAGACGAGTGGACATCCCGAATGGTCTGACGGGACAGACCACTCGGATCCGGGAAGAATTTAATCATATGATCAGGCAACCCTAATCAAAAATTTCCCTAATCAAATCCAAACCAATTTTAGTAAATACATTATAGACCCGGCACACTCTCCTGGCAAGAGTGGAATATACATTGTCCGATATCAACGATGCCACCTCAAAGTTGCAATGCCGCAACTCCCAGCGCCAACCCGACCGCAACGCCAAGTCGAACACCCACGTTCCCGGCCGCATTGTCCTCAGTCGATCCGGTACCTGAAGCAGCTGCAGCAGTGCTTGTGCTGCTGCCAGTCGAGCTGCTGCCACCCGATGTCGAGGCCCCCGTCTCAGCAGGGCCGTCACAGTGCCAATGGTCGCCGTGAGGCTCACAACCAACCGACTCAGTTGGACTGGGCTTAGTTGGAGTTGCGGTGGCATCGGCCTCATCCGTGTGTGATTGCGTGCCCGTAGTTGTGGCCGAGGCGGTGGTCGAGGCGGGGCCGTCGCAATGCCAGTGGTCGCCGTGCGGCTCGCAGCCTACAGATTCGGTTGGGCTTGGAACTGCTGGGGTGGCGGTCTCTGATGTTGATGCGGGACCATCGCAGTGCCTGGATCTGCATTAGATATTGGTGCTACGACATTCGAGAAGAGGGCAGAAACATACCAGTGGTCTCCGTGCGGCTCACACCCGACAGATGCAGTGGGGGACGGACCCGGATCCTGACTGGTACTCTCCTGGGCCAAGGCAGCCGAGGCCAAGGCGAACAGAGCGAGGATCGAGAATCTCATGGTTCTTGCAGTTGTGCGAGATATAGTCCGAGCTTATGTGCGTTTGGAAGTGGCGGGATGAGAAGGCACAACAAGGGAAATCGGATTGGCTTTATACCTCCACCCTAGTAGCGGCCTCCAAGGTAACTCCGCTCTTAATTTGTCTTGACCAGCCGGTCAGAATTAGCCGACATAAATCACAGTCCACGGGCTGTATCAAAGGTCTAGCGTGCCAAGAGTAGTGGAATACTTGGCGTCTCCAAGGTTCTCATCGCGCTCTTTAGACCCTGTGTCCATTGGCATTGTCAATCGTTGGAGAACAACCTGTGGCATGTTAGAAATGCTTGTATTCTGTTGTCTTGTGAACTACACATGTAGGAATACTTTGCCACCGCAACCTGCATTTCGATGCGCAGGAAAGTCAAGAATGCTAAAGAACCATGACACTCTACAGACGATCTCAAGATGCCAAGTCCCTTTTTGCCCCATGCCAAGGATGCTTGAGAACCTTGGGAGCGACAAAGGAGCAGCTCTTTAACCTCGATACGAAACGATTGTTCCTTCATTGGCGTGGTGGATGGTCCCTTGCAATGGAAATTACACGACCCGCGATGAACAGTCAACGCTCGACTTGATTTGTTCATTGAGGTCGCGCCGGCGAGTCATTAAGCTGAAGGGAAGAGTATCCCACGCGCGAGCAAATTAAAAGATGGCTCCTGTCACTGATGACAAGGAAAACCGCCCGCCTAAACCTTCCCGAGATCGGTTCATTCCGACCATGTCTTTTCTAGGATATTTGACAGACACCTGCTCCACAATACCGCCCCTCGAACAAGGGTTTAACTGGTAAAGCGAATGGTGTGGGATGTACTCTAGCATAATGTCGCAGGGCAAGGTATAGCGCAGTCCATCATACGTCCCGCTGGGACTGTAGCTGCTAACAGTACCGTCTTACCCAACTCGGCATGTGAGCCGATGGAAGTGTTGTACCCTGTAATATGGATAGTTGATCACTCCGTTCAGTATCAAATTCTAGCTAGCTCAGCTGGCAGATAGCCAACCTAGGCCTAGATCACTAAACAGAGGACAGCAGGGAGCATGAATGGTTGACGAGACTGAGAGATGTCACCTTGCTAACAGAGAGCAAGGGCTGCATGACTCTTGCGTAAATCATAATATGTCGAGATCGCTTGACTATTCTGTAGTATAAACCTGCGTGTCTGGGAGTATTTTTCAGCTTGAGTTAGATTTATGCTAGAAGTTCTCTGGGGTCCTTGTGTATTCAAGGGAACAGACTCGAAGAGTCTTGTGGCCTAAGTTGAAGATATTAGAAAAATTACTAGGAATCCACTACATACTGGATATCCCTCAATGTGGCATCAGAGATTCTCATTAACGCAGTGGATTCCTTCAGTGGCTTCCAGCCAAGACCCTGCAGGTGCATATATTGAATCACAGACAGGGATGTTGTAGATTTATATAAATGGAGTCGAAGTGAAAAGCATTGCCTTGTTGCGACCATGATCAATGAATCTAGTAGGGTCCAGGACAGTTGCGATCGTCAATGATCGGTTAGCCATGATATCACTTTCTGTGGGCCCAGTATCAATGCTTGAAGTAGTAGTAGCAGACCCCCAGCTTGCCTCAACAAGCCTCCAAGGAAGTAAGAGGAGGCCATTGAAGAAGACACAACTGTAGGAGAATAGCTTGAAGAGTAATCAGCATAAGCCACAGGTATTATAGTGATAGTGAGGGTGATGAAATCCTGGATTGACCAACTCTCCGGCCTGGCGCGCCGAGTTCTTCCCTCTTGACTTGGTTGAGATAGGTTGGGCGGGCTCTATAAAGCACAAGAGACTCCATATCCTTCTCCATATTGTTTGTTGAGCAAAATGTAGTAATGCCAGCGGTTTGTTGTGTTGAGTATAAAATATTCATAGTGTGGTAAAACCCAAGGCTGCCGCCGTGGGCCACCTGGTTAGGCATTCATTCCCTCATCCATTCAATGCAGTCTCTGAGTCATGTGGGATTGCAAAGACTTCCTTACCTCTTAACACTCTTGTCTGCTAACATCCTGACATTTCCGTCAACTCTTCAAACCGTCACCCTCTCACTACGCAGCGTATATTCACTCGATCCCATCGTCTGTGGTTGTGAATGTATGTTATCCGCGTTGCTAGACCAAAAAGAGATCGGGCATATGAAAAAGGCAGGATGGAATGGTTTTTATCTTGTTTGGGGCTGGTCGATGGGTTCTCCGTGGGAGATTTTCTGAACCTGTATTTACTAGTAGTACTGCATTGGTCCAGAGATTGGTTAAGTGTCGTCAGGCCAAATGGGAATCGTTGTGTTTCTGCAGACAAGATGCAATCCCGTAGAGGTAACCCTAACTTCCCGCGATTGCTACGTGTCCATGCAAGTATCATAACGTTAATGACAGGGGTACAGGAAAGGGTCTACCGTGGGGGTCCGAGTCATTGTTGACATTATAAATCACGTGTAACCGCTCCTCCTCCTTACTTTCCGTGCGGTCGCAATCTCTCATCACAACAAATTTCGCAAACTAGACCATGGAGATGGAGGATTGGGAAACAACAGATGTAGTTATTTGTGGCTGTGGCCCAACGGGGGCCATGCTATCGGCTTATTTGGGTCAGATGTCCGTCCCAAATGTGGTGTTAGAACGAGAAGCTGAGATCACCACCGATCCGCGTGGAATCGCTCTGGACGAGGACGGCATTCGCTTTCTCCAGGGGGCTGGGATATATGATTCAATTTTCAGTGAAATCGGCAGTTGTCAGTACCATTTCCTTTCCTTTCCTTTTTACGATTGGGTTGTAAACTTGTACAGGGCTGACCTGGTAAATAGGTATGGGCAGGTTCAACTTTATCAGCGGAACAGAGCCAGTTTTGGAGAGACGGCCGTTTCTCGCTTTAGACTATAGCACAGTGAGTCTACTATACTTAGGTTAATGATACATGCGCTGACTGATCAGACCGCCGGAGGAACAGGCCATATCGGCTTTCTTTGTCACAAACAACCTATACTCGAGAAGAACTTGCGAAAGGCCATGTCAGATAACACGTTCAGCACTCTGAAGTCCGAATCAACCGTTTATGAATTGTGTGAAGATGAGCAGTGGACCTACTGCAAGTATCGAGATGCACAAGGGACTGAACGAAGGATTCGCGCGCGATTTTTCGTCGGTGCGGATGGCAAGACGGGGTTCACACGGAAACAGTACCTGGAACCAAAAGGTGTGCATATGGAGAAGGTTACTGAGTATGTGGCATATGCTATTCCCGCAGATTCCATCACTGACACTATGAATAGGGAATTTTATGAAGAAACTTGGGTAGCGCTAAACTGGCAAATCACCTTGCCCACACCTGAATCGCACCCCGAGTTTTCCTTGTGGACGTTGGGATATACTCCGGATGAAGTATACGACCTTTTCTTTCCTTATGAATTCCGCTTCCTTTGCAACCCTAATCGTCCTGCGGTATGCGGACGATTCGGTCTTCAAACAGACCGGCTGTGGAGATTCGAATTTGTCGTTCGTCCAGGAGAGGATGGCTACGAGATGGCGAAACCCGAATCAATAAAGAATATTGTCTTCCCTTATGTGACACATCAGGGAAGCCGATATGGGTAAGCAAGTCCAGGCCCCATGGTTTGCCACCTACTCATGTCACAGTCTCGCGCATGATGTTCAATTCCCCGAGGACTGTATACATGTAATCCGATCGCGCCCATTTACCTTTTCCGCACGCAGCTGCAGTATCTGGGCGAAGGGTCGTGTCATCCTTTGTGGCGATGCTGCGCATGTATTTCCCCCTTGTAGGTTCCCTACCAATCGATATCATGGCAGAGCTAATCTGCTCAGTCGGAGGACAAGGGATTGCGTCCGGATTTCGCGACGCCATTTCACTAGCATGGCGACTTGCTCTGCTATGTCACCATCATCCAACCACCCCCCGATTCCACGAACAAGTCCTCGCTGCGTGGTATCAGGAACGAAAGCAGCAACTTGAGAAGTCTCTGGCTTCGACCATCGAGAACGGGAAGTTTGTGTGCGAAGCCCACTTCGGCAAGATCCTTGTACGGGACTGGTATCTTTGGCTTGTTCAGTTAGTTCCTAGCTGGAAGCGCCACCTCCAGTTGGGGCAACGAAAGGACGGGCTGATCCGGTATGTACATTCTGAAGGCATGCCCTTTTTGCCGGAGCTCAACGGAGGCCTGAACCTACCTCAAGTCTTCTGCAAGGATATGAACGGAAAAGTATTTTTCACAGACGATGTCATCTTCCGATGTAAGCAAACGAGTATCTTCCGGCTATTCGTTTATATGCGCAATGATGAGGAGCTAGCGTTTACTCGGACGGTTCTGCGGGCAGTGGAGGAGCTATCACGAGGCGAATTTGCTGCCGACCACGTTCCCTTCGTCATTGAAAAGATCACTAAACACGGAGCTGAAAATGACAGGAACCTGTTTCAGATCGCTAGCGCTGAAGAGTTTGCCCGGTCACCGCTCTGTCGTGGCCGCCCCGAGCCTACTTATTATGAACCATTCCTGATTCGCAGGGAGGTGCGCGCAAAGTATATCATTGTGCGTCCAGATCGAATTGTCTTTGCAGCTTGTGAAGATGAGCAAAGTTTGAAGACGGCTATTGGTCGTATCAAGGACATCCTGCGTTGCTAGTTCGTGTATATTGACTGCATGAATGTCATTACTGCTTGTTTCACTTCATAATCGGATGATATAAAGCCGAGCATGACCGTATTCGTCAACCTTTTACTAGAGAGAGATCTCCATGAGTTCTGTCGTTTGGTATTCGGACACATGTGTTAGATCACGAGCCTTGGCGCTGGCTTCTTGTCCTTTCTAGCCATGTCAAGATAGGATTGTAAGACATCATGACTAAGTTGTAGGCCCGTCCCATATCCTGCTTATTCAAAATTTATTAAACATTTTGGGACTGTATAATTGCGTGGAGGTTGCTGATTTTCATGGCCATATATTTGTTTTTGTATCTAGACACTTGACAGAAGAGTGGAGCGTGTTGCCAACATGGCAGTCGTCTAGAAAGGCTGCTTGGTTCCATCCCAAGTCACTTCGTGTCCGTGTCACCCTGATGTCTAACTGATCGGTTACATGCATGTTGGGAGATTGTACCATAATAGTCCTGTTGAGCATAGGGCAAGGAACCGTCCTTGGAATGGTGCCCAGGTTGTAGTTCCCACCTGAATTTGACTGTCTCAGCCGTATCCAAACAGACATTTCGTGATCTGTGTAAACCTCAAAGATGGATTCACGGCAAGAGGCTCCGAAACATGTCCATAAATCTGGGCTTTGGAGATGGGCTGCGTTTCATGACAAGTCCCTGGAGTGGCAATGCCCCCGATAATGTCTCTGGATCGTTCGGAAGTTTCTCAACGCTAGCCCCGTATCATAGGAATATTCTAAGTAGCCTCATTAGCTCGACTCGCTTGGACCTACTGTTAAATCCAGAGAAAGGTCCTGGAGCAGTCACCGTCTACTCCGAAACATCCGGAATCTGCGAGGTCCCGAGACAGGCATTACACTTAAGGGGATTCTTTTCTGAGTGGTTCGTCTTCCCTCTTTCCTATCAAATATCTAACCAAGGTTATTTGTGGCCTTTCTGTCCCTGATGCATGGGTGGTCATGAGTAGGCTCTTTGGTTGTCAGCAACCTAAGCACAGGGCTTGGCTGCTGCCCGAAGGCTGCGTGTGTAGTTCTAGAATGAAATTTGTGAGACAGTGCCCTCTTGGACATGTCAGGCTTCAAGAGGTCCACAAAAATATAATCAACCACCATGTTGCAGTCCCTAAATTCTCTGAGGCTATAGAAATTATATTAGTTGTTCAGTTTTACCGTTGCAAAAACCACATACCTCACGTTGACTAGAATATGGAGAATGCCGGAGGGATGAGCAGCCCTTGTCTCTATACCGCCGCAGCGACCAATGCCTTCACGGGTTGCGTCGAGTTTCCAACAAGCTGGACGTTTGACCAAGATGAGGTACCGGCAAACTTGAGGCAAATTGAAAGCAAAAGGAAGTGTTGGCAAACTACATCTAGTACTGGTTTTAAACAAAGCGAGGCACAGACTTCGACTATTCAGGTAGAGGCCGGGAACAACTTTTCTTCCTCATTCGCTCCACAACCTGGGTATACATATAACGTGGTACAGTGCAGTCTGAATACTACTGGACCTAGTGATATGCAACGCCCTGACTTGCTGGAGTAAGTATTAATAGCATGGGCTACATACTGGTCTCTTATCTGCTGCTCACACTTCCTACAGATATCCGGCGCTTCCGCAATCACTTGTGACCCAGACCACTGAAGATATTGCCCATTGTGTTGACAATGATGTTAGCCAGAGTCCGTTTGGCATAAAACCATATCCACCCGATCTTCCAGTGAATTCATTCACAGCACACTCCCCAGCATCAATTGGAAGTTTCCAATCACCCAGGTCCCAAGAATATATCAACTTGCGACCGATGCTATACCGATCGGACAAATTGTTGGAAACATATGAGAAAATTTCATGTGCGTTGTTTACGCTGCACCGTAAGAGGATGATTCTCGGGGAATCTACTGCATGCGTCTATACAGTAGACGGCCTTTTTCAATGTGTTTCCACGTTGTGCGATCTTTTGGAGATAACTGTACCTGCTGCTAATGCCTCCATCGACACAGCTGGTTATATCACGAATAACGGGATCTTCAAGCTAGGGCTTATGGGGGTATCGATCATCTTGGAGATATACGAAAACCTGCTGCGCAACTATCAAAGGCTCGAATGTCCGGAGGATTTCAATACTGAAAAAACATCTCAAAATGTCTTTCAACTCACATTTTCGTCCGATAATGTGGAACTCGCAACCATCATGTTGCGATACACAGCTATGGACATCCACCTGAGGCGGTTGCAAGTGGTTCTTGAAACTGCCGGACTAGAGTTGAACCTTGATCCGAGTTTATCTGCTCAGATAAACGAGACGAAGGGCGTGTTGGGTGTATTTCTATATTCACTTCAAAATTATATCATACATACGTGATAGCAATGGTGGAATTTCCTGATTGCAAGGTGGTGATAGGTGTCCCCAAAAGCTTTGTCCATATCTTGTCTTCCTGTATCTTTATTGATGCCTCGCTTGCTTCGGGGCTTCTTTTCTATCGTTCTTATACTTCTGTTTTCTGATATCTGTTTCTCTTTATGCCTACTCTACGGAGTACATCTCCCTATAATATGTCGATCGATTGACTTTACTTCATACACAGGTATAACCGAATGATAGAGCTAGACTAGAGTACAAAAGCTTCTGAACAATCCATATGGAGTAGTTGTCGATGAGTTACGAAGTTGGCAAATTGGAGGATTTGTCCCATGTGGTAGTAGCAAAAACCAATGGAGAACCTCTGCAAGAATAGCAAAACTACTCCGTACCACTATCTGAAAACGAAGGTCTTCTAAATATTCTAAAAAGTCCTCTCTATCATGAATGAAAGTAATAAAAGAGAAAAAAAAAATACATACAACAGGAGGGATTCGCTGTGGCGAGACTCGCCGAAGCAATTACTCGTCACGTAGAGTAGATATAACAAAAACCCTCATCAAGGCTTCCACCAAATTAATATAGATTAGGAGAGTGGCCCTAAATCAGGACGACTTAGTAAGCTGGGTATAAGCGTATAACATATTCGGAAAGCGAGCGTTCTACCCCTCCTGAATTCCACATGTCTTAAATAATCCGACGATTGGAACACTGATTGATTTTGTGCCCTCTAATATTACAGCCAGAGCACCTTGGTGGAGGGCGTACGCACTGGCTCTCTACGGGAGCGTCCATATCTACTGAGGCAGTAGCTATAGGCTCTACAGTGGAAATCCTGCCTTTATAAGCTTCTGAGCTTCCTCAACTGAAGCGCCTGCTTCTATAGTGATATAAATCTATACGAGACACGTGATTGCCTATAGGCTTGGTCTGGCCACCGAACTTCAGCCCCTGAGGGTTGACCCATTAGTGAAATAGGATGGGCGGCTGAGATAGAAATGGTGATCATTCTGCGTTTGTTTGAACATGCTGAACGTTCTTAAATTTTTCGACCCTTTTTTTGAAGTGGCTCTTGTCCCCACTTCGCTCGAACCCCACCGGGCGGTTCTACACAAAACAAAATAAACTAATATTAAATTTATACAGAAGATGTAAGACTGTTAAACACAGAGTACTCCTAGTCAATCATTGAAGACACTTCATCTTCATGAAGACAAGATGATGCCCAACACAATAGACACCCAGTTTGTAAAAAGGTATGGGCGCTTATAAAAGATCTACTTGCCTTGCTTACCGAAGACCGGAGGTCCATGATCATGGACCGAGAAATGAGAAAGTCCCAGAGTATACGACATTCGGACCGTCGTAGAACCCCTCTATACGCGTCGGGACTAGTAGTAGGAGGGGTCCGATACAATGAACCACGAACTGTACATGATGCAAAAAGCTGAATTGCAGATCGTACGGAGGCAGAAAGACTAGAAGGGACTTGCCTAGTACAGAGGCTAGTCAGGTGGATCAGAAGGACACTCAATTACCTTGCTGGATAGATACTCAAGGCGCCGTTGTATAGGAGCTTGGATAGCTTCGAACTTATCGTTGAGGTGGATAGGTCGGCCGACCTAGGAGGCGGCTAGATTTGTTCCAGGGGATTTGTCACAAGTGGCAGATACTTAAGGAGGCCAAGGCATGATGGTAGGCATTGTATGGACCAAGAGAGATGATGAAAGAACAGGGAGAAGCTCTTTGAAACTATATATCTAGGTGGGCAGTTATCTCAGTTACAAAGACGAGGCGCACCTGACACCTGATTCATCAGGGTCAATAGCAAATCTATCATGGACAGCCCTCCGTCTTCTTCTCATTCACTGAAGTCCACCGAATTGGCAAAGCCCCCACGATTGCTAGTGACGAAAGAGCAACTCCAACATACAACGCCTGGGTGATAGCTAAGTTATAGGCTCTCAATACCCCGCTCAGCATTTCTGGCGGCACAGTATCCCGAAGTGTGGTCATTGCAGTGGTAATATTTCCATGTGCGTTGGCCTGGGGAGCTTCCAAGGCCATATTCTTCACTAGTTGGCTCCGGAAGACACTCTGTGCCACTGATATAGCAACCGATCCCCCAAGCGACTCCATAAAAGCGGTGATTGCGATGGCAAGGGGTATATCATCTGGCTCGAGTACAGCCTGAACAACGACCATAGGTTGCGATAGCCCTATCCCTAGTCCAATTCCAAAAGGGATCTGGTAGCCAATCCATTGCGCAGGCCCACTATCGACTTTCAAGGTGGAAAGTAGGCCAGCGCCGATGACAGATAGAACAGGGGCAGCATACATGAATGGAGTATAGAACCCAATTTTACCAACCAAAACGGCGGAAAGGAGAGAACAAATTGTCATCCCTAGAATTGTAGGGATACTCATCAGACCAGACTTTGTCGCGGAAACACCCTTGACACTCTGAAACCATATAGGAAGCTGCGGGAAATCCAGGAATAAGTTCCATGACCAAGGGAATAATAAGTGGATACATTATGACTTACATGGTAAGTAAAAGCCATCATTGCACCAGTTATACAAAAGCTGAATATTGAGGTGCCCCAGATATCCCGTTTCTTGATCAACCGAGGAGGTACTGTAGCCTTGTCCTGTTTCCACCACTGGACAACAATAAATACCAAAATCAAGGCGGTAAATCCCACAATCAGGCCGATGATGCGCCGGTCATCCCAAGGATAATCTGCACCCCCCCACGACAGTACCAGCAAAAGGCATATGACAGCTGGAAAAAGGAAGAGTAGACCAACCAGATCGAGATGCGATAGAAGACACTTGATCCCTCCTGCTTGTTTAACGGGCTGTTGTGCCTCGAGAAGGAAAACGATGGCCAATGCCGTCAGTCCACCAAAGGGAAGATTGATATAGAAGCACCATCTCCAAGTAAGATAATCAGTGAACACACCGCCAATCAGAGGACCAGCTACATCGGCAACGCCAAAAAGGCACATGATGACGGAAATACATAGCAGCCTTCGCTGCAGAGGCATGCTTTGAGAAATTACAGTTATTGCCCCCGAAAACAATCCCGCGGAGCCCAAACCGGTGATCGCACGCCCAATGATTAAGCCCACCGAGTTTGGGGTGAAGCCGCAAACCAATGATCCTATCTCAAAGAGCGCGAGGGCAACGAGATAGATCCATTTAACAGGGTACAAGGTATAGAGCTTCCCGAACGAAATGGTTAAACAGGAATTGGTCAAGAGATAACTACTCCCATACCAGCCAATGTCCTGCGCAGAATGGAATTGATCGGTGATCTTCGGAATTGCGGTGGCCATAATCGTGTTGTCCTGAAAGAAAAGAAATCAACCGTGTTAACAGGGTCCTGATCCCTCAAGACTTTGGATGGTTTTCCATGGTCATACCAACGCCATACAGAAGACAGCAAAGCTTAATCCGAACATTATAGCAACAAGCCTCAATGCCGGTCGATGTTGTTCTGTCCTTTCCTCAGCTCTCTCGTTGCCATCATTTTCGCTCGGCTCGTTTTGTTCCCCGATGCTATTTGTGACGTTCGTCGAGAATGCGGTCGAACCTCGTGAATCGGATTTCTCGTGGCAGGGATCCATCTCCGATAACGAAATAGAATGTTAGAGATGTTGAGAAGATACCCAGTTATGCTTTCATTCCATCTTTATGAGCCCTGCCTTTGCTCAAAATGACAACTCGGAGGTTTGTCACGTTAAGAAAAAAATATAAAATAAAATAAAAATGAACGAATAGGTCGTAGGGCCTTCAGGGCTTTTTGGGGTGGCCGGCACCACTCAAATGCATCAAAGTTTGATGCAAGGAGCAGATGTTATTTTCAGACTACCTCATTCGCAAAGATCGTAGCTGAATGTATCAATGGATTGCCAACGAATGGTAGACCCTCGCACAAATCCGAAGACCCTTACTTCTCTATAAATGTGCGATGAGAGTGTTTTCCCGGGTCCTATACTGGATATCACTCTTCTATTCCAAAAAGGGATACTCTCAAATGATCGGCGTCTTGCATGAACTAGTGAAAAGGGTCAGCACTTCTAATCAAGATATTTTCGATTTCCCTTGCAGTTCATAAAGCTATCCCTGCAGAATCAGAATACTTTACCGCCAATAGCCATTTTGGCTTCAGGGGACGGTAATTTGGACCCATCACTGAAAATTCCACATACCAAAGAGCCTACATACCCGGGCATGGTGCAAGACTTAACTTTACTCAGATGACAACCAAGAAAACTCAAGATCTCATTGGGTTAATCGATGTTACACTGTAACGTAAACATTCCGTTGGCCGGTTGGCGCTAGTGACAGACAAGAGTAGCTGGTTTGAGAGTTTGAAAGCTACGACCAAAGTGGATTTGATCAAAAGATTGCAGTCCTAACCCTTCGCCCTGAGTATAGGAGGGTTTACAATATGGTTTACATTATGTAAATAGGCTGATCACATTGAGAATAGTTGCACTGGATGGGATACAGCAGTCTAGAGTTATAGAAGAACATACCCAGATGAACTGCGTATGAATGAGCACCGTACTTCACCATAGTTCCAACTACCACTAGCATAATAGATCGATCACACGTGGACTCCCGATCTAATTACACTCGAACGGGGATTAGATCCACTGCCTGGTCGCTGAAGGGATAGTCCGAATATCCAATTGGGGACAGTGGAGTATAGAAGCTGTCTCGGTCATAGGGGGTAAATGGAAGGCCATCCCTCAAACGCAGTGGTAGATCAGGATTTGAGATGAATAGTCGTCCAAAGACTGCCCCGATCTCGTTTAAAGGGTAGTCGACATCCAATGTGTGTTTGGCCGATTGCGGTGTATAGCCTCCACCCAGAAACACCGGGCTGGTTTCACCCCAGGCTTTCACAAAGCCCGCATTGTCCTCAAGCGGATGACCGTCAGGGGGGCCCTGCAGCGGGACATCCTCATCGACTGAAACACGAGGGTTGGTCAAATGAAGATAGGCCAGCTTCAGCTCCTTCAGGCTGGTAATCAAGTGCAGGAACTGCTGCTCCATATCCTTCATTTTCATGCCTTGCTGGTCGTTCCATGGAGTTAGCTTGACTGCCACCCGCTCACTCCCGATAGCCTGAACCATGGCCCTGGTCACCTCGACTGCGAAGCGAGATCGGTTCGGGATGCTTCCACCCCAGGAATCGGTCCGGCGGTTACAAGTATCCTGTGTGAACTGGTCGACCAGATAACCGTTCCCTCCGTGAAGCTCGACGCCATCAAAACCAGCCATGACTGCATTTCGTGCCGCCTGGGCATACAAGGCGATGTACTGCTTAATTTCCTCTTCAGTCATTGCTCGTGGGACCGGCTCCCCCGCGTCCACAGGTACAGCGCTGCTAGAAATAAGGTCGAACCCATCCTGCTTGAGTGTATCTGCATCGCCCACCCGACCTAGGGCCCATAGCTGGAGAAAGATGTAGGAGCCTTGAGCGTGCACCGCATCGGTGATCTCCTTCCACCGAGCTATCTGTTCAGGGGACCAGATCCCGGGCACATTTGGGTACCCACCTGCCGCTAGGGAAATGTAGGTGGCTTCGGCAATGATCAACGTCCCGGGAACTGAGGCGCGCTGAGAATAGTACTCTTTGGCAATCGGAAGAGGGACATTATTATCGTCCGCGCGGAAGCGAGTCAACGGGGCCATAATGACTCGGTGCTTAAGTTGGCAGAATCCAACCTGCAAAGGAGTGAAGAGCTTCGACATCATGGGTGGATCGCAGTTGTTCAAAGAGTAGTGTACATCAATGCCAAAAGACTCAGGAAGACAGGCAAGGTCACTTTCATCGATTGTCTTTGGATATAAAGGGTACTTGAAGGTTATCTAGATGTACACCGCTTATTGCCCTTCTACGTATTGCTGCAGTACGCGTATTCCATAAAGCCCAAGAATGTCACACTTAGGAAAGCGGTGGCGAAGAGTAGGCGGCTGACATTGGGATTCAGCTGCCATGTCCAAGCCCTATCGGGAGACATTGCCCACAACAAGCGGTGGACACAGCACCTTGCGTACATTCTCTGTGGTCGTATAGTGAAAGGGAGACCGGGGAGTAGTTTGTGGCGTCGTCTATCTTTTTTTACAAGAGGATCGGCCAAAATAATGTCTTGCAGCTACGCCAGGGATACGGAGAAGTCCGGAGGAACCCAAGCTTCTCATATCTTACATATCACCCCTTGAGTAGCGGTGTATGCAGCTATTGCTGAATGTGAGATCGACGTGGGTCCTGGACGATCTTGGTCAACCTACATTCCTTGTTCAACATTCCCTCATCGAATATACAGAATGAGACGTGTAGATACGTTATTGCATATAATTTACCTAGAAGGAACCGCTGAAAACCTTAGGTCTGTCCGGCTATTTGTACCCATCTTGAGACATTCTACATCCTCTGAGCACCTCTCTAGAAGCTTGCGAAAGGACTAAGTTATTTTTGGCATGATGCTCTCTAATTTGCTCCCCTCTCCTGAACCGCTCGGGGCGGATGAATATGGCCTGTGTGTCGCTAGCAACCTAGGACTTGGGCAGCTTTTCTATCGGCAAGTCCGGCAAAGCCCCTCTTCTATTGCTGTTGTGGATGACGAGTCATCCATCACGTATGGTCAACTGCACGCGTGGGCAGTTCGTTTGGCTGCAAAGCTATCCCAAGAAGGCTTCGTCAAAGAAGAAGCGGTAGGAATCGTTGTCCAACATGGAGTTGCCGATGTGGTTGCCCAAATGGCCGTGATCTACGCCGGGGGTAGCTGTGCCCCTATGGATCCAACCATGAGGGACCAGCAGATAGGCCAACGATTACAACGACTCAACTCGCGGTTCATTCTCGTTGACCAGTCCAATCGAGGGCGAGACCTCCAATTTCAGCAGATCGTGCTAGAGAAACATTTGCCTCTCACCATCACGGATTTGTGCGAGGAAAACGAATTTCCTGTCACAACCGACCTTTCCCACCGCACGCATTTAATACACACCTCTGGAACCACTAGCGAGCCCAAGGCCGTGCAAATAGCCGCTCGATCGATCTTACAAGTGGTGTTCCATGCCCCCTTCGAGCCACTCGCAGTAGAGGATGTGGTCGCTCACGCCAACAATAGCAGTTTCGATGTCTCTCTTTTTGATATCTGGGCCCCCTTATTGCGTGGGGCTCGGATTGCTATACTCAAGAAGATGGTTTTGCTAGATCTCGTTGTGCTGGCAGAGCATATTGATCGCCTGGGGATCACAGTTATGGCTACTACCACTGCGTTGCTCAATCTTGCTGCTTCCACTTTACCGACTGCATTTTCCAAGTTACGTATTTGTTTTATTGGAGGCGAGGCGGCCAATGTGAGCGCTATCGAAACAGTTCTGCGCAAAGGACCTCCAAAGATGCTGATTAACGCTTATGGCCCGACTGAGTGCTGCATCTTCTGCCTGGCTCACCGAGTTACACCCAAGGATATCCAGATGGGCTCTGTCAGTATTGGCATGCCCATTGGCCATACCATCGCATACATCGCGGATGAGTCAGGCTGCGCTGCTAACGAAGGGGAGCTTTGGATCGGCGGGGCTGGTGTGTCCCCTGGATATATAAACGAGCCGGAAAAGAATGCCAAAAGCTTTCCCACGATAATGATGCCTTCCGGGGAGGCAGCTAGATTCTACCGCACAGGTGACATTGTTCGTCGCCGTGACGATGGTCAGATCGACTATGTAGGGCGTGTGGACCATCAGATTAAAGTTCGAGGCTTCCGAATTGAACTTGAGGCGATTGAAACCAGTCTCCTCCAGACTGGTTTGTTTGCTGAAGTGGCAGCGATGGGCATTCAGTCGCCGCACCAGGGTGCAGGCTCGGTCCTGGTAGCCTACGCGACCCCCAAGGATCCGGCTCATCCCCCTGAGATCTCTAAGGCCTTGAAAATTCTCCAGGACATCTTGCCCGAATATATGATTCCCCAATTGCAGCTCATTGAGAAGATGCCGCTCAACAGTCATGCCAAGGTGGATCGAAAGGGCTTGAAGCAACTCTTCTGCCAACGTTCGACCTCACTGCTCAAACCAGTGCCGAAATTGCCCAATACGCTCTGTCAGGACACCCAAACGGTCTTGGCTAGTCTATGGGCCACTATCCTGGCAACCCCAAAGTCAGAATATAAGGAGAGCGATGATTTCTTCGTGCTTGGAGGTACCTCTCTCCAAGCATCTCTTCTGATTAGCCAGATTCGTCAAGTATTTCGCTGTGAAGTATCCCTTTTGGCTCTGTATGACAACTCTACAGTTGGAGCCCTGGCAAGTATTATTGATCATGCCAAGGGCGGTCACCTCAAGACAGTGCGTGATGAGAGAGAAGTCTGGCTGGCTGACACAAAGCTGGCCGATGATTTGCCCGCTCCCATGACCACACCCGTGAACTGGCAGCGTGATATTGAAGGCCGTATTTTTATCACCGGTGCCACGGGTTTTGTTGGGGCGTTCTTGTTATCAGACCTATTGCACATGCCGTCGGTGCATCAAATTGGTTGTCTGGTACGAGCCCCTAATTCCGCTGCTGGTATGCAGCGACTGCGCCTTGCCCTCGAAAAATATAATCTTTGGAAGGATGAATTCACGAATAAGCTTCTTGCTTTCCCGGGCTTGCTAGAGGATAAATACCTGGGGTTAGAACAGGCTCGATTCAACGAGCTGGCGAACTGGGCTAGTGTAGTCTTTCATCTTGGTGCACGCGTTAACTATACGCAGCCATACTCACTGCATCGCCCTGCCAATACACTGGGAACAATTAATGTCGTGCGGTTCGCTTGTACAGGGCGAAGTAAGGCAGTTCACTACGTGTCAAGTATCTCCTGCTTTGGACCCACTGGCTTCTTCACTGGCACAGCAAGTGTGGGTGAGGATGACTCCCTTCTCCCCCACCTGGAGGCTCTCCCATACGATCACGGCTATGCGCAGAGCCAATGGGTGGCCGACCAGCTTCTTCGACGTTTGATGGATCGCGGGTTCCCAATCTCTATCTACCGGCCCGGGTTTATTACTGGCCATAGCCAGACGGGCGTGTGTAACCCTGATGATTTTTTCAGCCGCTTGATGATAGCATGCGAGCAGATGAAAAGCTACCCAATGTTGCCTAACCAGCGAAAGGAGTTCGTTCCGGTTGACTACGTTAACTCGGTCATTCTTCATATAGCTGCATCTGAACACGCGGTTGGCCGGGCCTACCACATCGTGCCTCCCAACCGTGACATGTCCATCGACATGGATGCCACAATGGACCTGTTAGGGGATGCAGTTAATTCACGTATCCATGCTTTACCTTACATGGAATGGATTGACCGGCTGGCTGCCAACCCTCCTGTGGCATTGCAGCCGCTGCAGCCTATGCTGGCGGAGAAGGTGCATGATGGTAAGACTCGTTGGGAGTTATATGCTAACATGCCCATCTATCAGACCACAAACACTGATAGAATGCTAGCCAACTACCCAGGAGGTCTGAAATTTCCCACTCTTGACTGCTCTTTGTTGAAGAAGTATATCGCGCATCTGAGATCTGCTTGTTAGTACCGTAGCCCGTTTTCTGAATGATTTTATTTAATGAACGTATTCTGACACTTTTGCCGTATGCCACATATTTCTCCTGCCTTGGTATTTTCTTTTTATTTTTCTTTTCTTTTTACCTCAAGAATGCGTGTATTCCTTGATTCAATTTGCCGTCAACTGTTCACCCGAACGAATAGTAATGCTGGGCGATGTGGAGACTATGAAGGGCGGCAGTGGGATAGTATCCTTGCCTTTTCTTAGACCTCAGCAGAATGTTTCATAAAACTATATGCGAGACATGATCCTTCCTCTTTCTTCCGCCAGCTTGGTGTCATACAAGAGGACATTCTTCGGCTATTCGGCCAAAGCATCCTCTGGACCCAATACAGTAAAACCCCGATATAAGCAATCTACCAGGCTGTCTTCGATTATTTCCCATACAAACCTCGATATAGGGAACTTTCATTATTCTGCTCAGCCTACCATACAAAATTGCTTATAATAAGATATAGTGGATCCAGTTAACCAATTAAAAAGTTTACTATAATAAAAAAAATCACGCATAAATTTCTCGAATATTAACTTAGTCCTATCCCTACTACCTAACAATAACAAAAATATATATAATTACACAGATTCTTTTACTCTATTTTACTATCAGTCTTTATACTAATAAATTATACTAAAAATGCTATAGAATTGTATCTCTATATACTATATCTATATTTTAGTAGGTCTTATATAGTGATTTTGATATAAGCAATCCCTCGATATAAGCAATTTAGGCAATCAGCTCATTCCCTTGCTTATATCAGGGTTTTACTGTAGTAGTAATATATGGTCCCTTGCTTACGCAAAATTCTCGGCACTCGTGCAATCGATCGTAGATCTGACTAGAACTCTGGTGAACATTCAATGTGGCGGTCAAGGGAGTGATGGACATGTCACACTGCATATGCATCATTCCCTTGGCGCATCTGAAATGGAATGCAATAAATGACACCCTTTTTCATGGTCCAACATAGCACGACATAGCCGCTTCTTGCCCTTCCTTTCTTTTTCCTTGTTTGGCTGGGAAAAGTATCGCGAGACGTCTAATAATCAACTCCCAGCTCTTACCCACCTGCTTCGCCATCAGTGTATCATCGACTGTCCAAGGCTTGATTCGCACGTTTGGATTCAGGATGACGCTCACCAAGGTAAGCTGTCGTGCTCTTTTTACAGGAGATAGGTACTGATTACATCCAGGAGGACTGTAAGCCAAAGCTCCCTTCCATCTAGCATATAATGTATTAATGATATGACGTGGAGTGGAGTTTCTCCAATACAGTGTGAGTTCACAAGCTATCTCATTTCAATTCAATTATCATAGCGATCGTCGATCCTAATTTCAACATGGTGACAGAGTGATGAAACAGAAATGGGTAAGCCATAGTAACCCCCCGGCGAGTTGAACCACTGGCGTTGATATTAACGCTCCCGTCTTCAGAGGGCTGGCACCGGGTGGGTAAATTATTGGCCGATGGGAAGCTGAATTGGGCTCCCATCCATGAGCCTCGAGCAGTTCTCGATGTTGGATGTGGTACTGGGACCTGGACGAAAGACTTTGGTTTGTCGCCCGACCTGATTTGAAGGGATGTCCAGTAGCTAATGGAGAGGTTCCAGCCGCAAGACAACCAACCAGCCAGGTAAACTCTGCCACGCGGTATCTGTATCAGTCGAATAGAAACTAATAATACCAGTGCCTAGGTATAGACCTTGACGTCCCCGACGAAACTCAGTCAGAAGTCCCTTCCTCTGTCATATTTGCAGGGCGTTCCCGCTGACTATCAGCCAGATTTACCCCGAACTGTCGCTTTCGGAGCATCGACGTCGAGAGTGACTGGGGATATGTCGAGGAATTCGACTACATCTACATCCGCGGATTGGCCGCGTGCATTATCGATTGGCCAGGTCTTTTCAGACAATGCTGGAAGTAAGCCATTCTCTAGCTTGTCCATCTTATCGCGTCATATATACTGAGAAAGCAATCACCCTGATCAGAGCGCTGCGCCCCGGAGGCTATATGGAAATCAGTGATTTTGGATACTCGTCCAAGTCCGAAACCGACTCGCTCGACCGAACCTCCGGGCTCCTGAGGTGGGAACAGCTGATCAACGAGGCGGGCGACCGCAGCCCGCGCAAAGTGGCCATAGCATCAGCCTTCCTTGGGTTAATGCGCGAGGCTGGTTTCTCCGACATCACGGAGCTCATCAAGCAGGTCCCGTACAGTGGATGGTCAACCAATCCCCTTGCCCGGAAAATCGGTCAGCTAAGCAACCCTCTTCATAAGCTGGGGCTGAAGAACCTGGGGCTTGCGGTTCTATGCAGCGTCTCTGGAATGTCCCCGGCGGATGTGGACAGGGAATTCGATGCGGCTTGCGCGGATATGGATAACCCTGATCGCCAGTGTTGGATGCCTTTGTAAGTACTTTCTCCTTTTTCTTTTTCTTTTTTCTTTTTTTTTCAAATTTATTTCTCGTTATGGAGACAGCGTTGAGTGACCCGAGGCTTCCTGGCTGATTGATAATTTATCTAGACATATTGTGTACGGGCAGAAGCCAGAATGAGTATAGGGCCCGGGACATCTTGGCGAGAACTGGTAGCACTTTTTATTGACTGAGAGAGGACAGACGGTTCCGAATGAAACTGTCGAGACAGCCTTTCTGCGTCAGGCACATAGGACCTTATATGTAACGTACCTGGTTGAACTTCTCTCTCCCAGCAGCTAGCTTAATCAATGGTTTCTCTCACGATATAAAAAATTAAAGGTTGAATGCAAATATGCTTCCGGTGGCAAACTTCGAAAGCTTTCAAATTAACCTCTAGCTACTTTTTCTCCCCTTTGAGAGCGACTTATCTACTTCGTCTCATTGTTCCCATAATTCACTAACTTCTAGCCCGGCACTGACTCCTTGCAAACATCAAGTAGTCTGTACACGCTCCTTTATCTTTAGATTCAGAGGCTTAGTTTCCCAGATACCATATTCGTCCAATTCATGCGGGTCGATATTGTCCGGCTGAGCCTCGAAGTCGAAATTCCACAGGAGTCGCGCTAATATGATGCGCATGTTGGCATTTGCCAGGCTAAGAAGAAGACATTGTCAGTGGATGGAATGTCGCACCTCATCTGTCGCCAAACACAAGACGAATTTCAACTCACTTCAGTCCAATGCAGTTGCGCGTTCCGATGGAAAACGGCGCCGAGGCCTCCCGGACATCCGACTCGTATTTGGCATCGCCTAGCCAGCGTTCCGGAGTAAATCGCTCAGGATCGCGCCAATACGTGGGGGATCGTGAGGCTGCAAGGTTGGCCACGGATACCCATGTCTATAGGGTATGTATCGATTAGATGGACTCGTCTGTAGTAGATTAGAAGGGGGTGGGAATTGGCTTACATTTCCTGGAACCCATTGGCCGTCAATGAATGCCCCCGCTGCTGGCGCTACTCGGAACAACCCTATGGGGACAGGGGGGTGTATTCTCATCGCTTCCTGAATGACTGCCTTGAGGTACGGTAGTGCAGCAACGGCGGCCAAGGTAATTTCACCCTCTGCGGAGAAGGTGTCCCGGATCTCCTTGGTCAAACGCTCATAGGAAGAAGGGTTGTGGACGAGGTAGTAGAGGGACGAAGAGATGGTGGAGGCGGTGGTTTCTCCTCCGGCGGTAATGACAATATTGACATTGTCGAACAGTTCATCGGGACTCATGCCCTTGAGCATGAAGGAGGAGAAATCGGCGCGGGCGACGGGCTCTTCCTTTACCTGTTGCCGCTGGTCCAGTTGTTTGCGGGTGAATTCCAAATGAGCCTCGTAGTTCGCGGTCATGTCGTTGGGGATAAAGTGTTTCAGGATCCATTGGTAGGGAGCCAGCCGGTGGGCAGCCTGCGTATATGTGGAATGGATGATAGCCTTGAAGATGACCGATACCCAGGGATGATAATCGGCTCGGTCGAGACAGCCGATAGGATCGCCAAAGGACAGGCGGGTCAGAACATCGAAGAGGATAAAGTGCAACCAGGGAATGATATTGACTACACCTTTCGCATCAGGGTACGCTGCCTGGCCAGAGCGATTGCGGAGGGCTGCGATCAGCTGGTTGGTATAGCCCTGGATGGTGGCCTCTTGCTCCCGCACCGCCGTTTCGGAAAAGGCCGGGGCCATGAGCTTGCGTAGCCGATTATGATCGTGAAATCGAGCGAAGAAAATATTACTGATATCCCCATTTCCCTGCAGATAGGCCACCGGATTCTTTTCAAACACCTTATCTTCCTTGGGTCGCCCCCCAAAGATGGTCTGGTTGGCCGATGGGGAGATATACGACAGCTCATTGGGGCCGATGCGCACCACAGTGCCATATTTCTCATGCAGCTGCGCCGTCCATTTGCAATTATCCCCCTTCAGAACATGATACACGTTAAGCAATTGTGACGCCGCGGCCAGTTTGGGGCCAGGGTAGCGTCGTAGCGGGTGGAGATACACATTGTAGGCTGCCAGCACAAGATGAACGGCAATCCACTGACTTTTGGTTAATAACTCTTTTTACTTTCGTTTTGAAGATGGATCTTGCGAAACCCCTCTACTTACCACACTAGAGAGTAGCAGAACGACATCAGTTAAAGATACTGAAGATAGCAGCCGGGCTGCCATGGCGGAAGAGTTGGCAAATTCACACTGTTCGCTTGTCATTTACCTGCCCGATCCAAAGTCACCAAATGGATATACATATATAGTAGTAGATATGGCATCCAGGGACGAGGATTACCTTTTGCTCGTAAACCTAGTCCCTATCTGACAGACTCAATACCATCCAATGAATGACCAGACACATGCTTCGGTAGGGTTATCCCTTTCATTTTCATTCCAAGGTATCTGCAAATCGTCATTTATGGCGCAGCTGAAAGAAGAATGCAAGGGATAGGTGAGGATGAGCGGTGTGATCGAGGTGGACCTGGGATATCTCTCTACATGCGGTGGGAGGCTAAATGGTGACGTGTCATTCACACATAGCTCACATCATGCACATTTTTTCATACTCTACTTAACATGATCTTCACCATCATTGTAAGCCTCTCTTCAACATCCACTGCAAAAGGAAAATGACTGTAACTGCAACTGAAAGAATTGTCACCGTCTTTGGCACAGGCAACCAAGCCGGCGCCGTGGCCCGGGCCCTGCTGGCGGATAAGACCAGCCAGTTCAAAGTCCGCGCCATTAGTCGTCATCCAGACTCGGCCTCTAGTAGAACACTATCCGCACTCGGGGTGCAAGTTGTCAAGGCAGATGGGTGGAATCTCGAGGAGTTGACCAGGGCGTTCGCGGACACTTGGGCGGCGTTCGTCAACACGAATTCTGATGACCCGGTTCACTTTAACCCGCACCCGCCGATAGGCCCTAGATACTAAAAGCTAACAAAATATGTTCTCTTGCTAGCTCTTCCTCCAAAAAGGTGACGGCCCCACGGAGTTCGATCTCGGGAAAAATATCATAGACAGCCTGGTTGCCGCCAAAGTGCAGCATCTTGTCTATAGCTGCTTCGCCTCGTCTGTGGAGCAGACCAAAGGCAAGCTGTTTATCAAGCCCATGGAAAGTGAGTACCTATCTGAGTTGATTTATTCATTCACTAGGGTTGCGACTGACCACAATGGCCAGTGAAATACCAAGCACTCAAGTACGCCCGAGAGACTGGCCACTTTGCCACTACCTGTGGCATATACGCCGCGTGGTACTATGAGCAGTTCCTCGACAAAGCCACCGCGGATGTGTTCGGGGGGTTTCCCACTACTCCCGACGAAGAGGGTTATATTACCTTCCGGGCCCCGCTCTGGGGCGACGACGAGCACCCATCCTTCGTGAGTATCACGCATGACTTTGGGGATATGGTGCACGGCATTCTTCTCGAACCTGAGCAGTGGGATGGCAAATCTGTTCCTGCCGCTAGCGATGTGATGACGTTCGAGCAGCTGGCGCAGACCCTGCAAAATGGTATATACGCCTACTCACATTTGGTACGAGTGCTAATGAGGGAATCTCAGCTACGGGTCGAAAGTCGAGGTATATTCCACTTCCCTCCTGGGAAGACTTTGGTCGAGGCATCCCTGAATTGGATGATCATAAGCTCTTGTTTGCCTTTACGCAAGCAACTGGGGGACGCTATTTTGGCGATGTGCCCACAGAGACCAAGACAGCCTTAAGGCTCAAGAGACGGGCGGCAGAAGCGCAAGGAAAGTCTGGCAACGAGGCCAACTTGTTGAGTATGGAGGAGTGGTTCAAGACAAACTTTGCGTAGATGGAGGGCAATTTGGATGACTACGATATCTTGAAAGCGTTTAGTACCGTTAGGACCGTAGGTTGATTGTTCCTCTCTGTGAGACCTAGCTAGCACAAGATCATATACTTATCATTTCGGTTGATCTGCCAAAACATGGGTTAATTATGTCCCATACGGACTAGATCGAGTTGATCTACTAGCTATCGGGACTTATTTACACATTCACTTTGAGGACTCTTCCAAACCCAATGCCTCCAGTGGACTTTTCAAATCAACCCAGCCATGAAAGGGATCGCTGGGCGTAAATCCGAGTCTCTTTGCTACAGTCGAAGGGTATTTCTGCAATTGTTCTTTGGTTACCGTCAGGTACTGGTTCTCTTCCTGTCAAGACAGACGAGCAAATAGAGTTAGCGAACAGACCTCCATGGCTAGATACAATTGGATACTCGGAAGGAATGTAAACAAAGTCCTCTTACTTGTCTCAAAAATCCCTTGGTCAGAAAAGTCGAATAGATCGTACGGTCCTCCTGGGATACGTTGGCCGAGCCTGCGTGAAAGCAGGAGGCCAGCATGATGAAGGCGTCGCCAGGCTGCATCTCTACAGGCACGGTCAATCCTTCGTCGGGGCGGTGGGAGGTATCCCACAAGTGTGAGCCTGGGATAAAGCGAGTGGCGCCATTCTCCTTGGTGGTTCGCGTCGCGGCGACGAAGAGTCCAACCCCGACATCGCGGCCCGGTGTATACGCCTCAGGGGCAATCCCCGGAAGAGTATGATGGAAACCCATGTCGTCACGATGCAGCTTCTGTGCTTCATTGCCCGGGCTATTGGAAATGGCAATGGCGGCGTTGATTTGGGGAGCTGAGGTGAAAGCTACCTGCTCGTCGCCATACCAACATGTGTAGGTTGACGCAAGGAGGCGGTCACATACTTCCAAGAACAGTGGATTGCACGCGATGTGTTCGATAAATGCGGTGGACTTGACTGCAAGCCCGGTCACAACCCGGGACTTGCTAGTGAAGATACCCCCTTCCCAGAATTTGTCGAAATGCGGAGTGACATCGCGCGAGACCTGGGCGAGTGTATTCTGGTCGACCAGATTGCGTACTATAACGCCCCCATTCACTGTGAGCAGGTCTATAACCTGGCTGACCGGAGCTGTTCGGGCCTCGACGGAGTGTAGGTGAAATTGGTGCATCCTGAACGTCTTGAAGATCAGTATGATGAGAGGACAGATGGGGAGAGAGGTGAGGGACCTGGTCCTATTTATCTACTGGTGCTTTTGATCCTAGAAGAGCCACATGCGTCATTGTTGCCCCCTAGTTAGTAGTAGAGTTTTGAAATACAACATAGCCGGTTTCTCTGCGGAATCCGACGCCCACTCTCCAGGGGACTCGCTGGGCAAGCCCTTTGGTTTCGGGGACTTTCCAACATGTCGACCACAATATAGACAGTCATATGCAACGTTCGATTACTTAGAATACGTCCATCTCCTTGGCCAGCAAATACATAGATTAGACTAGATATATATGATGTGTAATGTAGATGACATCGAGCATGCCCTTATTTCGAGCTCGGACCGAAATTCGCGGCAAAGAAGGAGGCCAACGAAGTTAGTTCCGCGCTGGTTCCATCTTTCCCCTGGGCAGTCGCTGCTAGTTTCTTCAGTTTCCGTGCTGTAGCGGTGGACGAAGGCTCGACTCCGAAATAACGACCCCCAGTAAGTTCTCCATACGCAAACAGCAACCGCGCATCCTCCAGCTCAGCCACTCCCTCCCCCAAGGACTTCCACGAGGGCAAAGGAACGTATCGTGCTTTCTTCCCAGTTGCTACAGCAGGGCCCGGGGTTAGCCATGGTATCTCAATACACAGACACTAGCACAAGAAACGCGCTGAGCCTACCTTTGGAGAAGACTTCCACGAATTCTTCCAGCGATCGAGCCTCACTGACAGCTTGGATGTTCTGGTCCTTCCATTTGTGGGGATCGAGCAGGATTCCGTGCACCAGGTCGCCAAAGTCATCCGCAATGGCGATAAATGGAGCCGCGTCATTGTCTCCCCACCGGGGAAGATGCAGACTCAAGAAGCCCTCGGCATCCGGGTAGTATGGAAAGCCCTGATGGACCTGGGCCATTATGTCGGAGAGAAAAAGCTCATAGTACCATCCGGCGTGAATGGAACAGACCGCATCAAAACAACCCGTTCCTCTGGCATACTCTTCGATGCGAGCCTTCACTGAATTTTGCAACCCAACCAGTCAGCTTTCCGAGCCCATTAGTCATGGACGTCTTCCCTTTACGTACTGTCCATGGTCTTAATATTCATCTTCCCCCCTGTGGCTTCCGCTGCGGGTCTCATGGAGCTGAGAACCAGGATTCTTACGTTGGCTGCTACGATACCATCCACAATGGATTTTCCCAGGTCGAATTCGGTGGGCCCGTCCGGATTTTGAAAGATCTGGTGCATTTACTCGATAAATCCTTTCCACAACCCGAACAGGACCGGAGGAGGCGACCTACCGGATCATCCGAGTTGGTATTCACAAATACCGCCCAGGAGCCTGAACAGGCTTCCTGGATCTCATGGGCCCTCCAGCCATCGGCCCTAACGACCTCCACCCCCAAGCTCTGCAATGCCTGGCTTTTGTCGGAGAGCGGATTTCGAGTAATGGCCCGAACCCTAAAATTGGACGCCTGGTCCCTCAGCAGAGAATGCACCACCGAGCTGCCCTGAAGCCCCGTGGCACCAAAAATGGTGATTTGCTTCACGCCTGGTGCCATTGGATGAGATTGGAAAGAACTTGTGGAACAAAATTATAATGAAAATATAGTAATGAGAGACGGTGGGTGGGTAAAGTTGAACTTCTGATATGTTAATATGTGAAGAGGTTTCCCTGACCGCAAATCCAAATACGAGGCCCACTCATGTGACTACTCCCACTGTGTCGTAAGCCCGCAACCTTGCATGGATCTGGCATCCCGCCTGGTATGTCGGTGAGGAAATCCCAAAACAGCACTAGAATGTCGGTCTGATAGATGAGTCGAGTACCTGTCGATACCCGAGTGGATGCTACTCGAAATGGGAGTTTTGTATAAATAACTACGAAGGGATGGCCACTCTCTAAACCTTCGCAAGTGTTTTCCAATTTCCCATCCACTATGGCCCCCTTCAATCTAGTTTTCAAGTTCACTGTTGACGCAACGAAGGTCGAAGAGGTGAGCAGCCAGCCAAGGGTCCTTTTCTTTTTCTAACGGACCTCAGGCCACTGCTTTGACCAATGATATTTGCGCCAAAGTCCAAGAGAATGAACCGGGCACGTTGCTCTACTTCATCTACAAGGTAGATGGAAAGAATGAATTTGTGGCTGTGGAAAGGTAATGCCCTCTTGAGCTTTGAAGCTGACATCAAGTGCCAAGGACTAAACAAATCGGACAGGTACCAAGATCAGGCGGCCTTCGAGAAGCACCTCTCTCAGCCTTATTTTACGAAGTTCACGGAAGATATCATGCCGCTGATTGTCGAAGAGCAGGAGATGGGGCAGGGTGCAACAGTGGCAGGATTCACCAGATAGATCAACTTTCATATACGCTGGGAGTAGCAAAAGACATACGGTAGTGCATTCTAAGGCCACATGTAGCACCTGCTTGAATGTCGGGACCAAGGGAGTCCTCAAATTCAAATTTTGATTCTGTCCTGTCGTAATATCACATATACTAGACAAGTTGTGGGATCCCTATACATTCGATGCATCGAAGCTCTCTGAACCCCTCTATAGAGTCCCTATAGGTAGAGCTAGTAACCAAAGTTCAACGAGCCTGTGTGGCTCGACTATTTGAGACAGAAGGGCCTTGTGTAGGGAACATTGCGCCCATATACCGTCTCAATTTCACGGGGCTCTGCATACAGAATGACCCCTTAGCATTGAAACAAGGCACTTACTCCTCCGTTTTCCCTGCTGGGATTACCATCGCCGCGACATGGGACAAGAACATTGCATACGAAAGGGGGAGTCAGATGGCTGCCGAGTTCCGGGGCAAGGGGTCCCAGGTTCTTCTTGGGCCTGTTGCTGGGCCTCTTGGTCGGTCGGGTCTGGGCGGAAGAAACTGGGAGGGTTTCTCACCTGATCCTTATTTGACGGGAGAATTGTTCACGGAGACAATTCTTGGTACCCAGGACAGTGGTGTACAGGCATGCGCCAAGCATTATTGCGCAGCGGAGCGAAGCGGAGCTAGCAATATACTGGACGGGGTTTTACTTTCTCGACTCTGATTGGTCTATATTTAGTCTGCGCACGTCTTTGGCAGGTCTTTGGTCTGGTACTAACTAGTATTGGTAATGAGTAAGAAACTCAACGGCAGCCTTTACAGAACGAAGACGGTACTATGATTGATAGTGTCTCTTTGAATATTGACGATCGCACTATGTATGAGCTCTATTTTTGGCCGTTCTAATAAGTAGTCAAGGCCGGCGTTGCTATGGTACGTTATTTATCAATGGTGGGTGAAAATTATCTGATAGTGTGGTATAGGTGATGTGCAGCTACAGCTGCTTGAACTAAATCTATAGATGCCAGAATAGTAAAGCGCTGAATGGTATCTTTAAAGGAGTACTTGGTTTCTAAGGGTACGTAATGTTAGACTGGGGCGCTATATATAGCGGGGCGTTTGCTATTAACGTAGGTAAGGATATGGATATGTTGGGTACTGTGAGCTTCGGGTCTGCATTCTTTAACTAGAACCTGACTGAGTCTGTAAAGAATGGCTCTGTTTTGAAGGACCGCCTAGACGATATGTGCCGTAGAGTTATGATGCTGTGCTTTCACTTGAATTAGGATAAGGATTTTCTAGTCGTTGACCTCTCTAATAAAGAGCTTAATACAGTTCTTTTCTCTAGTTGTAAGTTATAGTCCCTATATTAATGTATGTATAGGACTTTATACTAAATAGCAAGCAGCCGATGAGTACAAATATAATTATATTTATGGATCTGTTGCGAACGTTGACGTCCGCGGTAATTATGGAGCAGAGATCCGCAAACAAGCTGCAGACGGCATTGTGCTCTTGTAAAACACTAAGAATGCTCTCCCCTTGAAGCCGCCTAAACAGCTCGCGGTTTTCGGCAATGGCGCTGGGGATTTCACGAATGGCATGTCTGTTTTCTATTTCAATGGCGTCGGTAACTACTAATACGGCTTCCTTGCAGCAGGCGGGGGCTCTGGATCAGGCCTCTTCACTTACTTAGCCAGTCCTTTGGAGGCAACCAAGCAGCGCGCTAAATTCCGAGAGAAGACTCTTGTGCGATACGTGCTGAACAACAGCGCTATTATCGAAGAGAATAGTCCATAGTTAGTTGAATTACCCCACCTCACCCCCAAGCTGACACTAACGAAATGCAAACCAGCCTTAAAGCTTTGCTCCCATCGTCCCCGGACGTCTGCCTTGTCTTTCTGAAAGCTGGGCAACAGAAGGCGAAGACCGCACCTCCCTCCACTCCGACTGGAACGGCGACGAAGTTGTCGAGAAGGTCACGTCCACGTGCTCGAATACGGTAGCTGTAACCCACTCCAACGGCGTCAACATCCTACCCTGGGCAGACCATCCCAATGTAACCGCCATCCTGGCTGCCCACCTTCCAGGCCAAGAAGCCGGCAGCAGCATTGTCGATGTGCTCTGGGGAGAGGTCAACCCGTCGGGCCACCTGCCTTGCACGATCGCAAAGAGCGAATATGACTATTCCTTTGCTCCGATTCAAAATTCTACCACCCTCCAAAACACCAATGATCCGACGGCATGGCAATCTGGTTTTGAAGAAGGGGTATTGATTGATTACCGTGCGTTTTCTCCGACCTTACACAGGCTTCTGAAGCCCATTTTCATGAGACGTCGAAGCATGCTAACAGGACACACTGGGAATCCATTACACATTTCGATTACTATAATAAATCCGTACAGTACGAATTCGGATACGGTCTTTCGTACACGACTTTTTCAATCGAAAAGGACATCTCCCTCACTCCTCTATTCAATGGTGATTTATCGGCTCTACCGGCGGATGCAAAAATCATCCCTGGAGGAAATCCCAACCTCTGGGAAGCGCTTTACAGAATCTCCATTACCGTGAGAAATACTGGGGAGATTGGAGCTACTGTGCCACAGCTTTTTTTGAGTCTTCCGAAAGGGACGGCTTAGAAGGCTTCGCCAATCAATGTTCTCCGGGGGTTTGAGAAGGTGTACCTCCAACCTGGAGAGTCCAGAAATGTCACGTTTCAGTTGACAAGGAGGGATATTAGTCACTGAGACGTTACAGGACAGCAATGGATGATACCAAGTGGGCTAATGCAAGCACACGTTGGTTTTTCGAGCAGGGATTTCCGTGTGGCGGGCTCGTTCACTCCGATCCGTTGATGTGAGGGCAAAGTCGGTGAAATGGTCTGATGCTCGTTATGCTACATGTCCATAAGTACAGGACGGAAGTTGAGTGCGAAAACTTTAGCCTAGATATATAGAACTCTATGGGGCAGGGAAATCCATTGCATGCTACAGTAAAGTATATATATTTAGGTGGTGTATAGACATGAATGAACATACGGAGTATTCCGAGAAGATATGTCGATCGCCCACGTCGGGGAAGATCTACACAGTAATTGAATCAAGTTGTTAGGCTAATTCGAAATATATTAAGTGCAGTGTTGGTTTGTTATCATCTGATTCATCTCAGACCTGTGCTGTTGAACCTTGACCTTTCCATTTTGCATATTTTGCTCATTGTTCGATTTTACATTTTGTCTAACATCCACTAGAAGTTCAGACTATACAGTCGATGACCTTAAAGTGATCATAGGCATACTGCATCTGGCAGATAGCATGGGGGTTGTAGTGGATTAGGAAGCATATCGATGCTTTGTAGCTGTATATGAAGTAATGTAATAATCCTTCAACTATCTGGTCTTATAGGCCCCACATAAGCCAATCTTTTGTAAAACCAAAGCAGGCAACTCCCACGATCCCACGACCTGATACCAGTGACCTCAATGGCCATATATCAGTGTAACCCCTAAGTACAAACAAGATCTGCAACTAAAGTTTGAGTAAGGTCCCGCCACTAATACACATGTAATGCATAGATCTAGGATCATAAATGAGCCCCACAAAACGAATGTGGGACAAGAGCCGATGAACTGTGGGACAGGCAATAACCACGGAAATAAGCCACGCCCCTCGATCCGACTCGATGCGGGGCAATTCATGGGGTAATTCATATAAGCAGAAAGAACCGTAGCAGATTGAGACTAAACACCACTTACCCCTGAAGCAACCAGCAACTAGCATGATCGTGGTAAGAGCCACCGCCCTAAAAAAACTCCCGGACGGCCCGCTAATGGTGCACTAAATAAACAGCGCGAACTACCCGCCCCGGCCCAGGGGGCCTCGATTGCCGATATTACCGCCATCGGCCCAGACCAAGAGTCGGTCGCATCCTGGAGGAAGCGATGCAATATCGATACCGGGAAGCAGATCCGACTGGTTAAACTGTCACACATGCGGTACCAGCATCCGGACTTAGATGAGATTACGGTGTTCCTGCAGGACTTTGGAATGGAGGTGGTGAAGAGGACGGCTGATCAGATTTGGTACCGGGGGTATGGCACTGATCAATATGTGTATTATGCACAGAAGGGAGAGAAGAAGTTCTTAGGGGGCACGTTTGAGGTGGAATCATATCAGGAATTAGAGAAGTGAGTTGCTTGCCCTTGTTTCCCATGGCTAGTGGAAAGGTTTGCTGATCGCGTAGAGCTGCACAACTGCCTGGTGCTGGGGAAATTCAAGACTTGTCAGAGTCGCCTGGTGGAGGACATTTGCTGACTCTGAGTGACCCGGAGGGATTTCCTGTCAACCTGATCTACGGCCAAGAGCCACGCGAGGCTGGAGAATATCCGACGAGCATTATTGTGAATACAGACTCTGAGAAACCACGGATTCGCAAATTCCAGCGCTTTAATCCGGGTCCAGCGGCGGTTCATAAGGTGCGCTTTCGTCCATATCCATGGCCATTAAAGATAAATACTGATAAACAAACCAGCTCGGACACTTCGGGCTCTGTGTTCAGAAGTTCGACGAATTAGTAGACTTCTACACTACGAACTTCAATATCGTGCCGAGTGACTTTCTGTACGTTGAGAAGGACGGTCAGAAAAAGAATGTCGCTCTCTTCGCACATATCGACCGTGGAACCGACTATGTCGATCATCACAGCTTCTTCTTGAGCACGAACCCGACGTCCCATGTTCATCATTGCTCCTTTGAGGTCCACGACATTGATACGCAGCATCTTGGTCATCAGTACCTGAATGGGAAAGGATACGAATCGGTTTGGGGCGTGGGGAGACATATCCTAGGCTCCCAAATCTTTGACTACTGGTGGGATACCACTGGTAATATGGTGGAACACTATGCAGATGGTGATTTGATTAATGAGGAGACTCCGATTGGGTATGGGCCTGCCGGGGATGAGTCGTTGGCGGTTTGGGGACCTGAGGTCCCGTCGTGGTTCTTGAACTAGTTCTGCTGTAGTGCCCGCAAGAATAACTGTAACGATTATCTCCATTATATTCTTTATACCTTTTGAGCATCAGAGCCTGTGGAAGATATACATTATAACTGTACCGATTCAAAGAAGCAAGATGTCCAAGGTATGCGAGGGTTTCAAGCCTACTGCTATCTCTGGGTGCGGGATGTCACCGCAGGTCTGAACTATGATGTCTAGCGCTTCCTAATGGACACAATACTGAAGTGCACTGATCCCGATGTTTAAGAATGAACATCATAAAGATTCTCTTCTATATAAGCAACGCTATCTATTCATACCGCACCTTGTTGATCAACGTGCCAATGTTCTCAATTTCGACATTGATCTCATCACCATCCTTCAGCACAATTCTGGGCTCCCGGGTGAAGCCAATTCCAGCCGGAGTGCCCGTCAGGAAGATTGTGCCAGCTTCCAGGGTCGTGCCCTGAGATAGATAGGAGATCTGCTTCTTGATCGAAAACAGCATTTCCTTGGTATGGCCATCCTGCAGGACGCTCCCATTATGAATCGCCTTAATGGACAACGTCTGCGGGTCCTTGATGACGGAAGACGAAACAAGAACGGGTCCTATATTAGTTAGCGACAGGAACCTTTAGACAAAGCCCAAGAGGGATACAGAAAGAAAGAGAGAAATAGACAAAGAACATACCGACAGGGCAACTCCCGTCTAACCCCTTCGAAAACGACCACTGCGAAGTCGCGAATTGCAGAGCCCTTGCCGAAACGTCGTTGGACGCTGTATAACCCAGAACATAATCTAGTGCTTCCTCTTCAGGGATATCGCGGCCTGTCTTTCCAATAACGACGCAGAGCTCTGCCTCGTAATCACTCGTTTCATCCTGCGCACACTTGGGGATATTAATCGTAGCGGGGTACGGGTTGGCTAGTGCGGTACGAGGCTTGGTGAACATAACGGGGACAGTGGGGAGCGCCATGTTGGCTTCTTTGGCGTGGTCGAGGTAGTTCAGGCCCAGACAACGGATGTAACTACACTGTTCTTTGGTGACTGGGGAGAGAAGCTACTCTACTGTTAGTATCACTCCTCGATTAGAGTCCGCTCGCAGATGAGGTCTTTACCTGCTTAACGTGCATCACGGTCGTGGATACGCGCCCGTCAAAGATCGTCCCATCGATAAGATAGGCTGCGATTTCAACGCCATTGACGCTATCTTTACCAATATCGCGAGTGGTATCGACTAACTGACCAAGATGCTCTTGGCTATCTTCGACAGCAATGAAGCGGATGAGGTGAGTCCAGGACATCTTGGCGGTACGACTTGTATTTGGCGAAAATGGGAGTCAAGACAATTCGGATGGATTCCCTATTTATTGCGGTATCGGGATGGGGTTCCGTGTCCCACTTCGGATATTGCGGGGACTGTGGGACTCTTCTGTATTTCCGTATTTCCGATGCAGGATCTCCGAGTCCAGGTGTACTAGTGCAGATCACAATACCTATCTTCTCCAATCTCGATGTTGTATAAAATTTACAATACCTAATAGCTGGTCCAAGTTAGTGACCGGCTGGGGCTGCTACTACTACCAAAGTCCGCTTGCACTAAAAATACTCAACCATAGATGAGTCTGCTGAGGCCATTCGTTTTCCGTGTTTATAGACGGAAAATGATAACCCTGATCTTATGGGCTTCTATCACATACCCTCCGAACTCTGTGACGTGCAAGACCTTCACCGGTTGCGGGGCCCACACTGTAACGACGAATAGGTCTAGGAAGCTAAACTGCTAGAGCTTCGGCTTCGTAACCAGAGCTTGAGTGCCCGCAATCAGCCTTGCGGCTGCCTCATTGACCACCTCGTTTACAATATCTCGAGCAGGCATCACCGAGTCAATCTGCGCAGCGGCAACGCCCATTAGATATGGGACTATGTTGTCAAGGATCTCGTCATCTTCAGGATGTTGCTCAGCATCGTGTGCCACAGGTAAGATACCCCGTCCAGTGAGTTCCTTAATCTCAGCCTGGCGGTTCTCCTCCCAGTTAAGCACATAGGCTGTCTTCTTAATCCTGAGTGGTCGACCCTGCTTTAGTTAGCATTGATGCCCACTATACTAAGCAAAGTAAAAATATCAGGGATCCCACCGAATAAATAACCGTCCGAATGGTATCATCATACCCCGCGGTGCGCACCGCCTCCTGAAACGCGCTGGCAACCGTGGCCTCCTTAGCTAAAAGGAACCTGGTGCCCATCCAGACCCCAGATGCACCCATCATAATCGCCGCCGCCAGATTCTCCCCATGAACAATCCCCCCAGCGGCCACAACCTGCACATCCACATCAGTAAACTTACTCTTCACCCCGCGCACTAACTTGGCAACGCTAGTAACTAGAATACCCGTCGGTATATTCCCCGTATGCCCTCCGCCCTCGGAACCCTGCGCGCCGAGGATATCAACGCCCGCCTCAACGCATTTAGCGACGTGCTTCGGGTGCCCGATCATGTTCATGTAGAGAATTCCGTTCGCGTGTAAACGGTCGATGACGTGTTTGGGTGGAATCCCAATTGCCGAGACAAACACTTTCGCTTTTTCTTCAATGCACACGGTTATCAGCGCGTCGAGTTGGCCGTTCATGTAGTCGTAGCTGTGAGGTGGTATCTACATCAGTATGAAATGCGCCTGACACTTCGATTTCCTCAACTGGGTCTGGTCATTGCCCCAGTCCTACTCCACTTGGTCAAGAAAATAATAATAATAATAAAAAAAAGAGACAGAACGTACTTCGTCTTTCGCGCACCACCGCCAATCTTGGGGATCAGCAAATCAACTCCAAACGGCGCATTCTTATCAACGAGCAACTCCTTGAGCTCATGGATAAGTTCGCGCAGTCGATCGGGCGTCGCGCTGAATCCACCGAGCACACCGATGCCGCCTGCATTTGTGACTGCAGCTGCTAAAGGTGGTCCAGCCGACACGCCCATGCCCGCCAGCATAACCGGGTGCGGGATGCCCAGGATTTTGGTGAGAGGGGTTTGGATTTTCGGTTCAAAGGTCATTTTGGCTGTAATATGATAAGACCTACTAGAATGATGTTTCTGGGAAGAAGTATAACCGTCATATTGACAAGCTTATGATTTGAGTATTTATTTGAAGAGCTTTGATTTTGGGTGCGGGCATTGTAGCTCGGCCGCTCGGTTCATGGTCTTCGGCTCCTCTTTGGCTCCTGATCCTCGGCTCTACTAGCCTTCAGGATAGGTTGCGGGGTAGGGGAGCTGGTCTGGCCTCTGGCCAGAAAATTATAGGATCCTTTGACAGGCCGATTGATCGAGGAAGTTGAGGTAATCGAGCACCCTTCGCTTGAGAGTGACTGGCCAAGAATGCTAGGTGGGCAAGCAGTTTGCAAGAGTAAATAATTTCAAGGCATTGTCTCCTTTTTTCATAATGTTAGTTAACGAAGAACGCAGCCAGGCCGCTCGAGATTCCGGAGACCCACAAGGATCCCCAGAGCCAGCTTAGTTTCCTAGGATCTACGATTCCACTTTACTACCATGGGTAAGCTATGATATCACATCGGTGACTTCAGTGCGAGCTCCGGTAGGTATACACCTACTTGAACATGTACTACGTGTCGGCCATCACGTCGCTATGCCTACATGATGCTGGGGAATCGTCCTATGACCAAGCCAATGCTTCGAACAATGAAGAATACAGCCCAATGTAAGGGATTTAAACGGACTGTAACGAATATAATATCTCTATGGTTTAGATATCAAACCCTCCAGGCGAGGATCATCACAACTGATCAACGCTACGTCCTAACTTTGAAGCCTGATTTATTTACTTGGGAATGTTGATCTTCAGCATTACGTGTTTTGGCGGCGGGGAAACATTAGCATATCATGCTGCCAGGTAGGTAGTGAAAATTGAAAGCCATGAAATATGTTCATTGGACTAGCGCTGTTTGGCGTTTCTGGGGATCCCTTGACTCTTGGGATATCCAGAGCCGCTCCTCAGTGATCGCCTCAGGCTGCTCAGAGCGTGCTCGGGGTGTGGTGAGATCTACTCAGTGAGCAAAAAGCGGCGAGGGGTGAGTAGTAAAACGAAAAAGGAAGGAAAATCAAGTACGTATGTGTACTACACATACTTGCATGATGATGACGTTCCGAGCAAGCTATGTAATAAAGGTCTCTACAGCCTACTCATGATTTCATGCTCATAATATCAAGATTCTCATTTGAAGAATTTCAACTTGCAAGTTGATTATCACAGAAAGTCTACACTTCCGCCAGTAGAACCACTAACTCTCAACACTGGCCAGGATACACTATACCAGAAGCAACAGTCAAGAACTCTGATTCAAACGAGAATCATGATATTGACTGACCTACGCCAAGAGCTAATACAGCACATTATCTACCTTTGCGATAATGAGACGCTTCGATCGATCATGGCCGTAACTCCCCAGTCACAGCAAAGTGTCCTAGCTGTCCTTAAACCCGAATTTCAGAAGCGGAACTTTGGCCTCTTCAAGAGTCTCAAAGAGTATGAGATCTGCAGCGTGGCAGGGAAGTGTATCTGCTATGATACGCCTACTTTTAAGCGAGTAATAGCACGCGATGTGGCCGGTATAAAACAATACCTCGAATGGGGGCTTGATCTGCGACGTCACACCCTGTGGAACCAGTTTGTTGCACCGAATCATGTGTAATTACAATGTCGAAATGATCGAATACCTGTTTAGTAATGGACACATCACGGAAGAGAATGTTTTCACAGTTGGGTGGCATTTCGGTAGTGTGGTAACCCTCTGTGACGCGGTGGTTCTTGGAGGATACAGCGACAAGGCCATGCGCTTCGTTGATATAGTGGGATCGAACATGGTTGCCTCCCTGAGTAAAGTTTCTATGTTTGAAGCATTCCGTCGCTTGAACGCGGGTGCGCTCAAACGCCTTATTGAAGCTGGCCTTCCACTTACTATTGGGGAGGACATCAACAACACAGTGCTTCATGTTGCACTTGATAACCGGGATGCGTCCGCTGTGCTAGAGCTCATTTTACCTCTAACACCCGAGCTTTACAACGAAACCAATACGGATAACGAAACAGTCCTCGGCCGGGCGATTCCGCTCCCATCCATGGACGCTCTTCGCCCCCTTATCAAGGTGGATGGTATCTCTCCGTCATCTAATGGTCGTCGCCTGTCGCCATTGTACATCGCGGCTTCTACACCACGGGATGTAAATATGGTGCTGTCTCTTCGGATTTACGATGCAGGAGTTATTATAGATGAGTCCAGAGTACTCGAACATTGGCTATGCTACCTCTCTTGCTCCATAGACATACGTACATGTTAACGCAATATAATCCAAAATTCCACATTGACATCGATAGTGTGCCATTGAACTACAACCACCGCTAACACACTAGCAGAATTACTTAACTATCAAACCATGGCCCCAGTGCCAAGACAAACAATCTAGAACAATACCATCAAACCAGTCCGTCGGACTTGGCAATGCTCAAAGGGCTGTGGAATTGAGGACCTTTGGGGCGTCATGTATTTGAGATTTTTGACCATGCGGTCTCCCACTCTTATATTTTTATTTTATTCATTTTCGTTAGAATATACGACCTGCATATGTAGGACACAATGCGTTGTACTCTACTATTTTTCTGTATTCTCTACCTTGCATGGGCAAAGGACATAACTCCCCAATACGATGCCGAATTAGACGTAAGAAACTCCCACCCATTGGCGCTATATCACTTATTGATGTATTTCAGAGAATAACACACGTCTTCGTGACAAACATCACCCTCATTGATCCGACTGAGTCGCGTCAGCAAGAAGAATACTCGCGACTACAAGCTCGACTTCAACGCTCCACTGGATCATCGGATACATCACATCCACGACAGAGGTTGCTCACAGCTCTCCATGCCTTCCATCGCTACAAAGAGCGCAATCTAGCTGAGACAAAGCGATGGCGGGATTGGTATAAGAAAATCCCTAAGAAACAGCGCTCGGTATGCGCTCCCGTAAAACTCATCGTATCCGATACTAACGACTAGGTAGATTGTCGAATCCACGGTTAAATATACCCGTAAACTGAATACAGTCGAACACCTTTTTGAGACAAACGAGCGACTGGCGCATGAGATCGTCAAGCATGGGATGCAATTCTATAACATTTCCCAAACTGAATTGGACCAGTTCGTCAAGGAGAATGAGAAGCAGGGTATCAACACCGACAAAACGAGTGTCTCGCAGGCGATGAAGCATTTCGTGCGCGATTGGGCTGATGAAGGGCACGACGAGCGGCAGGACGCATTCCCTTGCATTCTAGGTTCTCTTGCAAATATGTCGAGAACATTCGAGCATCCGTTGCGGGTGTTATTGCCTGGAGCAGGCCTGGGACGACTGGCGCATGAGGTTAATGCACTAGGTGGTTAGTTCTGTTTTCAGCTACGACTTGAAAAGTCATTAATATGGACTAATCAAGATAGGCTTCGAGGTAACCATGAACGAATGGTCCATGTACATGAACCTCGCATATCGATATCTATCCAGCCTTTCGAGTGTCAACAGCAAGACTTTCCATCCGCATATCGATTGGTGGTCGCATCACGCGACGACTGCTGATCTGCAGCGTTCTGTCTCGTTTCCAGATACACTGGCTAGTCCCTCTGTCCTCCTGGTAGAAGGCGACTTCACTACGGCATTTGCAGAAGATACGGGAAAGTATGACGTGATTGTCACATTGTTTTTCATTGATACTGCGCGGAACTTGGTTTCGTATTTCGAAAATATCCATCGATTACTCCGCCCTGGGGGGCAGTGGATCAACCTGGGTCCATTGTTATACGGAAGTGCGCCCTTTTTGCAGCTCTCATTGGATGAGATTGTGGCTTTAACCGAGCACATTGGGTTTAAGTTTCAGGAGACGGACCCATCTTGCGGGGGTATAACAATACCTGGGTTGACAGTTCGTGGCAAGGAGGTGGCTTACGCCCGCAATGGGAAGGGGCTGAGTAAAAATGCATATCAGGCACAATTTTGGGTTGCCCGGAAGAATTGAAGTATGGTCCTCGATTGGCATCAGACGGAGGAACGTGGCTTGAGTACTCCTCTAGAGTGCAAGTCTTGTTGCGGCGACGGTCGACCTCATCTGAAGATACTTCCCAAGAGTGGTCAATTCATCAAAGGATACAACAAAGGGACGGGGAATATAATACCCCTATACGTCCTCAGACCAGATTGCAGAATAGGAGAAAAGCTCCATTCTAGAGGAATCTCCCAATCTTTGCGGTCTTGATATGGTTATTATGCGATGATTGGCACGCCCATAGCCCCTGCACACAATAGGCGACACCCGGGGGAACCCCCAAGGAGCGTGGAAGTCTCCTCAATGTTTTGTGTTTTCTTTGTTGAGTATCCACCAGCCAAATTTAGCTGTTTCAGATATTCTGGTAAACTATCCTGGATATACTTTAGACAAAGGTATCTAACATTGAATGAAACAAATGATTATCGACCCGTCTAGGAGACCTCCAATTTTGCAGTTCTCAGACAGCTGCTCTAGAATTGTATGCCTAGGAGATATTTGATGGATGTAATCATCTATGTCATCCCGTCATTGCTTTGAGCCCGTTAAGGCTGTTATAAGGTCGGATCACGCTAAATTGCGAAGAAAAAGGCCACAGAATAGTTTATTGCACCCGATGACCGGCCACAGGTAGTATTCTGCTTGTGTGTGTTACCGAACAAGGCCATTCAAGTCAATAGGCTGAGTGGTGTGGCTCCTTCATGGGATTGCCACAGAATAGGACATCTCCATACCTCCGCACATGCCAGCATTCAGACCAAGCCGTGATTGTGTATTGACACGTAAATCATGGCATATACCATTGTAGTCTACTCTTCATACGGTATCATGATGCTGGCACCGGGTTATTCCTACTCAACTGTGGACATCTGGTTATATCGGTCCATCTTAAAGTGCAGGTTCCGCTTTAGTAAATTAATCTACTCAAATCCATGGCAAGTTTCTTGCTGCTGAAACCAAGATAGCTAAGTGACGTCCCCGAGAATTTGAATCCTACTTACATTAATCGATAGAGTACGGTTTCAGATATCGCAGAGTGCCTTCAATTTCAATACATATATCGTCGACAGGTAGTTTCCATGCAGGTAAAAGGCACCCATACATATGGCAGTCACCGGGGTATACATTGGTTTCCGAGCCCGGATTGAATTGGCGAAGCCAAAGATGGTTATAAGAATCCTTCTTCATCCCATACGTGAGCCCGGTCAGCACTTCTTCTGTTCCTCCAGTATTTGAGGCATTATATTTCGGTGCATATTCCACTAAAGTCATTCTCCATTTCACAATGATAAAACCCGAACAAATCGCCAGTTTTTATGAGGTACTTAAGCATGGTAGTAAGGCGTTCAACCTTGTTCTCGAGGTTGGTGAATATACCAGCAAATGCTACCACAGCTTCAAAGATACCAAACGAAAGTCTAGAGACCGTGCGAAACAAAGCCATCATACACATAAGCGCCAGTCAAAACCATATAAGCCTCATCTTAAGAAAGTCTATGTGCGATCTGCATATGACACGGACCAAGTCAGGCGCTACGATCGACAACAAGCAAGGAAGGTTGCACTTAGTGCATTCAAGAATAAGACCGCGTGCCTTATACATCCCGGACAAAAATTTCGTTTAGACCCCACTTCTTTTCATAAAAGCTACGTTGTGACGATTGCCCAAGTCGAATGGGATTGTCCTGATGATAGAGCGTTGAGATCGATAAGGGAGGCTTTGAAGTCCGAGGAAGGCTCTGAAAATTTAAGGTTCGAATTCCGCGAACTACGTGATCGACGGAGATGTTATGTCTTTTGCAGGTGAGCTATTGATGTGAGACCAGAAGGGGATGAAGCACAAAGGCACTGGGTCATAGGCAAAATGTTCCATCTCGCAGCAGCGACGAATATCGATGGTTCGTGGCCGTCAGAATGTATTTGTATACGAATCGTGTGTGTGTTTTCTGTACTCGACAATACATTGGGCATTATTTTCATTTCTCTTACAAGGTCTTAAGAAACATGGCAATTACTCAGTTTTTTGAACTCTGTCGGCAGTACAACATTTTGGCTGCTAAGAGAAACAGAATAGAAAGGCACAGCTATAGTCCTGCTAGACTGTCAGCATGAGCGATAGAAACAATCGTTAGATAGGCATGCTTTCTTCAGGAAGCCGACGTCAGTGTAGTACCAATACCTTATCACCAAGTATCATAAAAATGACAAAAGACAAGACATCAAAGGAACACAACCATGTAAGGCTGAACAATCACAGCTCCAGTACCAGTGCTAGAAGTAGCGTTACTTCTCAAACCTCCTTTGCCAACACTATCATTCATGTTAGAAAGGCTTTACCTTGCTAAGTAGGAATCACATTTCTTCTAGGTCACACATACACTACCTGGAAAGTAACAAAGCCGTTGGTCCCTCTAGTCAAAAGCCATGATCCGTAGTTCTTACACATCCTACAACCCACGAAACCCATTCAGGATCCCCATCAAGTAATACAGAACAATGAAGGCATTGTGTGCACAACGGGACTATCCTATCGAAGAAATTGAGGCAATACTCAGACACACAATCAGTACATGTCACACAAAGAGCTAAGCGGCACTGATTCAAGAACCTCCGCATTCCATAGTTGGCATTTTTCAAGCAACTTCGACTCGAAACCCAGGGCACCAGAATTGCTAGATACGTCCACTAGAATGGAAACGATCTATTATACAAGAAAAGCTAAGGAGCGACTAAAGTGAGTTTAAGATCAAATCCGCATATCTATCCAACCAATTTACAGCATAATCATAAACAATGCAGCGCACACGGCAGTCACAATGTATGCGCCCAGCTGAACAGATCCAACAACCACCATAGTGCTACCCGTGGTAGGAGCCAAACCAGAAGAGGTGGAAGAAGAGGCAGACGACCCGGAGGTACCGGTGGGCTGAGAAGTGACAGTACCCGTACCGGCAGTACCAGCCTGGCTCATCAGGCTGGCGCAAGTGCCAGTCGCCTTCGTGGTCGAGGTCACAGTGGCCGAGCCACCGAAGCTACAGGCCGATGAAGCAGAGTTCTGTTCGGTGTAGTACTTGTTGAGGAGGAAGTTGAGCTGCTGTTTGGGGCTGCACATGCCGTAGGCGCCGTAGCTTCCAGTGGTGGCGTTACTGGACACGCCCGAGCATGTAGTGTATCCACAGATCAGAGAGAACAGGTCGGCATAGTCGTCACTGGAGACGGAGTCCTTCACAACACAGGCGGCGGCGTCAGACATGCACTCACACAGGTTTTCGTTCGGGGTAGGAGGCAAGGGGGTCTGGGTGGCTCTCCAGTCGCTGTCGACGGCCGGGCAGCTTTGCAGGGCAGTGTTGGTAGGGGTGTAGGAGGCTTTGTTCACACCAGAGGGGGTGGCGCTGGCGATGTGCTTCGAGTAGGAGGTGAAGTCGGCAAGCTTGCTGACACTAGTGCTGTCGACGATGGAAACGAGACCTATACAGAGAATTAGTGACCGTGGGGTTCGTTCTGCTTGGGCGGTCTTACCGTAATCGTTGGTTTCTTGGAAGTACATGTAAACAATACCGCCAGACCACACGCCATTCATATTGTCACCGAACAGGGCGTCAACTTCGGTGAACTGACGAGGCTGGACCTCGTTACAGCCATACTCAGCGAAGAAGACAGGAACAGAGTAGTTAGCGAACTCTTCTGTGCGGTCCTTGTAGCCAGAAGCTGAGTATGACGAGTCACCACACCAGGAGTAGATGTTATAGCCCCAGAAGTCGATGCTGTCCTCTTCGCTTTCGCAGTTGAAGTAGTCGGCCATATTCACCCGGATAGTAGAGTCATCGTTAGTGGCATATCCAACACCCATGGTGCGGTAGCCTTTCTGCTTGATGTAGGATTTCATGTCACGGACAGCTGCCTTGACAAACGCGCTAGCATCCGTCGTGGCCACTGTGTTGGAGACTTCGTTACCCGCAAAGAAACCCAAAGTGTTATTATACTGAGCCAGCTCATCGATGACGGCTGTGTAGCGAGAGTAAAGAGTAGTTTCCCAAGTGGGATCGCTCCGGTCGATGGACTGAGTGGGATCAGAGAGATCCGAGACCACGTAGATACCTGCATCGGCCAGCAACTGCATGCACTCGGTATGGTCGGAAGTCGGGTCGATGGCGTAGACCCGAATTGTGTTAGTGTTCAGTTCCTGCATGATGGGCACGTCACGCTTGCAAGCTGTAGCATCGGCCAAGGGGTCCTTGTAGCTGCTAGTGCCATTGGTGGTACCGTTGCTGGAGTAGTCCTCTGCGCGGGTTAGTAGCTGTGAGGAGGGAGAAGACTTCCGAGAGACCTACGTTGATAGGCAACACCACGAATGTAGCTGACATGGTTAGCGAGAACATGGGATGGGTCCCAGATGAGGGTCAGAGACTTACAATTGGGTATTGTTACTCGAGTAGAAAAATTTGGAACCCTTGATGACGATAGGGTCAACATCGGCCACAGCGGTGCCCAACAGGGCCGCTCCCACTGCCCACGAAAGCTTCATCGTAGTATAGAATAGGAAGATTGGTTGTATTGGGACTAGTGAAGAAAAAGCGATGGGATATAACGAATGTCAGGAATGTATAGATACGAAAAGAGCGACTGGCAATAACAACAACGCTCCAAACAGTCTGGGAGAAAAAAGGACAGCGGCCCCTGTTAAATTCTCGCCGCAGACTCTGCAATCTGGTATTAATAGCAACGTCTCATTATGCTTTATCCGCTGGCGACACACCAGGGAGACCGCCCCGCTATACAGCATCGAACGCGTCACCAGCCACGGCGTCGCTTGTCTTGTGCAGTTTGGTCTATACCTCAAAAGCTTAGCTCGCCATTAATGTCGTGGACATGTAGCAGCGGATCTTCAACGTCGCTCTGAGATTGGACAGAGCGACGGAGTGGGACGACGATGCTAACTGCCGGCGCATCACTAGATAGTGCGGATGTGGATGCCGAGTGGATTGGCCTTATCTCCGAGCAGAGAATTTAAATTCTTATCCGTCGGATTTCTTGCGCAGTGGAGAAATCACTAGATTTTCCAAACATGCTTTCTATTGAGCTTCGATGGCTGCCTAGAATATTTTAATTAATCTTTAATCTTTTAAGTCGGTGAAAATGCGACCCATTGGTCCAATATTTGAGATCTTCAGGCCACTAGAAATAATATAATATTCACACGGTCCCAGTCATAATATACATACAGACAATCGCTCAATGAACCATTCCCATCATATCATTTTCGGAAAACAAAAGCAACTCCCAAGATAACACCAATTCCCAATCCCAATTTCCATGTATTACATGGCATTCTCTCGTCGACGAGCTTCAATGGCCGCCTCGAAGCCACGGATGGTATCGAGCGGTCGTTCCAGTCGGGGGCGAGTCGGGTTGGAGCGATCCGGATCGGCTAACGAGAGAGGTTAGCCATGGGACCAGGATTAGGGTTGCTGCGCACACTTACTGATAATCTCGCCCTTTGCATCGCGATGCTGCATGGATCGCAAAGAGAACAAGGATGTACCACCGATGGCATTGGCAACTAACCTAGGTTAACCGCGAGTTCGCCACCACATCGAGACAATTGATATACTTACTCGGCTGCTCTTCTCTCAGGGCGGCATTTGGATCGGCCTTATTGGAAAGGGACTTCTTGTAGCTGTGGGAGGAGACCGATTCGGTCCGCTGACTTGCTGCGCTGGATGCCATAATGTGTGACTTGGGAAGTTTTCAATTGAGAATTTTGAGTGTTTGGGGTAGTTGAATGAAAGGTATGCAGGTACGCTCGAGCTTATATAGATAGGTAGATAGAGAATGTGGGGTTCAGGAAGACGTCGGATGTTCTCTGAGTAGTAATAGTAAAGTGTCTTCAGCTTCACTGACAATGTCAAATCTAATGATGGATTGAGTTCCGTCTAGACCCCTGACGGTCTTTGTCGCTTAAATCGGCCGGGACCTGGGGTTCCTTCTTTTTTTGGGTTTTTGGATTATTTTAGAACCGAAATCACGCAACGGCCACCAATGGCGATCGTCGCTTGAGTGCGCTGGTTTTTGTGAGACTGTGACGCGGCCGTATCGGGTCACTCATGACGTTTCTCCCCCAATTTGTTCCGTTATCCTTTGTCATGATTGGTGTCTGGCAGGCCAAGCTTCAACTAATGCAGCAAACCCAAGGCTTGGCTCTGACTAATGGCCAATCACGGTTGTAATTCTCTCGGTCAGAAAAATGGGCCACGCAAGCACGGGGTCATGGCTGTGGCGATGCCCTCACACTTATTAGGCATCCAAATTCACCATTGGTCGTTCCTGTTCCGTACCTGGCAAACAGACCCTTCTGGACTACAAGGATTGCCCCAGGATTGTCCCGTCTTCCAGTGATTATCCTTCAGTTTCCCTTACTAATGCAGTGCTTCATAATGCATCGTTGCCAGATCCGGAACATATCTTCGTCAACCATTACATCAATGATCAACGGGTACCTGACATGGAACCGTCAAGTCTATCCCAGTAGGAACACTAGAATCCAGTCACTGTCCCTGTCAGGGGAAGAGTCAAATCATCCTGGGCGGCTGGGAGACCGCCCTGTGTAACATGTGATCTTTCTTTCACCTGACTTGGCCGCACGCTTCCGCTTCCGGCATCCTCGGCCTCCGCGGGTTAACCAAGACCTGGTCCTTCTCTTAGTCAACGGACCTCCGAAACTCTCGAGACTGTCCATTGCACTAGTCTCACTATGCACATGATGGCACCAATACCACTACTACAACTACAATTAGCAACTGCCTCGGTGAATCATTTCCAAATACTCCGTACATTCCGAAGTTCGCACGCAGGAAGAAACCATCCAAAACAATCGACTTTGTTCCCAGGCTGAGTCAGATCCACTATTCTTCAATGTGACCAACCCGTTCAATACCAGAGTAGGACTTAGAAAGGATTGTTCTTAGTGAGACTTGACCCACGTGAGATCGCACTGTTCCTTGCAGAAATTGTATCGATAAACTCACAGCCCAATGTTCGGGTACAAGTGGATCCATCACAGCCACATCAATGGTGATATATTATCCCCCGGCTGGTCCGAGCCATCCTTCTATCCCCGAGCTCGCCTGCTATTTTTAACATCTGGGGGATTCCTCACCACGTTGCCAGAGACATGAAACAGGCCTCACTCAAGGCAGGATTGAGACCAGCCGCTATTGGGAGACTGACTTCACCAGGTACTCCCCGTGTACCTCCGACACAACAAGCTGGAAATCGGAAACACTCAATGAGGTGAACTCTGGGAAGAGTTCGGAATCACTATCCAAGTCTGCCGCCATTTTGTCGATGATGCTCTCAACCGTGAAAGGGAAGCATTGGCACCCCCTGTGGAGTGAAACCGATTGCGCGATATTCTGATGCTATAAAGGGACTATTGGAAGTCAATTAACACTACTGTTGTAGCACAACTTCCTTTCACAGATTTCCAGCGGGAAAATGAGGAGCCGTCGACCGTCGTTGCCCGCCAACAGCCCTCAGACGACTTGCTCCGTAGATCGGATTCCTTGTCTATTCGGGACCTTTGGAGAACATGGTTACCGGCTTTATGACTTCAATCGGAGAAGAATTCATCCATCTGTGGCACGCTATCGCGACTTCAACAAGCGCGTGATCGTCCGCCTTCATGAGTCAGTATGCGGAAGAGCCCGACTTTGTAGATTACCTGCGCATTATACCGATTTCTGATATGTTTGATAATTGGTATGAGGGACTAGCAGTCCTACGTTCTAAATTGCTAATCTACAAAGCGTTGTACCACACAGGAAACGGATTATCACCCTTCAGATGCTAAGACCAAGTTGTCAAGTCAATACACATCTCATTGAGTCGCAGCAGACACTGTATCTCCATCATTCTTGATTATTTTTGTTAATGCCGGCAGATTGCTGTCCAGATGAATGCATTCCAAGCAGATCATCTTCCTTTAACCTTTCAATGACCACTGCTTCGATCAAACATAAACATACCTATTGCCCAGTTATTCTCCATGGTTTTCCCGAAGTTTAGCCGATTTGACGTCATGACCGAAAGCTCGAATTGTTCATCTTGGCACTTGGCATGTGCGGGGAGAGTACGATCGATTCCTCAAGATGATAGAGATACATCTCACTCATCATCGGTATCAATTGTCAACTGATCGCTTGGTCTCACAGTCGGTTTCATAGACCAACAAGATGGCGGCAGCGGATGGCCCCGTTTCCAACGATCGGGAAGAACAACCGTCGTTTGAGTTGTCAACGCAGGAGCCTCCCCAGATATTCCATCAAGCAGGGCGATGGAACCATCCCCGGTCCAATATACTCAAAACATTGGCTACTTATTGGAGCTTTCTAGTTATGGGCATGAATGACGCTGCGTATGGGGTGAGCGATCTCATAACTTCCAATATATGTGATCACTACTGACATTAATAGCCTTTGATACCTTACGTCGGTCTCCCAATATCCCAGATAGACGTGTTTGATCAATGCTAAAAACATACAGCTTGAATCTCACTACAATTTATCCTACACGGTTGTGTCACTTGTATTCTTCTCACCACTTGGTGGCTACACTCTCGCTGCTTGTCTAAACAATCGAATTCACGCTAAGCTTGGCCGTCGTGGCGTTGCATGGCTGTCTCCTGGGTGCCATGTCATTGCGTATATAGTCAATTGTCTGCATCCACCATACCCGGTCTTGGTTGTGTCATTCATCTTTGCGGGCTTTGGCAATGGACTTAGCGATGCCGCGTGGAATGCCTGGCTCGGGAATATGGCGAATGCAAACCAGCTCCTTGGACTACTACACGGTTTCTATGGCGCTGGCGGAGTACTAAGTCCTTTGATAGCCACTTCCTTGATTACTAAAGCTCATCTGGAATGGTATTACTTCTATTACATCATGGTACGCAAAAGTCTAGCCAACTGCCAAACAATCACTAACATTTCTAGATTGGCTGCGCGGCGCTCGAATTCGCGTTCCTTCTCACGGCTTTCTGGGATTCGCCCGGTACACCTGTCGAAGACGCTTGCGCCGATGAAAGCAAAGGTGGTCTCCGTCAAGTTCTCTTTAAGAAAACGTATGCCAGGGTAACTTGGCTGTGTGCATTTTTCCTTCTCGGTTATGTAGGAATTGAAGTTGCACTCGGCGGATGGATCGTAACATTCATGATGCAAATCCGCAACGGAGAAGCATTTGCCAGCGGTATGACGGCTACTGGATTTTGGCTAGGACTCACCGTAGGCCGGGTGGTACTGGGCTTCGTGACGCCGCGAATTGGAGAGAAGGTCTCTATTGTGGTACGTAAGAAGTCTCACCTACAGCCCCATCGCAGCTAACCAATCAACAGGTATACTCACTACTGGCTATTGGACTGGGTCTAATTCTCTGGCTTGTGCCTAATTTTTATGCTTCGGCGGTCGCTGTCTCCCTCCAAGGCTTTTTCCTTGGCCCTTTCTTCCCTGCTGTCGTGGTCGTAGCTACCAAGCTTCTCCCGAAGTCGCAGCATGTCAGCGCCATTGGGTTTGCGGCTGCGTTCGGGGGAGGAGGTGCCGCTGTTCTACCCTTTGTGGTCGGTGCCCTTGCACAGGCACGAGGAGTGGAGGTTCTCCAGCCTTTCATCATCGGCTTGTCCGGAGGTATTCTCTTGCTGTGGTTAGGGCTGCCGCGGATGCCAAAGAAGGGAGAAGGAAACCGTCTCAGTGCTTGATCATTGCCCTGTCTGGGACACTGACATCTGCCCACGGAGACTTCCGACCCAACTGGAGCCGGTGTACATATGGAGTCCAACCGGGTAAACCACCCAGTCAGTTGGATGTCTTTTTCATGTCTTACATATCGAGGAAGTCTCCGCAATCTCTCGATCTCCGATATCAACTTAGGGCACATCTAAGCAATCACCCTGCAGTTTCGATGCCCATGCACCCCCGACCGCCATCCCACGCATTTATCTATCGTGATGTGTGTTCGCAATGATCTACTTCGTCTGACCGCAAGTGACCTGCTTAGAGGTCCAAGATGGATTGACACATCCAACATCTCATCTAAGCCAATCATTGCGGCAAAGGTGACGAAACCTGCAGGGAAGTCTTGTCTTGCCCTCACAAAACGCCATTGGCCATCAATATGCCCCTTCCTAGGCGACAAAAGTACGTGTAGCGCCACTGACGAATAAAAGTCTGCCTCCTTCGGCACTTCGAGTCATGTTCGGCAACCTTCCTGCTGTCACCCGCTTCAGCGACGTCCGTATAAACTCTATGGCGTAGGCCTTGGTTTCCGTCTCATTGGTGGGGTTGATGTGGATACGACGTAGCCCCTGTTGATGATGTGGACTATGGGAGATATACTTGGAGCAGGTTTCCTACAGGACTGACTTTCAGAGGGTTGTGTAAATTTGAGGAACCATATTTCTGACCATTATTACTCCCTATTATCTAGATTTGTAGTGTTTTGGTGGGGTTCCTTCTCCATAAGTATGTTGTAGAGGCTAGATGGATAAATATACAACTTCCGGTGTGTTGCCAATAGTCAACCTCTTTCCCTTTTTTGCTATAGGCCTATTTTCTTATTGTCTTATTTTTATTCATTGATATAAACGATTGCATTGGTACACATCATATAATTTGAAACAAAGTTGCCAGAGGTTCATGTATTTTTCTCTGGACTGAAATTGCCAAGGCAATGTTGCGGGTGTGCGTCCAAACCATTCAACGCCCCGTATGCAAGGATGTCCGATTGTGCGATGAGCTATTCCACATATGACCCTATGCGCATAGCTGATTTCCATCCAGACCAATTCTACCTACGGTGTAAACTTTGGTGGTCACGCTCGGTTAGGATGAACGCAATTCGGTAGAGGAACATTTATGCCTGGTTTGAAGCGACCGAGACTCGGAATACCACTCCGGGGCATCGATTCCACATTCTAGATTTGTCCCGCATTCCAGGTTACGGGGACAACGTGGCATCGTGTGCAGTCATTTTTAGTTGAACGAAAACAAAGGAGAGTCCGGTTGACAAGCCCGATTCACTCGGTGAGAAAATAAGAAGTCGGATCCTGGTCGACATAACCATGCACAGAGCCGGCGACCTGGTCCAAATGACGAGCTGAAGTTCGTCATGTCTTGAGCGCAAGAGTCCCCATGGACAATGCAAGCTGATCAAGCCAATCGAGGGATTTCACCTCGTTCGTGCCAGTGCCCTCGTCGGTCACGGATATTGTCCCTTCCGGAGCTGGTTGATACGTGACCCTGTTCCAGGGACTCTGAGCGGGATTATTCTCATCGGAACCGAGCATCCGGACTTTGCTAGCAGCAAGCAGCACGAGGAGCTGGTCAAGGAGTGCTAACGCCGAGTCCATACCTCGCAACGATCGATGCGCAATGGTGTGCACGAACTGCTTCGGGATAGACCCATCCAGAGGACTTCTCTTCTGCACCGGCTGAGTGTTCATCTGAAGCTCCAACAGCGCAGCCAACCGCCGTTGCAAACCCCGCAAGAGGTCTCGACTGCAACGAATCTCCGCGGTGAGGGACTCCCTCGACGATTCGGATGCGTTCCCAGCAATCATATCACGGGTGCGCACCAGGTACCCCGGACAGAGTAACACCTCCTCGAACGCATTCTCTGTGATCTCACCCAGTCGGCTGCCCTTCCCGTCCCGTTCCTCCGCTAGCAACGCCTCCCGATTCATCGTCCGCCACTCCTCGCTTTCCAAAAAGCACGGCTCCTGACAAGTGAAGGCTTCCGCTACCAGAAACGCCCTGTACGTGGTGTACATGGTACGCCCGAAGCCTGAGCGATGGGCATCCGGACCACGCAATCGGAACAACGCCCCGATTCCGCGCGAATGCACCAGCCATGAATTCGATCCTACACCGTCCAATACTTCGTATACGCCGAGCGCTATCGCTGCAGCCAGGGTGCCATCCGACTTGACGCGAGCGGGATCGCGAAGGGACTGGGCGAGACTCCGCAACGCCCTGTTATACATGTGTCGACTCGCCTGGAGCTGGTCATGGTCGTGATGTCGTCGCGCCAAGAACCAGGTGATCAAACAACGAATACCCCAATTAACGGCGCTCGACTGCGCAGCGGAATGATGTCGCACAAAGTCGACCCAGGTGAGATCGACGCGGGCAGAAAACGCGGCGTACAAGTTCGGGAAGACCGCGTAGACGACATCGGAGAAGACCTCTTTCAGCTGTGTGTCCAGAGCAGTCGCCGTCAAGTTCGGCGCGACGGATTGGTCGATCGTAGGTCGGGCGAGCACGAGTGCCTGCTGGTGGTGGTATCCGTTCGGCGTGGGTTTAGATGGACGTGCGTCGTCGGATTTGGAAGTGCGGGTGGATTTAACGACGGCTGGGGCGGTTTTATGGTAGAATTGGAATCTCTTTTGGTAGCCAGGGCAGGTTATTTTGCGCTTTTGACAGCGTAGACATTCTGGTCGGGTTTGATCGCACTATTCTTTTTCATTAGGATGGGCATTTTCTGCTTCAATATGATATTCTTGTTCTTTTTCTTAAAGCCTTATTTTTAAAATCTTATTTTTTTTTTTTTTTTCTCTGGAGTGGGAACGTGGCCGAGGCAGATTAACAATGGAGCACCCACTTTGACCCGCCGCTGGAGACAGGCGCGACAGCCAGTGCTGCGCGGTACGCCAACCATTCTTCGCTACTGCTCGTCAGAAGGGAGGCATAAACTGAATACGAAGATACTGAGGAAGGGGACAGAGTGATAGGCTTGTTGAGGTGCACAAGCCCTCGCAGCTTGAGAGAAACGGGGAACATCCGACGAGCCGCCCCTCTTCATCCGATGACCCTCGTATATCGGAAGGTATTATCGCTCGCCAAGAGACGGTGCCCCTCCCCAACTACGGGATATGCACCTTATGCACGATTCCTGGAAGGAACACACTAAGATTGGTGAGAGAAGGCGTTAGAACTTAGTCTGCCACTACGTGTGCGCCGGATTTTAGCCCTAATCAGGATCTAATTGATTGTGTACGACGAGTCAGGAAGTAGGACAGACCGTTATCTAGCCGCTCGGTAGTATGTGATCCTGTTCTGTCCCCAACAGCCATCTTATCAAACTTAAAATCAAAGTTGATGGACGATAAATCAAACGAGATGTAGCTCCGTCCTCCGGAGTGACCTGCTAACATGCGATCTCCTCCCCTCGTGTCTTCCGATCTCCAGTGCGAGTTAAACTCGGGTTCCAGGCTCGACGAACCACGGAACGCCGAGCAGGAAGTAATTAAATTGCAAAAGATACCGTGCGCACTAGCGAAAGGCAAGGGCCTGATTGGCTGTCAGGCTTCTCGTACTTTTGAATCTTGCGGGCAGCTGCAAAAGCCCTTCCTTCGCTCTCGTAGCTTGTTCTAGACTGCTCAGTTCATGATGAGCTAAGAAGCACACAAACAGGGTTTAGACTTAGAAGTTAGAGTCGCATTTGCCAACACACCAACGGCTCTTGCCTTTTTAAGGATGTGATGCATCGATCCGTCGAGGGGGGTTGTGGAGCCAGCAAGGGTCAATGACTTCGCTATGCACAAGATTCGTGCATTGAGACGGAAGCCCCCCACCGCCACATGGAATCAGTAGAAACGGCTCAGTCCGATCCCTACAGATGCTCGGGATTCTTTTCCATGGCCTTTCGTGGACCACATGAGCCTGAAGAATTGAGACCACGGTGACGTGGCGTGATTGGAATTGCTGACAGCGGGTAGTGGAGGTGGTGCCGACGCCGGGAGGCAATTTTTCTCTAGGATCAGGAGAGTAGAAGAATTACCTAACCCCTCCTATACTATAGTTACTACGTAGCGAATTGTTATCAATAGGCGTGCGATCAATCTTTCTGGCTACCCAACTGGACGTGGCGAAACGGTTGCCTTTGTCTCTCCCTTTTTCGATACAAAGAATTGGGATGTGGTTATGCCCTAATCGAGGGGGGCATTGAGAGAGGGAAAAAAAAAAAAAAAAAAAAAAAAAAAAAAAAAAAAAAAAAAAGGACAAAACGCCTGAGCACAGAAAAAATGGCAAAAGATCCGTCCAGTGGATCCACTAGACCTTCAACCAACCAGTTAACCGATCACTTAGATGGTCACTAATGCCGACTAATAAGTGGCTAAAGCTGTTGGCCTCCCAAAAGAGCCACAGGACCTCCTCGATCGACGGTCGCGGCACATTGCTGGTGCATCCGTGCAAATGCGAACGAACGAGTGACGGGCGTAATATTATGATGGAATGGGATTGATCATTGAATAGTGCCAGGAGCCGAACGGGACTTGTGTCTTTTGCTTCGCGAAAGTTGGCCAGCTTTTTGAGACACCGCAAATCTCTCAACGGCGGTCCCGCTATGCAGCCTATCGACGAGTCCGATTTAAAGACTCGCTGCAGTTGGGACCACAATTGCTCGTTCTTCAGCACCTTTTTCTCCCCTTTCCTGCCGATTTTCCCTTCCTTTTCCCGTGGAATATTTTCTTTTTTACCGCTATTGATTCTATTACTATTATTCTTATAATTAGCTAGTAGGGGTATTGATTTATTATTTTTTTTTTCTTTTTCCCATTCCCCGGATTATTCTGGTTTCTATTCCTACCATTCCACAATCACCTACTTTTGCCTCCTCCCTGAAATTGTCTTCGTATTACTGCCATCCGCAATTCTTGAACAAGAATGGCATCCCGTAGCGAACCACCACAGAAACGCCCCCGGGAGGAAACTCCACCGGAGAGCCCACCACCAGAAGTTGAACCGGAACCTCAACCTGAACCTCAACCGCAAGCTGAGCCGGAACCCGAACAGGAACAGCAACCAGAAATCCCACAGGGACATATTCAGGGCATCATCGAGCCTGATGTTGGTTCTTCTTATCTTTTTAGTATTGGGGTGAGATCCAGCTAACTAGAACTTACCAGACCTTTTCGGATGCCGACGGTGATTCCTTATATGCGGGATCGTAAGTGGCGAAGTTCTATCTCGCCCAATTCGATTGGCTGACAATTGTAGTCTGGGAGATGCCAGCTATACCACCAGTATTACGTCGAGTGCTATGAATTATCAGTAAGTATCCGATTCACATTTCTGTCGGGATGTTGCTAACGGCACAGATATGAGGTATTTCTTGGCTCAACCGCGATATGGCGGCGCTTACTAAGTATATCTTATAGAATGGTCGCAGATATCATTCGTACCATGAGGGTGAATACATTCTGGTGAGTACTACATTGCCCTGTTTTAGGAGGTCTACTAACTGAGATAGCCTAATGATGAACAAGAACAAGACCGTCTGGACTTGGTTGGTTGAGCCCGCTGGAATCATCGGTGAATGATAGAATGGCCGCACTAACGAGAACAGAGCCACCACATCTATCGGATGATTCTGAAAGGAGAGCTGCACGCGGCCCCTATTAAGAACCCCGCTCGGGTCCTGGATATTGGTACCGGAACTGGAATCTGGGCCATCGATTTTGCAGAGTAAGTCCGACCGGATGTGAGAGACAGTGGCGGAATACTGACGATATCAGCGAACATCCCGAATCCGAAGTGATTGGTACGGTATCTCGTTCTGGCTACAAGAAACTCTGTATTGACTGGTCGGCTCAGGAAACGATCTCAGTCCTATTCAACCGTCATGGTATGAGCGATGCGTCCCAGCCTATCGAATGTTACTAATTGATTAGGATCCCTCCCAACCTCCGCTTCGAGGTGGATGACTTCGAAGCACCCTGGTCTTACAGCCAGCCCTTCGATTACATCCACGGCCGTGAATTAGAAGGCTTCATCCGCGACCACGACCGCCTGTTCCGACAGGCCCTGGCGAACCTGAAGCCCGGTGGATGGTTTGAAATCGCCTCGATCGAAGTCAACTGCTTCTCCGACGATGACACACATCTCAAAGCAACATCGATGATGGAGGGAGTCAAGAACATGCACATCAGTGCCAAGAAATTCGGCAAGGATTTCGACACCGTGAAGAATTGGAGGTCGCAGATGGAAAACGCCGGCTTCGTCAACGTTCGCGAGGACGTTTATAAGGTACGTAACTTCTACCGTGCCCGGTGCACAAGGAAACGCTAACGGCAACAACAGCTCCCCCAAAGCCCCTGGCCCAAGGACCCCAAGATGAAGGAGCTCGGTCGTTACCACCAGGTCAACATGATCGAAGCCATGCCGCCCTATTGCTATGCGCTGTTTACGCGGATGCTTGGTTGGCACCGGATCGAGATTGAGGCGCTGGTGGCAGGTATGCGGAAGGAATTGCGCGATACGTCGCTCCATCTGTACTCGCGACTGCATATCATTTATGGGCAGAGAGCGCTGTGACTGCCTACCGATGATCGATAATTAATGAATTTGCATCTATGCATTGGGATTGTCAAGTATTTTCTGAGCGAATTATTGCATGTGTCCTGCCGTGGAGCATGGGACGTTGATTACTATGCGAATTTTATTTGGATTGTCTATACTCTAAGCTGACTACTGTATGTCCTAATTGTGAAAAATGTATCCGAGACTCGTCCGCTACGTCTTACGAAGGCATGGAACCGCCACTCTCTATCCCTTTCACATTGGTTCACTACTAGGATCGGTTTCATGTTAAGCTAATGAGCCGCCTTGGCAATCATCTACCATGTCAACAGTCGTGATTAAACTTCCATTGTTAGGTATCTAGTGTCGGGTTATTGGAGCTCCGTGTTCCCGAATAAAGCTATCGAATGCTTTCTTTGTGTGACCTGACCCTGGCTGTTTGAAATACCCGAAGTACGTACTCGATATAGGATTCACATTGGAAGGTTTCGCGGACATCCAGAGTCCACGCTATACCCTGTCTGTCAAGCATTGCCGACAGTTTCATTGTCAACTCGTGTGTGATACGTTTCCATCCCACTTTGCACGGCACGGCAGCTTGTATAGACAATGGAAGCCCCGCTGAAGCTGATTCTTTTTTTCTTCCAGATGGGACCCTTCCTCCCAAATAAGACCACCTGCTGTCATATCGGGCTTTATGCATCGTAACTGTGGACGCCTCGGCGATGGGTGGCCTAACACCTTCCTGGCGGTAGACTCTACAGTAACGCAAATTCTGTTAGGCTTTTCTTTAGGTGCATATCGAGATAAGGGACATCTGAGATTAGCGTCCGGGCGAAGGCCTCGGGACGGGACACTGGTACTCGATCTCCACCCTTATAGTTAAATCGAGACTGATGCATATTGACCCGGGATGTATATTCCCGTTCCCGTCTCGACGGACCGTTGGGTATATATAGTTTGTACGACACGACTTCTACAAATGAGGACCACGCGACCTGTTACCAATCATGGTTAAGGCTGAGGTCTATCTCATCTTCCAGGAAAAAAGTCATATGTAACTGTAACCCTCCAGGCTGGTCTTCAGGTGTGCCTCTCGCATTCTGTTCCCCAAAATTGGCAATGCGTATGACGTACCGCTAGATCACGTGATATAAGCCGTCGATTATTGTTCGCCTCGTATTCTCGCCAGGACAATGATTCTAAACATAGACGTCTCATAGAGCTCTGATTGTTAGTTGTATCTGAAATGCCGACCCCAGCGAAACGGAAGCGGGCGAGTAAGCCGAAAGTGCGGACGGGCTGTATCACCTGCAAGTTAGTGCTACTGGCTATTAGAGCCAAATCCCGAGCGGAGCTCAAACAAGGAGAGGATCGGTGCTAAACTATCTGCGATGCAGGATCCGGAAAGTGAAGTGTGACGAAGGCAAGCCCGCCTGCGCTCGGTACGACTAACACAGCAGACCCAATGAGGGTAGATGGGGCCATGGACTGACAATCTGTCTCAGGTGCGTAAGTACAGGACGAAAATGCGACGGCTACGCTTCGCAGACAACATCATCAAATATCTCCCAGCCGCTCCTGACAGCCGTGACGGCCAAGTCGAGTACGGAGTCACGCGCGCTGGAATTTTTCTTTCACAAGTCGTCCTCCCAGCTCTCCGGGTTCTTTGAAGGCTCGTTCTGGAAAGTCACTGTCCTCCAACTCAGTCTTGTGGAACCCGCTATCCGCCAAGCCATCGCTGCCATAGGCTCACTGCATGAGCACAAAGGAGGTTGTAAACTGCTCCCCTCGTTTAATACCGCAGGTGGCGATCCACATCCGGCCATCCAGCTGTATACCCGGGCTCTTCGCTCGACGATAGAGAAAAGCGCCGCCGATACGGGCGCCATTCCCGTAGTCGTGGTGGCGAGCATTCTGTTCACGGCCTTTGAGTTTCTTAGGGGGAACGCGTCCGCTGCAGCGTCGCATATATCGAACGGTATTAACCTCCTGTGGGCATGGCGCGAGAAGACCGGTAGTCGGCCGAGGGTGCCGTGGGGCCAAGGGTATTCTTCGTTCCAGTCGTACTTTGTGGAAACGGAACTGGCTCCGATTCTTAGTCTTTTCAATCTCAACAGTTCCGAGTTTCATCCCGGCACACGCCGAAAGGTCTTGCTGAACCCGGTTGATACCGGTCTGCTCATTCTAACGGACAGGTTTGAAAGCCTCCGCGAAGTCAGGGTAGCTATGGTGGACTTGGTCACCGCCACTGCAGCCGTATTTCAATTATTGGATCAGAATTTAAAGTTAGGAAAGCTACCAGATGCTGGATTGCTAACAATAATAAGCGGACTTCGGCAAACGCGCGACCGCTGGAAAACGAACTTCGATGATCTTGTTCGACGGCAAAGCGCAACGTGGGACAAGAACGAACAGGATGCGGCTGAAGTCCTTCGCCTGATGTGGTACTCGACCGTTATGGGGACGACCACGTACCGCGTGGGCTCCGAATGCGCCTGGGACGAGCACCGCGAGGACTTCGAGGAGATTGTCCGCATTGGCGAGAAGATCGTATCGGATCCCGATCGCTACCCGGATGAGCTATCAAAGACACTCTGTCTCGATTTCGGTTTGCTATACCCCCTCCACGCTGTCGCCTGGAAGTGCCGCTGGCCGCACCTCCGTCGCAAAGGATTAGATCTGCTTCGGCGGATGCCGAGAAAAGAATGGTGGTATGAAGTCAGCCACTACCATGATGTATTCTTACAGATCATGGAATTCGAAGAAGCGGGTCTGGATCCGCACGAGGTCTCTACCACCGAGGACGCATCCATCATCCCCGAGCATGTCCGCGTGCATGATTTCTATACCGAACAGACATCCACGAAGGCCAACGGGTGCACCCTTCATAAACTGACATTGTTGACAAAACCCAATGGCCTCGACGGAGATTGGCATTTCACAACGGAAGACCTGTGGCTGCCAACGCCGCCCGAGGACGGCGACACGGTTTCACCCTTCAACCTGTTCTGTTGCAAAGACTGGGCGAAGGCTGAGCTGTCAAACACTCAGACGGTGAACCTGGTGACAAAAGCTGTGCTGGGGCCTGAAGAGCCACCAGGACCAAGTTCCGATGATTCTTTCCACGGGAAACGCTCAATGCTGATGGCACCTATCTTAAAACCTACCTCCGCGTCCGGGTGGTTTGTCCGCAACCGATAGAATGATGCTTACACTGGGAGCAGGAAGCGGGCACATTCTTGCACCTTGTCCCGAATTCTTGCGCCCAGTGTTAGAGCCCAAGTCCCTATGATATCAAAGCTTGGTTGCCTGATAATGGCTGTCTATTGCGGCTCAAGGAGTGTTTCAACGCACGAAGGTGACTGGTCACAGACAACCAACTCCCACCCGGATTTGATTATCTCCCCTCGATCGTATAATATATAGAATAGATGTATACTAATTAGTGTTCATGAGTTGATGATAATTCAGAAAAGGAATGAACTCCGTGATGTACATTGACACTATAGGTTCCTACAAGTCTCAAAGCATGATTTGGCTGGTGCGGAATTACCTCGGCATGGTCCACTATACCACACCCGGGCTAAAAGTATAACCTTGTTTCTAAGGATGACCAAGGATTATGGTATCCTCGTATTTGAAACTACCCTGGATTTGAGCAATTGACTAACAAAGCATGACACACAGTTACCTAAGGATGTTTAAGCATCTATGAGTTTTATTAAGCTAATTGAAGCGTTATCATTGGTTCCCCAGATCCAATCGGACTTGTACAAAGGTTAACGAGATCTCCATCCCCCGGAATTATTACTAACGTCATTTTCCGAGATCTGTCCAATTTGGAAATTTATAAATACTCAACAATCCCCCCAGTGAAAACCACACAGATTCCATTTCCAAGCACTCACACACCCCACACCAAATCCCAACCAACTATACCCATAATGTCAAAAGGCAGTGCTTCCCTCCTCGCCGCCCTGGCCAACCGGCGCTCCTACTACGCGCTGCGCCGCGAATCACCCATCCCAGACAGCAAAATCCAATCCATCCTCGGCTCAATAATGCACAAAACCCCATCCGCCTTCAACTCCCAGACCACGCGCACAATCCTCCTCCTCAACCAAGAACACGAGAAACTCTGGAACATCACCAAGGACGTATTATTGGCGCGCATCGGACCCGAGCGATTCAAACCGACGGGAGCGAAGCTGGACGGGTTTAAGGCGGCGTACGGCACCGTACTGTTCTATGAAGATCAGCCGGTGATTGAAGATCTGAAGGCCAAGTTTCCCCTCTATGCGGAGAACTTCGAGCCTTGGTCTGAGCATACGAGTGGCATGCATCAGTTGATGGCTTGGGTTGCGTTGGAGGAGGAGGGGTTCGGGGCTAATTTGCAGCATTATAACCCTATCATTGATGAGAAGGTTGCGGCGAACTGGAATGTGCCGGCTAGTTGGAAGTTGAGGGCGCAGCTTGTGTTTGGGGTTCCCGAGGGGGACAGGCCGGCGGAGAAGGAGAAGAAGGAGCTGGGGGAGGTGTTGAAGGTTTATGGGGCGAAGATTTGAGATTGTTTAGAGGCAATCTGATTCAGTGATGGCTAAGACTAGATTTGATAGACATACAGGACAGGAAATAGAGATTGTGAATATCAATTGTGAGTTTTATACGAAGCTCATGAATCTTTTTATTATGATCTCCGACCAAGACCCGTTTGCTATATGTGGTATGGTTCTATGATCAGTGAATACCTCCAGTTGAGCACTGTTAGGGCTAACGCACCGATCAAGCGCCACCTCCACCAAGTGCACCAAGAGCCCCCAACGCTCCTGACGTCTTCGCGAGGCCTAAATCCGTTCTTCCATACGCCGTGGGCGGCAACCATGCCGCTAGTTCTGTTCAAAAGTTAAATAAAACAAGTCGGGTCTACAGTAGGGGCGATATAGCAGCATCGAGCTAGGGTGAACTCACCATCCGCTTTAGCCTTGCTACTGTCAGCTGTATCATACCATATCCTCAAAACCCACAAAGCAATCAGCGCATCCCTCATATCCTGGTCCATAGATGCCGTAACAACCAACTTCGATCCTTCACCCTTCCCTCCCTCAAACGCTACCTCCATACCCCGAGCATCGGTCCACCTATACCCACCTCCAGTCCACTTCATCTTCGCAGAGAACAAAGTTGTCTCCACATCTTCACAAAACAACGGCTTATCCCCCATTGTCTTCCTCGGACTAAGAAGCGCCCTGAAGTCGATCTTCTGAAACCGCGACTTACTCACCTCAAAGCGAATATTACCCAGAGACCCAGGGGAAACAGACGTAATGTAATAAGCGGGAACATCTTTCCGGTACTGTGCATGCGCCGGGTGAGCAAGGTAGAATATATGCTTCTTCTCTGGTTCCGTAGATTTGCTTTCGGGTTTTAATGGTGTGCTCGTTTCTAGCCGTTCGAATTTTACTGATGTGAACTTTTGGGGTAGAGATGATATGTCTTGGGATACTTGGTAAAGGGGCGTTGAGGGGGCGGTTTCCGTGTGGATGGACTTGTTTGATAGGATGAGGGTAGTTGGAGGTAAAGTTTCTTGTTCGGGAGTGTTTGATATTGGGGACTCGGAGTAGGGAGGGGGCGGATCCGAGATCGATTCCATTTTTCTGGGTTTGGTCTAAGAAGTGAGAGAGCTTTGTATATATCGATGTGGAATATCCGGGGATGTTAACGCGTGGGTACATTAAAACCATGCTCCAGTGAGAGTCCGTGGCCTTGAAATATGTATGTTAAGCGTCAAGAGGATTAGACATGGGAACATGACGTTATCACATGGTGTGGCTGTGCGGTGATCTGCAAGACTTGGAGAGAGCATGTATGGATGGGAAGTATCGATATCAGGGACATTTTTGGTTCCTTCGTGGCAATGCACGACTGCCAAGACACGGTTGGTTTTTAGTCTCGTGTTCGGGTTGGGGTCCGTATAGTTTGGCTTGGGTGAGTGTTCGACAGTGTTGGAGCATGGTAAAGTCAATTTGAACGGCGTCTCATTGGACTTAACACTAGAAAGGTGGTGGTGATTAGTGAGACCCGAAATATGGGAATGCTGAACTCAAGCTCTGCTGGCGATAGCGTCATGTTGTAGCAGGGGCTGTTCAATAACTTAATATTTCCGCTTTCATAGTCAATCTACCGCATATGTACAACAAACAGTGCAGGATATGTTTAAAAATCAACACAAATCATTCATATCATACAGGCTCATCGCGCAGCTCGGTGGTCATCGTATAGGATCTGTCCAAAGACGCTTCCGCCTTCGCCAACGGACTTAAAACCTTCGAAGGATGGAACAAACTCATTCCCACCATAGTGATGAACATGAGCGTCGCATCAAACACGTACATGAATACCTCGTGGCTGATTAGGTACCCATCGTTGCCCTGCGCATACTCGATCAGGCGGAAAATCGATCGAATGAGAATCAGAACACTGGCGCCGTATAGCCCTAACATCACAGTTTCCCAGGTAGCCTCGCGCCAATGACGAGGAAAGATGGAAGTTCCGGCGGATCTGGAAGTTGGATTCTTGCGAATGCGATAATGGAAGATGGTAGCGACAATGATGAATACGCTAAAGAAGACCAGTTGCACGCATAAACCTGCGATTGTGACGTTCTCACCCGTGTTCATTGCGCTAATGGTGCCGCTTGCCATGATTCCGCCGCCTAAAATATGGTCAGTATTGAAGTAAAACCATGACGGAAAATGCTAGACTGTTCTATACCTGCTCCTTGAGCGAGGAATGCGATCACATCACCGGTGACGAAAATTGCTGTCAGCCATTTGGTAGATACTGGGCTTAATCTCTCTGCATCAAGATATCCGATGAGGCGGCCCAGAGTCATGTATATTGAGGCAGCATAAAGAGGGGGCGCAAGAAGAATCATGATAGTTCCCACGGCATAGATGGGTACGTTTTCCTTGTTAGAATGGGCTAGCGCGCGACAGATGTATCCTATTATCTGGACTGGTCTTTGTTAGATTCGCGTTATTGACTTGGTTGTTTTCCACAGAGAGATAAACCTACAAATCCCACCTGTCACAAAGACTAAAAAGTACCAACATCTCGGGCGAACAGTCTGCCAAAGGTGGTAGGCGGTTGTTAGGGTGAATAGAACAATAAAGATAACTGCTGCGACGAGGGACGGTGTATAGCGGTACAATTTAAAGTCGATTCCGCCATCGTCGTTACCGCTCATGTTGACTGATGTCGCCGATAATAGTGAACCGCAAGGATCGTGCTAATTTAAGACTTCTATCTTTTCTTAATGGCCATCTTCATGTTTTTAATGTGGTCTCGAATTCGAGTTCGTTATCGTTTCCACCTCCGGATCTATAATTATAGTCTGTGGATGTCTCCACTCGCGCCAGGGGGTCAACGGTAAAATTTGCTGCCTAGAATAGCTAAGCCTGGTCACAGCAACGACTATCTACCGAGATAGAGCAAATAGTCCGACTGCTTACATTTATAGGAATAACTGCTCTGTATATGTGTGCAATAATGATAGGTGGTTCTTATTCGAATGACAATTCAACATGGCCGCTCGCCGGATGGTTTGATATAAGAAGCCCTAACTGCGGTCAAAGCAACAACATCATGATGACCTAGATCAACATGAATAGCATGGGGCTATTGATCTATAGCCCTTGTCCAAGCTGGCTTGAGTCTGAGAAGAAATATTCTATATGCAATCTATTTGGTCTTGGGATGCTCCACATTCTCTGTTCCGAAATGCATCGTAAAAGCACCTGAGACCCACACTTGCCACCACTCAAGTTGAGTTTTCAATGTAATGTGGATCCTCTTCTTCAAGGCGGCCAATCACATCTGGAAAGCTCCGTATTCGAATCAGTGTTCGTTTTCGCTATCGTATTACTTGAATACGCCGCACCTTGGACAGATACTGCTCGCGATCCCCATATTTGGACCTTACACAGATCTTATTTCGTTTCTAACGGAGAACGGAGACTTCGTTGCTTTGTCACTACGTCAGACGGAACATGCCGCCCCGGAGATCTCATAAGAAGTCTCGCAATGGTTGCGACCAATGCAAAAAAAGGAGAGTGAAGGTAAGTACCAAGATCTCACGGTGGCCCTCCCTTACTAAATGTCTCCAGTGCGATGAAGCCGATCCATGTTTAAATTGTACTCGTCGCAGTCTCTCGTGTAGCTACCAACCTCGAGTTGTTACACCACAACCTGAACCAAAGAAGAAACATGCTGAACAACTAATTGCATGTACCCCAGCTCCTGGTACATCTCTTGCCGAGATATCCGCACGGACAGATGCCGCATTAAGGGTCTTCCAGCGCAACTTAACAGATACGGCATACTTCGTGCGCGAGTGGAACGGTCAAGATCCCGAACTAATGCACCATTACTGCATCTCCACATGTACTACCTTATCAGATGAAGAAGATGTCCGCCACGTGTGGAGAACTGAGATTCCGAAAATCGCTTATTCCTATGAGTTTCTCATGCATGGAATCTTATCGTTATCCGCACTACATCTGTCATATGTGAAGCCCGAAAAACACAGTCATTACCTCACCAGCTCCACTTTCCATATGGCTCTAGGACTCCAGACCTTCCGAACTATACTTCGGAAACCAACGGCGGAGAACTGCTTTGCGCTCTTCGCATTCTCGAGCGTCATCATGGTCTGGATATGTGCTGTTCCGACCGACTCGAAGGATGCACAGCCTCTGAGCAGTGTAATTGAGATGTTCAACCTCTGTCGTGGTATCACTACCCTCCTTGAGTTCTTTCCATTGATTAATAAGTCTTGTCTTGGGCCACTAATGGCTCGAGATTGGAGTGAGAAACGGTATGCGACCCTTTTGATGTCATCATGACTTTTGTCTTCCCAGCTGATGTGATCCGCAGGGGTACACCACTCCGTCTATTCGATGGCCTTGATGGCCAGATTAGTAGGCTCAGATATCGGCTTACAGTCGAAGTACTCGCAGAAGAAGAAAGATCAGTCTTGGAGCATGCCATCACTGAACTGGAGAAAACCTGCCAACGTATTGAACATGCCCGCACACTCTCTGCAAGCGGTATGATTTATATTTGGCCGATTGTCGTCCGCGTCGGGTTCATTAGCTTGATCGAGCAGAGGCAGCCTTTTGCTCTTGTGTTGCTAGCTTGCTACTGCACACAGTTACACGTTTTCCGGCGTTTTTGGGTCTTGGAAAGACGTGCAGAATCGCTCCTGTCCGAGGTCTTGGAAGTTATGCCACCTGAATACGCAGATCTTCTGGACTGGCCACGGCAATTTTGCTTACATGGTCCAGATTTGGAGAGATGGTGTGTCCTTAATCCAAGCTCGGAGGGAATAGTTCAGTGAATGTCTCTACTGTCTATGTTTGAATCCAGTGCATACCGAAGGATTTCCATGGCTATGGGTTTCTCCTGTCTAGACCTAAACTGGCAACCATACCAGCCTTTAGCCTTACGGACAACAAGCTGCTCCTCTTTAAATATTGCTACCTACTGTATTATCTAAGACATCACTACATGAGTGCATAATAATAGATGCCTAACGCATGGTCACGTGTTCAGATGTCCATCGACACGCACTAAGCCGGGAAGGGTAATCGAAGAGGGGTTTCAACTCGCCCGATTTGGTTAGTGGCATAGAAATCCATTCTGACACCCATTCATTCCACAAGTCCACCCAGAAGCATTGATCGCTGCGTCCAACCCTAACATGAGAATCTCCATAATTTCGGTGGCCGTTACTGCCTGCTGCCTGTTTTTAGTAGGATGTGGTACGAGTCCTTTACGATGCTTCCCACTGAAAGGCTCCAACGTCCCCTAAATTCTAACTAACGAGCAATAGGCATCTTACTCTACAACAACACACGGGTCCCACCGGAAGCTATGGACCGACATGCCTACTGTGCGGACTGCATTAATTATGCAAGCCGTGTGGATGACATGATCCGTCGTACCAATAATGTCCGCGGAAATAAGCAGTTCTTCAAATACGCTTCAGACGTATCATGTCGGGGCCATCTGCTGATTAGCAAGCGGTGTCTTCGCTATCGCCGGGCGTTCCTCGACGACCCGGATAAGTTTATGTTCGATATTGAAGTCCCATCTCAGGCTTGTATTGCTATCAAGGCTTGCTAGGAGGCTTCGTATCTTTTGTCGTGGTTTCTTTTTCTTTTCTTTTCTTTTCTTTTTTTTTTTTTTTTTTTCCGCCTTCGGTCGCGCTTTCGATCGAGGCAGTGCTCGCCAATCTGTTCCTCCATCGACCTTAGGAACCGAGTCTCGGGGAGTGGGCGAACGGCTCGGAATAAACGTTTAGTCATGAGGTGGGAGTCCGTAAGGCATCACTTACTAGACCGGTTGTCACTCGTCCACACTGCGATTCGAAGAAATCACCAATGCAAAGCTATTAAAATTACCGTGGAACAGATGTATATACTTTCAAATACAAGACGTACATATTATTCAGGCTACTGGCTGCGAGGGTGTCCTCACTTCAACAGTCGAGTTACAAATCCTAGACCTTACTATCCTGTTACTATGTACACTATTGCTATTCTGTGATCCACTATTTTCTGTTTGATGGATGAATGCACACATAGGCCGCAAATAAGCAACAGAAGGTCCCATGCTCATACCTCATCTTCACTCCCAGCCTTTTTAGTGGGATATTCAGTCGTCCATCATAATGACACATCTCTTAATCAGACAAGGTGGTCTGCCGGGCAAAACTGACTGATGAGTGGAGAGGGAGAAGGTAGTTATCAGTCAGAACGACGTGGCATATAAACATGTTAAAGTGCTGGAAGAGGCGAAACAGTCCCTCATTTAGATATCTAGCGCCGGGTTTCGTATAGTAATTCTAGGTGCGTCTGTCTGATTGGTTATAGTTATATAGCAATTGTAGTTTATGCCTGACCCTATTCTTATCTAAATTGAACAAGGGAAAGAAAAGAAAGCACGAGGTAAGGTAGAAGAAAAGGGAAGGAGAAGAATAATAGATAAAGGAAAACGAAAGAAACCTTCCTAATGAAATTGTCCACCGGCCACAATATAATGCGAATCGGCATTGACGCCCTTCTTCTTCATTAGACGTTCCAACTGATTAACAGACTCCTGCACTTCTTTCTTGCATGACAAATTCACTACTAAAAGATATAGAACATCTTCATGTATCTTCTTATCGATAACACGCTCAATGCTACCTTGGGGTAGTCCAACATTCAGTGGGTGACCGGAGGGATGGCCTCGGACCAGACGTTTGATTCCCGATTGTTCAAGAGTCATGTATAGCATCTTGTCAATCCCAGGCACAGGGACATGACCACGTGTCAACAGTAAGATCAAGGATCCGCTGATTACTGGGTGATTATGGTCATTATATGGCAACTTCAAAGGCTTTCGCTTGTCAGACGTAACAGCCAGCGCAATACCTGGATGCTGCACTTCCTATCATTGTTTCCTGTTAGCAATGTTTTAGCAAATGGAAGCTCTGGGGTCTTGACTAACACAATTAGCAGTACTTTCCTGTCCAGATAGTCGTTAACCCACCCCTGGGCATGCTTGAACTTGTTCCCCATTCTGCTCTCGCCCTGACGGCCTCCACTGCTGCCCGGTTGAGGTGCGGATATACTAGCGCAGCGGCCTCAGGTAATTCAAGCTCCCCGCGAGTCCTGCCGATTACGAGACGGACATACTTCAAGCCTTTCTTGAATTTTAATATGTTCTGGTCGGGGCTGCTATACTTCTCGACTGTCTGGTTAATATCGAGCTCTTTCTTTGTGAAAGAAGCTTGCCCGATGGAGCCGGATAACCCCCGGAGTAGCCCTTCCTGTTGACCTGGAACTTGGACTTTGAACGACATGATCGCCGTATATAGTCCCCGCGGCACCAGTAGATCTTGATTGACTCGATCAAGAAAGGTATTCTTTTGGTGACGCGATTGTAGTTCACGAGCAGTTCCTGCGACTACCTAGATCACGGACCCGATTGCTGTGGCGGTGGCACTGTGGATACACCCTACGATGGCACCAGCTACAAAGGCCACCTCAATCCAATTCGAGGCCTTTGGATATTGTAAGCAGGTGCAAATATTAAAGGATGAAAGCAAAAGAGTAGGATGAGAGGGACAGATAGAAAACGCACGATAGATCTTACCTTGTTAACCTGATCTAAGTTGAAGATAAGACCATCATCATGTAGATTGCTCCTTTCCATTCCAATCTAAGTTCAGCTTGATTTCATCTCGTAAGAGGACCCGGGATAAAGTGGTGACACCCGCATTCAAATAACCTGTACCAGTATTCTAGTAAGCCGAATGTGAGAATCATAATGAGGGGAGATTGATCTGCCGTCCATATGTTGTTCCTAGAGATTGGGTTTTAAAAAATACAGGGTACCAATCATTGATTAGGGTATGATCTGCATGACAGCCAATGTGAATGTCGTCGAATTAAAATCAAACATACAACCAATTTATTAAAATCTCAATTTGAACCCCAGTCCATCTCAGCAAACTATGGATGGCAATAAGGACGCGACAGTACTCATGTTTTAGCTGGGGTGGTATGATCTATGGACCATAACTTATCGCATATCCTGGTTATGGCGATAATCAATTGCATGCCCGAACGCCTGTAGGACCTTAGTGCTTATTCGGCTTCCATAGGTGTGGTAATTCTAAAGCTGGCGCCATTTCGGAATTTGTCCATTGATCTCAAATACGGGGATAAATAGAGTTACCCTCTTCTAGACTTCTCAGAGCTTCTCCTGCTGTTATCGTTTAAACTTTCCTCTTATATGGAGTAGTAGTAAAGGACTAGGTCTTTTGGGAGAGACACAGTCGCGAATGGGTGTTCATCCCTGTTACTTAGTGGATTCATGTATGAAAATATTATTTGTGGTAGCCTAAGGCCATAGCCAGGCCACCAACATCAGGGTTTCGTTCCTATTGGCTGCTGAGGGCAAGTTCTGTTGGGGCAGTGGGAGATTAGTCTCCAAGTCATGGGCAGAAAGGCCCTGCGACGACGAGCTGAGCAGCGAGCTAGACTATACTCCTACTGATTAGACTATATCCCTGACGGTACTAAGCACACAATAGGAAGGATCGGCGGTTGTTCGTTGCATCTTTGAGGTGAAAAGCTCAACAAGCAGGGATCTTAGGGCCTAAGTAGGTAGCATCTCTCAGCCTCGTTCACAACGCACTCGGAATATTGGCCGAGAATGTTCGATCCGGAAATTGCTTGGGTACAACAGAATAGAGCTCCATCAGCACAGACCTACTAACAGAAACAAAGGATCATCATTCATCCTAGACATGGAATTGGAAACTCCTGAGACAGGAGTCACAGCACGACAGGGAGAAAACACCGGGAAAGATGATGAAGCCTTTGAGCCTCAATTTATCATCGTACGGCGTACTACTCCGTAGACTCGATGGTCCTTCATCAGAGCCTCAAAGCAAATTTTGGGCCGAAGTGGTTGCGGGCTACCTGCATGCGATGCAAGGGCACGATTGGCCCAGCCTCCGAGGAGACGTGTAGAGTTTTCATCTGTTGGTGACAGCTGGACCGTCCTTTCCATTTCGCATTATAACACTTATTTACGGCAAATATCTACTGGGATCTCTTTGTTTAACAATAGGCAACCGGAAATTAATAAAGAAAGAATACCGTTGGGGCTTGGCAAACCCCGCGCCAGCGCAGCCCTATTCGGTGATCTCCCTAAGTTGGATCGATACACAAAGAAGCTTGGCTTTAAGGATCCAAACCTTGTCCCAACACTAGAGAAAACGGGACAAAACGGGTGCCTAGGTATCCTACATCTCCAGTCCACTATATAAGCTCAAGCTCAATCGCCTCGTTCTACCCTCAACACAGCACAACAAACTTTCATAGCTTCAAGCTCTAGTACTTGCCACAGTCAAGATGAAGCTCATCCAACTATCATCAGTTCTTCATTTCACTGCTCTCAGCTCGGCTTTGACTCTTCCGTTAAACCGTCGCTCCCCCTGCGAAGAGGAAATGTCCCACAATGCTCCCCTCCTTGCAACTCTAGGCGGCAGTGTCTTCGACGTTGACGTGACTATTGGGGCTGACAACCAGACCTTTAAGCTGCTCGTCGACACAGGGAGCAGTGATACATATATTATGCAGGACGGCTTTACTTGTATTAACGCCACTGATAATCAGATCATCGCCCCAGAAGACTGCAAGTATGGTCCAGAAACATACCATGTCTCGTCAAGCTACGAGCAAGTCCCCGACCAAAACTTTGGAATCGAATACGGTGCCGGCTTAGCCAGTGGTGTCATGGCCTACGAGACTATCACTATAGCGGATGTTACCGTGCGTACAAAGCTTGCATTTGCCGACCGCTCTCACCCGATGGGCGACGGGGTGAACAACGGACTCCTCGGTCTAGGCTACCCCAGCTTGACCTCGGCTCATCCGGGCACTTTCACCCCCAATGACACCTACTTCTATAACCGGGCCGTGTACAACCCCGTCGTCAACGAAATGTACGAGCAGGGCTTGATAGAAGAGCCGTACTTCAGTATCGCGTTGGCTCACACCGCACGCGACAGTACCGGAGCGTTTGGCGGCTATATCAGCCTTGGCGAACTCCCACCAGTGGAACTGACGAGTGAATTTACCACCGTCCCTGTGGAAATCATGGAAAACATCCCAATAAATATTACCTCCGACAAGCGACAGATCTCCTACTGGGCTTTCACTACCCCGGCCGTCAAATACGGACCAGCGGAAGAAGAAGAGGATGCCCTCGTAGTCGATCACACCCCCTTTCAGCTCTTTATCGACACCGGAAACGAATTCTCTATTCTCCCTACTGCGGTTGTAGACCCGGTTAATACACGGTTCGAGCCTCCTGCGGTGTACAACGACGAGCTGAAGGCTTACATTGTTGACTGTGGGGCCAAGCCACCTGTGTTTGGTGTGGTTGTGGGAAACCAGACCTTCTACCATGCTCCGGAAGATCTCATCTACAATACTGGAAACGGATATTGCGTCTCTACCTTGGTCCCCTCGGAGAAGAATGGAAGGCCCGGCCTTGTGATCAATATTCTGGGAGTTCCTTTCTTCAAGAACCTTGTTGCCGTGTTCGATTTCGGAAAGGATGAGATGCGGTTTGCTCGGGTCTCGAACGGATATTTTCTTTAACGAAATTGAAGGCATATGATGTTCAGGATCAGTTACGGTTATGATGCGCGAAAGGATCCTCAGTTATGGTTCGGTTGTATTGTGAGATATATAAGATAGTTAGATAATAATGTATTGTGAACACGCAAGTATTTGTGAATAACCTTCTCCCGACGCTTGAGGGCACACTTTGTCCATCGGAAGACCCTTCCCTATGATAGAACCGACTTCCTTATTACCTCCAGTTGGACTCTGTATCCGTCTCTTAAGGGATGCAGTCCTGCCACAGTATAACTCAACCCTTTCCGCGAAGAACACCCTACTTTATCTGTATTTGATTACTATAGGTGCTGTGAATAGGGTCTGGATTAATTAAAAATCAGAGAAAAAAGGCATTCAATCATACTCTGACCTAAGAAAGGGTATAGTGTCTTAATTAATAGATCTATTCCCTCTAACACCACAAATGTCATGATTCAACCACAACTGCCATCCATGTGATGCGGCTCTGTCTCATGAGTCATGTAACCCTTTCCATAGTTCCTTCCCACTGGCCACCAATGAAAGTAGAACCCGCATTGGGCTAATTAGTAGTATCTCCGGGCATGTAACGTAAATGCGGGGAGCGAAAGGCGGGATCCATAATAGGAATGTCTATACAAGGACCTAGACTTTCCACCAGTGACTCACATCAGCCCAATGCAAGGGAAGCGCTGTTCTCCTCAGAGACTAACAATGAATGACATCAAGCGTTTTACAATGACTCACGAGCAGTAAGCATAAATACCTGCTTCGCTAGGCGCACCACTTCATTTTCAACTCACAGTGTCGACAATCAGCCATCAGGATGGAGGATTTACACCCCGCCAAGGCAGAGCAACACGATCTGCTACTCGTGGTCGATGCAACAGCTTCCATGAGTAGCTTCTTGGCGTCACTCAGAGCATCCCTTCGTCAGATAGTATCCATGTCGGTGCTCACCCGCTGTTTCTCGCGAATTGGATTATTAGCCTATCGTGACTACAGCGCCCCGAACCTGCTGCAATGGTCTGGATGGTACGATACTTCGCAGAATGCGACGGGTACCCAGCCCGACCTACTCGAGATTGCTGCGTCTCTTCGAACAGAAGGAAACTATGACACCCCCGAAGCGGCAAAGACAGGCCTCGCGAAAGCCTACGAAGTCATGCGTCCGGATGCCAAAACAGTGATTCTTTTCTATACGGACGCCCCCCCTCATATGGCTGGCAATGCTCAACTGCCAGATCTGTGGCGAATAGAGGATAATGGTATAAGCGAACGCGAAGCCCTATCGGATCCTACGAGTTATGGTGGCTATGGCCCGGTGTTCAAGGACTGGGTTTCCGCATGTAACCTGCTACGAGAAGGCGAGAAGAAGGCTCAAGTCTTTTGTCTTCTCCAGCCAGGCATGTCCCATTCTTTTGTTAGCTACTATAATTATCTTTGTACCATGACACAAGGCTCGTGCATCGTATTGCATGGTGATCTCCCTTCGGTCATCACCAAGGTGACCATTGAAGTTCTGTTGACCTGGATGGGATTAGGCAAGCAGGCTGTTGAAGATGTTGGTGAAGCAAGGTACCCACAGCTTGTCAGCTACCCAGACTTGACGGGGATAGATAGCCTCCACAGTGAACACGACGAAGAAGCGAGCTTGTTCTTCCCGACCCCAGGATGTTTCGGTCCTGCTGGTGGTCTCAAGCTACAGCACTTGTCGCCCTACATTATGGAGAAATACATCCACAAGAAAGGTAGCCCTGTCGACGATTTCGCCAAGTCATGGGTTACCGATCCATCATACCAAGAGCTAGCGGTGAAGCACCTGAAGCATATTATCACGGAGGACGTGAGTGTCATCGCTCTCAATGCAGTCTTCGCAACGCTCTGGCGCAACATCTGCAATGACCGAGCCCACCCCGCACGATCTGAGTTGCTCGACGCATTCAGTTTACACGTAAGCCGAATAAGGAACGATGAGGATCGCTCACGGATGACGGAATGGTTAGAGGCGTCATACGACTACTCTGGAGAAGTTGCAGAACTTATCAACAGTGTCCCAGAGGCCGAACGATTTCCCTGTGTTTGCCTCGATCCTACCCTCACTTTCGAGCGCTCCAGTCCCATTGACGACGGGAGGGGCCAGCAGGAGACGGTGGGTATTACCAAGTTCACGAGGGCAGAGCTTCTGGAGATAGGCCGGTCATGCCACCCAGACATCCTTCGCCGTCTAAGTCGGGTTCTAACCCAGCTGACTTACATTGAGAGCCCAGCCGACTTGCCTGACCATCTTGCGACTATGACGAATAGGGAAGTCCCACGGATTCCCATGGCTCTCGCTAAAGACGACTATAGACGCCGTTTTTGGCAAATCCTACTGCATGTTGTTGTCCCGGGTACTATGCTGTCGTCTCGGCCGGCCTCCATTCTGGCTGCCTTTGCTTTGAGACTGGGGATCACACCTTTAATTTCCGCGGCTGAAATTGAGGTACTAGCTATGAGAGATAGGTGGAATAACATAGAAGCACCAGAAATATGGACAGTTTCGTGTATGTCCCTACTCATTGATGCTGATCGTAAGTACCAACAGCTGCACGCATTGGAACAGGCAATGGACGATGCTGGGGAATTCACTGCTGCAGTGGTCAAGCCACCGACGCTTTTGAAACCAAGTGATCGAGAGCTTTTCGAGAAGTTGATCGCTTACCGGTTTTTGGAGCTGAATCTCCACACAACGGTTACCGCTCAGATTGGATGGAAGCCCGAAAAGACGACATTGCCCATCGGGCCTCTCGTAACTTGTCGGACCTGTCAGTATCCACGATCAGTCACCATCATGGGCTCGAATGAACAGTGTGGCATGTGTCTAAATTCGGAGTTTCCCGAGGCGTACGGCGCTACAAAGGAGGATACCGAGCAGACGCCAATGACATGGGTAGAATGCTGCACCCCAACCTGTAGGGCACAATATGTGGTATATGGCGTCGACAAGCTACGGGTCCGGCCGAAATGCTACTACTGCAGAGCACGCAACGCTTCAAAATCTACAGAGGACGTACAGCACCCACTCCATGATGCGCCCTGTGTGGAATGCAATCGGTGCCTGAGTCGGATTATCTGGCCGGAACCATATCGTCCCGCTAACTTCTCTGAGGCTGATTTTACTTGCCCAGCGTGTACGGCAGGCCGGCAGACAATAGTCAGCGAGGAGACCAGTGCAGCGCAGCTGGCTGGAGAGAACACGCTGTCCTGGCTCATTAAAGACTCGCTGCAGCCAGAAGGCCATGTTTTCAGCGACCGCTCCCTTTACCACACCGTTTCAACAATCGGGCCCGATAACTTTAACTCCCGTATCACACTTTTCCCGGTGTCAGACCCACGTCTCACAGTGCGAGGCAAGCTTGTTCGGAATAGTGAGTCAATAATCTCCAAACTACAGGGTTTCGTATCCCGACATCGTTCTGGGAAAGTCGCCTGTTCCCTCTGCTTCAGCAATTTTCATCCCACAGCGCTCAACTCCGCCTGTGGACGTCGAGGGTGTCAGGAGCGGATCTGCAAGGGCTGTCTATCGCACTGGTATGGCCTCAATACAGCTGGTAGAATGATTAACACGGCCGCCCTCGCATGTCCATTTTGTCGACGGTTTCCCTCCGCCAAGACACTGGCTAAGCATGGAATGGGGATTCATGCCGTCAGAAATCTTCAAGCTGCAATCCAGGATCGTGGAACGTGGATCTACGCCTGGTGCCGGGCTTGTGCTACAGCGAAACCATACCTAGAACGAGTTTGTGTCCAGGGAATGCCAACAGAGGTCACTAACTGGCGCTGCGAAGACTGCTGTGTGCCGCAAAATACTCGAGTCAGACCATGTCCAGGGTGTGGAGTCATGACGGAAAAGATCAGTGGATGCGGTCACATCAAGTGTGAAGTGGAAGATTGCCTCACGCATTGGTGTTACTTCTGCGGTGACAAATTCGAGGAAGATGCCATCTACACTCATATGAATGAAGCACACGGCACAATATATGATCAGGAAGATGAGCTTTATTCTGACGTTGACGACTAGTGTGCTATTGATGAAGATAAACTTATTTTTTACAACTGAAGTGATGGGGCTCAAAGCAAATAGTCCGGATGTATTTAGGGATCGTTTTAATTCTACATATATATATGTATATATATATATATATATTTATTTATTTATTTATTTATTTATTTATTTATTTTGTTAATTATCTATTTAATCTATATTCATAGCTGAAATTTGGCAAAATCTCTTGAGGTTAATTACGTGTTCAAAACGGGAGAAGGAAAACAGAGAAGACTTTTGGCCCAGCGGGGAATCGAGATCTATATCAACTCCATGTAAAAAATATGCCAATTTAAGTAGTTCACATAGCCCTGGCTTAGCCTTGAATAGTAAACGGATTCATTGTTAATCAATTTTCTCTGTGGTTCGCTATCAAATACATTACATTTACCTTAGCCGGACGCGTCAATATATATTTCCTTCAAGATGGCCAACGACAGCATTTAAGATTGAACTCTATCTATTAGCCTTGTTACGCACTGTACCAAAGTATATTTGGGCAGAAGCACAAGACTCATTTGGAGGTATGGGGATCTCGTTATATATGTCGCGATTGTTGGTGTTCGCTGTTGAGAATGCGGGATGACTAGCGTGTTTACTAGAATTGCGATATGCTTAGAGTAGTGTCTTATGTTCTTAACTCAATGTCCTAGAGTGTGCACTCATTATGTTTTAATTCCACTCGCACGAAAAGAAAGAGAGAACAAAAAAGAGTAATCATGAAAGAGAGAGACAAAAAAGCAAAAAGGATGTTGACGAGAGTGGGATTTGAACCCACGCCCCTTTCGAGACTGGAACCTTACTCCAGCTGAGAGATTATTAGTTATTGGTTTGAGAAGATAAGGGTATCATAGGTGTACTAACCGCCTTAGACCGCTCGGCCATCTCGCCTTAGTTGAAGTGATGTTGTTGTAGTACGTTCTGTAAGCCAAAATCATCCTGCAGCCTGGGAACATGTTGCTATAGGTCGGAAAATTTCACAGAATTGCACATAGAATATTCCATAAACATGCTCTACGGCAACATTCTGCCCGAACTAATGTGTGTCGAGCTCCAATTGATGCTCAGTGGCAAGTGATCGCTTGTGCACTGCCCCTTCAAGACCCACACAATGTCCGAGGCCAGTCTATGACGCCTCGACTGCAACGAAGTTACGATCACCGGCAGACGCTCCCACGTGGGCTGGGAAATGCCACGCATGGTATTTCGAAACTTCGATTTAACCCGAGCAATTTCCCAAAAGTGGCAAATCTCCTCGTGAGTTAGGGTCTTGCCAGCGTGCGCAGGTTGAAGGTTTCCGCCAAGTCACGCGCCGAGATACCAAGATGGGCTTAGGGATATCTTCCCACCGGTCCAGCAACCCTAAACGACTATCTCGAACCTCATCCTCAACCAGAAGATCAGGAACGTGCTCAGGAGGGCCTTCTGATTGGGTGCTCTTAGTATCCAGTTCCATCGGATGGCGTCTGGGCGGCACTTGGCGCCAAGTCCGCTCCTCTCGGCATGCTGCGAGCGGAAGATGAGCCTTCGACCAATGTGTGCAAAGCCAGAGCTCACGTTCTCGAGAATACCAATCACTGCCAGCTAGTGTGCCGAGATGAGATGCAGCATTCGATACCTTGGCATGAAGTCTGTCAGCACGTTTTCGCCGAACGTAGCAGTCTCCCCGACCATAGTAGAGATGGGTTACTACTTAATACTCTTCCGCCCGTAGAATAACAATTTTGAGGTGCAGAGATATCCAGTTCCCCCAAGACAACATCAACTTTATACCAATCCTTTTCCTCGCCCTTCACATCCTCTTTCGGTGCGGTTCGGCACCCCGCCCAACATGATTCCCGCCATTACCGCCAAGTATGACTGGATTCTGGCAATCACCTCTATTGCCTTCGTCTTCAGCGCCTTCGGAAATGGTGCCAACGATGTGGCCAACTCATACGCAACGTCTGTGGCTGCCCGGACCTTGGAGATGTGGCAGGCTGGTATTCTTGCTACCATCACAGAGTTCGTCGGTGCCGTTGCTTTGGGTAGTCGTGTGACCTCTACAATTAAATCTGGCATTATCAGTCCCGACCGCTTCATGGGCAAGCCCGGCACCTTCATGCTAGCCATGGGTTGTGCAGAAGTTGGAAGTGCCGCTTGGTTGATGTGGGCCACGCACTTCGGGTGGCCGGTATCAACCACGCAGACCGTCGTCGGTGCCTTGGTCGGTGTTGGGTTCGCTACACAAGCAGAAATTTCTTGGGGATGGAAGAGTGGCAGTGTGTCCCAGATTGCAGCATCCTGGGGTATCGCCCCGGCTGTGGCTTGCGGCTTCTCAGCTATCATCTTCGGTACCCTCAAGTATAGCGTGCTGGAGCGTAAGGACTCTTTCAAGTGGGGCATGCGTCTCATTCCCTTCTACCTCTCCTTGACCGGAGCTATCCTCGCCCTCTTTATTGTTGTTGAGGCCCCTACCGCTCCTTCGCTTGAGGAGTTCGGTGCCGGCAAGGCCGTCGGTATCATCCTCGGCGTCTTCTTCGGCTGCCTCCTTATTTCCTACGTCTTCTTCGTCCCCTACTTCCACCGTCGCCTCGTAAAACAAGACCCTCGCATCCGAGTCTGGCACATTCCTCTCGGACCCTGGCTGCTCAAGGATGACTGCCCCATCTATTGGCCTGGCAAGGGTGACAGCTTCGTCACCAACTACTATGAAGATGCCCATGGCGAAGTCCGCGCCGGCAAGAAGGACACCGAGAAAGCAACCGACCAGAAAGACACGAACATTTCCGACGTCGAGCGCACTGCCGAATCAGCCATGGCTACTCCCCAAATCCAACCGAAAAAAGCTATCATCGGTCCCCACGAGCGCTTCCTCCAACCCGTCGAACACCTCACCTGGTTCCACCCGGCCAAATACTGGGGCTGGACCAAATTCATCCTCCTCCAGGGTGTCACCCGGGATGTCATCACCCACGACTCCGAGCATCTCCGTGCCGTCCACGCCCGTGCCCACCGCTACGACGACCGCGTCGAGCATCTCTGGACCTACTGCCAAGTTGTCTCTGCCATGATGATGTCTATCGCACACGGCTCTAACGACGTCGCCAACGCCGTTGGTCCCTGGGCTGGTTCGTACGCCACCTACCTCTCCGGTGCGGTGAACACCAAATCGGAAACTCCCGTCTGGTTCCTCGTCATTGCTGGTCTGCTCTTGGGTGCCGGATTCTGGTTCTATGGCTACAACGTGCTACGGGCAATGGGTAACAAGATTACCCAAATGTCGCCCACTCGTGGGTTTGCCACTGAGCTAGGAGCTGCTGTTACCGTCCTCTTGGCGTCGAGACTGGGTCTCCCTGTTTCTACCACACAGTGTCTTGTTGGAGCCGCTACCGGTGTGGCTCTCATGAACTTTGATGCGGGAGCAGTGAACTGGCGTCAGCTTGCATTCATCTTCATGGGCTGGGTTTTGACCTTGCCTTGTGCTGGATTGGTTGCTGGGCTGATTTGCTTGATGGCTTTGAATGCCCCGCACTTTTAGTCGCTTTTGGATTGATGGCGTTCTTGTATAGAGATTTCGGGTTTGTGTTCTGGATTGCTTTCGATACTTTTTATACCCCCTCTTAATCAGATAGAGTTGAATGCTGAAAAGTTATTTCATTATATTGTTTCCTCTTTCGTTATACCACGTAATTCTTTGCATCCGAAAAGTCGTCGTGCGGTTAAACCAGTACCTTGCGGACGCACCTAATAACGATCGACACCAGGAACAGGAACATCAAAACTATCCACCAAGGTAAACATCTACAAGGTCCCTACCGAGCCGGATATAACCTCACAATGGATTCGAACCAAATCCTCCTCCCCTCCGAAACCAACCCTTCCAAAACCCTCCTTCTCAACTCCCTCAAAATGAGACCTCACGTCCTCCTCCCCTTCCTCCTTCCTTTGACAACCGCAACGCCCAAGCTCCAAGACTTCGACGCCCTCGGCGCTTGGTTCGACGGCATCAACGCCATAAACACCAACAATGAAACACACAACTTCAAAAACAAAAACACCACAATCGCCATCATCGGCGCCGGCATCTCAGGCCTCACAGCCGCCCTCCTCCTCGATAGCGTCGGAATCCACAATTGGGAAATACTCGAAGCGAGTAACCGGGTGGGAGGGCGTTTCCGAACCAAACTCGTAGGGAACACAGGCGAATGGGCCGAAATGGGGCCTATGCGGCTGCCTGTTAGGGTTCGGTATAACGACGGCGAGACGGTGGAGTACTCGGACCATGCCATGGTGTTCCAGCTGGCGGAGCTGTTAAATAATATGAATGGGAATGAGAGCCAGTGGAAGATTGATTTCATTCCGTGGATCCAGCATCATGAGAATGAGTTGTTGGCCCGCGGGACGGGTCGGTTGGCTGATGGGTCTATTCCGACGAGGGGGGAGGTATATGGGAATGAAACTGGATTGGGGACTAAGGATCCCATGACCACCGCTGAGTACGAGAGAACTAAGAGTAAGATGGAAGGAATATTGAGTGCGAAGGACATGCTGAAGTTCATTCAGAGGGATGTGTGGCGGGCGCATCGGGCTGTCATGGATCGTGGATTGGACGAGTGGAGCGAGCAGGCGATGATGAAGCATGTGTTCAACGCTAGTGTGAATGTGACGGATGCTATTTGGACAGATAGTGACTATGATGTGTTCTGGGATGAGATGCATCATAATTCCAACCTTGGGTTAGATGGGAGTCCTGGTTCTTTGGGGGAGACGGAATGGGTTTGCATCGACCGTGGGTTCAACCGGTTATCGGATGCATTCTTGCCACATGTCAGCGACCGGCTTGTTCTGGACAGGAAGATTCGGAAGCTAGAGACTGTTGATGGGCCTGATGGGCGCATGCAGACACGCTTGTCATGGTATCCATCCGTTGAAAATCGGACATACGAGAGCAAGACATATGATTATACGATTATGGCGGTGCCCTTTACTATGACGCGGTTCATGGACTTGCCTAAGTTTTCTTCAGTTCTGGGCCGCGCCATCAGTGAGGCTGGGTTGCGGTTCAAGTCTGCCTGTAAGGTGGCTCTGCTCTTCTCGGAGCGCTTCTGGGAGAACGGTGATAAGCCTATTTACGGCGGGTATTCTACTCCACCGAGCAATTCTGTCGGAGCCTTGTACTACCCCGTTTACGGACTGAATGAGTCCCGCCCGGGCCTTATCATGCATTACCGTGGTGGAGATTGGAGTGATCGGTTCGTCAGTTTCTCAGATGAAGAGCATGTGCAGACTGTGCTGGATGCTGTGGTTTCCCTGCATGGAGAACAGGCTCGTGAGTTGTATACTGGTGATTATGAACGACTCTGCTGGTTGCAGGATGAGCATACTGCTACATCGTGGTGTCGGCCTGATGTCGAGCAACATCGGCTTTATATTCCGGCTTATCACCAGACTGAACATAATACGATCTTTATCGGGGAGCATACGGCCCCGACGCATGCGTGGGTGAGTAGCTCTTTACACTCGTCTGTTAGGGGCGTTGTGCAGTTGCTGTTGGAGCTTGGGCTTGTTGACGAGGCGAAGAGAATTAATAAAGAATGGATGGGGAGGTGGATTCGATAGGAGCATTACAGTAGTTGTATATCGACGATGGTTCAATAGATCCTGTCATATAAGTCTAGTACATATTGTTGCGTTGTAATATTATTATGACCAAAACATTTTTCAATTTAAGTTGGGTTATTGATTAGGCTAAAGTAGAGAGTGTCCTATTGGCTTAAATCTATATATGTACCAAAGACTGATAGGTAACGTCTATCTTATGAGTGGCTGGGTCTAGTTTAATTATTCTATTACTTTGAAGAATACATTCTAGAGTATATTTACCAAGGAAGCTGAAGGGGTGAGCAGTAGTAGTATTAGAGATATTAAGGCAGTAAGGATTACAGAATCCCTATTATCTTGTGGCTCTACAAGTCGTCTCCCGAATATACTTGAGCTAGTACCCATTTGGAATGATGAAAGCGGAGTATATAACATGGGTGATCTTGATGGATTGTTAATAAATCCAGCTCCAAGGTTTACGGATTTAGCATTGATGATGTTACTGAAGATAGGATGGAAAAATGGGATAAGAGATTTAATAACCAACAAAAGTGAGCAATTCTAGCACAGACTAGAGAACACAAGCCATAGTAAGAGCGGTTTTCAGTTTGTCAACACTCTTTACCCTAGAAAGGGGCTTCCCTACATTAAAGAATTTGTAATCACCCAAGGTTGAGGTTTCATTTGCAGAGCAAACATGCGGCCTACCATTGGTCACCTTGAAATCCCAGCCTATAATACAGGTCGGTATGGTGTTCTTGACATAAGTTAATTCAATTATGACAGTTTCTTGATCGAGAATACGTTTGGGCATAGAGTATCACTACATCCAAGAACTTGAAGACTGATAAGATTTGTGAGGTCGGTCTGGAAAATATGGTTAATGAAGGCGTACTTCTTCTGTGGCATGTCCCTACTGGTCATGTTAGCTGATCATTGAAGTGATCATTACGCAAAGAGAGTTCCATTGGGTAGATATACAGATTGTGCTGATAAATCAAGCCTCTGGCTTACGATGCGTGCAACGAAGATATTGGCAGGATGATAATACTGAATCGGAAACATATTGAAGTTGTTTGTATAACCCATATACTGTGTTCTCAGGTTCTCAGCAGGTAAATTGTTGGCAGTCGGAGGAAATATCACTCCGCTCGGAGACATTGTGACTAATAACGTGACTTTGGCCTGAGGCCTTTGCCAGGGATGATATTCCCACGCACCATGGATGTGCCCTAAAGGCACTGGATACATAGCTGTTCACTGAAGACTTGTGCTCTGTTCTCGTCTTTTTACTTCATAGCAAGCTATAAGCAGCCTACATCAAGAAGTCTTTACTTTCAAGATCTTATCGAGGAAAGCGATTCGAATATTATAATGTTCAAAAAGAAAAGGGAGGAGAACGTGTTCCATATTAGTGGCTTATCTCTTACAAGAGAAATTGTCATGCTATTTACGATATGTTCGGCTCAAGGAATGGTGCAGGCTTCGCTAGCCCAGAGTTTTCTCCCTGGTCTAGTGATTGGAGAGGGCTTTGGAGCAGAGTCAACCGACATAGCCTGGTATCCCGCTGCCTACGCGCTCACATCGGGTACCTTTATGCTAGCATTTGGCCGTGTGGGGGACATCGTCGGCCACAAAAGTCTTTTCGTTGCGGCATGGGGTTGGTTTTCGTTATGGGCTCTCCTCGCAGGCATATCTGTCTACAGTGGGTCGCAGGTCTTCTTTGACATCTGCCGAGCCTTCCAGGGTATAGCTGCCGCCGCACTGGTCCCGAGCGCGCTGGCTATCCTTGGGATGATCTACAAGCCGGGTCCCAGGAAGAATCTAGCATTTTCGCTCTACGCCGCTGGAGCGCCTATTGGCTTCACCCTTGGAGCCGTATTTTCGGCGTTGCTCGCTCAGCTAGCAAGCTGGCCATGGGTTTTCTACATTAACGCCATTGCCTGTCTGATATACGGGGGTCTGGCATGTCTCTTCGTCCCACATATCGGTAGGAAGCCTTCACCGACAAGGGAACCGTTCGATTATCTGGGAACGTTGACAATCATTAGTGGTAAGAAATCAAACCCTGTCATGCCACAACGAGCTAAATCGCTTTCCCCAGGTCTTGTTCTGTTTAACTTTGCTTGGAATCGTGCCCCGGAAACAGGATGGGCCAGTGCACAATGCATCACGACTCTCATCATCGGTTTGTTCCTCATCGCTGTATTTTTCCCACTCGAAAAAAGAACTGCGCACCCGATTGTTCCGGTGGCACAGATCGACCGCGACGCTGCCTGGATCCTTTTCATAGAAGGTCTTGGGTGGTCATCCTTTGGTATACTGTGCTATTATTCGATCAACTTTATGATTCTTCTTCGCGGCAATAGCATGCTCTCAGTGGCGGCACAACTCAGTCCAGTGCCCCCAGCTGGTATCGCTGCTAGCATCTTGACTTCGAATCTCCTAACCAGGGGGGTAACGCCGCCAGTAATTCTCGCTTTCTCGCTGATATGGTTTTGCGTCGGCAACGTTATCCTTGCAACAATGCCCGTCCACCAAACCTACTGGCTCAACGTTTTTTGGGCATACTTACTCAGCCCCTTTGGGATGGATATGAGTTTTCCCGCAGGTACAATTCTGTTGAGCAATCTCGTGCCCGTTGAACACCAAGGTATTGCGGCGAGCCTAATCGCGACCGTTGTTTACTATTCGCAGAGTTTGGGCCTTGGTATTGCTGGAGTGGTAGAGGTCAATGTGGCAAATGATCTGGTGCTCGAGGGGTACCGTGGTGCATTGTACCTTGGGATTGGATTGAGTGGTTTGGGGTTCATCGTCGGGGTAGGCTATGCCATACAGTGCATGAGACAGAACAAGACAAACCTGGGATCGAACGAAAGATTAGAAACTGCAGAGGATCCGTTACCCATACCATTGGCAGCATCCAATGAGCAGCAGTAGCCGTGGAGGAAACGGTGGCCCGTCATGAGAAGTTAAGTGTCCACGCAACATTCCGATAAGGTAGGAAAATTGTGGTCCGTCAGAAGAAAACTATGCTCAAGAGACCATTCTTATCTCAACAGTAGTCTGCCTTACTACGTAGCAGGTCTTACATAGACTGCCCTGCTACTGAGTCTGTTTGGACTTTCCAGTTCGTCTCCCTTGCGCAGAATTCAGGGAGTATAAGCACCCAAGTCAGATTACCCTCAGATATAGTTTTCCAGAGGGCTTAAGCACTCAAGGTAGATATCCCCTAGGGAAACAAAGCATCCCCCCCAACAAGGGATACAATCCCGGGAGGCTCCCATGAGATAGACCTCTGCATGGAGAATGATTTAGAGAGAAAGCGACCGTTAGAGTATTGCTTATTATTGTCGGCCATACTTTATCTCTTTTAGACCAACCTCGCAGAACGGGCAGAATTTCCCCCTCTTGATTTCATCTCCATTTCTAATTTAGTAAAAAGAGAAGCGAATAAAACACTGACGTCCATTAAAGTAGTACCAATAAGGTTTCATGACACCACCCTTCAATTTAGGGACCCCACCGATATGAAGAAATGGCCCTCTTAGATTTTATACGTGGCCAGGAACCTAGTGGGGCCTTTAGTGCTTAACACCTTCGCATCTTGGGTCCCGAATAAGGAGTAGTACCATACAGGCTGCTAACAACAACAATGAAGGATTCAGAGTACGATCTATATCAGCCTCCCACCTTTATCAGAGAAGAATAATTCTAGTTCAAAGTAGATATATGTATGATATGGTAATGCTCGAACAGAAACGCTCTATATTTAGAAATTCAAAGCTCAAACGAAAGGCAAGAAGAGCAGTTGATAGGCGCCAACCTCGCTAGCCATACAACTACCACGTCCTGTCATACAAGTCATCCTCTCCCTTCTCAGCCCCCTCCAACTGACGCATCACCAGCCTCCGGGCGGCAGATCTCAGGGCGGGATGCTTTGCATCCACAATTGGCCTTACAAACCGCGACACCCCAGCCTCCTCTCCCTCCTCCTTCTCAACGACGGGAAACCACGTATCCCCCATGCCTGTCAGTTTCGAGTTAATATAGATATTTTCCCACTTCCCCTTAGGCACAAGATATGTCTCATGGTAAATCGCAATATGTGGATGATCCTTAACGATCTTCGTCCACCACGTCATGCCCTCCACGTGGAGTGGGCCGTGCGCAAACCGATGTAACGCATCGTAATCCCGGAGGTAGTAAATTGCCATAAGCTCATTACCTGCGGGGTCGTCCTGCTTACCCCAGGCTGAGGTTCCAAGGAGGCCGTACTTGACAGGGTCAGAGTTCATCTCGCGATTCATCGCTATGACTTGTCTGTTCAATTCGGAGAAGCCTGGGGCGAGAAGACCGAGAGGGTGGTTTGAGCGTGTGCCTAGGTGAAAGACCACAATCGACTCGGAGGCGATTTCCTTTCCGAAGGTGCCGTTTGCATCGGGGGCTTGCGCGGAGGCTTTTGTCTGCATGACACCGTCCATGTAGCGGTTGCGGGTAATGTTGGCAGCCATCAGCAAGTGGTCGGTTGTGCGGTATAGGAGGATTAACATTGTCGGGATGAGGGCGTAGGTGCCGAAGATTATCACGGCGAGCCCTTGTAGGAGTCCTCCCAAGAAAAGCCAGGTCGAAAGAGTAAAATTGTCGCGAATTACTACTGATGTTGAAGGAATGTTTCGTGGGAGCCGAAGTATTCCCCGAGGGTTTTTCGGCTCCTTCGAGACATGAAACGGTGATAGAAGAGGTTTGAATGCCGTCATTGTAGATCTCTTCTCTATCTCAGGGGTTATAAATGTATCTGGTAATGATAATGCAAGAGGAAGAATTGAGGAGTGCAAAGACAGAAAAGAGGCCTGCTGCTTTATATCCCTGTTTCGCTAAACAACGAATAAGTATATGCCTGTCGGACTTTACCAGAAACGTAAATTTGCCGATAGTAATCCGGTCACGGCCTAGTGATGCACGTATTTGATTAGCGGACAGTGCGGTATTAGGCATCCATCCCACTAGCAATGTCGAGTGGGGGCTGTGTTCAACACCCTCAGCCACTACTAGTAGCTCCCTATACCTTTTTATACTAACACCATATAGTACACGTGTAAAGGCACCGTCAAATATGGGACACAGCGTTATCATTTCCTCCGACTAGTCATTCTCAGACGAACCCTGAGAAAAATGAATTAAGGACATCTGTCAACATCAACTGAGCACAATTTGAACCCATACGTTATGGCAGAGAGAAAGTCACTATTAAACTGTAGAGACAATGATAGAACAGTGTTACGTTGGTTGGAATATTCATAAGTAGAGAAGTACCTTATCTTCGTCTTGAAATCGACCAAAACGCCTCCCGTCCGACTTCATCTCAGGTATAGTCTCAAGCACATAAGAAATACCAGAGAACATGCCCTTGAAAGAAATGCAATAGCTTGCTGGTTTGGCACTCGCATACCCTTCATATCGTAGTGACATCGCAGACTTCCCGATATGCACTGGCCGGTCTCTCCATCTATATTGCCGGCTGTTTAGAAGAACCAGACGATAGTTCGGTTCTTCCTTTTGGCACTTGGAATAGATGTATTGCACATCAGGCGGCCAATGTAGCAGACCGACGCATGCGAGATGCTGCCAAGCATAACATTCAGCGCAGCAAAGTCCTCGGACGTCTAATCCAGCAGGTTCACCGCAGCATGGAATAGACAAGACAAATTCTCGCACAGCTAGGCCCTTGAATTGGGGAATAGAAGTATAGGAGCATTTCTCGACAGCGACTGAAGCTTGGGCAAAAGAAACAGCATCCCGGGGTTCGCACAGCTTCAGTATCATATGCAGTATTTCAAACGGGAGAGCAACCCTCCATTTCTCGAATTGGGCCGCGGTATCCCCAATGGGAGTCTGGTAGTTCGACGATAAAACCCTTGACAGGGCTCGGAAACCAGGTGAGCACCAAGCTGCTGAGGAGCTAGTGACTAATAACAGACTTTTGCTACACCAATCGCCATCTTTGCGAAGCTCCACAAAGGCGACATGGATAGGAGAAAGAAGGATCAAGCGAGGCACATGGCCGTTTGCTCCATTGTGATCCAGATATATTCTGGCCTTCAGTATAGCTATGCTTTTCATTGATACAGGAAGGATGTCCTCCTGAATCACAACAAGGAACCTGTGGAACCAGAAAACCTCCGTCTTGGGATACTGCCATTGTTCAAGTACTGCTTTACCCATGTCAGTTCTACTTCCTGACGTGACCTCAAAGTCCCAAGCTGCTAAACGCAAGAGGGCCATGGAAAGTGATTTGAAGTCACGATTCGTGTATCCCCAATCAGAAGGGTCAAGGTACCGATTCCATCTGAAGAGAAAGTCCGTAAAGATCCGCTCCTGTAGCTCATTCATGGCAGTCGGAATACCAAATTCCAACTGTAATCTTTTTAGATTGAGTCGTTGCAGGTCGAGCTCGTCGACTCTGGTATACTTATGTGGGACAAGGTGAGAATACCCCAAATCAGTGAAACGGATACCAATATCATGGCCCTCCCGAAGGGTAGCGGGCTTGAGATATGTGTCCGTCGGTACAGGAAATAGGGGTCTGGTAAAGCGCTTCCCTTGGGAGATTTTGAAAGTTCCAGTTTCCGTATCAAGAGTGTAGATGAAGTCCATGTCGGAAAGATCAAGGGTAGGTGATGTGACCTTCTTCCAGCCTTTGATGTTGTCCGGGTTGCCAAGCAACTGGTTGAGCTTTCGCAGCGTGGATATATGCCAGGAGGAGTAATTAACCAAGCCGAATCACCGTACCGATACCATTTCCCTAAACGTAGTTGTCAGTATGGGGAACTATGGAGTCATCTAGTATATGTCACGGACCTTTCACACGGAGATTCCACACCCCGCGACATGTCATTGGAAGAGACTAAAAGTACCACCAAGGTAAAGCCAAGGGTTTGAGGTAAAAGGGATAGTATTGCTCAAGCTGTTGGAATTCAGCCAGAATATCTAATGGGTCTGATGGTAGAAATTAGTTCATTGTTTCGAAGAAGAACAAACGAGTTTCCTGCACGGTTTGTGTAGTTTGCATGGACGCCGCGGAGTATATTCACTGTTTGCTGAAAGGGGAAGACCAGGTCTTGAGTCAACTCTCAGTGTTTCTCCTGCACTATATAACTAGATCACTTAATGGGTTATAGGCTATTCTCAACAGTTCATGTCTCGCTTAGGCTTCCGAGCTACTGGACAGGCGCCATTCTCCTTACAAATCAAGCAAAGAATTAATTCTGCTCAATGCCTCATCTTGGAGCAAGTCATAGCCTTTTCATGACACAAATGAAAAGGACCGTATTATCGTTGGCTTTGTTGTCCCCAGAGAGTACAATAGATGCTCAAGCAGTGTCTATCGGGATATTTCAATGAACAAATGATCTGCCTCTGTCTCACATTGCTTTAAAGTATCGGTAGAGCAAACGTCTATAACGTGTGAGAAACATGTATAGAGAGGGTAAAAGTCAATCCCTGACTACCAAGTCACTTTCCGCCCTCCTCGTCCACTCCATCCAGCTCCCATCATACACCCTCCTTTCCATATCGTAACCTGTCTCCTGTAAAGATAAGTCCAATGCGGCGGCAGTTACTCCAGAATTACAAGTCAAGATAACCGGTCTAGTGCCATCGATACCCGCGGTCTCAAAGAGCCTCTTCAGTTCTGGCAATGGCAGAAAAGCCTTCGATTCTGTGTCCAACACCGCTGCCAACGGAATATTGATCGCAGAAGGCATGTGTCCCGACCGGAGAGTGGAATCAGCTTCTTCCTGCGTCCCCGAAAAACGACCTGGGATTCTGGCGTCTATGATGTCGTAATTCTTCCGTTCATGCAAAATAATGTTCCGCAATTCCTCAAATGCGATAACTTGGTTCGCACCTGGTTCGTGAACAGGGTAAACAGTCTGTGGGAGCGGCGACATATTTCCTTCTTGAATTGGATATCCTTGTTCCGTATACAGACGGAAATTGTTCAAGACATGTACCGAATCATGTCCGAAGAGGCGACAGGCCCATGCTACGCGCGGTGCGCTATACATGCCTATCTCGACTGCATCGTAGACGACCAGGATGTCGTCCGGTTGGATACCCATTTCTCCCATGCAGTGGGCGAAGTGACTGGCCGTGGGAAGCATCTGGGGGTACGGTGATGTGTTGTCTGCTATGACATCCATATCAAAGAAACTATTCCTTTCTTAGGACACGGTATTGTACGTGGGGTAACAACTTGACCTACACTGAGCCTGGTATATGCTGCTTTTCGTAGGATGAGCGCAGTGTCCCACGCCCTGCCGCTACTGGAATGACACGACGGGTTGCTGATTTCTTGGCATTGTGAAAATCTTCTGGACTCACCAGAATGGAGGGAAAAGGGTCGGTGGACATTGTATGCGGGGACGTGTTTACGAAGCAATGGCGATGCGATTTATGATGTTGTCACAGTCACGATACACGAATCAAGACACTTGTCTTATTTATCCTCAACTATAGCGGTTAGATAGATGTAAAGTAATGTTGTCATCCAACTGTAGCAATGTGAGTCCTCTTTGCCGGTAGCTGAATCACAGTGGAAGATCACAAGCATTGAACCAATGTGCGATTAATCCCTTATGCATTTGCTTAGTCATGGGTGCATATGATGCATAATTCTTTTGGGAAAATCATGAAATTCTTGGCATTTGACATTTTGAATATCAAACCCTCAACATTTCAATCACGCTTCATTGTCCATTTGCTTGCCATTTTCTTGGATATTTTCTTGTTATGAAGTAGCCTCTTGGTCGATTTCACAGGGGATGTCAGTATTGGGCGATCTTGACTCACGTAGCCGTTCTAATTCATAAATGTCATATTTGAATTTCATATTTGAATTTCAGGAAATTCTCAAAAGTCGGAAATTCTTATCTTATCGCCCCCCCCCCCCCCCACCCCCCAGCTCATACATTTAGTAGTATATAGTAATGTACCATGGTTTGCTTCACCACTCTAGGTTGAAATTGGTTCTCTGTGACTTTCAACACCCAGAGATGTAGATTTGTCTTGCATTGTTTCTATATTGAGAAGATCGGGCTGTTTGATGGGACCTATATCATAAGGTCTCATTTCAAAGATATCACGTCTCTCTTCAGTCTGACAAACGAGGCCTTTCGAATAGTGTAATAAGATAGGAGCTTATCCTTATGCCGTTATTTACAGACACTAGCGATTTCTTGACCTTGTTACCTTAACCGAGAACATCAAAGCTGACTGTCCAATATGCCTGTAAGCAGAGCCGGTCATCTCGTGCCTAGATTTTGTCCACGGGTTTATATATCCCCGCCATCAGCAAATTCCTTGATTTTAAAAACACCATTCGGCATACTTATAATAACATATTCAACTCCATTATGTATACCAAAATACCTCCTACAGACATAACAATTGACGGTAAAAACATTTCAGGCTTCGTCTCAATCACAAAACCCAAGTCACTGATTGAGAGACAAATCCAAAATAATCTTCCCCCTAGCATGTCCCCCATCCAATCTCGCAAAAGCCTCCTCGAAAAGCTCCAAAGGCCAAATACTATCTACAACAGGCCGACACTTCCCCACCTCAACAAGCTTCGTAATAGCCTCAAGATGCTCTCTCTTTGGCTCCATCACAAAGAACAAACTCTTGACACTCTTCTCTCGTAACTCCTCCGGTCGAACCTGCTTCGGGGGCTGGTAGATGCTAACCAAAACACCGCCATCCTTTACACACCACCACGCATCTGCCAATGACTTCCCCCCAATACAATCAACAACCACATCAACCTGGTTCCCTGGCTCCTGTGCCCACCCCCGCAAATCAGTTTGCCGATAATCAATAACCTCACTCGCTCCCAACCCCTTCACAAAGTCCACGTTCCTCGATCCACACGTCCCAATAACCGTCGCACCAACCAGCCTCGCAATCTGGGTAACCCAGATCCCCACTCCTCCAGAAGCAGCAGTAACAAGAACTCTCTTCCCCTTCCACTCCTCACTTTCAAAGTTCCCAATCCCGCTCTGAACGAACAAAGCCTGCCAAGCCGTTTGCGCGGAAAGCGGGACGGCAGTTGACTCCGCCCAGCTTAGTCTGTTCGGTCGATGCGCCAGTTCATCGGTGACGGCAATGGTGTAGTCGCTGGCACAACCGGGCCGCAGATAGTTTGTCCGAGCGTAGACCTCATCTCCGACAGAGAAGGGAGAATTGCGGGGCGATTTGACGACTGTGCCGGCGATGTCGTAACATGGGATTTGTGTCCGGGGCTTGGGTGGAGGGAAGTACTTTAGCCAGTTGAGTTCATTTGCACAGGGGGAGACGCAGTGGACGCGAATGAGGTGCTCGTTTGTGTTGGGGTCTGGGGTTGGGATGTCGAGCGTGGTTTGGATAAGGCGGGTTTCTTGGATGTCGGGTTGAAGGAGAGCACGCATTGTTTTGGGGAGGGTTGTAGTGGACATTTTAGTAAGGTTCTTTCGAATTTGGGTGTATTTGATAGTATATAGGTTTTCTATATTAAAGATTCATAGATAGTATTCGAAGTTTTGGATGTGTTCGTGTCATGATCTCGTATTTATGTCTTTGGCGGGTTTCAGGGATAGCCTATGGATATCCGGTTGTATTTATGAAGGTGACTGAGGTCATGAGAGTGATACCCGAGACGCAGGGTGTTCATTTGTTAGTTGACGCTTGGTCTAGAACGATAAATACAACGGTATAGGATAAATAAACCTTACCTTTTGACATTCCACGGTCTGAAAACGACATAGACACGGAAAATATTGTCTCGACTCGATGGTGGCCGTTCCCGAATAGCCTATTGAACCTCGTGTTGCCAAAAACACCCGACAATCGCCCATCCGTGGTTGAGTGCATTGTTTGGGGAAAAATATGCGATTCGCTCCACATGAATTTCAGCGAGAGGGCATGCTCTATTACTCTATTACCTGTACATTTCCGCTCTGGTCCTATATAGATACTGCCTAGAAGTCTATCCACTCTTATTCTGATATAGACACACTGCGATACACCAGTACTAATATTTAGAAGGAAAACCCTCTCTACTACAGGGCACAGGAGGTACCTCAGTAATTGTATCAGGCGTAAGTAACCTAATCGAATAGCCCGCAGAAATTAGATTTGGGACGGAAATAGTCAGGATCCGAAACGCGCGGCCTGTGCGAAAGTGCGAAGTGATTTCAATTTTCATCCATCGAGCACTGACGCCAGCATCCGCAGCTATTCGTGCTTTTTCTGTGGACTCAGGGTTTCTCCAGCAATTATGCCAACTCCTGATGGGTCCTTTGCCCCGTCGGCCATTGATCACCGAGAATCTTTAATGTGCCCATGCTCAGTCCTATGCGTTCCCGCGCTAGCTTCAGTTGCTGGCCCTGGAAGATAACTTAATTAGTAAGCCGATGCCTACAGATGCCTGCCCCCAAGACGAGGAAGCAGACATACGCAACGCTTGCCTTATGGATGACAGCGGGAGGCGCGGGGGTCATAGCATTACAACGAAGATGTTCTGACCGGGACTTGTGTGCAAGCCAGCGATACCCTACTCATTGACCGCGGGATTGACGATGAGAGGCCGCGTGCGGCGTCATTGACTGAGGGATGATAACCAAGTTTATTGTCGAAAAGGTTTCGAGACACCGTTGTTACACGGAGGAGACGGAACTTGTATAGGGCGTGCGAAGTGACAGCACATTTCTTGGCAAGATATGGATCGGGCAGGCTATCCGTAGCCATAGAAGGAGTAATGCCCCACGTGATGTGTTTGGCCAATAACATTTAGAGAAGGCGGTGAACATCATCCTCATCAGCGCGGAATCAATAGCATCCAGATGTAGTGCAGATTATTGACACCTCGCAGAGGCCCCAGAACTGTGCCGACTGGACATTGCGTAGTGCCGTGGCCATGGATGATCTTGATTCGCTGTACGGGAGTGAGGATGAGCGAGAGTCCACCGTATCCCACTCCACATCCTCGGTGAAGAGCCAGGATCCTACGTACCGCATCCAGCGGAATCAGACGTCGCGGAAGACATTCCAGGAGCAGGTAACATACATGGTTGGCCAGTTTATGGTCCGAGGAACACACACACCAATGGAGACGCTGCAGGACTGGCGTACGTATGGGCTGAAGATCCATTATAACACCATTGAGCCTGGGCATGTGACGTGGATACACCCCGATCAATTGCTATACCAGCACATACAGTTCACCATGAGTAATTTCCGGGCATTTGTCCATGGCTTAACGGCAGCCACGCATGCGATTTTATGCGACGATCTGATGTTTGGGCAGACCCCTGTCATTTCATGGCAGACATTGTACGACGATCCTACCCAAACAGCTGTTGGATGGAGTTTCTTGCGAGATTCTCGGACAAAGTGGCCGGTGGACGGCGCCACGTGGCTGATAGAGCGTGTACGGGAGCCGGGCGTGCAGAAACAGTTCATCCATTACCGTCAGCCCACGCAGTTTCAACCACGGTTGGTTATAAAGTATCTGCAGCGGGTGACCGAATTTAAGGAAAAGCTGGCGGTTCTTATACATATTGTCAGTGGTCAGCTCAGTCGAATCCCCGAGCTGTTGAGCTTACAGCACGTCAACACCGAGACCAACCGTCGTCGAAATATATTTATTGAGGATGGTATAGTCTCCTTTGTATCCGCGTACCACAAAGGGTTTCACGCGAGTAATGACGTCAAGGTAATAGATCTATATCTACCCCTTGAGGTCGGTGAGTTACTGGTGTGGTATCTGTGGTTGGTATTGCGGTTCGTTTCAGCAACTGGAGACCTGGTATCAGACCGAAGAATTGTCCACCCCCGCTTCCACGTCCGCATATCTCTGGGGGCCCGATCCTGGAACGCAGCGTACGCGGTCATCTAATAGATTCCGGGAAGTATTGCAGCGGGGGACGAAGGTACACCTACGGTACGCCGTTAACATCCAGGCATATCGCGACATTGCCATCGGGATCAGCAGACGGTGGATGCGGCCGGCCATTACATTCCGCAGCAACGTGCAGGAGGATCACGATGCCGTCCAGGCGGCGTTGGATGATGATGCGGAGAATTTGGACGAGGAGCCCTCGTTAGGGTACATTGCCGGTCTGCAGGCCGCGCGTTCACCCGACATCGCCGGGATGGTGTACGGACGGGAGATCATGGAACAGGGGGGGAGCACCTCCCACCGACAGCGCATGTGCCGGTTAGCCAGCACCGATTGGCATCGGCTTTTGGGCTTTTCATCGGTGAATGACAGCGAGGCTGGTAAGCGAAAACGAGCGCCGTGGGAAGATGAGGCGGAGGCGAGCCCAGAATTGTTGGTGTTGGAACACTGAAACTTAGATTGGATTTCACCTCCATCAGAAATTAACCTTCGCATCAAGAGGACTCATAGTAAGTAACCATCACTAATACCGGTTGGACGGTGCCAACCGGAGCAGAGGACATATCAAAAGGGATGTCTCGTTGATGAATAATAAGTCACCATGGATCCAAAGGGGATGCTGCAGAACGACCCGGCCATGCTCGCATCTCTTTGACCACGCTAATGTCTTCTGATCGTAGTCCAAGCCACCAGCAGAGAGTCAGATACAGGCCTCTATAGAGAGCTCCTCTACACGAACCTTCTTTCTGAATTTCTAATAATAATATTAACAATATTGCTTGCCGTCGTTGGGCTATCTAGCTCTCTGACTCCAGCCTTTGGGCAGGAAAACTGGGACAACGTCTGAAGATTGCTCGGTGTCTCCCGCTATATCTTACGTGGTCCTATCTAGTCTGGAGCTGGTTTCTCTATATAACATTATACCTTCTCTTCACGTAGTTGTCGTCACTCTCATTAGTGCCCCTACTTATAAGGTATTCTCCGTGGGTTCCCTTCTACCCAAGGGAATACATTCAGATCCAGAATTGAAACCTAGTACGCAGTGTTGACTGGGGACCAAGCCGTCATTCCGTGGGGCTTCCACTGAGTGTACTCGACCACTCAGGCGTCCGCCCCTCTCTCTCTCTATATATATATCGAGTCTCTCGATTGAATATAATCCAGCCCGGTTCTACACCATCTGTAGCAATATGTTTATGTTGTTATTGTAGGCAAATCCCATCTACTATTTTGTTAATCATAAATGTGCGTCATACCCCACTATCTTGATCAGATTTTACAGCCAAAATCAAGTAAACGAACTCCCTTCAACTAGGCGACAGAGGTGACGTGGACACGGAGGCTTACACTATACTATATAAATGTTTCCACCAACCCGCCTAACCAAAAAGCATTGCATATAATCCTGACTATAATCCTGACACGAGCTTGATGTCTACATAATATCTTCAACTACACCTAACTTCACTATGAACCACAAAACAACCAAGACCAATTTCATGACTAATATGACCTCCACCGAATCTGCAAGCCCAATCACAGAGCTAGCGCTCTTTCACCTGAAACCATCAACTGACCGAGCAACCATTCGAAGGGAACTATCGTCAGCCGCAAAGGCCCAGGCCTCTTACTCCAAGTACCCGACCTACCTGTTCGCCCAGATCGAAGACCCATCATACATCTACCTCCTCGGAGGCTGGAGTTCTGTGTCGGCTCACATGGACGATTGGATCCCCAGCTCCACTAACCAGTCCTTACTTGCCTCTCTCAAGGAGAAGTTAGATCTTGTGTACTTGATTCATATCGAACTTGATCCTGCTGAGCTCGGTGTGTTCGGTTCGCCTGTCGGAGGATCAGGAGAGGTGCCAATAGTTGATGCCCCCGTGATGGCTATCGGGCGCTACTTCCTGAAGACTGGTCAGAAGGAAGCGTTCTTGAACAGGCTTGGAGAAGCGAAGAAGCACTTGGAGGCGTATATTGCTCCGAGGGTGTTGAAGGGTGGAATTCGGGTGGAACCCAAGGATAAAACGGACGATGGTGTGGAGAAAGAGGAGTTCGTGCTCTTTAGTGGTTGGGGGGAGGTGCAGGATCATTTCCAATTTGCAGAGCCCGATGGGATCAAGGGGTTTAGTCAGATAGAGGACATCTTGGAAGGGGAGGAGATCATGCATGTATCTGTTTGGGACTGAGAGTAAGACCCTGGTGCGTATGAGTGGTATCTATGACCGGGGTTAGGTTTGTGATGTTTTGACCAGTCAACGAGTCTGTTACATATGCTGAGGACGCGTGGAGTTTGACCATGTAATGGAGAAAGTTACAATTGGTACTGTCTCAAGCTAGCAATAATTAAATAAGTAGATTTCAGAAATTGACCAATATAGTGTCTCGACATAGGGTCAAGTTTACTAAACTATATCCAGAAGTGAATAAGAAGGCGCTCCAACGCTTTCTCGCCAAGTCCCACCTGACTCACAGATACTCATGAGGAAGGTCTAGACTATTTACCTTTTACCAAGACCTGTTTCTCCTTTTTGATCTGCTTGACGACTTCAATATCGACCTTTAAGGTAGTAGCCACGACATCGGCAGGAGTGAGAGCAAGCCATTGTGCCAACGAGATATCAGCCACACGATCACTCTTGTAAATCTCAATCCACACCAACTTCTCAGTCTCCGAGGTATTTTCAATGTAATGACCTGATTTCAGATCTTAGATTCATATGGTAAGCTAGCTCGGGAATGTTTACTCACCACTATTATCAGGGAAAACGGCAGTGTCACCGGCGGTAAAATCAAATGTGCGAGCCTTCGAGTCACCCAAGAACACCGTAGCGCGAGCGTTACCCTTGTGGAAATACAGCCATTCCTCCGCCTATACAAACATCAGTAATCAAATTATAGCTTTAATAGAAGGAGGACCAACTCACGTTCGGATGCCAGTGCAACTCTCGCAACCCTTTGGGCTCAAGCTCCACCAATGCAGCAGCAATAGTCTGACTCACGGGGAAATTCTTCGAATCAATCTTTCTAAAAGTACCACCACTGCCAGGCACTGGCTCAGAGGGATGCTTGTAAGTGTGATACACATAGGAACTGTTACCAGTCAATGTGCCTTGAGGAGTGTTGTTCGCCTCGTCGCTGACAGTGCCATTGAGGATATAGGGAAATTTCTCGGGCACTTTATCGAAGACTGATGCGTCAACACCAAAGTTCTTTGCGAGAATATCGCGTGGTGTGTGAGTTATCCAGTCATCGACCATGAAAGTTGTCCTTGTATTTTCTCTTATCAGCTTCAACTCCTCTAGCAGAGTGGTATGTTACTCACCCAACTTTCTCAAAGTCACCATCATCGAAGACCAGAAGGTACTCATTCTCATCGTCAAGGCCTTGCACGTTGTGCGCAACACCTTTAGGGAAATACCAGATGTCGCCTTCTTCCAACTTTTCGGTCGTGAACTGGCCATTTTCATCCACACCGGAAAGCAAGAGAGAGCCAGAGTATAGGAATCCCCATTCCGCCTAGACAAAGGATTGTCAGACATACCGTTTCATCCTAGGGGTAAAGACAATATGGGGTGTCACTCACAACACGATGCCAATGCAGCTCCCGAATCGCACCCTTTTTCAGATGCTGTTGTGCACCAGAAATGTCGTGGCTCTGCGGTAGATCCTGAATGACTTGCTCGCGTACCCAGCCACCCGGGAAGAGCCTTGTTTTGGAGTCAGAAAAGCTCCACTTCAGGTTAGGGACGAAACCATTGTCGGTACTGGGCTGGCCAAGGTTGTCGGGGTTTTGCAAGTCAAGTGCTTTGTTTGTCCCGCCTGTAATAGAGCGCGTGAGTACTGCCCGTGGACGGCAGCTTTGATGGTTTTGGAGTTTCGGTCTTACCTAGAAGAGGTGCTCCTTTGCCGTTGTCACTTATGGGCTGGCCGTCCTTAAAGCCAGAGCGCTTGTCATGAACGACCGCCCCGAGGACGGACGGTAGGAAGCTTATGAATGCTAAGCTCGCTGCCTTCATGGTGGAGTATATCCTTGAATGCGAAAAATTGTAGTCGCAAGTGTTCGCCAAAGGGGGGCTTGGTGAAGAAAGATGGCTCCTACATCATGATACATCTAACAGATAAATACTTTTGCATTTTACCCCTCCCCCTGGCCCTTCTCGAGAATTGATGATCACGACATATTCTCTCCATTCGACGAATTTGATATGTAAGTTCCGATGTTGTTGTTGGTGTAGAACCATCCCACATTCGCAGGAGCAACAAAGTTCAATAAACATTCACAGTAATTTCTTTTAAATGAAGTCACTCACAGTCTAGGCAATATTTTACTGCAGGCGTAGTGAGCAAATCCCGAGCGGCGCAGATCAGCATTCCCACTGTATAACGACATGCTTGGCATTGTGATGAAATCCAGGGTCCCCCGCTGTGCGCTGGGGATTTCCTAAAGGCTCTAACTTTGCACCAGGAACCATTTACTTGGCTCCAGAAACTTAATTTAACGTCTAGTGCTATTTTGATACTCATTTTAACTCGTAAATCTCTTTCCTGCCCCATTGATATCGGCATTCACATAACCTATTTTGAACAAGGCCTCTTCTCGTGGTCTTGGCATGCATAACACAATGATTTGTTCGCCCACTTCTCACTGGCAAGTTGGCCTTGGATACGAGGCACTTGGTTAGATCAAAAGGGCTTTTCCAGAGTCGCGGTGTTTCCGTCATTTCAAGGAGCTTCCGTAATATATCGAATAAACTTTTTCATGAGAGAAAATCAGATAAGTTGTCAGTAACTTGGAAATGGCAAGCTAGGAGTATACCAAGCTCTCCAAGATGATTTTTAACTTCATTAGACTCAAGAAGCTCAGTCATTCATAGGTTAGTAAGTGGCTTGGCATCAAAAGTTACAGGGCAATTACCTGTCCGAAGGCCAAAGGAGATCGTCGGTTTGCATACATCAAGGCTTGAATCGGTTCACCTTTACAGATCGGCGCTGTCAAATGCTCATAATTACACTCGTATTCGCAATCGACATGACCAAGATTCCTGAATGGCCTAACGCGCATCGAATGCATCTTCTCAACTGGGCCTGGTGGACGAACTGGGCGCCCTTGCATAGCCTGACCTGGGTTCCTGAGTAGTCTCATGCACCCTGTATGAACTTTCAACTTGCATATTGACTTATCTGTACCTGATCACGACATCAAGGAGCATATAAAGCGTCATTTGTGAGTGCGCACTATGTTCAAGCATACCTCGGTTAGTGCGCAATACCAACTGTTCTCGCTATAGGTGGTGCCAAGAGGGAAACAGCAATGGCCGGACTCAACAGACCGCGGATCATGCCCCTACAACTTATCTTTCTTTGCAATATTTCAAATACCCTCAAGGATTTAACTTCACAGCAAGTTTTGCGTGCTTCTCTGGAAAGATGTCGTATATGGGAGATCCAATTGAGCATCCACTAACGCGAGATAGCTAGCATCTTCAGCGTGATGGTGGCAACAGAGGGCATGGGAGACGAATATATAAGGAAGTAACTTGCTCAAATCTTCTCATCAAATAATTCAGAATATCTTCCATTTCCACCCTAGTCACTCCTTGAGCATTCGATATAACTTCTTACCGAAACTCATAATCGGGATGAAGTCATCTCTCTTGTACGCGGTCTCTCTGGCCTCTCTCGGAAAATGTCTTTCCTTGCCTCCACTGATTCCACTCATTCCGGGAGTGACCGAGCCTCTCACTGAGAATGCCCCTCCTTTGCCCATTTTGCAAGTACCTACTCCTCCTCTGGAGAGTCCACCGTTCACTCCCAGTGATATCAAGCCAAAGAAGATTGGCTACTTTTGGACTGGTTCAGGAGACAAGTTCCATAAGGGTATGTATATGCCGAGAGTTGCACTCTGTACAGTAGCTGATAGGTCTTCTAGACTTTCTTGCTACCTACAGTCTTGACGATGTAAGTACCCCCCTCCATTGAGATAGAATCCGGTCACAGCTAACGTAGTTGCAGGATACCTTCGGCACTCTTCTCTGGGTAACGGATGTCCCGTCTAGCGGCAACGACCCGCATCACCTTGGACCATCTCTTGACGGCAAGACCCTAGTTGGTGGTGGGCTGTTGTCGCTGTTGAAGACCCAGGTAAGCACACACGGTGCATCCTTCCAGCGAGCCCGTCCTCACAATGCATCAGGATACGGCTTTCTACTTCGACACCACCAACCCCTACCGGCCAACCTTCAAGAAAAGCAACCGCGCCCTCCTCTCATCCATTGCAGATGAGATCCGCGCGAAGCCAGACGGCGGATTCTATATTACATACATGGGCTCCGCAGTGGGCACTTCGCCAGGCCGTCTGGTTGAGACCGACGCGAACTTCGACATCATCCACGAATGGCCGGAAGATGTAGAGGGAACGCTCAACATTCTGGGCGAGCAGTTCTCTCCCCATGGTCTTAGCATTGACTGGGAGAGAAACTTCATTCTCACTTCTGACTTCGTTGAACCCATCAGTATCTTGAAGCCTAGCACGGGAATCCGGCGTGCAAACACGCTTAGGTTGTGGGACTTGAAGACTAAGAAAATTCTCAACACCATCACCATTCCCGACGTGCGTAATTTCCTAACACAGCTCATCTGCCGCTTGCTGGGTGCTAATAAAGATACAGGGCGGCGGCATTCAGGACGTCAAATTCATCCCCGGAAACCCCGACGGCGCTGCTCTCGCCACAGCTGTCCACCTAGGCCAAGTCTGGATCATCTATCCCGGACAGAAAGATGCCAATGGCAAGCCCGGCAGAGCAGAGCTTCTCTATGACTTAGGCCCCAAGGCTCGTGACACTACCGCAATCTAGTACGTCCTCCTTTCCACGCAATAAAATCTCTACCAAATCCCACTAACCGTATTTTGAAAAGCACGGACATCTCCCAAGACGGCCGGTTCATCTACCTCACTCTAACCACAGCAAACCACATCGCAGCCCTCGACATCAGCGATCTGAACAACGTCAAGCGTCTGGATGACCCAGATGAGGATCAGCCAACCGTCGGCCCGCACTATGTCAAGGTGACGCCTGACCAGAAGCATCTCCTCGTCACGGATTACTTCGTGCAGACCGGTGAGATCGGTTTGATCAACACACCAGCTGATTTCAAGGCGCTCTATATCGACTTGAATGAGGATGGTAGCTTGAGCTTCAACCGGACAATCGATTTCAGCAAGGAGTTTCCGGAGAGGGGTGGTGCGAAGCCGCATTCTAGTGTTGTGTTTGACTTGACGGATCCGGAGAATCCTCTGTATTACTGAGGTCGCTACCTGGGATGACACTTTGTTGCAACTGTCTAGTAGAGGCGTGTGTTGAGGGTCATAAGAGGGGTATCAGTGGATGATGTGCCTCTACTATGTTTTGCTCTCGTTCCTTCCCCACATATTCGTTTACTATATTTTAATTGAGAACATATTATTATTTGGAAATCACATATCGTAGATGTTCTCTGAACACTGATAATATTAACATGGGGCTTGTTCCGTAACACTGAATGAACACATGGGTATAGTAACAACAAGAAGGAAGATGAGAAAGAAGAGACAATAAAACAGTACTTTGTTGGAAGGAAGGCAAAAAGAAAAGAGTCAAGTCTGTGGTTTTAATGCACTCGCTAAAGATAGCCCGATAGAAAAAGGTGATGTCTTGATGTACTATTCGCAGCCCAGGACTAGCTGAAGCAAGCTCGGAGGTAGATGATGAATAAAAGATAGATTTGTCAGTCTTAACAAAAGCCCGTACATACATGCGCCCTATTCGCCAGTGTGAAGTCCCTCCATACCCGCCAAAAAACACACAACAGCAGTAGCAAAGGACCTCGCATCATCTCGTCGCTCTGTCTCATGTGGACCAACCTGCTCCAAGAACAATGCAAGCTTCGAATCTTTCCATCCGAAGCTCGGTGCAAACTCCAAGCACATGTTCTGCATACCGAACGCGTCTAGCTCATAATGGCCTTGGACGGAGAGGACCCTTCCCGGGTAGTACAGCCCCTGGATGGGACAAATAGGTGTGCTTCCGACATTAATCCATGGCGCAGGGAGACAAGCCTTATCATCGAGCGTGCTAGTAGATCCCTTCTTAACCGCCATGACACGATCACCATGGAACATTTGAATCCTCAGCTGTTGCTGCGGCAAATGACCTAGTGCCAATGGAAAAGCCTTGACGAAGTTCTTCTCCAACTGAACGGTATATATACCCACTTCTCTCCCGAGGGGACATTTCTCAACGAACACATCTCGCTCAGTGTCAGCCGGGTTTCTCATCAGAGCGTGTCCGATAAGCTGGTGCCCGAAGCAAGTGCCTAGAATTCGGACCTCTGGGTATTGTTCAAAGACGGTCTTGAGAAAGGTCTGCAAGCGCTGCATCCAGGGCGACATGTCCATTTCGTACACACCCGGTGCGCCGCCTGTGATCAGGATGGCATCAATTTGAGAGGTGTCAGGGTAGACAACGTGGTCAGGATGACCTCTCAGCTTGCGCAAGTCAGGATAATGTCCTCCTCGGATGTCATATGGAGTGACTGATATGTCGATGGGGTCATCGTGGGCTAGGGAGGTCTCGTTCAGACGGGAGGCAGTCTCCCGGAGGATGTTACGAAAGTGAGCACTGCACAGACCGTGAGATTCGTACAGCTTTCGGGGGGGGATATCGACGTCAAGGACGGCAATGTGGATGCTGCGGACCATTTCGGCGTTAGGGTTATGTTCGGTACAGGTACGGCGTTGAGTGTAGGGAGTTGGTTGGGGGATTTGGAGAGAGTTCTCCAGTTATATACACCCACACCGACTCCACCTTTTGTTGGGGCGGCTATTGAGAATTGCGCTAAATGGGAAGGATTTGGCTCTGACAGTACGATGTAAATTGGATTCGTATGAGCAGTCTCCAAAAGACTCCAAACAAAGGTCCAAAACTATAGAAATACAGGTCCCAATAAGCTTAACCTTGTTTACCGATGTGCCAATCAGGTTAGATGTTAACCCCGTGGGGTCTATATCCTTACCTAACACCTCAGTCCTATTGGATAGTTTCTTAATTTATTACCAAATTGTTATTATTCATGCCCAATTTTGTTGCTAATGGATTGATTCCTCCCTTGCCGATATATTCCGATCTGATGAAAAATGGGGGTAATGAATATTCATTAGTGGTTGGCGGCGGTTGCAGTGGAGTCCAAGGAACACCTTTATTTCAGTTAGAGTTACGAAATAGCTTGGCTTAGGCCGTACTCGGCGTATTCGGCTCTCTCTATTCCTGGGCTAGATATGCAGTCGGATTTGCTCTCCGGCGGGTTCAAATGAAAAGCTGGAACCCCTCCTTGCTTGCCTTTTTAGTAGTATTGTTTCCTGGATTTAAGATTGCAATGGACTTTCTGCAGTGCCACCGTTTGAGGATCTGTTGAATGCTCGTGTACCAGATGCTACGCGTCCTTGTCATTCGTACTAATGCACTGGTCAAATCAGACGCCAATTATAAATCAAGCTAGAAGCTGAACGACGCAGCCCTACTCGCACAATTCTCAGGAATAGCAGTATCACACCATAATGCATAATGGACAATTCCATAACTCAGTATCTTCTCCCTTTCCCTTGTCGCCCCCATCCTCTTGTCCCTTATTTGTCATTCTCAATAACTTTCCTTTAAACGAGGGGGTTGTTGAAGTCACATAAAAGCCTACAGGTTTCATGATATGTGTCAAGATAGAGCTTACTAAATCCCAGACAGCCAAGAGTTCACCTGAGGGGGATTGAGTTCCAAACTATGCGGGATCCAGTTTAGTCTGGGGTAACGTGGCTGCCGATCAACAGATACAAGGCTGTACGTGCACAGGGCGCTTCAGCCTCAGCCTCGTCCTCGAGAGGGGCAGTGAAAATGCAGCCTCATGCCGACTTGCTCATAAGGCAACCAGGGATAGGTACCGCGAGAAATGGCGGCATCCCAGTTTTTTCATAGAGTTTTCCACCGTGACAACCGGGTTACCGAGTCGCCAAGGTCTTCGCCATTAACAATACCAAACCCAGCTCCAGCTCCAGCTCCAGCATCAGCGTCGATTAACAATATTCCTAACTGGTCTCGAGCTATCTTCGAATCAGTCGGTATCGACAAAGATACTTGCCGTGTTAACGGGTCCCCTAGTGATCCCAATCACCTCCCAAGCCTCCCACCAGACTATCACTCCTTGTTGTCAATATTAAGTGACAACAGACCCCATAGTAGAGCACCCATAGAGACTCACCCGCAGAGTCAAAGTCCATTCTTCTCCCGTCTTCCACCAGAAATTCGCAATTCGATATATCTCTTCGCTTTTGGGGACCGCCGAGTTCATCTCGACTTCGACTTCCACCCCCAACGAGGTCAGTGGACATGGTGGCATCGAGTATGTGATGATGCAGAAAACTGCCTCGACAAAACGTTTCAATGTCCTGAATACGCCGGCGCTGAAGAAGCGATGTTGAAACTCGCTTCACGCTCCTGGGTAAAGGAGGGGTTCGAGTATAAACTGAACGCGGTGAATTGGCTAAGATCTTGTCGTAGAGTGTGAGTATCTTAATCTCAAATCCTACCAGCTCTAATTCTGGATATTTACTCACTAGCATACAGATACCAAGAAACTCTCCCTGTACTTTACACTTCTACGACATTTGTTTTCACGCATGGCATTGATCAGCTCTTCCGCCTGTCGCGCGTCATGCCACAGGACCATCTGGCACTCATCACATCACTCTCTGTTGAAATCGACATCTACCGGATCATGAAGTGGCCACCTCATATCGACATCCGATTCAAGTCTTTTTATGAGGAAGTCTTCAGGATCCTGCTCTGTGAGCTTAAGAATGTGAAGGATCTTCGGTTTTCAATCGCGGGATTGTCGCAGCATGCTGACAGCCCAGTGCAGTGGATCAGTCACGACGAATGGGATTGGATTGCGCCATGGGAGGGATTGGCGTCTAGTCGGAGTTGGAGAAGGCTAGAGATCGCGGTACCAAGAGCCTGGGTCCCTGAGTTTGAGGGAGTGGTGCAGCGGAACAGCGTTGTGGAGGAGCAGAAGAGGTATCGGCTTGTGGTTGGGAGTGATGGTTGGCCTAGAGGGTGGTAGATCAATTACAGGTTGGCAGGAAGTCATGTTCTGGTTTGATGGTTTATTTGGTGTTGGATATTATGAGTATCTTATATAAATAAAACAGGCTATACAATTTGTCATGAAATTGTAAACCAAGAGGCCTCGCCATATGCTTAAGTCATTAGTAGATTGGTATTGTTCAATTTCTTTTCCCGAGAATCATCTGTTCCAGGACTGCCCTCTCGCCGCTGTTCTCGACAAGATTCCTGAACACACCACCCTCGATTCCAAGTAGCTCTCGTGGTGGCCCAAACTCTACTGCTTTGCCTGCGTCCATCACAAGGATTCGATCAAAGTCTGCGATTGTGCTAAGTCGATGAGCGATGACGAGTAGGGAAGACTCATTACGTCCGAACTCCGACCGTATCGAGCGTTGGATAAGCGCATCAGTCTCCATGTCGACGGCGGATGTAGCTTCGTCTAGGATCATAATCTTGGGTTGTGCGACGATAGCACGAGCGAGACAAAGGAGCTGGCGCTGGCCTTGAGAGAGATTGAGTCCACCCTCGGATATGGGGGAGGCTAAGGATGTGAAGAAACTAGAAGGTTTTGAAGGTCCACCAGTGGGTGACATAGGTATTGATGCTACGGTGTCGCTACCACTTGACGAGCCATGATAGGACTGGGAGGCGAGTGTAATAGCGTCTTCGAACGAAAGGAGGTGCACGCGTTCCAGCGCATTGTACAGCTCCGTATCCGTATACTCATGGAAGGGATCCAGGTTGGATCTCACTGTTCCGGAGAATAAAACTGGATCCTGAGGGATGATGGCCAAGCGGCTGCGGAGTGCCTGGAGAGTCATCCTGGATACATCCAGACCATCAATGATGATACGACCTTCTCTAGCCTCTAGGAATCGGAACAGTGCCAGAGTTAGCGAGGACTTCCCGGCTCCAGTGCGGCCCACGACACCGACTCGCTGGTTGGGCTGCATATTGAAACTAAGTCCATTCAAGACAGGTGGGAGGTCAGGCGCATAGCTGACTACCAAGTCCTCGACCTCCACGCGTCCACGCAATGGCCATGCAGCTGGTGGCTCGTAGCCTCCTTGGTCTTCTGTTTCGATAGTGGAGTATTCCAGTACACGCTCGGTAGCGTTCATGTCCATCTCCATTTCAGCGTAGAAGCGGAGGCCCATAGACACGGCGTAATTATATTGCAGGGCGAAGCTGATTGCAAAACCTGCCAGTGCTGCAGGTATAGTGGGAACATACACGACCAGTGCAGCGGCTCCTGTTGAGAAAACAGCGCCGACAATGCTCATCCGGAAGGAGAGCCACCTATTAAAGAGCCATGAGTTCCACACAGTTTGGGCGTGGCGGTCGAGTTTTGAGTACATCTTCCGAATGTACACGTCTGCCTTGTTGAACGCACGAATTGTTGTGAGGCCTGCAAGACTGGAGTCGAACAGCTCCATGACGGGACTCTTCGAATTGCTTTCCAAGCGTTTCAATTCTCTCGCCCCGGCGAGATATGAGTTCGATAGGTAAAGGCAGAAAAGCAACAACAAAAAGGCGAATACAAGAAGTAGTGGCGATACCAGAAGACCGGCCACCATGATGCTGGCAAGCTCCAGTGCTTTGTACACAAAATGTCCGAGATCAAAGGCAAGTCGCCAGTCCACCGTATAGATGTCGGACGTGAACCTGTTCAATATCCGACCAAGAGGCACCGTGTCGAGCCAGCGCATGGGTGCCCGGAGGACGACTGCGAGTAAGTCTTGAAAGAGTTGACGTGACGATTGAAGCGATGCGTAAGTGATTGCAAACTGTCGCAGAGCGCCGATGACACAGGCCGCAGCCGACAAGGCTAGGTAGACGCCGAGATAAAACATGAGATCATTGTCGACTTGAACGGCCTTGAACCGATCTATCGTATCTTCCCATATTGTCGTTGACTCCTCCGTGGAGGATACAGGCTTAGGACTTGTCCAGAGACTCACCCACCAGGACTATGTGGAAGTTAGAACGAATGTCCAAATCATGATTAGAGATCTTAACTTACCCGACCGACTAAGAGAGCCATAAAGCCAGCATACATCAGGATTGTGAATGTCCATGCTAGCCAGCTATTCCCCTTCGTCATATATGCGGTATATACCTTCAGGGGTATTGACCCTGTTGCGCGATCTTCATCCTGCGTGAATTGCTTTGGGGTGTGGCTCTCAGTTGGAGGTGGAGGACCAACAGACGAGCGCTTCCTAAAAGACGCGTCTCGAGCAATTTCCCTGTCCTTTAAATCCCTCATCTCAGCATTCAAGCCATGAAGAAACTCAGTTAAGCCATGTGCAGCGCGCACTTGTTCCACTGTGCCAGCGTGCGTCATATAGCCATTCTCGAGAAGAACACAATAGTCGGTCCGAGGAAGACATAATCCGACATGATGGGTAACAAGAATTCTGGTGCGATTCTGTGCCAGCTCTCCTGTAAGCCCATGCTCATACACATGACGCCCAGTTTCGGCATCCAGTGCACTGAAGATATCATCCATCACGAGAATGCCTGCGCGGGAATACAAAGCCCGGGCAAAGGAAACACGCCAACGCTGTCCACCACTGAGATTTATACCATTAGCACCAATGTCAGTCATGTCTGCGTCGGGTAGGATTGTGAGGTCCTTTTCCAGCCCTGATGCCTTCAAGACCTTCCGATACCTCCGCCAGTTGTATGGTAGACCGAAAAGGATATTTTCCCGAATAGTCGCATTCTCCATCCATGGGTTCTGCGCTACGTAAGCTAGGGCCGTATCGATAATCCAGTTGTCACGGGTCGCTCGATCGTCTTGTCGTTCTTCTAGAGAAGGTGCGTGCGGAACTGCTATTGAACCTTGTATAATGTCGCATTCACCCAAGATGGCGGCAAGAAGTAAACTCTTTCCAGACCCAGTCCTTCCTGCAACTATACTCAGTCCTTTCGGTGGGAATTTCAGATTCAAGTTGCGAAGCACAAAACTGTCATCCATCTCCGGAAGCTTGGGAGTCCCTTCCTCTTGACTAGGCCATGCAATTGTAGCACTTTCGAAAGAGATCTCATCGACGTCGCTCGTATGAGGCACTTTTTCAGCGGACGAGAGATACTCGTCGATGCGATCAGAGCTGACTTTGGCTTCCATACCTTTAGATATAAGGTCCGGCAGGCCAGCCATTGCGGATTCAAGGTTTCCAAAAACTGAGAGAGCAGTAAATGCGACCGAGGCAGGAAGGTCACCGTAGGTCAAAGCGTATACAGTCAAAGAAACTGCGGAAAGCATCAATGGTCCCAGTATCCACACCGTCACCAACGCAGTAGTATAAAGAGAAGTCTTCCACAGAAGATCGAGTTCAACACGACGCTTTTCATTGATACGATCCTGCCACTGTTGCTCAAGAGCAGCGAACTTGATCTGTCGGATGCCTTGAAGTACCTCAGTCACGGTGGAAGTGCGCTTGTCGTTAGCCTTCATGAACTCCTGCTGCGCAGCAGAGTACCGCTTCGTCACAAACGTATTTAAAGGAGTTATCACCAGTGAGACAGATAATCCAGCCAGGAGGCTTTTCCATCCAAGTAAATGAGCCAAGAACCCAGCAGCTAGTAGAAGCCGCATAATACACGAGGGAATGAGATAGTTGAACGTTGCAAAATCGGCAACTCGCTTCGAATCTACTGCTGCTAGGTTCATGATACTCTGACGGCCCTTTTCCTCTTGTGCCCCTTCATCCTCAGGTGTACTGTTGTCCTTTGTCGGTTTCATGCTCTTGACATCCTTGCAGCGTATCGACTTGGCGAATATGATAGACGAAAGCCCCTCGTAGATCGGAACCCAAAGCTGCGAGGATATAATCCACCACAACCACGACTCAATGCTGTAGGACACAACAATAACTACCCCCAAAGCTCCCACCCATAACCACGCATGGAGGTTATTTCCGAGCCCCACTGAGCGCTCTTCTAGTGCCTTCAAGATTCCATACATTGCTATCTGTGGTCCGAAGCTCAACACACAAGTAATCAAGCTTAGCACAGCCTGCCAAATCAGCGGTCGCATATTTCCGAGCACCAGTGCCTTCCACAGCTTGCGGGACTGGCGAGTCTGCTCAAGACGAGTGTATAAATTCTCAGCACGAACGGCGAACGGCAGCTTCGGTAGACTATCAATTTCGAGGCTATTGTTCTCTGCGGCATACTTCATCAGGTCATTGACCCAGCTGAAGGTGAATCGACTGTATACACTATACGTGAGCTCCTGATCAACGATTTGTCCATCGTGGTACACATTCGGCCGTCGGGGGATTAGGATCGAGCAAAGGCCGCGTAGGAAGGCTGCCACAATTTGGCTGGCAAGAAGCCCTGTCTGCGCATGTCCTGGGTTGGCGTCGTAACCGGCTGACCAAAACAGGCAGAGTTCGATGCAGGGCACCGCGACCGTGAGTGCGCTAGTCCAGAACGAATAGATGCTAAGCCGATACCGCTCTACTGTCGAGGACTCTGTGAAAAAGGCAACAGATTGCAAGCACAGCAAAGCCTTTGTTCATTATTACCATGATCATGCGCGCATCAACGTAGCAGTCACACTTACCCAGCAACCCAAGAGTAACCAGAAAGGAATAATAAAGTAGCTCTGACCAGTCTCGAGACAAAGAATTGCCAGCGCGAGCGACAGTTCTAATCCGACCACAGATAATATCGCAATCGTCACTCTCTGCCAGGAATCAGCGAAGCTAAGCAATGATGACTCCGTAGCTTCTCCATCCTCATCTTGATACCCCGGTTTGGCGATTAGCAGCGTTTCCAGGCGTATCGGCTGGGATCGTTTTGACAGCCGGTGAACAACATTGAGTGTTGCTGGTGCGGTATTCAGGGCTATCAATAATAACCCGAGAACACCAGTTGTAGCTGACCAAATCTCCGGATTGCCTGTCATTCCTTCTCGACCGTGGAAATCATCCGGATAATTGTTGAGGAAGAAAGAAACCGAGTAGGAAGGGACAAATTCACATTTCCGACGTCGTTCACGGGACTTCTATTATCTAACAGACGCGGTATCAAGGCATGGTGCGACTCTTTGCAGGGGCGCCATTCCACCTACAATACTCAACCACCCCTTGCTTACAGAACATCGCGCCTGCATTCCACTACCACTACCACGATAATTTCATTGGATGCCCCCGCGCGAATTTAAAACGGCCTCTCATATGAGCCAATCAAATAGGTTCATTGGCCAGATCTAGGAGCACCAGGGCTAAGCGAAACGATGCGTCGGGAGAGTGCAGGTCGCGTCGGCAGGCGGCGATGGGGATAGGGCACAGTACAAGTCATGTGAATGCGCCCTTGTCTTACTTCTGACTATCCATGCATGTGTTGAGGACTCGTACCAATGCTGCTAGAAAAATAGATGTCTAAGAGAAAATTATGACTATCCATACTGGTAACAAGCAATCGTTCAAGGTCTCAGACAGTTCCTAGCTACATCAGGCCAAGTCGTCAAAGTTCGTAAGCAGTGTTAACATTTTGACTTGCTACAGCACTATCTTACACTAGTAACTTTCGAAACCTTTGATGCTCGAATTCTTGTGGGTTATGAGAAAAGCTGAACTTTTGACATTTTTTCTCGCAGTCAGTACAGCCCGTTCATTGTCACTACCGGCGCCTACCTAAAGTACGTATTGATGCAAAACAAGTGTTATGACCCATTCGAGCTATGACTGTCCTATCATATACCATTTGGTGTTACACGAATGCAACCATCACTTTAGACTTCGAATAACAGACTTGAAGGTAAGTCTAAGACGTTATCGACCCTAACCCGTGCGTCATATTGTTGACGGGAAGCAGGTTCCAAGGTTCTGGATCTTCTTTGGTGGTTCCAGCTAAGCCCAGCAAATAGGCTTCTTGGTGCAAAAGTCATACACCCGGTTCGGGATCTCAAAATTGAATTTCCAAAGGACTAATGCGTTGCAATTGCATAATAGTATCGGTGTCATGTTAGGGCCAGGGATCCACACTAAGTAGCTTTGTACTCCATATGGTGTGGGAACATACAGTGTACGAAACAATAGGTCTATGGGAAAGGCAAATCGGGTTTAAGCTTAGATGCACTTTCTAGCGGAAATACAATTGCACAGAAGCACTAGAGGATCAGTGAGAAATAGATATGTATCTGAAATTCAATGCGTACTGCTAACATATTGTTTGGGAAGGCTTCAATATGTGATACGGATACAATGATGCGGATCCTAATCCTACAGACCAGCAATTGAGTTCGTCGCAGACAATCAATCGAAGCCGTTGTCCACGGTAACTATCCCAACAGTCTGTTGCTACTGGGTATCGAGTATAGGTTAGACTATCAGACATTTGCAAACAGTCTTAAAATTTCTATTCCAGGACAACCTAACCAAGTATGTTCTTCTGCGAACCACTATATCTAGTTCACTATAATATTAGCTCCAGATAGTAATCTTTATATTTCCGCAACAGGCAACAGCTAGGATGCCCTTTTTGCTTGTATACAATTAGAATAATGCACTAGATGCCTCATGCATGATTCATTAACATTATCAACTAGTTAATTGTAGTTAATACCAGGGTCTAGACCTTTCCTGTGCCTCCACTCTGTAGAATAATAGGTCTACAGAATTTTTGTTTTGAAATTTCAACCGTTTGCATCTTAGTTGAGGAGTCATATGAAGTATAACACAACCGAAGTGGACATAGCGACGTATAGACGATGTACGTCAAATAAAGTCAAAAGAGGATGAGGGGACACATTGAATGATGGATATTGACGTGTAATGCAACGTTCAAGTAGTCAGACCTAGGAAAACAGTGACAGTACTGAGAAAGTCTATTCTAGTACAGACTCAGAAGGTATAAATACCCAGTCAAATACCGGTAATAATTCGAACTTCTCCCCTCACCAGCACCAGACATATCTGTTCTACCAAACATTGGTGATCTTATATTCATTTTATCCTATAGAGAGCTACCTCCAGAAGCCGCAATGCCCAACAAAGACGACTTTATCTTCAACGAACTTGTTGGAGGAAAGGGTGGTGATAACTTCGGCGACGCGCTTTGGAGTGATAAGCCAGTGACCGAGGTTGAGGCCTGGTACGGTCATGCATGGGGTGCGGACTTCACGGTATTGAAGGGATTAAGAGTCCATTGGGGCGACAGGTCCAGTCCAATGGTTGGCCATCCATCGGGTGATGCGTTGCACACTAGCTACTCTTTCGCCCCAAATGAAAGGGTCCGGTGGATGACGCTTAATGGAGCTGACCCAGGCTCTGAGGGTCGCTGCGACGCTATCAGGTTTGAAGCCAATAATCCATTCGCTGCAGGTGGCACCGGCGGCTTTGAACGCCATGAAAATCCCGGAAATCACGTTTTCCATGGCTTTGTTGGAAGGGCGGCAGGAGATATCGATAGCCTGGGGGCTGTTTTCCACAGATAATCAGGGTGAGTTTAGAGCCCAGTTGTTCAGTCATGTCTGTCTAATCATTAGCACGGTTAGATGCTGGTCCACGCCTGCTGCACATTCTTCATGATTATTCCAAAGGACAAAGCGCGAAAATCCACTTTTTATCTTAAGGTCAATTTGCACAAGCATTTAAAGGATCCAAGCAGGGACGCGTTCTATTTACGCGTTCTGAGTAAAGGGAATATGGCAACAGACACTCGCATCCCTTCCATGCAAGGTACCGCAGATGTTGGGGTCTTGGAGCCTCAGTACCCCAACATAACTCGTACTCATTCTTTTAATGAACAAATGGTTCGTGGCTGTTCTTTACGTCAGTCCTCCAGTGTATATGGCTTAACTAGCTCACAATCTTTTGTTGTTTAATACAGACTTCGAGGTGGTTTGCCTCTTTGTATTTGATAGGCTACCAACCCAAGCTAAAAATATATTCTGTAGTCGGGTTACTACTCTTCGGAAAAGATGAAGTAAATGGAGATAAGCATAAAAGGTGGCTTACTTAGTATATATTTTACTCAAATCAAATTGCAGGACATTAAACACTTTTGCGGTGGCTTGAGCTGAGCATCCAGGATATATATATCTGGGCACTCTAAACTAGTACGTTGATTACCTGCACACTGTATATAAACCTGCGACCCCAGTTAAAATTACCTGCCGAGAGTGTTGGCATAATATCAACTCATATCATTGCCTACTTGAGTTCTTCAATACGCGATTAAAACAGAATATGGACAATATTGACAATGTCCTCCGTAGGCAAATCGTAATCTTGTTTATCAAGAAAAGACCCACTCACTATATTTAGGGTTCTTTATTGGTTGGCCGCTGCCAAGGCCAGCAGAGGGTACACGAATACGACAGCACTGCGGCTTTTTTTTTTCAGGTCCGTATGGTTCGTTTCTCATGAAGCATAGACTCGCAATATCTGTCATGAGTCGCCCATTCAGCACGTGGCTAGTTATCTGCTGTGTATGTGGTTGAGGATCGACAAGGTCTCAGCGCAGAGTTATAACTGAACACCATGTCACCCGCGTCCGTGTTACTTCATCACAAAATGGAAGGTGAGAAGCGACATGGAAAACCTGAAAGTAGTAAAGACCGACACAGTCACTGGTAAAGTTTTTAGTAAGGAGATCATCTTCACGCCAAAAACATAGTAAGGCGCCTTTTCCTAGCCGAGTGATCGGCTCCTCGTCGATATCAAGATAAGGCAATCATTTGGCTAATCTTAGGACCGGCTTATAGACCCACGAATAAAACTAGATCAACCCTTCGAAAGTCAAGCTTCCCCAACTCAATGTGTGCCTGGGCTAGTGGGAGCTTTGCCTTGATATTTGGATTGATGTACTGAAGATCGCCTGCTATAGTTTAGTATTGTCCACAGGGTAACGCCTCCACGCCATCTGACTTGTCCAACTTAATCAGACACAGTAACATGTTAACTGCTTATCTATCTTCGACCGAGTTAAAGTGGGATCTGGCATAGATAATATTGCGACCTTGTGTTCTTGCTTGTTTTAGTACGTAATTTTTGTTGCGCTTCTCTAAACCTCGGCAATGCGCCGGATTATAGGATTGTGATTGGATTGGGGTTCACCTGAACAGGTCACTCAGCTGAGACATGGCAGCTCCAGTCCGACTAGTGCTCTGAGTCCTATATTATGTACAAGCAGCCACTATAAGATATATCGGATCGGATTTCAAAATTCAGTCTTAACATGGATGTTAGATCTCGTAACGCCTTGCAAGGTTGTTAAACATACATAGTTTAAGATTCGCTGAAGACTAATTTGTGACTTAAATGGTTTGTAGAAGATCTACATACACTGGCCTTTCAAGGCGAGTACTTTTTTATTTTTGGCATACATGTAGTATATAGTTGAAAAAAAGAAAAGAAATTTACTAGCTATTTCTTTCGATCTAGAAGGACATCCTCTAGACAGCGACAGTCTAAGGAGTGAAGGAGCATCTCGGGAGTAAGTGGTCAACCCGAGGTTTCGGGCAAGGAGTACCCTGGCGTAATACTTATCCAGAATTCCAAGAGCGCTTCCAAGGGCTAAGCGATGGCCCCCACGTCACTGAACCTTCTGTAGCTGCAAGGCTAAGGCGCTGTAGGTGTTATGCAAGCCGTTACAGAAGACGCTGTACGAGTGACCTTCAAATTTTATTCAGACAACACAGCACATGATTTCGGACCGACATTTTGTTCGTGACCAGGCAACTATGAAGTGAAATGCGGTCGTATGTATCTTTGTCACGCCTAGAAGCCAAGAGCCACGGAAAGATGTCCCGCCCCGGAAAGCATTCGGACATTTAACAACAGTTTCTTCGAACGAAAGCTTCATCCACTGATCAGCCCACTCTGCATGTTCGCTAGCGACAACGAGAACTTCATTCGCATTCAAACCTTGATCCTATAGGGGTCCAGCAGCAGCTCCATTAGACTGAAAACATTCGTTAAGAGGGACGGAAGCTCTTATAGTATAGTCGACGGTGTTCTAACATCCTAAAGCTACTACAGCACTCGCCCCAGTTTCCTTTCATGAAAACACTCTGAGATGTGTCGATGACACCTTGAAGGGCACACTATGTACTAGCATAGTCGGCGCTTTTCGAGAAAAATTACCTAGAAAGGAGAATGCTACACATGTGGGTACTTGCCAAGCATTGTGAAGAATGGGGCTTTTATATTATCCACTTCAACATTTTTTTTCTTTCTCTTACACCTCGTCAATGGCTACACAATCAACAATCTGCAATTTATGCATATTCAGAAAAGATTAGCGTCTGCATAAATTTACTAGTTTCAAGCCCAGCCCATGGTTGCCACCGAGTCGGAATCATACCGGAGAGCTTCCGAAGTTAATAAGCTTAATCACAGACCTATTAGTGGCAGGCACAGTTGGATCCGATCTCCATTTCTGTCACTGGTAGTATCATTATCCGTTGTACGTGATGTCTCACAAAGTGTGGATCGATTTCAGGCAGTCTAACTCTACACAACACGGAGGGGCAATCACACCACAAATCCCTGTCAGAGGAATCTCTATGTCACCTGTAATGAGTTTTGATCTGCTTTATTCTTCAAATTCTTCATTTCGGGTGTCTCCTGGGTCGCAACAATTTGGGAAAAGTGCATGTTCTCACGCCTTTCTGTCCTAGGCGGTCATGAGGCATTCAACATTACTTATGAGATCTATTCTATATTCTGTCACTGTCCGTTTTTTAACGATAGTGTACTAAAGGGGAACTCTATAGCTGTGTTCAAAAGAGCAAAAAGAAGAGAAAGAGAAAAGGGTATTCCAGATAGGAAGGCCATGAGGACTCGCCTCTTAAATTCATGCCTCGGGGAAACGATGGAGAAACTACAACGATTAAAGAATAATTAGCGAGCGGATTTATTCCACATGAGACGAAGATCTACATGGCCAAGACACGCCATTTTTCGGCCGCTGCCTGAAGTTCGCCTTAGGTGGAGAACGTTATCTACAGGTAACTCCAACGGAGAGCATTGGGCAGATCATATTGGTCTTACATGTAAGAAGTCGAAGCTATCGAATCCTTCGTGCCGTTATCCCGTTCTCCTGCCGCGTTGGCATGTAATGTACGTAAGGCAACTGGCCACGATCCGAGAAAATAGACAAGCTGCTCGGAATTTTCCTGCATATCATTGACCTGCTCATACTCACTATGTTTTAATAAAAGGCGTTCTATATGATATGGGACTGCAACGCAGGCTGTTGCTGGGTTAGTCTATGTGTATCCACCCTTACCTTATAAATTTGGATGTGGGACGGAAATGCAGAAGATGCTCCGAAGGAGTGGATTCTAGCATCAACAGTCACAACGGCTCAGTACTAGCGTTGATCGTCTTCGCCCTTTCGTTCCGATTGGATGTAACTACTATTAACCAATTTAACCTTGGGTAAGGCCTTGCAAAAACCATGGTGCAGCGCGATCTTCAATTTCAACAATACATATGCTACGTTCACTAAACCCACTGCGCCTGCACGGATTCTGTATCGTCCCTAGTTATAAGCTAGGTGGGGACTGCCCTTACACAAGTCCGAAGTCGGGTTGCTTTTTCTAATCCCTGATCAATGGCCCTACCTTGATCTCTACCGCAACCCCGTCCTAGGCAACGGCAGAGGCAGACAATTTAACAATGTCTGCCAGTGTGGCTGATACCCATGATAAAGGTCCTCGGATTCTGGCAGTGGTATGGACATTATCAACCCTTACGACTATTTTCGTCGCTGCACGCGTGTATATCCGTCAATGGTTGATCCGCAATGCAGGTATTGACGACTATATTATCGTTGTGTCACTGGTAATGCCCCTGGATTACCTTCGCACATCAGAACCTCACAGCTTACCGCGTACAGTGCCTAACATTAACATCCGTGGGAATGACCACAGCAAATGTGCATATGGGATACGGAAAGCATGCTTGGTTCCTGGAGCAGAGCACCGTGGAGACGATAAGTTTGGTCAACACAATCAGCTTTGTAATCGGCATCTTTTGCTTTACCATTCCAAAAGTCGCAGTAACCGTTCTTTTGACTCGGATCCTCAATCCCAGCCGTTTACAGCGTATATGGCTATGGACGATGATTGGAGTTACGGCTTCGGTGTCATTTGTATGTATATTTTTATTGGTGTTCCAATGCGACCCCCCTCAGGCCGCATGGCAGCGCCGCCTCGTCACCGAGGGCAAAGCGAACTGCAATGATGTACAAATTTTGATTAAGTATGCCATCTTTAATGCTGGTAGGTTGTTCTTAGCTCTCAACCGTGAATATGGCTGATTTTGAGCTAGCACTATCCGCCAGTGCTGACCTGTACTTGGCCATATATCCCAGTACTGTCCTCATGAAACTTCGCATGCCATTGCAGAAGCGTCTAGCACTTTGCGCTGCCTTGGGCATGGGGTCTATGTATGTTAATTCTCAACCACACTTCCTGGACGATAGCTGATCAATGCCAGTGCCGCGGCGACCGCTATTGCAAAGAGCACGCAGTTCCCAGACTTTGCCCTGCAGGATGACTATACATGTGAGAAATCTCGAGCTGCCGTTTCTCCTGGTTTTTGCTAACAACACCAGATGAAACCGCGGATCTTGTGATGTGGACAAAGTAAGGCAGCCAGAGTCTTTCTCAACAACTCATGCTAACGATTTTAGCATCGAATCCAATGTTCTCATTTTAGCATCGTGTATTCCGACTCTCCAGCCGATCCTCGAACTGACGCTTAGGGGACACGTTCACACCAGAAGCCCTCGAGGGAAAGACGCCAACTACCCACGCGATTCCGTTTTCCAGAGAACCGGACACAGAACAAACCGACGGTCGGATCGCTCGATTACGCACGTCGAGAGCCAGGAGAGTATCCTTGGAGCCGAAGAACGGAAAAATAGCCATCCCCTCGGTGCTATCGTGCGAACAGATGATGTTTCGGTGGAATTCAACACTAGATCGGGGCATAGCATGCCAGAGAGGCATATGACGTGGCAGATTGCTTAAATGCTTGCGCCACGAGATGTGTGACCTTCAGTCGGTGTATCAAGGAGGATCCCTATGTTACACAATTTGTTTTCGTGTGCCATATTTATTTTAGCCAGGCAGGCACATAGATTTCTCTTCTAGTATGACATTCATGACCTGTATACTTATTTTGTTATCTCGATTTATGTCTACTACGGGGCTCGCACAGTGCGAGATCCACTTCATGTTGTTATCTCTATTATACTATTATCAATCAAATACTCTCAGCCCCTGAGCGTATCGAGATTCGAATGATTCTCCCAATCTATCTCTACCGCTAGATCCCATCCATGTGGACCAGTTGTCTTACTTTGAGCCATATTTGGTCCCATCTAAACGCCTGTGCAAAAGTACGGGATTTATTTTGGGAAATATTGGTCGTAGCTCGGAAGGATTCAAGTTTCAACGGCCATGGACTAGCGCGATCCTTTTGGTAAGCTCGCGCAAATAAATGTTAATAACTAGGAACGACCGTTAGAAGATAAAGGGGGCTGAGTTCTCTTAACATCGCTCTCTGTCTAGTATACTTGGCAGGCCATGGACTCGGGACCTACCTTACCAGGGCCTGCCCCTACACTTTATCATGAAAGTATAACGATGTCATTTTCGGGTTTCACTAATATTTTGTTGCATTTCCAGCCATCCACATTAAATTTCAACTCTTGCAAACAATTCAGCTCTCAAACTTCTGAATGCCACGCAAAACTACACAACAAGCACACCACAGCCCAACTCACCGATTCGTACATCATCTATCACATTAAACAGCTTACAAAGAAAATATGACCTGTCAACCGTTATACTTGCTAGTATGAGATATCACGACTCTACTAGACAATGCAGATTGCAGAGAGCATTGAATCTAGACCGCAAAGCCCAACCCTACTCGGTTCTTCTGGTAATCCCGATATGTTTGGCTTCGGCATGTTCGGTATCCAAGCTCCACCCGGACCGGCAAGCCGGGAAGGCTGGAGCACATTCCGTGGGTCTCTTGGCATATGATACCTTGTCTTTCAATCAGAAATGAAGTGCATGGCCAAATTGACAGCCGCTTTGAAGGTCTGAAGTCGCTGTTTTGATACTCCAAGAAAAGTCGGCTTAGGCCACCGGGGCTGTTCTGACCTGGACAAAGGAATTGGAGATGCAATATCCACACCGGGTAAAACCGGGATACCGACAATACTCACACGTGACCGGGTCCTTGATGCCCAAGGCATCAATAACAACACCAGTTCGATAAGATAAGCGTGTCAACAGCGTCATCCCAGATCGCCGTCATGGATATCGTTCTCTAAAGCTCGCCTACAGACCCAACTCGTCGAGCAACACCAGAAAGCAACTAGGACCGCATTCACAAGATCCCAAAGAACCCCGATCCTATGATATCATAAGACTCCAACAACTCAACCCCCAAAAGTCACCCCACCACCAACCCAAACCATTATTCACCGAAGAAGCCCCAAAGGGCAAAAGCAACATCTCCGCCCCACAGTCCCATATAAGAACTCCCAACTTAACTCCATTACCCCTCCAAACCTCCACGTTTCACACCCGGAAACAAATCCCCAAACTGCCCAAAATGGTCTACACAATCGTTGTCCGTACGTATTTCCCCTTTCGCTCCCTCAATGGCTTTTCTCGGGAAGCGCGTTGATGCTAACTCGACTGGGTGGGAATTAGACATGCGCGCGAAGCCCGACGAGGAGTCTATCTCCAAGCTCCACGCGAAGCTTTTGGAGGCCTCGGCCGTTTACTCGAAGGATAAGGAGACTCTCTCCTGGTTCGTTATGCAGTCTGTCCATGATAAGCAGGACTTCTGTATCGTGGAGCGTTATCTCAATGAGGGGTCTCAGAAGTATCACCTTGAGAACCCTTACTGGAAGACTTTTGATCCATATGTCATTCCTCTTTTGGAGAAGGATATGGATCTCAGGAGATTTGAGGAGTTGGTTCCTGAGGGTGAGGAGAAGAAGTAATTGTGCATGGACCGGGTGTTGTGATGTATAATGTTTATGCGAGGATGAAACAAATGTCATGTCGTACATATATTTTTACGTTACTGGAGCATGTTAGGTCCTAGAAGGAAAACTGAATGGGATTCTCGCAATTGCTGCTGGATCTAGTGCTGGAGGTGCTACTTGTAGAGCCGCTGCTACTATATATATATCAGAAGCACTCAACGACTGCTGACATCCTCGCACTGGGCTCTTCTCAGGGAAAGCCATTCAGGCTTTGCTAATAGTATAATCCCCAATAATGCAACATTACCTGTGCAGATCAGAATATGATAAATTACATCTAAGCCATATTATGCGATGCTGACCAGGTTATCGCACCCTACTCAAATCTCGTATGGCCCATGCACTCTCCGGTCTTTCTTCTACCCATAATAGTGAACAGCACCACCTAATTGAAGGATAATGGGCCTTCCTTTTCTGTTGGTAAATATTGAAGCTTCAAAGATTTACCCGCATTATCGAAAGTCAATGCCATGCATCCGAGAATACCATGCTTCGTATCGCTCAAGGCTACAACTTTCGGCGATGAAGTCAATTCCGTGGATGATAGGAGAGTATGACCGAACTCCGATACAGAGAACCTATTATCATTCGACGAGAGTGCCGATCATCTCGACTGCATGAAACGTACAGTTGTGGTGTCACGTGAATCCATAAGAAGCTCCTACACGCTGGACGTAGCAGATAGAGCTATCCACAAAATACATACTACGAAGCTGAGCCCTTGCGCAAATTTACTTTGTCTTTACCTGATAGCGAGCTCTGAAGCATTATGGTGGGCCAATCGCCGAAAGAGATGATCCTGTGCATCGAGGATATAAAATCTGCAGCGGGGCAGAAGTTGCCCGCATCATCCAGAGGTGCGGGGTGATACCAATATGAGCATTCCACGCACAATGGCATTGTTACTGATTACGACACGATCCAGATTTCTACAACGCAGGCTCGACGGACCAAGTCACCGTAGCGGAAAATTCCACGGCCTATGGGAAGTACCGTCTGCGTCCGCGGGTACTGGTTGACGTCTCGGAGACAGACACTAGCACCACCGTGTTCGGACAGAAGATCACCTTTCCGCTATGTGTAGCGCCGGCAGGCATCCAGGCAATGGCACATCCGGATGGTGAACTGGCGACAAGTCGAGCGTGTGCTAAGCGACAAGTCCATATGGGTGTCTCGTCGTTCGCAAACTATTCTGTGGAGGAGATCCGAGCGGCTGGGCTTGACATCGGACCGATACAGCACACCATGCAGGTTTATACCATGCAAGATCGAGCACACCAGGAGCGCATTATCAGACGTGCCGAAGCGGCGGGTTGCGTCGCGATCTTCCTAACGGCGGACAGTCCGATTCTTGGCGTCCGGTACAGTGAGCACCGGAACGATTTCCGAGCTCCCGAAGGCCTAGACTTTCCCATGCTGGAGAAGACGTCGGAAATGATTCGAGCTGAGCGACACGAAGATGGATTTACGGGAGTCAATTCAAGCTCACATTCGTGGGCCAGGGAAATTCCCTGGCTTAGAAGTGTGACAAAAATGCAGATCTGGATTAAGGGCGTGCTAACGGCGGAGGACGTGGAGCTTGCCATACAACACGGTTGCGAAGGAGTCGTCGTTAGTAATCATGGAGGTAGACAGCTTGACGGTACTCCAGCCACGATTGACGTCCTTCAGGAGTGTGTTAAAGCTGCAAAGGGTAAGATTCGAGTACACATCGATGGGGGTGTCCGGAACGGAACGGATATTTTCAAAGCCCTGGCGCTTGGCGCAGAATGCTGCTGGATTGGACGGCCGATCATCTGGGGTCTTGCGGTAAGTCCGGCTGTCTAACGTTTTTCTGTCCTCCAAGCGGCAGTGTCACTGATCACGTTCTCACGGTAGTATGATGGAGAGGCGGGCGCTGGTAAAGTGCTGGACATTCTGCATACGGAGTTCAAACGCTGCATGCAGCTAACGGGTTGTAAGAGCATAGCGGATATTTCTCCGGCTTCGTTGGGTGTGGTCAGAAGTGATGGGCCATTAGCCCGGTTGTAACCTTTTCCGCCAATTCTCCTTTCGGTCTGTCGGTTCCTTTGGTTACTCTGCAATTTTGGGAGTGTTCCATTGCTCTGTTGCATAGAGAGGGAGTAGTTGTGGCTATGTTATAGATCGGTTAGGCATGCGGATAGATCGCAATTAAAGGGGAATGAGATGAGTTGACGGATGCGGAAGTCCCGAGAGTTGAAAGAGTGAAAATTCACCAAAAGGGGAAAGGCGTCAGGGCACGTGCCCCGCTATTTGCTTTTCTCCTGTGGAGACAATCCAATTCTGGAGTTGCGATTTCATTTCCTTTCTGAACAGTCGAGACTCTCTTTGATCACGAACAGAAAGCGAGACAAACAATGCACGCATGACGGTGGGATCTTGCTCCTTTTATAAACGAATACGACCGTCAGCTGGTCGTGTCTGGAACTCTGGTTTCAGTGCTATTTATAGCAGATGTACGGAGCATATGCAAGGAATCCAATGTGATTGATCCCCACCAGCTTGAGATTTTGAGAAGACAGTTTTGGGGTGGCACCTTTAGCTAAAGGTAGCCTACGTGCCCTGACTTTCCCCTGCCCCTATCGCCTGAAAGTTCATCATTACGCCCTGTTCCGTCCCAATGTAGGGGTAGTACCCTGGGAGAAACGTCGCCCAGAAACTCAATCAAGAAATAACCATCTTGTCCAGTCTTGGACAGCAGAAAGATTCGTCACGGACGGAGCAACAGTCCGGGGAAGACATACTTACGACGGAACCGAAGACGATCAAACCCAGGGCAAGAGCGATCTGGGACTGACATGAACCCCTAATAAAGGACGAACAGGCAGCCAGAAAAAAGCCCAAGGACTTGGCGCGCGCTAAACCCCCAAAAAAGCAGGCAGCGCGGTGATCCCATTGGCCGAAGCGACTGTGGCGTGGACATCTTGGCGGATACACTCGTCCCTTGGCGTTTCACTGCCAAAACTTCCCTCTTCTTCTTTCCCCCCTTTAAAATTCCACCACATAATAATAATGTCTTTCCCGTCGCCCCTGGGAAAAAATAAAGCTCCGTCATACCAGGCCCTCCCATAGCTGGAGGTAAACTAGGGCGACTAAACCAGAATTAAGCATAAATCACGTTCATAATACATACTTTACAACCTACAACACGCAACCCCTCCATGCGCGGACTAAGTTGGCAACAGCTCGGCGGAGCTGTCCTGCTCCTCCTTCAGGGGCAGGTGGCCCTGTCGGCGCTCAGCGTGCAGGTGAATAGTAAGGGTATGTCGATGTTTTCCATTTCCTAATTTGGTTATGTGGGTGAAAGAGTACGAGTTCTTAGGGCATGGTTTCCAGATTCGTTGGCCAATGCGGGGAAGGAGATCGCCGATCCTATGATGGACTTCTATGCACAGAATCAGACGGAAGGTATCCCCGGCAAGCTCACCGATACCTGGTACATTGCTGGCGCCATGTTCATGACCTTGATTCAGTACTGGGCTACCTCTGGCGTCGAGCAATACAACAAGGTCGTGTCACATGACCTTATGTTCCAGTCGGGTGAGAATTACGATTACTTCTCGTCGAACTATAGTCAATGGCTGGTAGGTTTGAGACGTGTCCCATGGATAGATGACATGATTAACCTTGACCAGGGAAACGATGACCAAATGTTCTGGGGTCTTGCCAGTATCACCGCGTCGGAGACCGGGTTCCCTGAAGTCTCGGGTAAACCCACTTGGACTTCCCTGGCTCGTACCGTTTTCAATATGCAGGTTGAGCGATGGGATGAGACTGCTTGCAATGGTGGTCTGCGCTGGCAGATCTGGCCTTACCAGGCGGGTTATACTATGAAGAACTCCATTTCTAACGGTGGTCTTTTCGAGTTGTCCGCTCGCCTAGCCCGGTTTACCAAGAATGAAACCTACGCAGAATGGGCAGAGAAGATCTGGGATTGGTCTGCGAGCTCACCTCTCATCCTCACCGACAAGTGGTATGTGGCCGACTCAACATCAAATGAGAACAACTGCAAAGACTCTGGCAACAACCAATGGACGTATAACTACGGAACCTTTTTGTCCGGTGCCGCGTTCATGTACAACTACGTGGGTTATTCCATCCGAGTCTGCCTGTTTTCTGGCCCGCATACTGATCTGTAACTAGACCAATGGTGACGAGAAGTGGTTGAAGCGCGTCAATGGCTTGTTAGAAAGCACCTTCGCCACCTTCTTCCCGTCCACCTACGGCGGTAATGTGCTGTCCGAGGTGGCCTGCGAGCCTATCATGAGCTGCGATCGTAACCAACTGGGCTTCAAGGGATATACGGCTATGTGGCTGGCCCATACCGCCATCTTGGTTCCCTCTACCGCGGAGCGAATTACTCCCAAGTTGCAAGGCTCTGCAGAAGCAATCGCGAAGCAGTGCTCGGGTGAGTCTGAGAATCTCTGTGGTGAAACATGGGGCAAAGACACTTGGGATGGTATGAAGGGCCTGGAAGTTCAAATGGCCGCATTGGGTGGAATTACTTCGAACCTGATGCTCTTGGAGAGCAAGTCGCCACAGACCATCGATACAAATCCCGACGCAGCTGAACATCACATCGATAATAACGAAAACAGCAGCAAAGACCCCACCAAGGCGAAGCCGATTGAGACAGCAGATCGGGCCGGAGCCTGGATCTTGACTGTCATGATCGCCGCCGGTGCGATCGGCGCCGTGGGGTGGTTAATCAAGACGCAATAAGGGCTCGGGTTAGCTTTTTATTTTCATGTACAGATCGTCGCGCTCAAACTGGTCAGGTGGGACATACCTTTGCATTCAGGAAATAGCTTTCGTACATTATGTTTTACTACTATGCTTTCGTTTCATCATGACACCCGATAAATACTTAATTCAGAAGATATATCAATACCCTCCTTGACCCATATTTCCGAGCCTAAGAGAGCGCGTTAAACCTGAGAATCAGAAAGAGAAAGCCAAACTTTACTGGGCCAATTTGCGATAAGTCAATTGTATTGTACCCTACCCATCAAGTGCCTGCGCAACTTGTGTCCAATCCCCAAATCCATAAGCACCCGGCACAAAGGGCCCATCAAACAAACTCGCTAAAACCACACGATCCGTCTGCTCCCCTTCCCATGGCTCCCTCCCATGCTGCGCAATAACATTATCAAAAACCAACACATCCCCCTCCTGCCACCGATGCAACACCCGAATCTCATCCGTAATCTTCGCTAAATGCGCCAGATACTTCTCCGGAATAGGCGTCCCATCACCATAAAGCTGATGTGTAACATTCTTCCTCTCGTCGTTCGCCTGTAGCCTCTTATAATACGACGCTAGCCCAGTAAACAGGGTGGGCAGATTCGTCCCCGGCTGCGTCCGAATCACGGGCAGTCGATGGGTCAGCACAATCCCAGTCTCGGTCCATTCCCACGTCGTATGTTTCCCACGACCATACCGAGCAATCTGTGCTTCGATCTTGCTCCGCTTCGTCTCTTCACTGTCACCATCTTGGATCTCTTTTCCGAATGCCTGGCGCAACGTAGAACCACCCTCATACTGCTTCTCAATATTATAAGCAACCTTACTCAGTATCCCCTTTTCAGCAAGCTCATCAATAAACTCGGGTATCTCCGCCTGCGCACGACGGAACAACTCTAACGACGAGGAAATCGGGGTCTCCCCACCCTTCGCCGGAGCGCGCTGATTATAAAAGAAGATATACTCCGGCGCATGCGGGACCTGCGGCGACTCGTTGTGGTTGTAGATCTGCACGTCCTTCGGTGCCTCGTTGGCGGGGGCTACATTCGGAGCCAGTAATGGGCGATCGACTACGATGCCGATGATCTCGTGCGGCTTGTATCCGAAGGCATGGGCGAATTTGCTGAAGTCGTCGGCGTTGTGGATTGGGAGGTCTCGGAAGAGGAGAGTTCCGTGGCGCGCGAGGTATTTGGTGAAGGTTTGATCGCGGGATTGTAGGGTTTTGATGGTTGAGATGATGGAGTCGAGGGTGAGGGATTTCTTGCTGTCTCCTGTTGGGCTTAGGGCTAGGGGGATCACGGTGTTGCTGGGGTGGGGTGGGCCGAGGATGCGTTGGTTGGTTCGGGGGAGAGTAAAGGGTTCGAATGTTATTGTTGGAGATGGGTTGTCCGTGAGGTGGAGGTTCGGTATGTTCAACTGTTCGATAGAGGTAGTCATTGTGTGTCTATATGGATTGGATTATTTGGATCTTGGGGAAGGATAATGATGTCGAACTACTGGGTATATATAACTGCTCTCCATCCCCGCATCTACTATCCCCATGCGATAGGTCAATGATGTGCTCAGTGGCGCCAAGATTGCGCCAACCCCGCCATTTCACAGCTGCTTGTGATAATCGTCGAGAAAAACAAGGATTGCTGGTCATGAGTGGCCAATCTCGAGATCGCGTCACAAGTCTAGATTCCCCCTAATCGTTCCTGGAGGTTCTTGACTTTGCAATGACCGAGGTTATATAGCTATCATGCAAGGGAGGGATCAAGTTGCGTGCTTGGGAAAATGATGAAGTGTGTTTATCTATAATAGTCAGGAATCTGTCCACATGTATGAACCTCCGAGGGGCAAGACATCAGACAAAGCAAGGACGAGTGGTGAACACTGTTCTGTTGTTCCAACATGACAATAAGCGGCAAGTCTGGTGAACAAATATCCCAAACACTATCAGATAATGGCACGAACCATTTTCAAAAAAGGCGATCCTTCTTTCGCAGTACCCTATTCCAAATCCTCGTTGTTGGCCTCTGCGCCTTCTGTGCCCCAGGGATATGGAGCGCCATGAACGGATTGGGCGTGGGTGGATCACAAAGTCCTAACCTCGTGAACGCCGCCAACGCCCTGCTCTACGCCTTCATGACGGTAACCTGCTTCGCCGGCCCCTGGTTAACAAACATAATCGGATTCCGCTATACACTGGCAATTGGCTCGATCGGCTACCCGCTCTACGCAGCAGGTCTGTACCTGAACAACCGCACCGGCGCAACCTGGCTCGTCTATCTCGGCTCCATAACCTGCGGTCTCAGTGCCGGCTTCTTCTGGAGCGTCGAAGGCGCCATCGCAACAGGGTATCCGGAACAGCACAAACGAGGTCGCTACATCGCAACGTGGTTCACATTCCGGAATTTCGGAAACATCATCGGCGGTGCCATCTCCCTGGGCATCAACCACAATGTCGACAAACGCGGGCAAGTCGGCTACCAAACTTATCTCGGCTTCATCGCCATTCAATGCTTGGGTCTACTTTTTGGTCTTCTACTATCGAACCCAGAGAAAGTCCAACGCGACGACGGAACTCGCATCGAAGCGCCCAGGAACATAAACTGGCGAACGGAACTCCGCGCCATGTGGCGTCTTGCCCGAAGTAAATCAATTCTTCTCCTCACGCCCCTGTTCTGGTACTTCGGCTGGATTCAAGCATATCCGGGTACATACCTGGCAACCTACTTCACGGTTCGCTCCCGGGCTCTCGGCAGCTTCCTCTCAGCCGTAGTCGGAACACTAGCCACCTGGCTGGGCGGTACACTCGTCGACCTGCCCTGGCTTCCAAACCGGAAGGCAAGAGCCATAAGCACATACGTCCTCATCGCTGCCATGAACACCACAACCTGGATATGGGCCGTGATCATCCAAAACGAATACAGACATACAAAACCGGTTCTGGATTGGGCGGACCAAAGTGCGTTTGGGCGCGGATTTGGGGTCTACATGTTCGAGCGGATTAGTTTGGGCATGGTCGAGAACTATATCTATTGGTGTATTGGGAATCTGTCCGATTCACCCGGTGATCAGATTAGATATAGTTCTTTGTTAAGGGGGATTGAGACTGCCGGTGTGGCGGTTGGGTTTGGGGTGCAGGCTGTGCCGACGGCTTTGATTGTTACTGCGGCGATTAATCTGGGTTTGTGGTGTTTTGCGCTGCCATTTAGTTATTATGCTACTTTAGTGGTTGTGAGGAAGTTCGCGAAGATGGGGTTGTTAGGGCAAGAGGAGAGAACTGTATCTGCGTCTCCACAGAGAAATTGATTGGATAGAATTAAGCCTATATGAGCTAAATCTAGACTGAGACACAGTTTCCGTCGACCACATTATTCATTGTTCTTAATTGGTACCGATCTCACTCAAAATCACATCTGCAGCTTTTTCCGCCATCATACGGATAGACAGAACAGGGAATGTGCCAGATATACGAGGCAACGCAGAGCCGTCGACGACGCGCAACCGGTGAACTTCACGAACCAGAAACTTGGAATCAAGAACGGCCATCGGGTCATCATCGGTACCGATCGGACAAGTACACATAGCATGATCTCCCCCATGCGGTATCTGATGTACAGACTCAACAGTCGTGTACCCTGCAGTACGAGTCGCAAAGGTGAGGTCTCAATCCCAAGACACGCATTGTACCCATGACCTCTTTTCCCAGGAGGTAAGTATCCATTTTTCTCCAATCCCACGAAGTATTTCAGCATGTTCTCCGCCCTCCATGATGAGTCACCAGTCAACTCAGCCATATAGTCGAAATCCGAGCGATATGGGTAGATAGCAACCAGGACGTTGTGTGCGGTACAGCCTCCTAACGTTCCAGCTCGAGGGTAGAGGATGCCTTTTATATTCGATCCCGGGGGAGGATCAATACCTATGTGTTGCCTTCCATCTGGCGTTCCGTAGACTGTGTTGAGATTACGAGCTTGACGCGCCTCGTCGGGATAGTGCTGAACGTAAAAGTTCTATGACAGAGCTGGGTCTTCATAAGCTTTCGGTGCGTATCCGGGGACACTGTAATTGAGGTTATGACCTTGGTCGTTGCCGGCTTCTAGGAGAAGGGTCTTATGGCCCGCTAGAGCAAGTCGCGCTGCTAGGGGGCCACCACCGGCGCCCGATCCGACGACGATGTATTTGTATCCTTTGAGATCGATGGCATATGTCAGAATAACTGAGAGAGTCAAAATGCCAAACAGTCGATTGATGAGCATAGTATGATAGTAGAAATGTCTCTTATAAGTTGGGATTACTCCGTATCACTGATCTTTTGTACTGGTGATGTGATGCTCTGTGCATGTGCTGTCCGTCTGAAAAGTAGTCGAACGCCCAGAAGTACATAAGGAGGTTGCAGCAAAGTGTTTCCCTCTTGCCCAGGCTGAATACGAGGAGCATTACGTGAAGCAAATAGTGGGATTTAGAACTGAAGGCTCACATGTACCTTGTCAGCTGGAACCATTCCGTCATTCCTCTTTCTGACGTGTAACATTGTACGATACTAAATGGATTCCCATTCATATTAAATACCTATTTCTTAACTACTATGCCCTCCTATTGAAGCTTTCCTCTGGCTACTATCATCCTATAATCGAAGGGAATCGTCTGATATAGCCTCATTGCATTGGCAGTATGTACCAAACCCGACGACATCTAAACAGGCATCTAGTGTAACTACATCCAGGCCTCAATCCATACCAACCAAAATAGAAGAGAACTGTACTTCAATATATGGATGAACCATTCTCAACCTGATGATTATCTTCGGGGGCTGATCCTTAGGGCATACCAAGCCAAGCCATATAAGGCATAGACCCAACACAAGTCGAACTCCGAAACTACTCCGTAGTCCGATACCTACGGAGTTCTCACCCCTCACAAAACCCCATATATATAGCCACCCCTAAGTACTTGAAACTATACTTTATAACTAGATCCCAGTTAGCAGATAAGAAAAGCAACAATGTCAAAAACACCCACCCTTCCACCTGGCTACACCCTCCGCCAAGGCTACCCCTCAGTACGAGATTATATCCACCTCCGCTCCGCCTCAGGCCTATCCCCGCATAGCGCAGCCCAAGCAGAGGCCGCAATGCGCGGTAGTTGGTACGGCTGCTACATCACATACAATCAGATCTCAGAGCCAGACAACAAGAACATCGATTTATCGCGCTCAAACAATACAACAAGCGATGAACTCATAGTCGGGATGGGCCGTGTCATCGGCGACGGAGGCTGGTATTTCCACATCGCCGATATGGCCGTGTTGCCCGATCACCAGCGCAAGGGACTAGGCGATGCCATTTTGAAGAATCTCATGAGCAGAATTCGTTCGCTGGCACCTCCTCCGGAAAGAGCGGCGGATGGGAGATTGATGGGTACCTATGTGAGCTTGTTTGCTGATGTGGCGGGTCGAAAGTTGTATGCTAGGAATGGGTTTGTCGATTCGATGCCGCATTCTATGGGTATGGTGCAGTTGTTGGACAGGGAGTCTGCTTTAGATGGTGGGGTCTCTGGGAGTTAGCGGTGGTAGTTTAGTATGCGAAGGTGGGGACTGCTTGAGGTGGGTTTATCTTGTCTGGGGTACTGGACGATTCAATATCCTGTGTGAATCCACCAAGTATGTTTGTACATACAGAAGTTGCTGGGTTATGGTTCCCTCCAGCTATCATTAAACTTCCTCGCAGGTGGTGAGATTAACTTGAACGAAAGCCTATATTCCTTGCGATTAAATTAATATATACATCATTAACTATATGATTAGCACTTCGGTATCTGTACATTTGTCCGGTACAACACCGTTATAGATATCCATCAAAAACGACTGTGCCCTGGGGTATCCCCGGAAGAGCGCCGGAATATGGTCAGCCCCAGCCACCTGTGCATAATGTATAATAGCCCCATCATTACAATACTGTTGTACCAAATCGGTCGCATTTCCAAGACTACCCACTGTGGTATCTGCTGTTCCTTGGAACACAAACATTGGGAACTCTGGGACCCCGTGTTGGCCCATCACCCAGACGGTATCCAATAGTTCCGCGAATTCAGAGACAACAGCCCAACCATTGTCAAAGAACGCCGAGATATTCTTGTCGGCCAGTTGAGGAACATAGCCATCACTCGAGTTGAAGACGCTGGCTGCACACATTGTCATTGCGAGATCAAACTCCGACTTAAACTCTGGTTTGAGATGCTCTTCGATATACTCGGCGATCGGAGGGAAAGCATTAGCAATGCCGTTCAGACCGCCCACGAGTAGACCGGAATTGCTGGTTCCATCAATGGTAGGAAAGGCTTGAGTCGCGTTGACAGGAAGACCACCGATTGCAGCGCCCGCTATGTTTACATCTGGCGCATACGATGCCTGAAGTTCTCCTGCCCATTCCGACGCTGAAGCGCCTCCGGAGTAGCCGAACAGAGTAGTCGTGGCATTAGATTGGATTCCGGTGATATCTGTGGAGTTCAAAACGGCGCGGAGCGAGTCAAGGACGCCATATGCTGCCTGTGTTCCGACTGTATAGGAGGATTCAATGCCCTCGTAATCTGGTATGCTAAGAGGTATGCCCGCCAACATGAAGGGTTCCGCCAAGATGGAAAGCTCCAAGACGGGATCATCGACCGCTGTCGGAGCACCAAACTGGATCGTATAGGATGGCGAACAATCGAGGTTGGGGCTGTCGTATGCCACTTGGTAGGAAAGCAGACGATCAAATTGAGCATTGATCGGGATCAATACCGTTGTTACCGCATAACTAGGTTGGTTCTGAGCGTTCGTTGTGCGGTAGAGAAGTTGGTGAGCACTCTGAAGAGGGGTGGGCAATTTTATAATCGACCCGATCGTGACACTGCGTGTCTTTAGTATAGTCCCTGGTTCTGATGCTTCCCAGTCTTCGTCGGGTGTATAGAACGGGTCCTGACTCGGTGGGAGAGGCTCATCTTGTTTTGCTGAACCCAGGGGCAAGATATTTTTTGCCAGTGACTGGCTGATGGTCGCCAATAACAGGACTATGGAATATATCGCGATCGTGAAAACCATATTGGCGAAATTTCCTCTGACAATATGGCTGAGTCAATTGTATTAGAATTAGATTATGCAGACACTTCAGTGCCGTTATATCAATCTGGAGCTTTGGTCATGACGATGCCGAAATAACAACAATAGACCGTGGATATGTCCCCTTATATCCATTATCGAGTCCACTGGTGTGTTTTGAACTTTGTGGTCCCCGGAAACTTCAGCAGAGTGAAGCCGAACGCGTCGCCCACTTGGCCGAAACAGGTAATCCCGCCTGCAATGGGAAACCCTAACCCACCACAATATTGACATTTATTCAATGAAAACATCAGTGCGCCCTGAAAAGCTAATGGCAGAAAATAACATGGGAAAGTGCGATAGAAAATAGAAAGATCGGCAGGGGAAAGTTCGATAGGTCATACGGTTGCGATGATCGCCCGCGTGTAATACCAAATGTGATAAGTAGGGCCGCGCGGAACTTACTATTGTGAATGAAATTGATAGCTCTCATTCATCAGCTTTGCTGTTCTGGTTGTTTGGCAATATGTATCCAATCATCATGCCGAACCTTGGCTTTCAGCCCGAATGACGTTCGACCACGACCACTTTTAGCTCCACAAGAGCATTCGCGATTATCGTATTCTGTACTACGAGGAACTGAATGAGAAAATCGATACACTTCTCCTGCAAGGGTATTTTATATGAACGGATCTAACAGATAGAGATTGAGGATGGGCCGCTCCAGAGGGCCCCCAAATCCTATAGGGCGTACGGTCCACTTCGCAGAAAGAGGGAGGTTCCAGAATAGGACTCAATATATCTTTGATGTCAGCTCCTTGCGCATACATTGAGGTCATAGAACGTTCCAAAGGATATGGTTTGGATAAGATTTTATTGAAGATTACTGTACTTAGTTTACGGGGACTTTAGGGTTCCAAACCTTGCATGAGGAAATGGTGCATGGACGATCCTTTAAAGTAGGCAAATATGGTGTAGACGTTATACAAAGCTCCTACGTATGCAGCGAATAATATTGTCCCACAGCAAGCTGCAACTGATAGAATACTATTATGTAAAACTTAGGCACCGACATGCGGAACGAAGAACCATTGGAGTAGGTAGGCGGGGCATTCACTGTTTACTTGAACGTATCGCGTGTATATCAGATTCTCCTTACGTCCCAGAAGATGCTCCTTACGTCCCAGGCAACATAGACACCGTAGCTAGATCGATACTCGGACATCTGGCCGCGAATATGCAGTGTATTATCTGTGCGAGAAAGGCATTGACGCGGGCTAGATCTCATATTCTCCGGACACCAGACACGCTATAACTAGTATACGAGAAACTTAAACGCACGTCGATGTTCACTTGAAAAAAATCTCGACCTTTGTGACTAGAATACAACTATGTATACTCCAATAACCACCAGCTCGCCCAGAACGCCCCATGCATCCACTTTCATTACATCAATCATATAATTAGACTTTATCCGAGTATATACCTCTCGCAGGATCCTTCCTCCAAGCCTTAATGTTCTCTATACTACTTTTGATCGTCCTCCACCCAAGTGAGTAGTACACTAATCCAAGCAAAGCAATCGAATATCCCACGATCTGAATTGTGCTCACATGCGTATGCCAAAGCACAACCGAGGCAACGATAAGCAGAATATTCTTTGGGATACTGACAAGTGTCGTCGTCAATCCCGACGTCTTTCCGATCTGACGACATTGTTAGCCTGTTAGTTGCTTTCATTGGACCAGGTGACTCACGAGGACAAAGATCGAAACATTGAGCATGAATCCCACCACAGCATTGGCCAACAGCGTCAAATAGCCAGTGTTAGGGACAACACTCCAGTGAAAATCCCTGAGCTCCGTATTCCAAGCAATAATCGAGTTCATAACGGCGCAGACCGGCGCGGTATAGTAGAGACTGACGAGCGGGTCCATTTTCTGGCCGTCTTCAGACAGCAGAATTTGCATCATTACGAGACGGTTCGCGTCGCAGACGAGACTCGCCATTTGGTAGAATATGCCGAGTAATGAAAACTGGATTTCACCTGATACGGCAAGGCCAACACTGCATGTGATGATTAGGATGTTAATTAGTACCTCCATTGAAGGGGTTGCTACCCCCCATGACCAGCTGACGAGGAGGGTGACGACTGGTCCGGCGGCCTGCAAGTACTGTCAGCTTCAAATTGTCTTTGTCGTATAGAATAAGATCGACAGGAGCGAAGGAGTAATACCTTCAGCATCTGAATAAATGATATGTTGAGGTAGAGGTAGACGATATTCCCGAAGACAAGGCTGCCGCTATATAGCAGACCAATGGGAACCATGGTGCGTGCATACAGTCGGCTATTCATTTCGATATTCTTCCGGCCATCCAGGAATGTCGTTGTCCGGGCCAGAACTTGAGTGACCACGGTAGCAAATATAAGGTGCCATGTCGTGAGAAGGATCGCTGCAATTGTTTAGCAGGTGAAAGCACACTCAGATAGCAACCCACTCACGGTATCCTGACAAGACAGTTAGTCGGAATAATTTTCTTGCAAAGCGACCGTATTGAACTTACTGAATTCCGTCGAGTCTAATATCCATTTATTGAATAAGACCGTAAGGTTTGACCAGAAGACCCAGGATCTGATCACCGTCAGCTAGTCATGGCAAGAGTGGGGACCCAAACTACGTACAGAATATCTAAGGTGATATTCCATGTCGGCCTCTTGCCGCCGTTGAGTTCTTGATATGCCATCTCACCCCTTTCGTTTCCCATGGTATTTCTCCGACACAGGGAAGAAGTTCAAGATTTTTCGAATTGGCTCTAATCACAATCCCAGCCCCCGATCAAAGGAAGAAAAGGCGGCGGAGCGATGTAAGACAGGTCGTTACGTGGGGTCCATTTGGCTAGAGCGCGTCTACTATTGCTATGAAGTGTTGAGTAATAAGTGTACGCGCAGAATCGCAATACAACAACGAGCAATATGGAAGAAATTCATGAGCTGGCTCCGATGATTACTTAAATTCGTGCTTTGGAGGTCTAGGTATCATTCGACTGGTTGTACGGAACTAGCGGAAGGGTGTGATTGCCCGTTGCCCTAACCAGGTGATTAAAAATGGTTGCCTGGGAGCACCTTCCATTCGCTGAACGCGCTCCACATTCCCGTATAATCCCTAACAAAAAAGGGTTCAAGCTAGTCAGAATGCCTAAACTGCGCCCGCTTCGCCGTTTGCGACAAAGCTCAGGGTAGGCGCGCCCCAGGAGCCGAGTCAGTTACCAGTCGATGCTACCTTGATTCTTTTTCTTTTTATTACTCACTGTTTAATTGAGGGTGGGGAAATGCCGGTTCTTCCTGCTCGTTTCCTGGTCCTGCTAAGCTTCCCAGTCCAAATTGTTTGGGTCGATGAAACCTTGAAATGGAAGTCATCTTACATTCCTGTACCGAGGGTCCAGACTCCAGAGCCAGGCTGAGGAAAGTCATCGGCAACACATGTCACCCGGATGCGGAATGCAAGGGACCCGCCCCACTGCTTTACCATTCAAGCCTTTTAGTATTCCGTTCCAATCGCACTATTCGAGCACTAAAAACTCTGGACAATGGTCATATGGGTGCCATGTTTTGAGTCTGACATGTTCCTGACCAACAGGTCAAACCGTGGTATAACAGGATTGAAGTCGTCGCGTATATTGTAGTAATATGAATATTAAGAACTCGAAGTGATCCATTTGTATGGTAAGAAGAAAAAGAAAACCAGAATCTTTGGATATACAAGTCTCACCAAGAATGGGTACAGTACGTAATGAAGTAACTAGGCCAGGCTTCCACCTCCATCAATCGCTTACACTCCTCTGGATCGAAGGTAGGGTTCTCCCACGCTGCCTGACAGACGGAAGCATTGTTCGCATCATCCACCCAACTGAAGGGGTAGATCTGCTTTTCCGGCAGGAGTACCAGCGCATCTTGCATGTGCGCGCCCATGGCAAGCTCACTCTCATCACAAAACAACTGCCACGATGCCTGCCGCCGCTGGATAGTCTTGCAGGCATGCTCTCGCAATGAGTTGTCTTTGAAGTTGTCCCAGTATTTCTTGATCATCAAGCTCAGTGCGCCGGGTCCGGTCAGACCCTCAACAGACCCATCACCAGTTCCCTCGGGGTGCTCAATCACGTTGAGAACCGGAAGAAGCCAAAACGGGTGACCGGGGGGTGATGCCATCCAACCGTTGGGCACCGCAGCGGAGCTCAGGATATCTACAGTGCGAGCCATGCGTCCCAGGAATGCACGTTGCACGGTAGTTTTTTGGAATGACGGTGCAGACGAGAGGATATCTTCATGTGCGGCAAGAGCGGTTTCATGGCCGGCAAACAATGGCGCTACAGGGCGCAAGGCTTCGGTATCCACGTCGGCGTACATCCTGTAAGATTAGTTACACTGCAATAATTGGCAAGATAGAGCGTTTCGAAGGACCTACCCGCCAAACAAATACATATACAAGTTGCGGACAACGTCCGCCCGAAGGATTTCTTTCGGGAGGCTGTCGTAAGTCTGGAGAAACCAAGGGAAATACTGTTCAACAAGCATCCGATTGGTTTCGTCATCCCAAAGCACATATTCCCAGTCCGAGTTCTGAGTACGCATGCCGTGAACCCAGTCTTGAGCACGCTCGCTCATATTGCTCCCCGCTGGAAACCATGTCTGATGGATAATCTTGGGAATCGTGGTTCCATCACGGGACAGTGGACGCGATAAAAGAGTACGAGCAGGAAGTGCACGGGCGATTGGAGGCGAGGAAGCTGGCACCACCGAGGGCACGATAGATGAGCGGAATGGGTAGGAGAGAAGCACAAGAAAGACAGAGATGCCGAGGAAGAGCTGAATTCTCCGCCGAGAGAGGCAGCCAAATGGAGAGTCAGCTATCATTCTGAAGCAAAATACCTGCGTTATTTCGAGTGTCGTAGCAACGAGCGTCTAGGTTATAAGCATGTAGAGAGAATATCGAGCCTCGACAGCTCTTCGTCGAGCTTGCCGTATCGAAATATCTCAAATTTACAGATGCATCGAATCTACTATGTTTAAGAAGATCCCGAGTGAAGAAATTAGAAATGGAACGATACCTTGTTGCGCAATCACTGCCCTGATCCTGGTCCAAGAGACCGTTTCCAGTCTTTACCCCCAGTCCAGACCCGCCTGCCGGAAACGGCGATTTATGATACTTGAATTGAGTAGATCTCCCATCGACCCGGCTTCGACACAGAAATCATAGGTCATGTCAGCGCTGTTGAAACAGGTATTAAGAAGTTCCAGTTCTCCTCGTTACAGGCCAATGTAGCATCTGTTAACACCTGTTAGAAGCGCAGACCCCACCGACCAAACGACGCGTAAAACCGGTGATGCACACCCGAGAAGAACAGCCATAAACGATTCATTCATCCGGAAATTAAGTGTGTAATACATCGAAGCGCGTCTTTCAAAACTAGTTCACTAGCAGTTGCTAATGATAAAGACGACTTTTCCTGGGGTGTTTGTCTTCTGTTACCTACTTCAGTCATGTTGCTGCGCACAGTGATGGGGAGCTATGCCCAGAATGGAAGCTAGCTCCGGATCAGGCTTAGTGCGGTAGCAGCAAGCAACACTGGCGGCACGGCTCAATAGATAATCCTGTCCTCAGGATAGTCATGTACTATGACAAGGCCTTGTAAAAACTGCATATAAAGGATTCTATGTCAGACTATACCGCTCTCTTCATGGTGATCCGCAGATCCATATTTATCCATCTGTATAATATATAATTGATTCCGGACAACCAATATTCCATGATCCGTCATTTCAAAACATATATTTCCGAAGGTGGGGTAATGAATAGCAAGGGGTAATAACATCCTGGTGTCTTCATTCTCCATATTCTAATAATATCGAGCTCTAGCTTCTAGGATTAGACACACCCTTTGCAATACAATGCTCAACTGTAAGATTAAATGCCCAAAGATAAATAAGTTTGTTCATTGACGTTGATATCACAATTTGCTGAGGCGCAGCGTTCTACGAGATATATAGTCCCCTTCCCAAGTGACCTTGTTTACCGTATAATGATCCTATGCGCCGAAGCAGTAATTTGAAGTGGATTATCGATCTTCAGGAAGGTTCATAAGTCCTCCTTACATACCCAATAGTGACTCCCACTTTGTCTTCAGTAGAATGATGCTCTACTGCCGGGGCAAATAAGTACTAACCTCCAGGCCATTATTAAACGGCAGCGTCATGTTAACAAATCCACTACTGGGATCGCGCATAAAGTCCAAAAGCTCCTTATACTTGTCCGCAGCGGCAATGGTATTGTCCGCCACAACAACGGCCCCGTATCTCATATGCGGCAGAATTAGCTTCAACGTGGGCAAAGCCATGGGAGTCCAAACTGCCAACAGCAATTAGCAATGTGAACTGAGCAGCGAAAGACAAAAAAACGAGAAGAGACATACTATCAAGAAGAAGCAAATCCACCGCCTCTATATCCCTTTTCAAAGTCTCACGGAGGTCTCCCTCCCGCAGGTCAATAACATTGGTAACAGCGTCCCCACATTGCGCCCAATGCTCGCGGGCCTTCGAGGCCTTCGTTGGCTCATTTTCAGTCGCTATGACACGACCTGTACCACCCGTTGCGGCTACATTGGCCGACACAGCGAGGGCTAGGTAGATGGTACTCACGCCGAAGGAAGTGCCAGCTTCGACAACAGTTTTGGCGTTGATGATGCGACAGAGCTGATAGAGGTATTGAGATTTGTCTTCATCGAGGGCGATGAACTTGTCACGCATTACGTCGTCGAAGGTTTGGCTTTCAAAGTCGGCATCTGTGATGGCGGATTCCTGGGTCGTGGATTGTTTGTGGAGGGTGGTGAGGAGGTTGCGGATGTGTGGCGCGACGCCTTCGAGAGGACTCGGTGAGGACATTGTACTACCGATTTGTTCTCAATGGGATGATTATGAGGCAAAGTAGAACTCTTTCTTTTGGAAGTGATGGTGAGAATCAATTGGGGATCGAGTGGCTTTTAAGGTTACGTGGTTCGGAAAGACGGCGCTAAAGCTTGCATTATCTGATGATGTTTCCCCGCTCATGCCCACGGTATGAGTCAAGGATAGTCTTTGGAGGCTAGTGATTAGATGGTTTTTAACCGATACGTCCACACAGCGTCGCGCTAGTCCCCGTTTAGGATTTTGACTGATATATGAAATATTTTAAGACAAGGATCCCAAAGAGTCACATGGACCTATAAGTCGGATTAAATTGAAATCATAACGACAACTTGCTGGCATTGAATACTCCTGAGAAAGATAACAGCTCGTTTAAAAGGATCCGGCCTATGAACACGAAGCAAATCGGTCCCCGGCATTGAAGTAAAATCAAACCACTAATAGACGGGACACACTCTGGTAGTACCGTCAAACGCATTGAAACAAGAGCCGAGTAGGTTCTGGTCACATGTTCGCAAGGCATACAGTTTCGTTAGAGTAATTTGTAGGAGTCCCATGAGCATCAGAAATCAATGGGTTTCCATGACTGGAAAATGCTCTCGACCATCTTCTGTACCTTCTCAAGACCCATACACGAGCATGCCCCGCTCTCAAGGTGATTAAACAGCGCAGCTAGGGTGGTAAACTCCTTAACGCACTTATCGTTCGAGTTCGGGCAATGATACACAGTTTGCTTATGGAAAGGAGAGCTAAGATGTGAACCCAGGGCCGTGGCAGAGCCAAACTCCAGATGACATAGGTAGCATTCCCAGAACGATCCGTTGAAAGCATTGGTCGTTTTAGAGTTCTGAGAACTGTCTTCTTTATGCCAGTCGATCTGCTTGTTCGTGATGACCCCTTGCGAGTCTCTCTCGTGAACTATGCGGAGAATGGTTTCTCGGCTCAGTATGTCGGCGTCAGGACAGGAGCCTTGTTCAAGGTGGTGGATAAGGCCGCTGGCAGATGTGTAGTCGAGCTTGCAAAACGGACAGACGACATCTGCCTGATGAATCTTCGAGTTGACGAGGTGCTATACATGTATATGTCAGCGCTGCGGTCCATGTTCCAAAGACCCAGATGCGATCAGGTGGAAGGCTGTTACCATCTGGAGACTGTGTTCACTCTGAAACCGTCTTCCACAGGGACGACAATAATTCTTAAAGTGAGACATAGCAGTCATGTGTAGGTTCGCAATGAGCTTGTTAGGAAACGTCATGTTACACGTCTCACATGGAACTCTAGGTGACCAGTGTCCCACCGCAGTCATATGTTGATCAGCAGCGCTCTGAGAGAAAAACTCTCGAGAGCAGGTCTGGCAGTCATACCGTGGTGCCCAGTGATCTGTGTCGTCCATGTGCTGGTCGCAAGCGCTCCAGGTACCAAAGGTGCGACGGCATGTCTCGCATTCAGGGCGATGCACTTTGTCATCCATGTGTTTCTCATAGGTAGCTTGGTCCTCAAAGCTGGCACCACACGTCTCACACTTATACATTTTGACCGTGGATGATGAGAAGAGAATGAGTTGATGAGAACATGGAGATGGAAGTATTGAAAGGATGGATGTATGTGTTATTGTCACTTCAGGTGATACTGCCATGTTTGCTTGGTTTGACCATTCACTGGCTCCATTGAGCAGCAATCTGCTGATTGTTAGAAAGAGTTTACTTCACCTGATCATGTGGTGCTGGAATCTTGACCTTCACTTCTCCGGTTACTCGGGATGTGCCATAGTGGTAACGCGCTGTGGTTCTACCATGCTTTAGGACAGTGTCAAGATTTTCGTGGCGCACACAAGGAAGAAACAGAGATATAGTGACGAGTGTGCCGTTATTGATGACTGTGAGAATACTTAACAACCCAAAGATCAGCCACTGACTGCAAGTATACGACAGAAGGAGCTAAGGCTCAATAATTGCAATATTCAATCAGGTTTCACAATTGAAAGTCTTCGATTTATAGTCTTGATCTGATTCCCAAGCACGGCCGACCTGGTGAATTGTCCATGGGGAAAATAAATGTACACAGTAGTTGCTGGCAGTATCCGTTTACTATGCAGTCGGATCTGTGAACAAACGACCAGTCACCTTTCCTTGCGCCAATCGCTCAAGTCCCTGCGGGATGCTGTCGAAAGAAATCTCCTCTAAAATGGGAGAAAGACGACCGTCGGCGATGTGTCTCAAGACCTCCTTTAATTCTTCCAGGCTCGAGCCAATCGACCCCTGCAAAGTAATGTTCCTGGTAATCACTGAATGCGTATCCAAATTCATCTGCTTCGCAGCCAGGCCGACCACTACCACGTGACCGCATGGCTTGACGGCGTTCACTGCTGCCGCAGTCGTTATGCCAGCACCGGCAAAGTCAACCACTGTATCAAACACGATATCCTCGAATTTATCAAGTCCGCTGGCGCACCCGATGGCCCCCAGCTCCAGAGCAAGAGGGAATTTGGTCTCATCAATATCCACTGCATATATCCGAGCTCCGTGAATAGCAGCAATCTGAATGGCAGAGAGACCCAGCCCGCCCAGCCCCACAATAGCCACCCTGCTATTGGGACTGACATGGCCTTCCGTGATCACGGCGTGATAGGCGGTCGCGATCGAATCGTTCGCAACAGCGGCTTGTGCGAAAGAAACACCGGGCGGAATCCGAACGAGATTCTCTACCCAGGCCATGGCCTGCTCTGCATAACCGCCATCATAGCCGAGCCCAATGGCTTTGATGAAGCTGTCCTGAGCCACGGGATGCGTGGGGATTCCCACCACGACCTTGTCACCAACTTCATAATCTGAGACTCCTGGACCGAGTTCTATGATCGTCCCGGCCACTTCATGACCTAATACTATAGGTCGCTTCATGATCATGTTGTATTGATCGTCTTGGAGGATGAAGCAGTCGGAGTGACACAGACCAGCTGCTTTGATCTGTATGATCACTTGGCCGTGCGCTGGTTGGGGACGTGATACGGTTCTCAACTGGAGACCGCTCTGCACGTCGTCGAATTGGAATGCTTTCATGGTTGACATTTTGGATTTTTGTTCTGTGCGAGTTGTACTGTTCTTGTTCTCCGTCTCCGTATTGCAGGTTTGTTCATTATCCTGACGCATTGAACTATTTATTTTGATGGAAGGGAGGATATTTAAGGCGCCAGACAGCATCTGGGGTGAATGTTTGAAGAACAATGAACTGCGGCCGAAGAACAATAGGCCCCACACCTAAATTGCATATTGTGTTGGCGGAGATAAACCAGCGGCTGGATCATACTTATTGAACAAAGAAGTGGAAGCCGGGGTAAGAAAACCGACAGCCGACCATTGTCATGCGCGCTATATAGAACATTCACTCATATAATGCAGAAGAGAGGACGATGTCGACCAGGCAACCCAAGAGTCTCCGGCTACGGCAGCCTAAATCTCCAAACCGCCAAAAACAACGCTAAAAAGACAGCAAAGGAATCTGTCCGTGCACCGCACCCAGAAGATCTACATCGAGTATATTTGCGTAGGGTTGAGCACACCAACGAGGTGTTTGACACGCTATTGTCCGTACTATGACAACCGGCCCTTGGCTAGCGTGTTCGTCATGTGGATGGAGATGGATCGCGCCTTGGGCCTCCGATGAAGCCGCCCGATTAGAATCCCACGAGAAAGATAACATAGGAAGAATGGAAACTACTAGAGGGCGTAGTGCGTCAAGATGGATTCGAAGGAAAGCAGTATGACATGATGATTAACATTGTTACGCATCGACCACGCGACCTCAGGTGAGTTGATAGTATGTGAGCACCCAATAACGACACGGACAGTGCTAACGTTGAGTAATAGGTTTCGCAGCACGGGCGGCGAAATTGATTTAATACATCTAACGCAGGTACTGGCGGCTTTGATTATTTCAGTCGATCCAAATCTAGAATCTTTGGCCTTTCCAAATATACACGATGAGTTTGAATCACCAATTGATGCTACTTTATGCTGCAAGCGTTCTTGGAACGAACGAATGTCAATCCGACGAAGATACCGTGTCTTCAAAACCTACGCGGAGTGCGCTGTATCAGTGATAAACATCCTACTTTGATTGACAAAGGATTCTACGAGAACTATAACATTGTGGAGCATATGAAGCCGGTCGGTAACTTGCCGGCCGTGGAAGCCATAAGCATGGAAGCCATAGAGGATAGACGCGAGTGTATAGAGCTCGAACCATGATTGACCAACTCCAAAGAAACTGTACATCCAGAAGTCCACCTGCTCCATCGCAAAGCTGCCCGAAACTATCAAGTCATGCAGAAGGCTTCAAGAATTCAAATACCCGATCGGCGGACGCGGCACTGTCGATGGGCGTCACCTATGTTCTTAGAGCGGCCCCTGCTAGGTGCATTGCTCTACCATACCAATCAACTACAAGAACTTGAGGTCGATGCGGATGATGGATTAAATAATCAGCGAGCGGCGTACTGAGACATAGACGACGCATACACGGCCGGAGAGGATCCATTCGAGAAAGACTATACCGAGGGACGGCCTACGTCACTCCGAGACTTTACCGTTATGAAGCATCTCACAATCAGCGTCAAGCTGCGGGTGGCCCTTACTCGTGCTAGTATTGGCAATTCTGGGTCGGAGGACCCATCGTGGTCTTTAGTCGACATCCTCCCTCCAAACCTGGAATATCTGTGTATTTTAGGATACACAGTTGGGGCCAGTAGCCAGCATGATGCCCTGACCTTTCTCATGGAAAATCGGGACAGGCTACCATCATTGAAAGAGATTGCTGGTGTGGATGTGCATATACCGAACGCCAAGTCGGTTGAAGACCCTGACGAGGTGGAAGATTACTTGCAGCTCCGTTCAGTTTGAGTGAGCCTGGAGTTGGTTGGGTGTCAGACTTTAAGGATGACTTAGCCACTGTTCAGGTAAGGATGGGTTACTTAATGAGTTCTACCTTCAGTGGCCATTTAATATTCCGAAATGCCGTGTCTGTAAACTATAGAAGGCTGCATAATGTTATAATAACTGGATGTTTGCTTTTCGCAGTATGAAGCCATCCCCGACCTATGGGATAGTTGCTTTGTAAGTTAAAAGCAGAATTGCACGACCTGTCTGTGTGCCTTATGTAATTAATGAGTATGTGAAAAATGCTCTCCAGTCTTCGTATGACACCAGGCTTAGACTACATCCAGCCGGGCTGAGATGTGCATGTAGCTGTATTCAGCTTACTAGATATGTCACAGAGTAGAGTTAGTGCTGTTATTGAGAGTACCCCAAGGCACTATTCTACGCAAGGCCAAGAGCTTGGAGGGAGTAGGGTAGACAAAGCTCTGACGTCTAAAATCTCACCAACCTGTCGTAAAGGGGCTGTGAGGCAAACAATTCCGTTATGGCCCGGAGCTCAAAGCTTTGTCAGACAAAAGCAATAATGTCAAAAACCAATTGCCAGTAAACAGGGTTAAAAATACGTTTCCTAGTAGACGAATAGCTCGCCCCACATGACAAGTACGGACGGAACTGTTGCCTGAAGAAAGTAAGGCCGGTGCGATCATCGTTCCACGGAAAGTGTCCTGCAGTTCCTCCTACTAGTGGCAGACCATTTCGGCCCAGTTCTTTTCTAAACCAAAATTCACCTCTAGTCCATATGCAGCTCTTTCATGACATGACCAATGCGTCAGCACATATTCGCTTCGACAGGCTATGTTACGAGGATGGCTAGATAATGTCCTAATTTGCGACGACTAACACCGTGTATCAATTCTCGTTTACGCATTACACCCACAATGCCGTTGCCGCGCTGGCGTTTCCGGCGATTAGTCGTTCTAGCATCGGCCCTGGCTTTTGTTTTTATTTGTGCAGTCCAATGGTCCCATGCTGAAGCTCTCAGTGCTCTAAGTGCGGAGCGTGGAAGTCCCCTTCTTTCTAAATACGTACAGACTCAGTCGGGAAAAGGGGGAGGTGAGTGTGGTCGCACTATCGCAATCCCTGCTGTGTCACAATCGTGAATAACAAAAGTCGCAGCGTGGCATATTCCCGACGAATGGATTGAAGGTTCGACTTCTCGCCCCGAGACGATTGTCGAAGCAGCAAAGTTAGCCACACAAAGAGCAACGTTGTCATCCCAGAGGAAGATACCACACTCGGAGATCCCACTCATCGTACACCAAACATGGAAGAATACCCACTTTGAGGCATGGTCGCCTTTGATGCGCCAAAGCGCGACACGATGGCTCCAGGCCGTCGAGGAAAGTGAAATGGCCTACTTTCTGTGGGATGATGAGGGCGTCGCACAATTCGTCAAATCTTTCGAGCCTGAGCTGGAGGTCCAGTTTTACTCCCTCCCCAGCAACGTGGAAAGATCGGATGTGTTTCGCATTATAGTGGCGAAATGGATCGGTGGTATTGTGAGTATTCTAGTACCATTCCATAAGAAGCGATTCGACATATGCTAATTATTTTTCACTGTTGGTAGTACGGCGATATGGACACCGAACCACTTCGAAACCCCTCATCTTGGATTACGACAGATGATCTCCGAAACTGGGAAGACTCAGAGACAAATCAAACATACAAGGCAGCTGATCCGATACGGGCGATCGTGGGTCTAGAAGCAGACTGTCCACCAGAGAGCGATGCATACTGGCGCATGGGCTACGCCGAGCCTGTTCAGTTGACGCAGTGGTCACTTGCGGCGGCACCAGGACATCCCATCTTCCAGACGTTTCTCGATCGTCTCTCGGCAAATCTTAGGAACACAACATTTAGAAGGAGCAGCCGGATACATGGTACAGAGGATCAGGCAGCGTTGAACAGGATAGATCCCCTCCTCCTGACGGGACCCGCTGCCTTTACAGAAGCCGTAAAAGGATGGCTGGAAACAACTACCGGATTGCGATGGAATGCCCTATCCGGATTGACGGATGGAGGGCAAAGTAAGGTTGTCGGAGATGTCTTGGTGCTCCCAATTACTGGGTTTAGGTATGTTGTGACTTCTCTACCTTGGTTTATGTTTTGTGCTAATAGGGGTAGTCCGGGAAGAGGCATGTATGGAAATATGGGATCGAAATCCGTCGACGATCCTTCCGCACGACTGTTCCATCATGCGCAGGGATCGTGGAGAAAAACTGACTTTGTGGTCGAAGTCGGAAAATTTTGTCGCACGGTGTTTGGCCTATGCAGGGACTGGCCAAAAGTATCATATGTTCGAGAGTGACAGTGCTCTACGTATAACCTTTCTACTAATGTATATGATTCGTAATCTTCCAAAGTTTGTATCCCACCAGTATGTTTCAATCAACCGTTCAAGTGCATTTGAACTGGAGTCATGTACGCACCTTGGTCGCGCTATATGTTGGCGAGAGTTTTGAGTTGATCTAAAGGGATTCTTCCCGACTAGCGCCGGCGCCAATGAAGTCTATCACACGAGTCAATGCAATTAATTGTCAGGTGCTATTGAAATACTTTCTTTTTGAAGGTTGGACCAAATGTAGTGTGAAAGTTAAAATGTGAACAACGGGGCCAATCTCACATATACACGAATTGTTAGCTATGTTATTCTCTGACCTTGCAGTTTTGTGGTGTGCCTACCAGTCACGGTCAGGATGGAAATTCAAGGCGATCTAGGCCATTCCACACAATATCGGTATTTGTGGGGCGAATAATTACTAGGTGGGTGGATACTGAAGGCAACCGAGTACTTAGTTTCGCCACGATTATTCTGGACGAGTATTGGTGTTGGTGTACGTCAGGATGGCCCCTCTGTCTGGGGCTAAATCTGAGGCATTTTGGCCCTCGGAGGAATCTCAGCCAACGTGCTCGGAACCTTTCCTCTGCAAGGTAAGACTACCTTCCCAGCTAAAATAAGGGTTGCCTGATAGGCAGTCACATTAACTGAGCACGGATTGGTTAGAGAAGTTAAGCCTCTGCTAAGCCTTTGGTGGTGGGTCGCCAACCAAGCCCTAATCCAGCCTTACCCAGACTAACCACGGTTCCAGACCCCACTCGATGACCCTGAGTAATGTTGTTCGGAGACGGGACGGAGGCCGTGGACTCCGCCCGCGACACTGACTCTCTGGCCAGGGAGTCTAGGAGGGATACTCGAACAGCTCGACAGCTGCACTACTCGTTCGGGTAATATTGTTCACTATCATCATGCGTGTCCTCTGGTTCTTCAAGCGTCTCAGTCGAATGGTTAGAGGACAAAGCCTCAGGCGTCTGGCATTTCCGCTCACTCTCTTGATAGTAGCAGCTTCTCTTGGTCTCTATCTTCTGCTTGCATATTCCCTAGCAAATGATCCTCGGCTTGTTCCGATCGCATTCCAGGAAGCTAAAAGTATCCTTCTGGTGACCGCACATCCTGACGATGAGACACTCTTCTTTAGTCCGACTATTACCTATCGCCGGGATGACGCAAATGTAAAGCGCTCATTGTTGGTTATATCTTCGGGTCGGTAGATGTTAATCGAGAGAACCAATGAACGAAACATCTGATATATGTCTAGGAAACTACGACGGACTGGGCGACAAGCGACAAAGTGAGCTTCACAGTAGCTGTGAGAAACTCGGGATCTCCGAGGACCGATGCGTTGTTCTAGATATTGCGGAACTCCAAGACAATCCCAAGCAATGGTGGGACGGGGATATGGTCAAGGATCTCGTTTCTTCTTATAAAGAAAAATGGCATGTTGACTTGGTATGAATTCCTACTGGTGAAATACACGTCGTCGCCATGTCGCTGACTCTACCCTGCAGATAGTCACTTTTGACCACGGCGGTATATCCGGCCATATAAACCATCGATCTGTGAGCGCCGGTGTGCGGTATGTTCTCATTAGCTCTGCATCCAAACGCACTATGCTCATGCTGTGTCTAGTAAATATATCCAATCCACACCAGATGCGCCCGCCGCATACATGCTCCAGAGTACACCACTTCTACGAAAATACTCCTCCCTCCTCGACCTAATCCCCACTTCCATCCCATTCGCCTGGCGCATACTGAAAGCCCTCCTCACCACGCCACTCGGTAAAAAAGTCGAGCATAACACGGTACACGACGTCGTTCCGTTGGTTGCATACAATAATAAAGCGCTTATTGTTAGCTCGTGGAAAGCATATCGGGTCTCACGAGCGGCATTCAGTCAGCACGATAGTCAGTATTCATGGGATCGTTCGCTATACCTGGTGGTCAGCCGATATATGTGGTTCAACACATTGGCAAAGATAGCATAGATATTTGCTAGGATCGCACAGGAGCTAACGACGAGATGAAACCACATAGTTTAAATTGTATATACGCTAAGAGAATATCACAAAGCAGAATATTATAGTTTATACCAGCCCTCTGACCTGTTCCACTTAAGCTATCTTTGTCATCCACTTGATCGCAAATGATGGTAAGCGACGTTCTTCATCGTCTGCCTTTGGCGCACGCCTCCGACTGATACAGAGCAGTATAATTAACGCTGTACTGCCCAATACAAGGACAAGCCCGGCGAATAATATCCGCTGATCGAGATCTTTGAAGAACTGGATCAATCGCGCATCATGACCGTGCCAGGAAGAAGACCCGAAATGTCGGAAGAGTGGTGTATTCACTACCCCATTGAGCATGTGCATCTTCGGCTGTTCAGGCGGCCCTGCCAGAATGCGGAGGTTTGTGCGATTGGATTGTAGAGTGAATATGGTCCTAAGGAAGCAAAGTCAGCTCAGGTGCTTGGTTCGCTATTTGGGTATTCTGAGTTCGGTAACAGTACTTACGACGCGTAGTGACAACCTGTACTGAACATTACAGTCGCATAGGGTAACAGTGGCCAGACTTGGTTGTATACCGGGAGGTTCTCAACGAGTGCATGGACAAAGGGGTTGTTGGGCGCTGCCAGCATCATGCCGATTGAGAACCCAGCGGGATGCGCAGCTGGCGCTACGAACTCGAATCGACGCAACGGCTCCAGCGATCGCTTGCACGCCAGATCAAAGTCTAGAATGGCACCTATGGATAGTCGTGGTCAATGGATGAATGGGTGATCGCGCAAGGGGTTCCGGGGGTATACCTCCATATTTCTGAAGAATCATGTAGCGCAATGCATCCACGCGTTGTACATTGAATGGGTAGCTGGTCCACATGTCATACAGATGAGGATAGTTGTCTCGAACGAAGCTATCTGCATTATCGTCCGTCCAAAGATGGGCCTCCCAGAATTCATGGTGTTTGAGACACTCGGCTCTGGCATCCAACCAATTTTTCGGAGGTGAGCTCGCCCCTAGGTGGATATGGTGTATCCTTCTTGGTATGTATGGTCGTATGCCTGTGGCATATGTGGAGTAGTTTGCATCGTAGTCAGCGAATGTGACGTCAAAGTCGTCGTGTTGTTGGGATATGATCGCGTCCGCTGAAGATGCTTTCCATACGAACGGTAGTCGCAGGAGGTAGTAAAGCCTGAGCAGTGAAGACGACGACAGCCATAGTAGGACCAATGCTAGAGTTCCCACCACGATCAATCTTGCCCTAGTACAAATCATCCTGTTTCGGAGCTGCCTGCGCCAATCAATGCCTTGGTGTGAAAGAGGGGTGTTTTATTAGTTCGAGATTCATTGTGCTCTTGAACAGTGGTGTTAATACATGGCTGTCCCAGGTGAGATCGAGTACACCCTTGATTCAACTAGTCTGATCATCGTGGCATTGGCGGCTGGCAGCATTAATATGAGACGCAGTGACCATTGAGTAATCAAAATCCGGTTGGGAAAAATGCACCCTCTGCATGGGAGCCTACACGGTTCGGGACTGGGATACTGGTTCTTCTATCCCTTGGACTCAGCTCCACTTTCTCACCCTACTGAGATCATATTATAGGGGCTACAGGTTAGTCGTTCAATGTTTGGTCACGGTAACCTGACCTCGAAATGAGTTGGGAATGGAGTCAACGCGCTACATTTACCTACTACGTACTAGTCGCAGTACTAGAATTAATTTTGAAAAAAATCATTTTTTCTGCCCCGTCTCATGAATGGCATACTACAAGCCAACTACTCCTTCCGGCCCGTCGATCCCAAAATAGAATGATGACATCGTCAGCTAATAGGCCACCCAGTTCCCATAGGAATAGCCAAGACAGAAGAACGCTTAAGCGAACCAAGCAGATCCCGTCCCAACTTCGCATAACAGAGCCTGTTGACTTTGTGGTTGCTACTGCGCCGTAACCCAGTCGGAACTCAGCAGCGTCTTAATTAGGGTTGGAGCCATACTGTGAGAATATGGCTGCCTAAAAGATCGGGAAGAAAATCTCTGTCTATTCGATGTAGGGAGGAGGAACCCTCGGACCCCGAGCCCCACCGTACCAACTTAGTCTGCCCGTATGGAAAGCTTAGCTTAGTCTAATTTCCAACAATGCTTTCTTCGAGACTGATTGTTGCCTGGACGCACAATGCCATCGGGCGAGCGCTAATTACCCCAATATAGAGTAAATCGTCGGTGGGCTAGGCTCGGCCTACTGGAAATGCTTCTCCCGCTGACTCAGCCAGAACATTGACTGCTATGAGAAATTTATCGTTAGGTTGAAGCCCTGTCAAGGGTCCAAGCACTAACACCATTTCAAGTTTAGCTAGATGAATGCCCTAGTTGTGATCAGCGCAAATGTCCCTTAAGTATGAGACTGACGTGCTGAGGGGCATGGCTTACCTCAGTTAGTGCTTAAGGACCTTCTCATGCCTCTGGAAAACCCTTGTCATTGCTTTTTTCACGTAAGCACTAGAGCACGAACACAACCCTGCCCTCTAATTTAAGTAATCGAATACACACTGAAACGCTCTCGACCCCTTTTTGACCCTGGGCCCTGGCTAGACTATGACTGTTCCTATTTTAGTGCAATAATAGCCAAATTATGTGGCTTTGCGTGGACAGTTTAGAATGAAGTATATCTGTAACCCAATAATGTAGGGTGAGATGGCTGCCCAGTGTCATCCTTCAAGGCTCCCACTGGCTATAACTTTCGGGTATGAGATAGGCGAAGATTGCGAACGTGATGGAATGAAAATAGAAGCCAAGCTTAGAAGAGCGTGGGGGTGCGGAATCAAGTTCACTTGGCCTCACTCCTGTCCCTACCCCAAAATACCTAGATCTAGAACGAGGGTCGAATGTATCCATACTGTCATACTGTGTACTATAGATCTTTAATTTCATCAACTTCTGTATACACAAGTTTTTCTGTATAGTGAAGTCTAGAGCGTCTCGACTTACTGCATAACTGTTGTACCACCGCAACGCAGTTCTCAATGGATGCAACATCGACACCACAATCAACTCACCGTTGTCTTTTGTCATATCTTAGTGTTTCACATACACAGACTCCTTGGTGATTTGCTTCAGAGGATAAGATAATAAGTGCAATGTCCATGTGACATGCGATCATTGCGATAACGGATTGTCTTGTTGGGCTATCAGGTTCTGCAAAAAGGGGATTTTAGGACATGGCTTTCAAAATGGGCACTATTACAGTAACGCTCGTGGAATTCTCCGTATTAGCTTTTAGGTGCTGCGCCTGGACACAGATTACCCCGCAATAGAGTCAGCCTGGACATAATACAACTCTCAGAATTCTGCATACTAACCTGTGCAGCCTCGATCCAACAATGAGCATACAGACCATTGCCTTAGCAGGGCGGCAAACAAATATACTTAGGGAATCGAAAGCCTACGGGTGACGTGTAGGAGGAAACGTCACAGTATAGGAAACACTGTTGCCTGAAATGACAATGCCGGCTGGCCTTTTCGCTACATATCGAATCACTTGTCAGCCTAATCTCGCTGTCTAACACCGTTCTTTGTGTATCTATATTTAGCGGTGGTAGAAACGCACCGTAGACACATCCCAGGTCATATAGAGAATTAGTTCTGGCTTCACTGCTGCTGGAACGCCAGGCTGTGGGAACGCCTCACTCGCGGAACCCATCGTGAAAGGAAATACCTTGTGCCGCATATCAGATACATCGTAAATTACATCCAAATGCCGCCGTTGCCATTGATAGAAGGCGTTTAAGGTACCCAGAATAAACAAAAACCTTTGGTCGGACCTGGTATTTTGCAATAGCTGTTGAACACTGATATCCAAATACTGTGATCGTACCCCGTTCAATCATCAGGACTGATCCTTGATCTCAAAAGCGGTTTGAAGAAATACTAGATTTCTGTACTTCCATCTTAAACCAATTCCCAGTGGGGTCAACTACCTCATCTGCCTGCCAATGACTTACTCAAAGATTACTTTTCGCTCGCGAAAGAGGTATCCAGAAACCACCCTAATCAACTATTCGTTTCAGAAGTGATTTAGCAAGCTCGTTGAAAGTCAAGTTGTATCCACCCAAGGCTCTATTATCCTATTCTGCATTATGTGGAAGTCTCCATTGATTGAATCAAGTAGGGATGATCTACAACCTTCCTGGGTGGTGTTTCAGGGAGCCACAGTTAAAGCTTAGAATTCTGGAATCATGAACTACGCAGACCAGTAGCCTCTCGCAATGGAAAAGCACGACAGAGGATCAAATGCCGAAAATGAAGTAGAGATCTTGGGGAGTCTTACGCACTCTATGGAGATAGAGTTCAAATTGTGAATGCAAGGGCTACCTTCACTTCTAACATTGTTGATGCTTTGGTGCCTCCTATGCTCTTACAGGAGGGCCACCATGCCAAGCCTGGATCACTACATGCTTTTGTTTTTGCTTCATCCAGGCAGCAACATTTTCTATGCCGATAGCAGAGAAAAAGAGCTCACCGCGGAGATATAGCCTATGCCAGGTACGAAACACGAAAGCCAGCCGCAGCCACGCGGGAAAGGGGGCCTATCATGACCGGCGGATTAGGGTAGCCCACTACTCACCCACGGTTACATGGGGTCAAGATGTTCCAGAAATGACAACAGGCAGCATGTTTCAACTGTAATGTGAGGCTACCGAGTTGTAGCTAGTAATATGTGACCCTCTGCTTGAATTGATGATAGGAGGCAACGTGGAACAATTTCCTAACCGAGTTACTGTAATCGGCTGCAGAGTGATTCACTTCCTTATCTCGAAATTCCTAACCACTAGAGTTTGTCACACTGCTTGAGGGACAGGAAGAATGGTAGACGTGCTGTGGCGCGAAGCGACGGAATGTCGGAAAGTATTCCGGGCCGTAGGACTAAACATCAAGGAATCCTGGACCGCTTGAATGTCCTTGACGATACGAGACTATGAGCTACAGACTGCTAAGTCTGTGTATGCTGATATTCATCAGTGAATCAACGAGATAGCGAAGTAGAGCTGATTCAGTCACATAGGACCTAGTCAACATTGTCGATTCATTAACGTCAAAAGGGCTCGCATATGTAAGCAACTAAATGCCCCGCATACGGTATACATAATGATTCCTACGCTGCAGCCTGGATCTTAACTAAAATTCTCTGGGGACACAAGTGATAGGTAACGATTACCCGCCGGGCGTTAGCCTTTTTCTTTTCTTTTTTTTTGTTTTTTTTTTTTTTTTTTTTTGGCATGAGCCCTATGCCTGTTTGGGAATTGGATATTGGTTTCCATTCTGATCAACAATGCACATTGGATGGCAGCCTGCAAGACTGTTGCGCGTTAATTTTCCACCCTCGTTGTTCCGAATTCGGAAAGTCGGCGTACTGGGAGCCTTTCTGTGGTCCGCTGCCCACATTTAAGAAGAAACCATGGCGCTCTCAAGAATATTGCGTCATGCACCTGGGAGCTTGGTATACTACTCTATTTCTAGTGTTTAGAATACGGCTGCCTACTTGCATTGCTGCACGATGAGCTCCCACCTCGTAAACGGTGTATGGGTTATGCCCGTACTGCGGTGCAGAAGTGGTTAATTTCATATCACCTTTTATGGGGGAGGGGCATAGTAGGAGTGAAATAGTCATCGTCAGGAAAATTATATTTGAAAAAGAAATAAACAAATAAGAAATACCCATACCAGAATCACAAAATATAAGCCAAGTCGAGTATTTACGACTTCTCTTCTGTACTTTCCCCTTCATTCTGAACAGCAGAACCTTCGGTTTCCGTTTCGCGCCTCTTCCCACAAGACCAGTAAGCAGCAGATCTGCGCACCATAATCCCAATAAGACAAATAGCACCACCCGCCACAACCCCAAGTAAGAATGGGAGAATAGCCGGATAAAAGACACGAAGGATATCCACTATATGGACCCTACTATGTTCATAACTGCTCGGTGGATAAGAATGTCTCTCGGAACAATGCTCCTGACAAGGCCGCGACTTAAACGCCGACGTGAATGACCCGTAACTCTTCCCGCCGAACCTCCGACCAGCATCAAGCCATTTGTGAAGCTGGGACTCGGACTCGGAGGTATCGCTCTGACCCGCATGCTTCATCGGAGGCTCTGGTTCCGAATGTGCTGGGTGTCTATGTCTCGGGGTGTGGTTGCCATGGCACTTCGAGGTTTCAGGAGTAGGATTTATCGTAATCATCGTGATTCGCAGCGCATCATGAGCATCACGGGAAAGACCGATGGAGATCATATTGATATCTGTTGGGTTTCCGGATTGGTCGAACAGGATGATATCCAGGCGGAACTGGTCGGTGATTGGGCCAGATTGGAATCGCTGGACGGGGAGTATGTTCATCCCGTACCGCAGAGTGAGGATTTCTGGATCTGTCTTTTGGGATCTCGAATGTTTGGTGGCATTTAGGCGCATCGGAAGGCGAGCTGGTAGAATGATGTTTTTGTTCACCAGTAGCGAGTCGTTCTCGGTGGCAAAGGCCAATGACTGTAATGTTATTTTTGGTGTATGCTTTTATCGTTGGGAATACTTACGAAGTAGTCGTCTGATTTGGAGGTTCTATCAGGGTTGCTTCCACAGATTGACGAGGTGTGGCATGGAAGATGGATCTCATGGCCGGATGCAATTGGGAATGGCGAGCGAGATTCATCATGAGCTGATTCTGGTCTGGCATCGCCTGGCCTGGGTGGCGACGTAGCAACACAGCCGATGAGCCAGAGATGGGCCACAAAGAGGATTTGTAGACGCATATCGAGGAGCAATCGATTGGTATCTCTCAGCTGGTGTAGTGATAATAGTCGTAGTAATCACTTTCTCGATAGTTGGGCTGATATGGACGAACTTAGCGTCGCATTGATGGCATGTGCATAGCTAAGGTCTAAGATCCAATCGCAAATGATAGACATAGAACACCATGGCTCACCAAGTAGTAGCAGTCATGTACGCTACATATGCACAGATGGTTTGATACGCACAGACGCGCCAAATATGGGGTGAAGAAACTTCTAACCGTGGTAGACTGTGACCGGTATCATCAATGACCGAAGTGGGACCATGCCCGTCAGATACTGGTGCGACAGTTACTCTGCTGCCTACATGAATGATGCTCGGGAATCCCCACATAACACGGGATTGTCGTCCGTTTGGCCAATTCGGGGCACGGGGTCCTCGGGTTCCGTTGCTCAAGATACTATCTACTCACTTACCGTAAGACACACAAAGGCACACTTGGAGAGTATTCTTAGATACCCTTGTAGTTTATGATACTATTAGTGATGTTCCTTGTTTAACTTTAATATTCTCTGTTTCAACTTCAAGTACAGAATTATACTTGAATACTACTCCCTTTACAGTGCAGTTCTGGGATGACCGAAGCCACTGAGATGACCACAATACTTGTGGGTCATGCTTAGAATAAACAAGCTTTAACCAGGACTGTACAGTCCCTTTCTCAGCTGGTGAAGAATTTATTGCATGGTTGAATGAGTCTTGACAGGCAACCATATTTTCTATTTCGGAACTTGGGATGATGACGATCCTCTAGATGCATGTAGTGTCCGAAGTGAACTCTAACCACATATATCACAAGGCTTGTGAGGAATCCACTGGGACTAGATGCAAGGGATACTCGTTGAGTTAGAGGCCACTCGAATGGTCATAGGACTTAGCTGATATAAAATAGATGATATATTTGTCCGAAAAGTAAAGATCGTCAAGCCGATCGCTATTCTATCTGGTAATGCTGTCCCTCGGTACTAGAACGATCTCGAAAAGAATGAAGAGAATGGAACTCTCGCGTGTTAGACTTCTCATCCCTCAGAGTCTCCAGACGTTCGATTTCCTTTTTCAGCTCTTCGATATCATGCTCGATTTCGTGACGAGGAGCCACCCAGTACTTCAATTTGTAGATTCCAGCAGAGATACTCAACAGCGCAATGGACACCAGAGGTGACCACTGGCCAACCTGCTGTGGTGTCTCCTGGGACGGCCCATCGTGATAGATATAGTATTCAATCCAACACACGAACGCAATAACGGTGAGTGGACTGATCACAATGCTGAATAGTACTGCGCAGATAATGATGACATCAAAGGCTACCTTGGCCCACAAGCCTATCACACGTAGGGTGAAAAATCGCGATACCCGTTTCCAAAATGGGAATTTCGTCCGTGTCTTCTCCGCCATGCTTTCTCGGCTATCTCTTGATGTATGAATGGCGGCGTAAAAGTCATCTTTCAAGCCCCTGATGATGTTCTTTCTCTCCTTCCAGATCTCCCATACTCGCGATGAAGGGACCCGAGAATGGTACGGCAATACCCTGACCAGCATCAACAGAACATTCAGCACCATGCTGAGGGCGACCAGACTATAGATGTACCGCTGAGAGTAAATGACTTTGCCCCAGAATTTATGACGCCTCGTAAATCGATTGTCTCCCGCTGCTACAGAAGCCTGTAAAGAGGTTTGCTGACGTAGCACCTGGGTGGTGTTGAAGCACGGATAGAAGCAAACATCATTCAACTGAAGCAGCAAGGTGTCATTCCTAAAGATGTCCCACACACTATTATTCCATGATGATGTAAACTGCCATGATTCCCAACCATCGCTTGATATAGGTGTTATCGGAGGTAGCTGTGGCAAGCAGAAGCCGTATTGAATTGGGGTCTTCTTAAGCCTGGGCCAGTAGACCAAGGAGCATATCGATCCCGCGAACATAAGAATGTTCCAGAGCGTGAATATAATGGAGCTGATCCGTTCTTTAGCAAATATGCGGGACCAGCATTGCAGCGGTAAGAACACGAGATATGCAGTCACTACGATAGAAAGCACGGCGTCTGCGTCGAGCTCTATGGCTGCAGGGCTGATATCAATTTCGTTGGTGTCAGTGACCAGGGCGGGAAAGTCATCCCACAAGCTGGTATTGTCCGGAATCCAGGGGATAGAGACCTTTTCTGGGGCGCGATGGTTTGCAGAACTGGAGACCAGAATGAACGCTTGAATCGCAGCTGTCCCGGCATATGTAGCTGCTGCACCGAGAAAAACATCCGCCAGCCAGCCGGTCCAGCGGGTGACACATACTGCCAGGAGCAAAGCGTAGAAGAGGTATCGTGGACACGAGTCATAGCTCGTGCTAATAGGGTAGGTACAGAGAACCTCTTCGACAACGAAGAGTGGCGATCGGTCTGTCGCGTTCATCTTTGCTGATGATCTTTCGACGGCTATATCATGCCTGCTTCTTCTTTTCTTCTTATCTCTTTTTATCTTTAGAGCTCTAGTTCTTTTCCTAGGTGACGGTCCGTGGTCATATGAGCAGACTCAGGGGGATTATCGTCAGCTATTGAAATAATTCTTGTGGGCGGTCTGCAGATTTGAGCGAAAGTTTATCCACTTCTGGTTGAGATGACCGAATTCGGCAAATCAACCGCGGGAGATCGACGCCGCTATTTGCGCAACGTGGCGGTGGCTTGATCCTCAACCGGCGCACAGCCACACACCCTTTCCCTGGTCCGACGTTTCTGTTTATTATACTCCCTTGAGATGGTCGACTGTGAGTTTTAATACCTTCGTATACATATTTCTGTGACGTCATTGACCTGGCAAGTTCCCTCTATACAGTCCGGTGCTCTTCCGCCGTTACACTCCCCATTATTTGGGTCTACTTCCCTAGTAGCGAGATATATATTTATATATTTCTACAAGTGGATTACTATGTTACCAAACACCGGCAGTACCCAACACCATAAGACGTACATGCAACAACCACACTCATGATGCATAAAGCTTACAGAAAAACAAATTGACCTAACCCGAATCTAATAATACACCCGCATCGCCTCCTATCAGGCCTTAGTATGCCCAATGTGGTACATAGTCACTATCACATCCCAGACTCGTACGGCCCGTTAGTGCCTCTGTACTGCACCCCATAAGGATTGACAGCGGCATAATCATCCCATGCATCACAGGTGTCTCTCAAGAGCTCCGGATTCAGAAACCTCCAGAACTCGGTCTTCTGCTCAACTATCTGCTGCACGAAACCTGCGGATGAGTGAAAGCCCATATGGCAGTGCAGAAGCCAGGCACCCGGATTATCGGTCGGAAACGCTATCACCAAATACCCTCCGTCACTCTGAGCCGGTAGTAAGGCGACGTCCCGTCTGGGTGGGTTACGGGTTTGCAAGGGGATGCTTTTGGAGAAGGGCCCGACACCTTGGGCGAGAATATAGAAGTCGTGCCCTGACAAGTGGCGCGATTGTTAACACAAGAACTACAATTCAAGACGGACTTAGAGGAAAGGAAGGCCCTACCATGAAGATGGATCGGATGTGGAACCCCCTGGGTGGTGGTAATGACGAAGATAACCCATTGGTTTGCTTCGGGAAGTTCAATAGCTTTTGGGTCAGAGATTGTGTTGTTTATACCGGTGGTTGGGGAATGTTGAAGGGTAGGGTCCCTCCAAGAAACGTTGAAGGCCTGGCCGCCGATGGTCCATAGGAATATGCCAGAGTTTTCAGCAGCAATGGGAGCGACTGCATCGCTAATGTTGATTGCGTTGGAGATCATGGCATCAAGGGAGACCCAAGGGACAAGGTCTGACATTGGCCTGTCCAGACACTGGGTGTCGTCTCCGTAATCCCATTTAACAGTCATTGGATCTCCGTCATCGTCTGCCCCCATATAATGAACAATGCCTTTGATGTTATCACCGGTCGGGATATTAGAACAGGCCGATTGAGGAACGGATCTGATCCAGTAGTTATCCACAGATTGGTCTGCTTGGATGATAATATCGTAGCGCTGACCCATTCCGATGGCAATGTTGTTGGTGGTAAATGGGACGATGGGCACGAAGTCACTGGCAATGACCGTCAGGTTATGGTCGTCTATCGAGAATCGGAAGTGAGCGTGCATAGCCACGTTCACGAGGCGGATCCGATACTTCTTCCCACGGACAAACTCTGTCTTGAACCTTTGACCAGCTGTGTCACCATCACCGTTGACACAAACATTGGTCATATTAATAAGACCCGTGTCTATCACTGGTGTAGCAGGGTTTCTGATTTGGTTCATGTACATTTCATTGAACGTGCGATGCGGCCAGTCATTGAGAAACAACACACCGAGGTCTTCGTCGTACTCAGCTGTCGCAGGGCCATGAATCACAATGCCGCCAAACACTCCCTCCCATGCCTGAAGAGAGAAATGAGAATGATAGAAGCCTGTCCCATACTGCTCGGCCCTCCAGGCATAGGTGTAACTTGTCCCTGGGGCAATTGGACACTGGGTAACCGAGACAGTGCCATCCATTTGGTTATTGAGAAACTGTCGGATCCCATGAAAATGAATACTGGTGCCATTGTTTTCCAAATTGTTTTTTACATGAACCTTGACGGTGTCTCCCCAGTCTGCCTCCACGGTGGGGCCTGGATACTGGCCATTGACGAGCATCATGGGTCTATCGACGCCATCGGGGGCAGCTGTGGCATTGGTGATGTCAAACCAGTACTCTCTCACAACACCTGTGTCAGGGGTTCTAGAATAGTAGTTGGTATTGACATTGAATTGCTGGTTATGTAGGACTCCTCGGGATAGGAGACCTGTCCCGGATGATAAGGGGCTTTCAAACGGCGGAGTGGTGTGCTGAATACTCGCGGCGAGCACGACGAAGATCAGTGGGAGAAGTAAGTTCATCATGTTACAAATGAAAACTCAAACCAAAGTCGAGGTTGCGCACAAGTGTGATTTGCGTGTTGATTCGAATTGCCATGGTGGACGAAGCGCAATTTATACATATACCATTGGCACAAACGCTCCTCTTACGGCAGTCGCCGCCTCAACACAGCTACTCCTTGCTATGCTCCTTGAACCCCCTTAGTTGCAATGTTAACATGACATTGAAGTATCTGCTACAGCTCGTGAAGGTCAGTGTAACTTGTCACAAGGAGATACCTTGCCGAATAGGCGAAGCCCTACACAATAATAACATGTAACTGGTTCTGGAGAATCAAGATGGCTGATTCTGCGAAGTCCAATGGGGTGATATTACGTGGGTTTCTGGTGGTAGCCCGCAGACAATGACAAATAAGGACATTGAGTTTGACCACTAGCACTTGATATTGCTGCGCCCTGATGACCAAGCGCGGCGTCGAGACCACGGCACATGATACAAATATAGACCATTCGGCTGTTGTATGTGGATACATTGTACATATTCAGCCTCTATCAAATATACTCAGAAGGTTAGATGGCGCCAGCCGCCAAAAACCTTATATCCCTGTCTATGGGGCTGCTACTACTACGGGGTTTAAAGGCAATTACAAATGATGTGATAGACACCTGGGAGCTCCATCAGGGATAGCTCACTACTGGAGGTGAACTCAGGAGAATAGGACGTGGTTGATACGGAGGTTATTGTACTATTACATCAATGTGATTAAACTTCGCTGGATGTCACACGTAATATAGTGGTACAAACATTTATTTGCTGGCCGGACTCTATTACTCAAGGGAACCTGTTTCACAACCAGAAGACCGTGCATATAGACCTTGTTGATACTATCTATACTTTTTCAATTCCTTCGCCCAAACACGGCTGCTTATTGAGCGATCCAATATGCCAGGACGGCAACATGAAAGATAATAGGATTCGAGAAGACAAGGAATACCGAACTCATCGCGGTCCTTGCCGCTATCATTGCCACGAATACACCCCAAAACCGGCCAGCTGACTGCTCTTGCACAGTGAGAGGACGAGGCTTATCCTGCTAGGCCCCTACATGAATAGTGACGCACGTGTAACCACCGGATAATACATTAGGAAGATGAAATTAGTAGGACGACAGTTCAGGAGCTTTCCTGTATCGGAAAGGGACAAGGTTACGCTGTCCAACGCATATAAAATCGTCATTGGAAGTTCCTACTGCCAAGGTACATATATGAGTCTGTACAACGCAATCTCACTTCCGTGTGGCGCAGGGCACAACGCCAGCCTCATTTAGAAAAACTTTACATCAGATGAGAAATAGCTAATTTAATCCGATGTGCCTTGTCATCAATAGACTCACATAATTCAAGAGTACTCCCTAGCATCTCAAGGAGAGAATCGATGTTATCTTGGATAGCCGCAACTGCAGGTGAAAGCTCATCGCCAGTCTGTTGAAGTTTGGTCAACGAGGAACCGAAATCTTCGATCATAGCCACGAGGCTCGCGTTGCTGACGTTAGCATTACTAGCGAATTCTTCTCCGGGCGGCCTTTTGGACGTTCCCGTTTCGAAATCCGCCGGCCATCGAGTGGCTCTGTCCTTGGTGCTGCAGTACAGGATGGTCATCACCACCCAGGTGTTAGACAATCGTGTTTTTTTGGGGGCCAACCGTATATTCTAGGATCGTGTACCTCTAGGGCGACTTTCCATTTATTTATGATCGCGCGATCAACCTGTCCTCATCCAAGTATTCTCATATCCTCTCCTTCCGGATCGCCACGCTTCCAAACCTCATATGGGCCATTGTTTTGGCGTGAAGCCATACAGCTCTGCACCCCGCTGTCGAGCGCTTTCACCCACTCTGGAGTACTAGGGGTCCACAAAAGGGCGCCGACGGGGCAGCTCTAACCCCCGGAGGGGCGGTCGCAGGGCCGGCCATAGGGCGCACAGTTAGACCGACAACGGACTCTTGCGTAGCAACAGGAGCTCCTCTACGGAGGCGGGAGCCGTAGTGACAACCGGACGCTCATCTTCAGTCTCATCGAATTCGACACCCTCGTCCTCGCTTGCGATCAGCGCCTGAACTCAGCGAGGGAGCAGAGCAGAAGACCTGACCATTGCAATCATCGAAGTTAGCTACCGAACTTTGCACATTCTCAATCAATGGCTCACTTTTGAAGCAAGGGTGCCATGTGCCTCCTTATATAGGGTTGGAGAGACGGCGTCACCTATTGATGTATCTTGGCATGCTGGACAGGGAATCACAGGCAGCTTTGATGAAGAAGAGGACTAGTCAAAACCATTGTTATCTTCATCTAGGGATCCATGGATTTCCAACTTTATGATTGGACATTCGAGTTCACAGCTTCTAGACGCTTATACTCATTCTAGATAAACGTTGGCCAGGATATTCAACCAGCACCACATCCAAGCACTTCTTTTCACTGATCGGTAGAATTGAACAGTTTTCTCCGATCGGCAAAAGATGATATATCGTCCATTGGACTTGTGAAAGTGCCGCCCTGGCCAAAATGTCCTACCCAACTTGTATAGCGGTTGTGTTCTGTACCAGTGTGCCCTTCTTTATTTGCAGCCCTGACCCTTTGAGCATCCAGCAATAACACTGGATCTATACCGAGTGCAATAGGATTGTGAATATGTTCCAGCACAGCGATGTCTGCCTCCAATTTAAATTACAATACATAATCACCGTTCCTCGCTTCACATATGACCTCCTAGGAGGCAAAATGACCCCCTTTCACAGGCGTTACACCCAGTTTGTGGAGACATCGTTCGCTTTATGGGCACTGTCCGCTAGATGTCCAATGTAAAAGATGCACTGGCGAAGGCTGACAATAACACCTTGGTTATACTTGTTGCTGTGTTGAACGACTGGGCTGGGCTGTATACTAGTTGCCAGCCTCCGGTAGCGTAGGCTACTTTCCTTAGAAAGATCGTTTCGTTGTAAGTAGACATCATATCAATGCATATAGGACCTGATTGTCCTTCATGTCCTCCTGTATTTGTATTTCCCGCTTTCTATCCGCGGGTCCTCATCATAGGGGTATGTTGACCATAACATCGCGCAGATAAAGTCAAGCCTAGTATGGCGCTCTTAGCTGCATTCCTAAGCCTAGTTCATCAGGTATTCAGTGAAGAGGATAGATAATGCAAACCTGACCATGAAGCGGAGAGGATATATCTCCTCACAGTTCCCAAGGGTGTGCCATACGCGACCTCCACCCCAACCGGTGTATAATAGCCCTTGTGCGTGAAGTACCATTGTAGACCACCATGAGACACAACATTGAAGACATTCTTCAGGAGATGCCGGGGCTATGTCAGCTTCATGCCGAACATTAAGGTGTGTGGTGACTCCCTTGTCGAGGCATTTGGTGCGGAATTAATGGCATAAAGAATCGAAGGTATCATAGAACTGCGTGACTGCTTGTCACATGAAAACCTGGATGGTTTGTATGGTACGTACCGACTGGCCGTCAGGCTGCGGATGTACTGTTGTAGAATAAATCCACTGTATACCACATTGACGAAATAGTCCTTTCTTGAACTTTGACATAAGCCTTGTGTCTCTGTCTGAGATAAACACTCCAGGAACCTCGCCCGGTTGAGCACTGCTAGCCACGACACAGTTGTCATTCTCTCCGCGTTGTATCTAGACGTGGCAGCCCCAAGAATGTACCCACCCTCCCACACAACAGCTGAGGTACATTGAAGCACTGTGGGTGGCCTGCTACGCAATACAACTGGCATTATATCCCAAACACAACTGTTAGTGGGAGATAGAAGTTGCGCTTTGTAGCACCCGCTGGTGCTGATCCAAGTAGGCTTAACAACAACCCCAGCATATCAGCCAATGACCGAAAGTTAACGTTCTGTAACGAAGCTTCCTTTAGTTGGAACCTTTATATCTACCAGCGCGGTGAGTCTAGATGAAGAGATCGTTTAATATGTTGTGGAGGCCACATTGTCGCACCCTGGTAGCGAGTGACGTCAAAAGCGCCTTGTAATGTTTATCATATTATACGTGGCATATTCCAATGATAGCGAGCAGGTAACGTGCTATAACTGCTCAAAGGTCCTAGATGTGATTGGGGGGTCTGTACCAGCTGCCCTGATCGTCGTGACTATATCCAAAGAATATGATTGAGTATACTAGATGAACAAAACAATGCCTGAGCTCAACCAAATTATGGAAGTTGAGAGAAAGTGTCGTTGATTGGAATGGAGGGTTGGAGTGTTTAGTGGTTTTGTACATTTGACGGGAGATTGTATTACTTATACGCAGGAAAGGTGCAAAGGGAATGAGGAGGAAAAATGGTGGTACATGGTGAATCCAGCATATCATGTAGAAATTCACAACATAGCTTTTCACTGCTCCTCAGCATCTGGTGTACTATTGAATTCAAGAAGCAAGAAAATATTGACCAGATGACATTGGAGTCATGTGACTGGTTCGCATGTGTCCTCCGTTACGTGTTTATATGTCATCTAAGTGTTTCCCTCTTTGAACCCATGGCACACCCATATTCGTTCTTCATTTCTATCTCTGATTACTCAAGTTTCCTTACAATTACCTCTCAGCAATGACCAGCTCTACAACTGTAAGCTACGTCAGCTTTCATAGGCTTATGTTATTTAGTCTAACGGGGTCTAGCTCCGAAAAGTCCCCGAAGGCTGGACAACTGAGCCTTTTTACATGTCATACTTCGTCGAAGGACCATGGGCGAAGATTGTAAAGCGCTGTGGCCTTGAAAATCCAGAAGCCGTCATGTGCACCACACCAGAATCAGGAGAGCACTACGGGTTGATCTCAGCCGGGGGGCGGTACTACTTCACGGACGACCTGGCCTGGTCCATTTCCGAGATCATCAAGCCGACGACTCTTGATGGGATTATGAAGAAGATAGTTGATGGTAAGGAATACTCAATCAAGACAAAGGCTCTGAGGGAAGTGGAGACACCCGAGGATCGCCCGGAGCGAGAGGAGAGAATAAGGGAAGATATTGCATTGATGGAGCAGAAGAGGGCGGCACCAGATTACCTGGAATGGAAAAGAATGGACCCGGACTAGATGGAATGGCAGACGACGGGCCGTTTGCTTCTTCTTATTGAGGCTCGCGATCCAAATTGAAGTTACCGAGAGTCTCAACTGACTGTACCTTGTACACAGTGGCTATCATAATACCTGCCAAGATCCGAATTGATCCCAAATCTTCGTATTGCAGATTGACATTTTCAAAATGGATGGGATAAGGACTGTCACATTTTGACTGGCATGGTCAATGTATCTTGATATAAATACCAAAGGCCAGCTGAGGGCGATTTCATAGCTCTTCTACCGACGAGCTCCTGGTGAGGTGGACGCCCCTATCTTGCCACAGATGTCTCCAACTGGGAATTGTAAATCCCGTGGCAAGGTATATACAAACAACGGCATATTCCATCAGCAGCCCCATCAGTAAAATTGAAGCGATTGGGCCGGCCAGATTGTTCCATCTAAGGCCGGACTTATGGACGACGGAAAGGAAAAGGTAAGTGATGGGAACAATTATAAAGGTAAAGCTAGCGCCGTGGATTTAACAACATACCGAACGCTGTTTAGCCCTTTTCAAATTTTATTTCGCTGTTGCACGACATACCTCGAGGCTGGTATCGCAAAGTCCATAAATATGCCTGCACGGCTAGCAAACAAGCGACAAAGGCCACCACGATGCTGTAACCGGCCTTGACAAGTTTGACGCCAATTGTAACATCACTAGCACTGTCGCTTCCCTCAAGACATCCGCCCGCAATCTGAAGGCCGAGACCCACGCAGAAGAGGATGCGTGAAAGCAGTAAACATTGACGGACGCGTGGGCCCACCTTTTGCTCGAGAGACATTCTACTAGATGTTAGAAATGTGGTCACCCATGCGATGTCTCTGGTCGGCTCTATTGACCTTGTCACTTACATAATTCGAATGGACCAAGTGTTGCGGCTACCAAGGGAAATACCCCTGTGCTTGAAAAGATGGGAGGTGCTATCACCAGTCCGGTCGTTGGTTTCTGCTCAAACAGGATTATCAAGATGCTCGCAACAAGCCAGACTAAAAGAGAAGTCAGAGGAGAAACGTGATTTGTAGGAGAGGGGCTGCGTTGCTATGCGAGACTGACTGATGGAAAAAGTAATATTAACCATGCCATGCCCGGTCGCTGATGTCAATGATATGCTAGGTAGGCCGCAATCATAGTGGCCGGAACATAGAACACAATTTGTGCAATCCTTCTTTTTGACTGGTCGTTGAACATGTTTTACTGAACAGTAAATCTGAAGGTACCTTCGGTTGTCAAAGAGTAACTAGTATGGAGCCGGCAGGTGCCTTTCTTAGAGTATGCCTCTCTGAATCCGCTCTTCCACTTCGCATTCGCCCTACTTCTTATAGGATTCTCTAGATCACACCTCTGTCTGTCCAGGACAAAGGTGAATATATTGACATTCTCAATTAGGGTACAAATCTGGGAATCGCTCCCAAGATCAGCTCCCGTTTTGGTCCAGCGCTATATATGCATCCAGCCTCAAGTCACTCATCCCAGCAACTCCGAAAGATACGTTGTATTGACCTTCTGGCCCGACTGTAGTTCTCTCTAGATTTACTCATCTAATAACTTTAAGAGACGTTTCTTGACCACTACACCCGCCACACGGGCTGTCTCCTCCTCGACAACAATTAGGTACCTGAGCCCTAACTTGTCAAACATTTCTACAGCATACTCCAGAGGTGCCTTTGCTGACACGGATACTGGACTCCGGTTAATGAGCCCAGAGAAGATGCCATCCAGAAGGTTGATGTCACCATCATCATCCAGCCTGGCAACAGCATCCAGCGCATCCGCAAGCTCAGTCTCTGTAATGTAACCGTGGTATAAGCCTTGATCGTTCACAAACACGAGGCCGGCATCTATCAAACCTCGGGCTCTGAGGCCCTCCAGCTTAGCTCGGAGAATGGATGGTGCGACACGGTAGTTGGGGCCAGTAAACACGGTTATTGCCTCCATCGTCTCGGGTGGGGGGATGAGGGCTTCGACTAGGGCAGTCTCTCCGGTGGTCCTAAGCTCCCTAACTTTGGCAAGGGCCCTCTCTGAGTCCAGGAAAGGGTGGCCCTGCAAATGCTGGGCCAGGTCGTACACGCCATCCGCGCAAATGCGATCGGCGACCCATTTCGCCGTGAGAATGGCGATCATGAACGGTGGAATGAATTTGACCTCACCTGTCAGCTCAAACATGATGACTGCCAAGCTGACTGTCATCCTGCTGACCCCGGCAAGGAAGGCAGCCGACCCGACCATGGCGAAGATGCCCGGCGAGATGTCTGGTATCAGTTGACCCACCATGCGTCCAAATAATGCACCTCCGTCCAGGGCTGGGATAATAATGCCTGATGGCACCTTGCAACCAAACGTGATGGTGGTCAAGATAAGCTTGATGAATGTCCCCGAGATCAACCAGGCGTAGTATCCGCCTTTCTCATCAAGAGCCTCTTGCTGGCAGATCCAGTCCTCACTCACGACAGTGCAGTCTACGAGCAGACGCTGCATGACGATATCACCAGTGTCTCGGATCATTTGGTTGGGGTACTGGAGTAGGGCCGTGAGCAAGACCACCAAGAACACCTCCAAGACCGGGCTTCTCTTGATCAATCGGAGCTGACGAAACGACTTGGACCACGCGAAGTTCGCCTGACAGAACACGCCACCAAACACACCGCCGCAGATGCCGAGGAAGATGAATATCACATAGTGAGTGACGTCATAGTCGACGCCGTAGTTGGTCTCAAAGAGAACGAGCTGGCCAGTCCCAGCCGGGTCCAGCTCCTTGAGGGCTGCCGCGGCGACAAGGGAGCATAGATATGACCGCCAGAGGACCCGGCGCGGGAAATAGGTGCTAATTTCCTCGTAGCTGAAGAGCACACCGCCAATCGGCGCGCCGAAGGCGACGGACAGACCTGCAGAACACGCAACGGCGAGCATCTCTCTCATTTTTCGCTCATTTGCCGCGTACTTGGGGACGAGCGATCCGACGAGGTATCCGACGCAGGTCGAGATGTGGACAAACGGGCCTTCCTTGCCCAAGCACATACCCGTGCCCACGGCAAAGACGGCTCCGACAGCCTTGACTACTAGGACTTTGAGATCCAGTAAGTGCGGGATTTCAAAGCCAGAGAGGATAGTCTTGATCTCCGGTATTCCACTACCAGACGCCAAGTACAGGATATTGCCCGTGGCAACCTTGTCACCTTTCTGGGGCTGACCCTGACCTATGCTGTTGTTTGAGTTCGCGGCCGGCATGGACGCCTTGGTCGTCATTGTCAAGCTGACGGAAATGAGGCCAAATAGCAGGGCAAACCCGACATAGATAGCGTATCTGGAGCTAAAGCCTTCCGCCCAAGGCGTCCACTGGGAACAGGAGCCATCAAACTCGGCCACCGAGCAGCATGCCCTGCGGTTCAGCCAGATGCTCCTTGCACAGTACCCTTCCTTCCAGTCTGCCACCGTCTCGACGCTCACGTCCACGGCAAAGGCAACGCCGGCAGTCAGGATGCCAACGGCAAAGGCTGCCACCCAGCCCTGTGTCAAGTCCCACCAGGTAGCCACACGCATCCGGATGCTGTGGCGGGGCGGTGACTCGACCTGGCTGCGTCGCGCGCTGTCCTTGATCAAGCCCTGGAGCCAATCAATTGTGGAATAGCTGTTGTATGGGAGAAGGTCACCATCGTAGGTGGAAGCTGTCACGGAACGCCCATCCTTGGGCGTGCGGGAAAACGGGGTTGGTTGGTCCCTGAGAAGAGGTGTTGACTCTGTAACAATGCCGGGGCCGCCTGTCGGGTTATCTGCAGCCATGGCTGTGAGTCTCGTAACTGTCCCGAATTGAGTACACCTGCACTGCCCAAGGAGGGAAGCACCAGACGCCAAAGCACTGTTATTATGGTGTTTAGTTGGATGGAGTGATGCTGAGAGCCATGATCTGCTTAAATTCCACAGTCAAAAGCATGGTCCCCACCACACGCGTGACGCCTAAGATCAACACTAATGACGCCTAAGATCAGCGCTGGTGACGGATATCAGTCAGCTGATGGCCATTTGCCAGTTGATCATATGACGACATAACTGAGATAGCCAACCAGCAAGTCCACTTATGCGATGCAAGGGGAAAGCCGAATGACGTCTTGTCTCGATGTTTGCCAGAGACGACCGCTGTGAGGGTCGTCCGGCCTCATACAGCTGCCGAGATTGCATGCTCTCTGAAAGTTCCATAGCTTTAGCTCAACTTTGAAGTAACATCGGAACGGACGCTTTCTTTTTTTTGTTTTTAAACTGCCCATTGCTCCGTCCTTCTATTCCCGCTCTTTCACGCGTCCAGCTCATTGATCCCCCGGAGGACCAATTAATCCTGCCTCCTTTGAGCACACGATGAGGGTTGTTATCGGGCCAGGTCTTTTGATAAACCACCCCGCACCCTCCCTAAACCCCGACCTAAAAAAACCCAACTTAACTGGAACTGCCCCTACTAGGCCTAACTCGGCAAGGCACCGCTGAGTAACCAGGAGCTTTACCTATATAGGATTAGAGTAGGACCTTCAATAAACCGATGTTTAAAGCTCAATACCTCTATCAATTATATACCAGAAGAGACTGGATGGACCCGGGGATATAGAATAGTACTGGTTTAGGAAGATAGGGATCATAAGGACTCTTAAGGATATAATAGACCGTTTTACTTATAATTAAAACCTTTCAGTTACTTCCTTTGTGGGCATATGCGATTTTACAGTTGGATTATATTTCTGACTTGTGTATGTAGAACAGTACTAGTATATAATGGCACCAGTCTCGGAGGCATGCAGATGTTGATGGTAAGCCTCACAGCAGTAGGAAGCCTGGATATTCCTGCCTATGAGACAGTTTCCCGCTTGTAGGTGAACTAGTAGAGTTGTTTTACTACGTAATTGCGAGATAAAAATGAATCATCCTCCGCAATTCACCGGATCTACTGTCACCTGACCTGGAACTGTTATGGACCACAAAAAAATGTTCCTCCTTCTGCATAATGCTTTTCCATCTCTCACTCCTACCACCAAGCTGCAGAGATGGCGTCTCCAAGTTTCATTTACCCTAGCCTTATGCTCAATCCTGTCTCCTTGGTTGATCCTTTTCCTTCCCAGTGGCGCATTACGGCCAAAGTCAACGAGTACGCTTATGAAATGGAAGAGAATGAATTAGAATATGGATTCCGTGTTCCGTGTTTTCGGGCAAAGTTTCACTGTGAAGAGGTTGGCAATCCGGGCCACCAAGCGTATATGGTACTTTATATGCAAATCCCTTTTACAGGGACCGAATATATATCACCAGACATGCGGACTCAGCAAGCCTCATCTGACCTCCCTGACGTTGCACTTGAGGAGTTTAAATGCTATCAAACGCTAAAGGATATACACTGTGAGCATACACCTACACTAATCGGCTCCAGTAAAGAAGCCCAAGGTCCGGATGGCTGGGTCCCCGGTGGCTATCTGTTTTATTTCGCGTTCACCAAAGTTCCAGGGGTTCGGTTGAAGTCAGGAGTTATTGGCAAAGGGCTTTTTTACACGCTACCATTACCTCAGCGAGATCAAATCCGTGAGGCCTTCAAGGTTGCATACACGTGAGTGACTTGATATACTAGGTTCTGCTAGTACCTAACAGCCATCCTTTAAATAGCTCCTTTTCTAGAACCGGCGTCCGCCCCCAATGGGTTGCGCAGGACAGCCTCTTCTGGGACGATACTACAGGAAAAGTGTTAGTCCACGATCCACTTCGTATTATCTTTGCATTCGTCTCATATTCCTATGTGCAGGTATATTGCTGGTCCTTTCCAGCTAACAACCAGTCCGGGGGAATGGGAGCCACGCTTGTGGAAACACTGGTTTTTGGATGAAGGCCGTATAACTGGTGGAAAGACCATGAATCAATAAAGGACTTTGTGAGTCTTGTATGGGTGTGATATTCTGCATCGGTCGTGCCCTCGCCGTATCCCTGGATCTTGATTTAGTACTACTATTACATCTCAACAAGGATAGCTTTCAAAGTGCAATAAGACTGAGAACTTATCCCAGCTGATAGATATTGCCTTCAGCGACAATTAAACAACCTGCGCACAGTTGAATATTTCCTACACTCTTACAGTTGGCCATACCTTATTCAGCAAACAGATTTCCGCCTTCAATTAAACTACCAATACATCGTCGCCATTCTCAACGGTACATATCGCCCTCTCTCAGGCCGATGGTCTACTTTTTCTTTGGCAGGCGTTTGACCCAGTTTGTCAAGTTATTCATAGCTGTATGGGTGGTTTGGGCCTGGTTTCCAATGTGGAAGATGCATTGGCGGACGCTGACCGTAACGCCTGGCCCGTAGGTATCGTTGTGTCGAATTATCGGGCTGTATTCCAGTCGCCAGCCCGTGGTAGGATCTGGCATTTGGCGCAGGAAGATCACCTCATCGTAGGTTGACATGACCCCATATATTGCCTTGGTACCCTGCATGTATTGCGCTATTTGCCCTATAAACCTACGTTAAAGTTGTCCAGACAAGTTGTCATAGGTAGCACCCAGCCCGACCCACCGAGGATATGTCTGAAAGTGTGGTCATCGCCCATGGCTTCTGACAAAACGTGCTGTTCAACCCAGGGAGTTTTTAATTCCCCAACAAAACGTAAAGCGCCTGTTGCGCGACTCGCTCCCGCCATATCCGGGACCTTGCTATAGCTGCTAGTCGTGGCTCGGAAGTCACCGATTTGAATGTTGATATTCTGGGATAAAAATACCGCAGACATAACTTGATTTACATGCTGGCCCCAGCGGCCTTGCACGCCAGTTTCGTCACCGACCGCGGTCTGCTCAAACTGGAGGTTCCAGTTTGACACCCTCCCAGATGCTTGTTGGTGGTCAATAATACGGGGGATCCACGCAAAGTTCAAGTAGGCTGTCTCCACATCTTGGTGGAAGTTAGGCCAGGGCATCAATGCCCCGTTAAATAGGAGGTCGTGGGTGGCATCGTTGGTAGTGTGGTTTATGCCTCTGAATAGATCAGGGAGTCCATTCTTCACTATCTCGCTGGCGCGAAGACCGTTTGGTGCCATTTTGGATAAAAGTGGCCTGGCTTCAGATCTTCTTCCTGGTACAGTTCACGCGTGTTTACTGTGTACATGAAGGCCCACTTTGCTACTGGCGACAGCGCGTCCTAAAAAGGAAATACAGCATTCGAACGTTCTCGCGTCCATGTACTTCACATTCACTACGATTGAAAGAACCCCAGCATTTAAAACAACCCATCTTTCATTTCGCCCGCGCTAAACTGGTCGTTCTTCTCGCGTAACTTCTCAGTCAGATGGTTGAAGCGTTCAAAGTATTTAATTTAGTTGTACAGTACAAGATACATATATGGCGATGAAACCTGTCAATTCAGCCAGAATGCCTACTAGTGGGTAATCAGATGTTCAAACCAGAGGACCTTTAGCTTATAAAACAAAGAAAGCCCCCAAAATCCCCAAGAAATAGTCAAAAAAAAAAAAAAAAAAAAAAAAAAAAAAAAAAAAAAAAAAAAAAAAAAAACATACAAGGCGATAATATAAGAGGTTGTTGAACAAACGATATTCCAAGTAAACTGTAGAGGTGTTAAAGGTGGGGAAACGTAGACGAGTAGCCGGTTGGCTGCGCTGCACAGCCTCACTTCCAGGTCTTCGCGTCCGATCATGGCACAGGAAACTCCGCCAAGAACCCATCTACGTTCTATTTCTCGACTGCATTTTGGAAAAAACAAAAAGATAGCTGCACCGATAAGAAGAATTTCGGACATTCACCGCAGATTTCATTCAGTATGCCGCTCTCCAGCACCTGTCAAAATTGTGCCAAGTCCAAGGTCCGCTGTGTACGGAATAGTGAAGAGTCGGATATTTGCTCTCGGTAAGGGTCCAGGGGCGATATCCTGGCTTATCTCTTCTAGCTAATTGACGTTGTAGGTGCGCGCGCTTGAACAAACAATGTGTATACCGTGAGACCGGTCGGCGCTTTAAGGGGTTCAAAAAAGATCGGTGGGAACTCCTCATGCAGGTTATTGGGATATTAAGCTTACTTGGCGGTGTAGACAGATAGAAGCTCTTGAGTCGAAGATCAATGAACTCATGGAGAACTGTGAATCAACTTCAGCAAAACAAACAACTCCGGGAAATGCTACATACAACTCAAACGGTGAAGAAGCCGATCAAGCTATCATGGACGTCGTTGCGCGAGGTTACCTAAGTATGGAAGCTGCGCAATCCTTCATAGATATCTATAGGACGGACATGACTTTGCATTTCCCATTTGTCGTTATCCCGCCGCAGGTCACAGCTACAGATCTCCGGCAACAGAAGCCATTTCTCTTCTTAGCTGTCCTGGCATCTGCGGCATATTCCAACATGCCACTGCAAAGATTGCTAGGAAGGGAATTCAAGAAGGTCATTGCTTCTCGCATGATCACGAGCGGAGAAGTTTCGTTTGAGCTACTCCAGGGAATGCTGGTCTTTCTCGCCTGGTAAGTGACATTATGACAACCTGTCAAACCCATCCTCTAACTATTTTTCGAAGGTCCCATTACCACTCGCGACCCCATCGCTACACGCAGTTCCTACAACTCGCCATAGGTCTTATGGTCGAGCTACGGTTAGATCGGCCACCGCAAACGAAGACATGGAAGACGGCGCTCAGGTTCAACAAAGAATATACACTAGACGACGAACAATATATTCGACCATCCTGGGGTCTTGACGAGCAGAGAGCCGTTGTTGGGTGTTATTACCTGTCATCCACGTAAGCTTAGTATTGCCCCCAAGGTATGCACCGAGGTTACTGAGAGAGATGATCTAGGATTTCGATTCTTTTACATAAGCCGTCTTGTTTCCCAGATATAGCACCCTATCTCGAACAATGCTGCCAGTCTCTAGACAATGAAGGTACAACGTCTCATGACACATATATCTTGCCTCTTTTTCACCTGCAGGTTATCGCGGAGAAGATTGATAACTTATCTTGGAAACACGGCATGGAGGTTGGTAGCACGGGCTCTGCGGCGGAGCTATATGTCAGCAACATTAAAGCGGACCTGGATAGACTACGCAGCCAGCTTCCTGTTGGCTTTTTTGAGACTCGTGAGTATTGTCATAAACCCTGCAATAACATATACGATAAGCTGAGAAGTGCTTCTTCTCCCGTTCAGCGGTCATGGCCATGCAGCTCTATACCACAGAGCTATGTTTGTACCAAGTGAGCCTTTCTCGGCAAAGCGCACTGTCTTCTCGGTCGACATATTCACTAGTCTCCGAGACTTGGTGGGATGAGATCTTCTGTTCTGGCCTTACTGCGGCAGAGAACATTCTGAACATGTACATGGAGCTGCCGCCAGGGGGTGAACAGACGTTCAACAACACGCAATGGGTACAGATGGCCTTCTGCATACTGGTTGCTTCCAGGCAAGTTGTCGCAGCTTCACGGATGGGAAAGGCAGCACTATCTCCACAGATTCACGCGTGGCCGGAAACTCTGGAGAAATTGAGGCAGCGCCTAGGAGCACTATCTACAACACTGGTGGATCTGAATGGCGATCGGGATGTGTTTGTTGACTTTGAGAAACGCGTTTCTCGCATCCAGGGCTGGTTTAATCGCAACTTTGGTAACTCAGAAGCAACCTTTCCTCCTCGGGGGATTGCAGGAGGACATGATGTATGTCTAGATGTTGCAACTGGACTGCCGTATGACGCTTCGATTGTTCCGTTGGACATGCGGGGGCATCCATCACTGATTGCGGATGATTTCCAGTTGGTTGCGGATTTCTTCCTCCCTTCAAGTCTTGAAATGATGGCTGATTGGATATAACGTCGTCTCGCCTTATTCAACCTGCAGAGAATTGAACAGTCTCTACCTGGATATGTACCACCCTGTTAGAAACTTTATTTGATCTATTTATTATCATGACTTTTTATTTCTATTTTCTCCCATTCGTCGCGTGGGTAAGGCCCCCTTTTTGAGCGAGGCTGTGTTAGCGTTTGTGTCAAGCCTTGGTCGCATCGCCGATCCGATCTTCCCGATGCTGGGGCCGGGATAGCTTCAGGGTTTGTGGATGCTCCATCTCCGACCCGAGCTGTAGGAAATAAATATCCAACCCCATGCGACAATAATGATATTGTCTAATCAGAGCATCATAAGTAGTATTCTCTGTCACAATGTCTAAAGTATATCTTACCATAATTTTCACCGTCCTTTTTCTTTTCCAATGTGTATCTTCATTTACTCCTTGTCCGCTCTTAGGACCACCATTCCCAGCATTCACCCTCGACAAGAACTCGTCAATATTGACATCTGCCCTGGCCAATCTTACCGGGACATTTGATGAACAGAATACAAAAGGGTCCGGTTCCCACGGGGATACCACTCCCAACACCACTTCGTTCAGTGTTTCACTTTTCTCCACCAACCAAGGAACTGCGAGTGCCAGTCCTTTCTTCTTCGACTATCATTACACTGCCCCGTCATTGCAGAACTCATCAAACAAAATCCAACATGCGAATCGGGACAGCATTTACCGCATCGGTGGACTTACCCAGATTTTCACCGTCTGGACTAGTCTTGTTGAGGCAGGGGATGCCATCTGGCACGATCCTGTGACAAAGTATCTTCCTGAGTTAATTACGAAGAGTGCGAACGCAAAACAAGATCCTGTTCGGTATGTGGATTGGGAAGATATTACCGTTGGCCAACTAGCCAGTCATATGGCGGGCCTTTCTAGGGACTGTGAGTATTCTGAAAACACCAATATTATATCTCGTGGTGAGCTAATCAGCCTACCTCTAGACTGTGTTGATGACATAGGGAAGGAAGGCTACGGCATCGATGACGGATTACCACCATCCAATGGCAGCAGTGGTACCTGCAGAGCCAATAATAGCTCTCAAGCCGGTAGGAAACCATCCCTCTCAATACTATATATTCCAGCCTAATATATCTGCTTTCCAGGATCGCTCGCCGTCTTAGCTCAACAACTTCCAGTTGCTCCTCCGGGGGTAACCCCCATCTACTCGAATGTTGGATTCCAAATTCTAGGCTACATTATAGAAAGAATCACAGGCCAGCCGTTCAGCGACGTCCTCGAAAGTCGCATCCTTAAGCCACTGTCTCTGACTAAAACAAGCCTACACACTCCTTCAAGCAGCTCATCCGGCCTCATTCCAACAAACCCCAGAACCAGCGGCTGGTCTAACCAATATACAGGCGAAGCACCGTAAGTCCCCCACCCCATATTCCATCCCCACAACGAACCTAATGAACATATAGTGCCCTCTCAATGTATTCAACAATCACCGACCTCTCCACCGCCGGAAAAGCAATCCTCAACTCAACCATCTTACCCCGAACCCAAACAAACCGCTGGCTGAAACCAGTCTCTCACACATCCAACCCAGCCAACTCCCTCGGCTACCCCTGGATCGTCTACAGCAGCGGTGACTATCCCAGTACCTCAATGGTAGACATCTATACCTATTACAGCAGCATCGGCCAATACAGCTCCTACATAGGTCTTGTTCCAGACTACAACGTCGGTTTCACCGTTCTCGCAGCCGATAGCGTCTCCGCGCCGGACTTAAATGCACACGCCGATATCATCGGTGATGTGATCTTACCCGCGTTGATGAAGACGGCCGTTACACAGGCGGGCGCTCGCTTCGGTGGCCAGTATACGGCGGCTTCTGGGCTTAATTCGTCAATCACTGTCTCTGTCGATGAGTTGCCCGGGATGTTTGTCGACAAATTCGTCAGTAATGGGACGGATTTCAGGAAGACCTTAGCTTCCTTAATTGGGGTTGAGGATCCGGCGGCCTTGAGTATCCGGTTGTATCCGACTGGGCTGGTTTCGGAGACTGCATCAGGCGGTTCCAGGGTGTCGTTCAGGGCTGTTTTGCAGGATAAGAATGAGCTTGCTGATGCTGACACGCCGACTTGTGTTTCGTGGATGGATGTGGATAAGTTCAAGTACCAGGGCCGTGCGCTGGATTTATTTGTTTTTGAGGTTGATGCTGGTGGAAACGCTGTTGGGGTTGAGATTCCTGGTTTGGAGCTGCACTTAAACAGGAGGAAATAGGTCGATGGGAGTCATGTGTGCTTGTACAGCGGGGCCTTCTTGCGTTGCTACTTAATACCGTTGAAGCTTGTTTTGTGTGGTCCATAGCAGTGTATGATTCTATGTCATGGTTTAGTTTAATGCTTATTAGAGTGATATAAGGCTCGTTAACGCTGCGGGTGTAGCTTCACAAAATACTCGCTCTATAGTACCTCTCCACAAACCTCAGACATCTTCTATGATGCTCGATGTGTTACCAACTGATACTTAAAGATAGAACATATATCATCATGTTAATGATCAAAGAGCCACATAGAAATGAATCGACCAGAAAGACATATCTAGAAACCTCACATTTCAATCGTAGGGAAATTCCGATGTACACTTAGATAAGAAATCTGATATCTACTTGAGACTTTCCTGTTTCTAGTGGCCAATCATCAACGTCATCTTACGCTTTCGGGAGTCAAGTAGACTTCTACAAGTAGTAAATCCGCTAACATTGGGCACACTTAAATAGAACAAAATTGATAAGATACTCATGCTATAAAACTAATACAATGCTCATTTAAACAGCCTGGAAATGCGCAGGTTCTGAAAATCCCATGCGTTTATGTCCTCATACCGGCAAGGCGTCGAAGGCGTGATGAACTCCTTGAACGGGAACAGTGACGCCGAGCGGTTCGGCTTCGCAAAGTATGCAATGGAGTACCGTTCAGGAATAACTGCCTCCGAACCAACCTTAACAGAGGGCGGGTAGGTGACGCGGTGGCATGCAGCGCGGAAAGTGTCGTTCGTCAGTCGTTGCATCGAGTCGCCAATGTTCAAAATGATCTCCGTCTTGTCCGCTGACTCAATGCCACGGAAGACACCAGGATTTTGCTGGTCCTCTACCTGGAGCCCACCAACAGAGTCCTGGAACAGCATGGTGATGCTGCCGAAGTCCGTGTGCTCGGCAATGCGTGTCGCAGTACCGTCGGCCAATTCTGATGCGGGAACCTCTGGGTAGTGAAGGATGCGGAACTCGTTCTCGGCTTTGTTGTGCAAGGATACCATGTGGTCTTCGTCGACTCCGAGAGCCCTAGCAAGGGCAGCGAGAATCTCGAGTTCGAGCTTGAAGCATGTTTCGTAGAAGTCTTCGATAAACTTGCGGAAACCTGGGAGCTTCTCCTCTGGTACCCAGATGTTGTCTACGAGCTCATCGCGAGGTGAGCCGAAGTCGACTGTTTCCTGTATTTGTCTTAATACGTCGCGCTCTGAATAGTGTGAGGGAGTTCTGTACCTTAATGTCACGAACAAAACGGCCCTGAGGTAGTCCCTTCTCATAGCCACTGATACTCGAGATCGACTCCTGTCCAACATAGCAGTAGCCGCGGTTTGGGTTTGCCTGGGGAGGGTGCTTGGCGAGCATTTTGTCTTCGTGAGGAAGGGCAAAGAACTTGCGAGTCTAGGGAGAATGAGACCCAGCCTCATAGTCAAGAAGGATGCTCAACTTACCCAATCGAACAGTTCATGAACAAGCTTGTCCGGAAGCCCGTGGTTCTTTAGCTTGACGCCACCACGAGTCTTGAGGGCATGGAGCAGCTCAGCAGATATTTGCTCCCTCTGTTCGGGAGTTCCCTTCAACAAGGACAGGTCCAGAGCTTCAGACATTTTGAATGTGAGTCGAGAGCGGATTTCGTATCAGTGGATGTTTCTGAGTGATTGATACAACAATGGCCATCTGGGGAGGGCCTGGAGGCCGATTTATAGATCCGTTAGACGATGATTGCATTGTATCTTGACGCGGGGATTATTACTTCGGGAAGGTGATGTCCAAAGACGTAGGATTTTGATATCATCACTTGGCCTTCCTAATCAACCCTCAAGCCTTCCAAGTTTAAGTTTCCTCTTTCCCAGATAGTCGGAGTGGGTCCGAGGTGACCTTCCTCAACCACGTATGCACCAATAGACGTCCTAGAAACTGTGGGTCTCAGGCGCAGAGAAGGCAGGTGGTTCGGGATGACTTGACCATTTTTGTCGATAAGAATCCCCAAATCCCATGACCACCCTAATCTCGTCCATGAATCTCCATTGATGTCAAATGAAGAGGGCAACTGGATTCTAGATACGGTGTTTGGAAAGCGAATTTGTTCCTCAGAATACTTTCCTTTAATAACGGCAGCTCGGTGTTTTCACGTTATCTCAACAAGCTCAAGATCCACTTGCTCAGATCCTCAGGCAGTTAGCTGACGAAGAGTCAGAACTTCCTCGAAGACAGCAGGTGGTATATCATGGATACATTAAAATTTCTCCGGGTTCTCATTCCTTCACATTCTTGCCGTATAATCTATTGGCTGTTGATGGGCTTCATGAAGGGTATCCTATGACGAGTTTTGCTCCTACTGAGGGCTGACGGAACATTGAGTATTATATTTATAGTAAACAGGCTTCCTGTCTGCCAGGGTCCAAAAGCTCAGCGTACCTTATCAACCTGTCAGCCGTATAATACAGCTATCACGAATGCGGCTAGTAGACAGCCTGCCTACCCAGAGATCACCTAATCTACAATCAGTATTTAGACCACGTAGACACTTAGAAGTCAGATAGAAAGAATCAGACCTAATTATCCATTAATTCTACCCCTTTAGTTTTAGATCTAGATTACTAGATAATACTAAATATCTCCGCTCCGATAGTTATAAATCTAGATTATTCTAAACACCTTATTCCAAACATATACCAGCTACATTCTAGGATGGACACGAGAGTAAATAACATATCACTACGATATATACATTGAGTGAGATAATTGACATTGGCTAACCAAGGACTTATGAAAATGAGCGCATTGTGAGACTAATTATCGTTATCTGCCTATATTATCCTAGGAGTATAATCAATGAACTACTAAATAGTGAGTATTTAGCTAATAATTGTAAAACAAAGTGCATACTGTCTATTACTCTTCTTTAGGGGTCGCATGAAGGTTTAAATATTCAATACTTGTACAATCTTTAACCGTGCCTAGGTATAGGTTCTCGATCGAACTACGGTCAAGAGACACAATGATGAAAATATAGTAACCATTTATAAGACAAATGCAAGACCTAACATAGTCGTATCTATATGTGACTGGCTCCTATTAAGTATCATAATCCAATCGGGGTATCAAGGTTTCTCTCAATTCTTGAACATGAGTTCTTCTTGCTCAAATGTAAGTATCACCCCCCCTGCCTGCACATATTCACCCTCTTTGGTGAGAAGGCGGACAACCCCATCCCTCAGCGCCGTAACCTGTGTTTCCATTTTCATCGCCTCCATAACAGCCAGTAAGTCACCCTTGCGGACGGAAGCACCGTCGGGGACCTTCAAAGCCCGAAGTGTTCCAGACAACGGTGCTAAGATGTCTCCGTTGTCTTTCTTCGCACTTTTCTGCTGAGCAGTGGCCGATGAACCAGCTGCTACTGACCCAATTCCGCTCAGGAGCATACTGGGTAAGCCCAACGAGACGAGCTTGCCATCGATTTCCAAATGAGTCCGAATGAGCTCTAGTTCGGGTACTGGGTCCGGCCGTGGAGCAGGAGCTAGTGTCGCGGCGAAATCGGTCTCTACCCAGCGAGTGTGCACATTAAAGCCATCGGTACCTAGGAAGTCGTTCGAGTTAAGTGTCTCAATATGGAACGGCAAAACAGTTGCAACCCCGCTTATCTGGAATTCTTTCAACGCACGACGGGCGCGACGTAGTGCCTGTTCACGGGTTGCACCAGAGACGATCAGCTTCGCCATCAGGGAGTCGTAAACCGCCGGGATCGTCGAGCCTTGGACAACACCACTGTCCAGGCGGATACCGGGGCCGGATGGGGGTTGAAATGTCGTGATTTGCCCTGGCGTTGGTAGGAACCCCCGCCCTGGGTCTTCTGCATTGATGCGGAATTCGATAGAATGACCCCGGGGAGGAATCGGGGACGAGATGCTCAGCGGGAGCCCCTCGGCAATACGGAACTGCTCCACGACTAAATCAAGCCCTGTGGTCTCCTCCGTCACAGGATGCTCAACTTGAAGTCGGGTGTTGACCTCTAGGAAGGAGATACTGCCGTCGACTCCTAGGAGAAATTCCACCGTTCCTGCACCCGAATAACCAGCCGCGGAACAGATTGACTGAGCGGCGTTCTGAATTTTCTCCTGCTGCTCTGTAGTGAGAAGTGGGGCTGGGGCTTCTTCGATCAGCTTTTGGTGTCGTCTTTGTACGGAGCAATCTCGCGTCCCGACCACCACGACGTTACCATGCTTGTCAGCTAGAATCTGAGCCTCAATATGTCGAGGACGGTGGAGAAAGCGCTCTACGAAGCATTCGCCCCGACCAAAGGCCGCCGTGGCTTCCCTCACGGCAGATCCATAGCATTCTGTTACTTCGTCCATAGTCCATGCGACCTTCAGACCGCGACCACCGCCTCCATGGGCAGCCTTGATCACAATCGGGAGGCCATGCTCTCGGGCGAATGCCATCACTTCCTTTGCTGTCGACACAGGCCCGTTGCTGCCAGCTACGAGCGGTGCACCGACCCGTAACGCGATGCGTCGCGCCTCGACCTTGTCACCAAGCGCTTCGATCACGCTCGGGTCGGGCCCGATCCAGGTTAACCCTGCATCTAGGACTGCCTGGGCGAATTCCGCCCGCTCAGATAAGAACCCGTATCCTGGGTGAATGGCATCTGCTCCAGAACGTTTTGCCACCGCAATAAGCTTGTCGATATTAAGATAGGTATCGACTGTTTGAAAGCCCTTCAGCCCATAGGCCTCATCGGCTAGTCGCACAAAAGGAGAGTCCACATCTAGGTCTGAGTACACCGCGACTGATTTGATGTCGTAATCGCAGCAAGCTCGGATAATGCGGATGGCGATCTCCCCGCGATTCGCAATCAGTACTTTCTTCAATTCTTTTCTCATTGTGGTTTTGGTTTAGGGTGGACCGTGTACGACCGAAAGGTGCAAAAAGTATCGACCCAAATAAGCGAGTTGGGATTTTCTGAATCTAAAAGTCGGTCAATATCCGCGACCTCTTTTGCATGTCAAACTTTTCTGTATACCTACCCATCGCGTATATATTCATGACAGATAGAAAGATAGTCTTCACCGACCATGCAAATCACTGCTAAGAAAGGAATTTTTTCTTATACAGTTTGGGCCAGATCGTGTTGCGGCTGAATTTCCGACCAGGGGGCAATAGGGCGAAACTGTACCATTATATTGACAGGAAGCTGACCAGTGAGATCCAGATGATATTCAGCAACAGTGCCAATGACTGGGTATCCACCGGTTAGTGGATGATCGGCAAGAAATAGTACAGGCTGACCATTGTGGGGCACCTGAATAGCCCCGGTGACTGTGCCCTCGCTTGGTAGTTCTGCCTTGTCGTCTTTGCGCTCAATGGAAACATTTCCCGATAAGCGGATTCCAGCCCGACTGGACTCTGCCGTCACTTTCCAGCGCTGTTGAAGGAAGGTTTCTAGGCCTTCCTTTGTAAACCAGTCTGTGCGAGGGCTAAGCACTACATCCAGAATGACCACGTCATTTGCAGAGGGTAGAGTAAAAGCTGCGGCTTCGTGGAGTGACACACTTCTGAGACCTTGCGTTGCGTTCTTCCAGATCAGGGCAGACCCAGCGGTGACAGCACTGGGCCCCACGGCAGCCAATGTGTCGGTACTGACGCTGCCCAAGATCGGGTCGATCTCAAAGCCACCTCGGACTGCCAAGTAAGTTCGCATACCCGTGCGTGGTTGTCCGAAGGTCACGACATCCCCCGGTTCCAGCGCAATTGGTCGATGAGTTTGTGTTATCTCTGTGTTGTGGCCTTTCGCATCCTCAACCGTAATGGGACAAGGTGCCCCCGTGCAGGCGATCACCGCCTGACTGGTGCTTTCAAACGAAAAGCCACCTAACGTAAGTTCAAGGCATCCAGTGCCAGCTGGGTTTCCCACTATGCGGTTCGCAGCCCGAAATGCCGATCGATCTAACACACCGGAGGCGGAAACACCTTGATTCGCTTGACCGGGACGACCGAGATCTTGGAAAAGAGCCGGTATTGGCGCCGTCAAAACTTTGAAATGTGGACTGGTGGTGCCGATCGTCTCTCTCAGAGCAGGCTTCTCTTCTTCTCTATCAGTTGAACCAGAAGCAGGAGTATTATCACCTTCAGTTGAAGGAGTGGCATCAGCTCCAAATGTCTGAACATCATCCACCTCAACAAATTTGACCCGATCACCCGGTTGAAGAAGCGCGCTTGGGCTCCGATTTGTGTCCCACATTTTGACCGATGTCGTACCAATGAGCTGCCACCCTCCTGGACTGCTCTGTGGATAAATGCCGCTAAAGGGCCCCGCCAAAGCTACCGAGCCAGCTGGGATGCGGGTCCGTGGTGTTTGGTGCCGCGGCACGTACAGCGCAGGATCGCCGCCATTCAGGTAGCTGAAGCCCGGTGCAAAACCGCAGAATGCCACAGTGAACTGGCTCTCCTTATGGCGACGAATAACCTCCTTCACGTCGAATCCTGTCAGCTTTGCAATGTTCCCAAGATCCACGCCGTCATAGCGGACAGGGATTTCTATTTGGCGGTCCGATCGGGGGTTGATGGTTGAAAGGTCTCGTTTGCTAACTTCAGTTGCCAAGGCTTCTGCGCTTATGCTTTCCGGATCGAAGTGAACGAGCAGAGTGCGGGCAGCTGGAATCATCTCTTTTATGCCAACCACTGGCTCAGATTGAAGTGAGGTAAGAAGCGCCAGAGTCTCCTCGAGACCTGGGAGCTCCACGAGAATTGTCGTCAAGTTGACGGGAAGAAACCGCATCATGATGCAAATACAAATTGGAATAATGGTCGTAGTGAATTTCTCTGTACATATTTTAAAGAAGCTTTTGGCAGTGATTGTATATATAGTTGATTCCGCTGTGTATCGTATTCTTGATTGGGCTATTGTACCTACAGGGTAGGCGAGAACTGTTCGGTCCCACTTGGTGGGTACTTGGCTTTCTCCCGTGGGCTATCTCTTGAGACTTGGGTGAATTTCTGTTCGGCTGAAGCGATCGCAGCTGAGGTAGAGATGGGTAGGGAGGCAGCTCAGCCTTGACATAGGTTTGCCCTAAATGTTTGCCGCCTATGAAGTACAGTACTTCCTCATGCAAAGTAGCATCGTACAATCAGGTGACAGTTTGGTTAGCGAATTAGGGTCAAGGCAAACATACTCTTGCTTACAAAGTACATTTCTATTGTTTCTAATCCTTTCTCTGCCATCTTCCCAAGATGCAACTTCTGGTACCGCGGCACAGAACATTTGGGTTGCTGGATCATCACCTAAAACTCTCCGAATGGTGTCAAAGCGGCCCGGCCCTGAACCTTTGAAATTGTTATTTTAGAAGAGCATGATAGTGAGGGAAGGAAACATAGCAAGATAACAAATAAAAACAATCCAAGATTTACACCAATAGAAAACCCACTAGTTCATCCGAGTCCATCCATCCCTTCATGTGACCTAACTTTGCCTTGTCGTTTACGCCTGATCATGAAGATATTCAATGGCAATCATATGAGGTTCGATTTTCCCATTCAAAACATACACAACTAAGATATTGGCCATAAAATCCTTAGTCTCAGCACGCAGGAAGGTTCAGTACCAATCAGCCAGCGAGCCCATGGTAGATCATTTCCTACTCAGACATGGTTGTAATTCCCGTTGGCATGCTATCCTTGCATGCATACCACCCCAAAGCTAAATTTCCAAGCGGAACTACATAGGTGGTCTTACTACTCAATTTAGATCATCAAACTCTTTCTTGGAATACGATGCTGTCACAATTATGTGTCACTACACTACAGAATCTATTACGATATAGCTAGCTTCCGTACTTTCTCTCTAGGCTGGATGCGGCGGTGGTGAAAAGAGAAGAACAAGCCTCGGCGTCCAAATCTTAGCGAATCCCTCTTGTTTATTCTGCGACGAGCCCACAAACCGGCTTAGATGCAGCCAATGCTCACCACATTGTTCAGCTGCTGAAAGACCTAGCAGGAGAAGGCCGCACCGTCATCGTGGCAATTCACACCCCGCGCCCGGAAATATGGGAGCTATTCGACCATATCCTACTACTCTCTCAAGGCCATGTTCTGTACAATGGCTCAACCTCTTCAATTCGCGGTTACTTTGAACGATGTGGGCACGCCATATCTGCATCAGAAAATCCAGCTGAGCACTTGATTGACCTTGTATCCATAGAAGCGGAAGCAGAAGGCTCACCAATGGGATCAGTGGCAAGGATCAACAACTTGAAAGAGCAGTGGAAAGCAGCTCAGCGTACTGTAGCCGATAACTACGCACCTTACTCGAACAATGGCTCAGTTGTGCGATACGGCTCAGCTATATCCCGCCACCCAGCCGTGCCACTTTCTCGTCAGCTGGCTGTACTTACTCGGCGCACTATATGGACAACGTTAAGGGGCCCTATGAGCTTGTTTGGTAGCTTTTCAATTACCATTATACTAGGGATAGTGACAGGCGCAGCTTTCTATCAGGTCGATAGCAGCGCCCAAGGAATTTGGTCCCGACAGGGGGCCCTTTTCGCACTACTGAACATCTACGGGTACCCAATGTTAATCTATGAGATATATCGCCTTTCATATGAGATACAAATGTTCGATCGAGAGCGAGAAGAGGCAGTGGTCAGTGTTGCAGCTTTCTTAATAAGTCGCAGGCTTGCGCGGCTTGCTCTCGAGGATATCCCAGGACCTGCCATATCATCGATAGTCTTTTACTTCCTAGTTGGTCTACGGCGCTCTGTCGCCGAACCTTTCCTTTTCTTGCTGGTAATGATTTTGGCCACATACATTTCTCTCGCCGCCGCTATCCTTGCGATTGCACTATCCCGTGATTTTGCAATCGCTGGTCTTATCGGAAATTTGATTTACACGCTGCAAAGCCTCTCTGGGGGCTATTTAATACATGTAGACCAGATATCAACCTGGCTCCGATGGTCAAAATGGACAGCTCATAACTTTTATCTTTATAGCGCTGTATGCGCCATTGAGTTCGTTGGCCCGAAGCAGACGCCACGCGGGCATCTATATGGTTGTACAAGTGTCGCCAATCCTCCGACAGGTGAGTGTACAGGGTCTTACGGGAAAGATATCATTTCAAGCCTAGGAATTCCACGCGAGTGGATCTGGCAACCTGTTGTGGCCTCTTTGGGTTTTCTTGTTTCCTACACTCTGGTGGCTGCTCTAATACTTCATCGCCCTCGAATGGGAGCTGTCATGACTTCAGATCCCCAGTCCAGCCACAGCTCCGTCGTCATTCAAAATATGGAGCTTCTTCCTCTCAGCTCAACTCCACACACTCCAGGTGTGGATATCCAACTAACCAGGTATGCTCTAATTCTTACCAGGCGGAACATAAAAGCCTTTCTGGGTCCCAGTTACGAACGGCCAATACTTAAACCAGTCAACACCACATTCAGACACGGTGAGCTTAGTATAATAATGGGGCCTTCTGGGAGCGGGAAGACCACTCTATTACACGCTATCACAGCGCGCCTACCTCAGAGATATCGAAGACAAGGCCAAGTGTTCTACAATAGCCATAGACTACGGCCTTCTACGATCAGAGCTATGTGCTCCTATGTGTCCCAGTCGGATAATTTACAACCTTTCCTGACTGTCCGAGAAACCCTACTTTTCGCTGCAGGGCTGAGATTACCAAGATGGATAACAAAAGAGCAAAGATATTCCAAAGTTGACTCTATTATTCGTACAATGGGCTTGACTTCTTGTGCGGAGACTATCGTTGGAGATGGAAAACAAAAGGGTATTAGTGGTGGCGAGATGAGACGGGTTTCAATAGGTATTCAGCTTCTGACTGACACGAGAATTTTGATACTGGATGAACCGACATCAGGTCTAGACGCATACACCGCCAGGTGTATCTTGAAGAAGTTAAAGAATCTATCGGAGGAAGGTCGGACTGTCATCTGCAGTATCCATCAGCCACGCTCAGATATTTTTCCTTTCTTTTCGAACATTCTCCTCCTTGCGTCTGACGGCTCCCCCGTCTTCGCTGGCCGTGGAGAAGATATATTACACTATTTCCACACTCATGTCTTTGAATGTCCAGATTCAATGAGCCCGTGTGACTTTATCATTGATTGAGTCATGGTAGACCATCGAGACAACCGAGAAACTTCGAGTCGCGCTAGGGTGCAGCAGCTTATTGAATGACATGCTGTAACTCAATCAACTATACAAGACACACCCCCACTGTCAATGACCTTGTTAGAACAAAGAGCATTTGCAAAGAACATTAACCCATTTCGAACACTTTTCCTTTAGCATTGCGCCGCTCGGCTCTTGGTTTGACTAGGCGGCCATTTCTTCTCCTATCACGCTTAGTTCAAGCTCCTGGCATGACAATTACCTTTGTTATGTTCACAGCTCCGCTTTCAAGTGACAGTAACTCCGTACAAACAAGAATCGGTCTTCTCCAGTAGCTCCTAACCATTATCCTTGCAGGTTTGCTCTCTCCCCGATCCAACTCCCTTTGATACCCACATCCGCGCTAACTCGGATCCGAACATAGGCCTCCTGCAAACATTATTGTATACCCGGGAGAGCGCGATACCTTTAAGGATGAACGAAAGGACGGATGTATGACCGCAACATGTTTCCTAGTGCAATACACATGTCTAGAGCTACCAACAGAGATCTTTACAGCCCTGGTTTCTGGTACGATATTCACATTCGGCCCGCCGATTAAACGCACCTTCACCATGCTTCCTGTTTCATCGTTCAACATATTCGCGATTCTCAACTGTGGCGAGTCTCTCGGTATTATACTTCTTTCTTTTTTCGATAATATAGGTATGCACACCACCTTTTCCCCAATTGCATTACATATGTTAACTGGATAATAGGTATCAGTGCTACCTTGGCTCCGATAGTGCTATCCATAAACTGGTTGTTTGCAGGCCTTCTCAGTACATCTTTACCAAGGGTTTTTCAAATCGTGTCTTATATCCTCCCCTCAAAATTCGCCATGGCTAATGTTGTGCCATACGCGATGGATGGGCTGGAATTTACCTGCAGTGATGAACAACAGCAAGGCACACAATGCACTATCCGGAATGGTAAAGATGTGTTAGACTTCTATACTTTCGCAAACAACCCTGGCTTGAATATCATGGGCTTGGCAGTATGTGTGGTAGTTATATCGGGTTGTTGCGTATTTAGTGATTAGGTTTCGCTGAACCTCGTGATATAATTCTACTACCTGTCTTGGCTATACGTTCCTCCATTTGAGTCTTAATATCCGTACTATCCATGCATGCATGGTGGTAAACAGCACATAACTGCTCGTAGAATTATATTCACCTAGGCTATACTCCGCTAGTTCCTTCTACCAATATTCTCACCGAACAGTCTAGCCTCCCGTAAAAATATATGTTACCCATGTGAACACCCTCCACAACCGAGAACAATATATGTTATCTTTGCGTGCTCCGTTATGAAAATCAAACAATAACCAACGGTCCCCTGAATAACGGCGACCACATGGTTCATTGCATCCAGGCAAAGAACTACCTTTGACGAGTACCGTGATCGAATTCCCCACTGCGAAGCCGAGACAGGGGTTTGTGGGGCGTCGGTGAAAATTTCGGAAGGCAACCTGCCAAGCAAAAGAAACCCTATGCACTCTCGTTCTGGTCCACTAGACTAGACTAGACCGAACAAGTATTGGCCAATCTTCCTTCTTTGAATAGCTAGAAGCAGTCAATCCGAGGAACAATCTGGGGAACTACCGCCGGCTATCCTGTAACCCCGCAAAAAACATTCAACGGCTGTTAGCATTTGAAAACATGGAGGGATTATGTCCTCTACCAATGGTAATACCGGGTTGATACACGATAGAATAATTGAGAATTAAAACCAGGAAAAGAAAATATATATCAAAACCCCTCGGCAAGCTAAACAAACCCAGTAAGGCGCCAAAAGCCAAAACGCAAGCTAGCCGATGATGTGCTCGGAAGGCACAGTGATGCAAAGCCCCCGCCAGACCCTCGATTGGCCATATTGTACGATGAATGTGTAGACGTGTACTACAAACTGCCGTGCGGCGGATGAGTGTTCATGTACTCCGTACGCTCTGGTTAAAATTAAAATGGTGCGATACGGTAGAATTGTATGGTTTAAGGGTGGTATGCCGGCTCTATATAATAATGTCCAATGCCGCCCCCTCCCGGAATGGAGGTGACGTTCTTCTTCTCTCACGGGCTTGGTGTACCCTGTTGGTCGTTTTCATCTTTACCTTCTAATTGACAAGGGTAGAACCACACAGGAGGAAGGCGATCATTCAAAATGGCCGATATCGAACGGGCCGACAAAGGTCCTAAGGAGCAGACGACAGCGCCATTCGACGATGACAGCTCAAAGGCATCTATTGCCGTTGGACAGGAGAACCTCTCCTACGTTACAGCGCCGCACGAGTCCTTCGAAGGTTATCACCGGTTTGACCCGACGGCTTCTTGGACGGAGAAGGAAGAGAGAGCGGTTGTGTGGAAAACGGATCTCTTGTTTCTGACATGGGTCTGTGTCATGGTAATTATTGACTTCGCTACGATGGAATTCGACTGAGATCAGCGCTGACAACGTGAAGTTCTTTGGTCTGCAACTGGACCGTGGCAATTTATCCAACGCACTCACGGATAGTCTACTCGTTGACTTGAACCTCTCGTCGAATGATTACAACAATGTATGCGAACTATATACCCTTCTAATGCTATGAGATTTTACTGACAATAATTTTCAGGGAACAACAATCCAATTGATTTGCTTCCTAACAACCGAATTCCCCGCACAGCTTCTTATCAAGCGATATGGATTCAGACGCGTTTTGCCGATCATGATGATGCTGTGGTCCATAGTGTCTTGGACGCAGGCATGGATGACCGGCAGGGCCAGCTTTTATGTTACCCGTGCCTTAATCGGGGCGTTTGAGGGTGGTTTCATCCCTGGGACTATTCTGTTTGCAACGTACTTCTACAAAACGAAGGAGTTGAGTGTGCGGCTCGCTTTCTTCTGGTCGACATTGAACGTAAGTCACAAGTGGTCATAGGTTGCCGTCTGACGCAGGATGGCATAGCTAACATCCGACAGGTTGCTCGCATTATCTCGTCTTTGCTTGCCGCAGGAATTTTGGAGATGCGTGGAGTTCACGGAAAGACAGGCTGGTTCTGGCTTTTCCTGATTGAGGGTCTCTTGACTTTCCTCATTGGTCTAGTGGTATGAGTCATCTTTTCCTAAGACGCGTCGGGGTATGAATGGGTATATGCGAAGATAGAAGCTGACCCGATTGTACAGAGCATCCTCTACCTTCCAAGCTCCCCAACCAACACGAAGAGCGTTCTCGTTCCCAGACCATGGTACACCGAGCGCCAAGAGGTGATCATGATCAACGTATGTACCTTCGTACAAACTATTCTTCTCTTCGTTTTGTTGGCTAACCTGTACGATTGAAGCGCCTGCTCCGCGACGACCCATCGAAAGGCCTCACCAACATCCACGAAAGCGCAACCCCCAGTGACGTACTGCGTGCCTGGAGCGACAAGTCCATGTGGGGTCTGTACCTCATCGGCCTTGTGGCCTATATCCCGCAAAGCCCCGTCCAATCATATCTATCACTAACCCTAAAACGAATCGGGTTTTCCACCTTCGACTCCAACATGCTCTCCATCCCATCAGCAGTGCTCCAGATTATCCTCATGCTGGCCTTGTCAAAGAGTAGTGAGTATTTCGGTGAGCGATCATTCCACTGTCTTGTTGGCGAGTTCTGGACCTTGCCATTACTGGCGGCAATGCTCGCTCTACCAAACGGGGGCCGCGAATGGGGCCGGTTCACCATCACCACCTTGATCTCCGGGTATCCGTACTTTCACCCGATTGTGTCGGCTTGGATTTCGGAGAACACATTCGACGTGAAGAAGCGAGCCATCACGGCTGCAACGTACAATGTGATTGTACAGGTGGGATCCGTCATCTCGTCTCGTAAGTACCGCCCGAGCGAACACAAAGGTTGGGAATAGTCGAGCTGACTGACGCCAAAACAGAGATCTATCGCGACAGCGACAAGCCGTACTACTTCACTGGCAACAAGGTGCTCATTTCGATTTGTGCCTTCTCACTGGTAGTGTTTGTGGTGCAGAGGGAGTTCCTCCGTTACCTCAATCGACAGAAAGAGAAGAAGTGGAATGAGATGACGCCCGAGGAACAAGTAGCGTACCAGTCCGACCAGGCAGCTCGAGAAGGCGAAGGAAACAAGCGGCTGGACTTTCGCTTCAAGTATTAAGCTTTGTTGCATGTACTCGTTAGGTTTTTATTAATTTATTGCTAAATGTTTCGGACGCGTCAGCTTCAGTAGAGACCAGCAAAATCGGTGTTCGTGGTAAAGTTCGGGAATTCAGCACCAGGATATAGAAGATCCTGGGTTGAGGCTCGTAAGATTTGGGATGCTATGTCCTCGGTGATTGCGTTCATCGGCGCGAACGACGACCATATGGGTGACAAAGGTGGCATTTCTTCCGTTGCAATGGCTACACTACTGGGATCAAACAGGAAATTGGATGCCGCTTCGTCATACATAGGTTGAAAGACGGTATTTGCATCTGAGTATTGTTGGGCTTGGTTCTGGTCACCATCGTCTGAACTCCCAAAAGACATATCACAAACCGAGGCGTAGGTCAAATCGTGCGCGTCGGCCGGATAAGCAAGTGTATCTGAACAGGTGGATACTCTAGGGTCATAATTGGTCAATTCGGCAATCCTCTTCGCTTGTTGGCCATGAACCTGAGTTTCGCACTCCATGGTGAATGTCCGACGCTTTCTGCTACCAGGATTTCGAAGAGGTGTTGTTAACGCTGGTCCAATTATGACCTGCACCTCGGCCATTTTCTGGTAGAGAACATCGACCAATTTCTTGTTCCCTCCACCGCGGAATGTTGACAGTATGGAATGGAGACGAGATAATATGTAATTTGGACGGCTCTCACCCTCCCATTCAGGGGAAAGTGGCAGGGCAGCGAGATCCGTAATCGCATCAGCAAGAGAGTTGGCAACCTCATAAATCTTGAGCTCCATACCCAAACCATGCGCCTCGACGGCCGACCGAGGTAGTTGCGAGACGATGCTCACTAGCTCCTTAGCGACGTTGAGTGGGAAATAAAGGGACATGGACCAGTCGGCGGACGGGGAAGACCCCAGATAGCTTTTTGGGGACAGTTTCCATAGGATCATTCGCATCCAGTGTCGAGTGACGCACAGGTCTGCCTTCTGTACATCGGAGATATGGTCAAAAAGCGTCGATCCGTCCTGCAGATTACGCTGAAGACTCTCCAAGAAGGGCCAATCGACACGCCCCACATTATTTGCACCTGGCTGCATGGCTGTCTCTTCATCCTGAATTATATCAAACATTCCCGATTTCTCGAAGATCTGAAAGAGGCTGAGGAGCTTGAGGAAGGCGGGGAGGACATGTGTTTCGTCGTTTTCGTCAATCACCGGGGCTGAGATGTTGGTTTTTAATGTGACGGGGTACCTGTGGAGGATACAAACCCCTCTGTAGAGATCAGTTGGCTGCGAAATGACAAACCATTGCTCACACAACTCACCGTTCTGTGACAAATAGTAGCCAAAGGACACGCCGACGCAATTGTTGCTCCTCGAATGACAGCCCATTATAAGAGGATTCTCGGTGGAGACCCATTATTTGAGCTATGGAGATCGCTTCTCTTAAGTGTAGAAGAGATTCACTCCCTCCGGGTTTTTGGTTTTCATAGTACACATGCAGAAAAAAGGACGTCCGGATACTGTTCAAGTTCGCCTGGGACCGGTAATCGCATAGGTTTCGAGCGCGCAAGCATTCCGCTGCTAATATCTCGGCTGTGATCGTCTCCCCGGCACCGGGACCTTGCTCCAGTCGTAGTTGGGCTATTGTCGCTGCTGCTACTGCAGTCGATAACGCATAAGTCTCGTTGTCACTCTGATCAGCATCCAGTTGAAGTACGGACACCATGTCTTCGACGTTGACAATGGGCCAAACGGGGTACATGCGCACGTGGTAAATGGAAAGCGGGGACGTCAGGGCATCCAGAGGAATGCGCGAACTACAGTGTGTTAGCAGGGGGACAGTGGTGTACGTTGCGCAAACACATGCGACCGACCTTTCCGTGAACGTTGTCTGTCGCGCAGGCGTACTATTGGAATGGAGCCTTTCGAGTATAGCTTCAGTCGAGCTGTGCGAGGCCACGCAGCCATTGCTGTCGCCCCCAACCTGCGCTTGCTCGATAAGGAACTGCGTCGTGGAGCGCAATCTCCTCGGTCCTCGACATTGCTGAACTCGGACATAAGTACACTTGATTTTGGCCTTGGTGCAGGACCTGCAAGGTTGACCGCCGCCACAGCGGATCTTTCTAATCTTACAGCCATCACAGGCACGCTTGGTCACACTTGGTTTGATAGAGGACATGTTGACGATCAGCTTTGCAATAAATGCATTGTATGCATCACAGAATCCCCAGGGCTAGTTCCAAGCGATAAGCTCGCCGTAACTCCGAGCCGATAGTACTACTTTACCGCCTTGAGCGAATCCTGGCTATGGACGATAAGAATGATCCTCTAACAAGCGCAAGGACAGGTCAGATCAGTTTCAACGTGCGACAGCAGGTTACCGTTGATGCGGGGAAATTCAGAGCCAGGAAACCTATTCCAAGAGCTAGACCATGAGAACAGGGGGAGCAGTTGCGCGACGGCCTCCACTCCGCACGCCATCGCTCCACCTTTTGACTTTAGGGCTAAAAGTTGTGCCGGCCCTCATTCGCAACTCCCAATTGGGCAGCGTTATCGCTCTAACGCATTTTACGGGCTTGCGATAACCGCCATTGGATTATCACAGAGGACGCCAGTACTAAATAGAAAAGGAGCGTTATGTTTCTGCAGCAGATTGCCCCTCCGAACATTTCTCCGTTCTCCATCTCGCTGTTTACCCGAGCCCCGCACGGCCAGTGTCTTATCGTTTACGATTCGTCGTTATCAGCACTGGCAGACAAAAGTATCTTTCGCAACTGAAAGATGTGATTGAAGTCCTCGTCGCTGAGTGGACAACGTGTCAGTCTAATTGAAAGCTCTACTACCAAGCGGTGGTGTCGTGTTTTAGCGCCAGCGCAATAAATTGTAGCGCAGCCGCTCCTGGGAGGGGAGTGTCGTAACACCCTGAGAAGGACACCTCACACGTCGCATTTCCCACATATCCGATACTCACAATGGCTTGGCCGAACAAGAATAAAGATATGCTCTACCGTCGGGTGGGCAACTCGGGTCTCCATGTTTCTGCGATTGGCCTGGGAGGCTGGTTAACGTGAGGTTTTATCTGCTGCGGGGTGTATGGAAAATATAATATCGCTAACATATTTGGCCGTAAAGATTTGGTGGGCACGTTGACGACGGTAAACACAACTAAGATGACTATGATGAAAGGGTGCTAATTTTGGGCAGATATTACATTCAAGTGCATGAAGCAGGCTTACGAGTGCGGTGTCAACTTTTTCGACACAGCAGAAAGGTAGACATCCTTTTGTGGCTTGCAGTCTCAGTACGTCGACTAACGCATAACAGCTATGCCAATGGCCAATCCGAGATTGTTATGGGAGATGCTATTCAGAAGGGTGGCTGGCAGCGGAGTGACCTGGTGATCAGCACAAAGGTAGGGAGGAAAACTCCTGATATTCGCACGATACGTGGCTAACTCTGAATGTCCTCATAGTTAAACTGGGGAATGGCGAATGGTGAAATCCTCATCAATAACCACGGGCTGTCCCGGAAGCACATTATCGAAGGCACGCGCGCATCGCTCCGACGACTAAAACTCGACTATGTCGACATAATCTACGCTCATCGTCCCGATCGTCTCACACCAATGGAGGAGACAGTACGTGCATTCAACTTTGTAATTGACCAGGGCTGGGCCTTCTACTGGGGAACATCAGAGTGGTCTGCAGACGAAATCACTGAAGCCTGCGGCATCGCCAAGTCTTTGGGCTTGGTTGGACCCATCGTCGAGCAGCCCCTTTATAACATGTTGGACCGGAAGAAGGTTGAGGGCGAATTCCAACGGTTATACACTCGGTGCGGAATTGGTTTGACCACTTTCTCTCCTCTTAAAATGGGACTCCTAAGTGGTAAATATAACGACGCAACCACCCAGCCTCCACCTGGGTCGCGATTTGCGGAGAGCCAGGATAAATTTGCCAACCAAGTGAGGAACGACTGGGAGAATAAGGAATGGGCGGGAACTATTGAGAAGATTGTCAAGCTGAAGGTAAGAGTCAAGAGTGTTTTATATTTGCCATTTCGTCCCGTACTTTCACTGTGGGACCGTGAAAGCTAACACAGTAACCAGGACTTGGCCGACAAGCTCGGATTTAAGCTATCGCAGCTCGCCCTCGCATGGTGTCTGAAGAACGAGAACGTATCCGCAGTGATTACGGGCGCTTCCAGACCAGAGCAGATTGTTGATAATGTAGAAAGCTTGAAGCTGCTACCGAAGTTGACCCCAGAGATCCTCGCGCAAATTGATGAATTGCTCTTGAACCGCCCTGCTCAGGACCCAGCACGCCAAGACTAAAGGGGACCTTTTTTTATTCTTTGAAAAAACAATTGAATGTCACCAATTAACGAATAGATTAAAATCAAATGCCTATTCCTAATCCAAACACGAACCTAGTATGTCGAAGCGTCATCATCCCAACTGGAGGCAAATATGCTATTAACTTCCGGGCTCCCCGAGGCCTTCTCTACTATGACTTCATGCGGTCTGAGATCGTTCTAAATAAACACCTTCGAATGTATCACGTTGATCCTAAACTCTTTATGCATGTTGACTACCGCAACTCTTACATCTCTGATTATAACACGGAAAGTGCCCAACCATTGAGTCCACCGCAACGTGGAAATAAAATTTGACTAAATAGACCACATTTCCCTCTGGTGCCTTCCAGTAAGTGTCTCGAGCTGATATTAGACGAGAGGTGAGATAAGATCTGAGTGGCGTTAGTAGTGCCCGGTGTTCAATATGTGCAGCACGGACCCGAGGTAATTCCATAGCGTCGTCTGACATTATTAGCCGGATGCGGAGGGGATGAAAACCTACCAGCGAAACAAATACCTAAGAAAGATGTTGTTCGCGTGTCAGTCGAAGTCATTGATGTCAACCATGGAGCTTAATTGCCGTGGCTCGGGATGCCTTGGGACCCACATCGGATGCTTCCAGTAGGGCTTGAAAGCTAATCGGTCTCTCAAGGTTTAATGAGTTCACAAGAGTGGCTGACCAGCGGATATTGTGGACCACCTATACGTCGATATGCAATCTACTAAACATGTCAACGACGTATTCCGCACGATAGTTCTAAGAGCTGGTAAACTTAACCTCGCGGGAGCTGGGTGGACCATAACTCATACTTAAGTGTTTCGAACGCCTCCAATTTACCAGCTCTAACCCTAGCTTAAATAAACTAGTGTAAATGAACTACATTACCATAACTTCTCTATTCCCTATTTGAAATACTTGAGCCACGATGAAGGGGGTACCAAGCTCCGCCGAGGCTTCCAATAGCAGTCCAGGGTCTTCGCTGCCCTCCCAACGAGCCCATGAGCCCCTCACTCATAAGCAACCAACTCTGGATCACCCTAGAAAGCAATCGGTGCAGTCCATCAGCAGTGAGCATGGTGGAATGGCTGAGAACTTTAGTAAAATTACCAAAGTGGTCCAAGCTGCCCGTCGCCCCTTACCCACAGAGACTGGAGACGGAACCTACATCGAACCGGAGAACGGCGGAAGTTTGTGGAGAGATCTCCGCGCCTTGGGAATTAAAGATGCAAATACGTTGAAGGATCTAATCGAAAACAAAGCCGGTGGGCTTGTGAAGGGCAGTGGCCAGGTGGTAGACGACAAGACGATGCTGATGGAACGCATCATCCAGGTAGCACCAACGTGGACTGCACAAGACAATGCACGATACTAATATCGATATGTTTAGCTTGTTGCAAAACTGCCCACTGAATCTAGGAACCGTGTCAAACTTACGAACATGTTTTTGGGGGAACTATGGGACTCGCTGCCTCATCCTCCTCTCTCGTAAGGAGTCACTAAGTACACTTGGCCCCAAACGGCAGTTGGATCTAACAAGTACACCAGATATGTAGGCGATAAATATGCCTATCGATCAGCTGACGGATCCTACAATAACCCAACCTTGCCCTGGTTAGGCGCTGCGAATACGGAATATGCTCGGACGATCGAGCCGTTGAAGGTCAGACCGGCCAGTTTGCCAGATCCCGGCTTGGTCTTTGACAGTCTATTCGCACGAGACACATTCAATCCCCACCCCAATAATGTCTCAAGCGTCTTCTTCACTTGGGCGTCATTAATTATTCATGGTAAGCGTTTAAATGATCCTGTGAGCATCCGTAACAGAATTAACTGGATTCAGACATTTTCCAAACGGGACATCCAGACGAGAACTTCAACAAGACATCTTCGTACTTAGATCTTTCCATCCTCTATGGCGATAACCAAGAAGAGCAGAACATGATGCGCACGTTCAAAGATGGAAAGATCAAGCCAGATTCCTTTTCCGAACCACGACTACATGCGCTACCTGCGGCCTGCGGCGTCATCCTAGTGATGCTAAACAGGTTTCACAACCATGTAGTCGAGCAGCTAGCTGCTATCAATGAGAATGGTAGATTTACCAAGCCGCCAGAGCGTATCCTCGATCCAGTGGAAGCAAGAGCCGCCTGGGCAAAGTACGATAATGACCTTTTCCAGACGGGCCGCCTTATTACCTGCGGTCTGTACATTAACATCACCCTGTACGACTATCTACGCACCATCGTGAACCTGAACCGCGATAACACTACCTGGACATTGGATCCACGTGCGCACATGGAACACGATACAGTTCCCACGGCTTTGGGCAACCAGTGTTCAGTAGAGTTTAATCTAGCTTATAGATGGCACTCAACAATTAGTCGCAAGGATGAGGCATGGACCGAACAGGCATACCAGGCAATTGTCGGTAAGCCCGGAAGCGAAGCCACTGTGGAGGACTTGATGAGTGGCATGAGAAGGCTCGGTGCGAATATGCCGAAAGACCCATCCAAGCGCGAGTTCGCTGGATTGAAGCGGCAGTCCAGTGGCAAGTTCAAGGACGAAGAGTTAGTGGACATCTTGACTATGGCCATTGACGAAGTGGCCGGTTCCTTCGGGGCCCGCAACGTCCCTAAGGTTTTGCGATCGGTAGAAATCCTAGGCATGGAGCAGGCGCGTAGGTGGAATGTTGGGTCATTGAACGAGTTCCGGAAGTTCTTTGATCTGAAGCCCTACCAAAGTTTCGAAGAGATCAATTCCGACCCTGAGGTGGCGGACCAGTTGCGACATCTCTATGAGCATCCAGATAACGTCGAACTGTACCCGGGAATCGTCGCCGAGGAGGCTAAAAAGCCGATGATACCAGGTGTTGGCATTGCTCCAGGATACACCGTCTCCCGGGCAGTGTTGTCCGATGCGGTGGCGTTGGTTCGAGGTGACCGATTCTACACGGTGAGTGTTTTTATACCATATGGCACCTAAGGGCATACTGACACCGGAACAGAAGGAATATAACTCAAGGAACCTCACTAACTGGGGATACGAGGAGGCAAATTACGACTTGGAGATCAATCAGGGGTGTGTGTTCTATAAACTGGCATTGAGGGCATTCCCCCAGTATTTCAAACAGAACTCCATATTCGCTCACTATCCTATGACAACCCCATCTGCGAATCGCGACATCATGAAAATGCTCGGGCGAGAAGAAGACTTCTCGTGGGACCGTCCGTCATATACACCTCCCCGTACGACCCTCTTTGACTACGCGAATGTCCGCCGCATCCTTGAGGATTCATCGAATTTCCGCGTGATTTGGGATGAAGCAACTGGGTACGTCTTTGGCAAGGGTGGCTATGATTTCATGCTGTCAGGCGACTCGCCGTTCCACGCAAATCAGCGGCGGATTATGAAGGAATCGTTGTATCGGTCACAATGGCATGAGGCTGTCAAAGAGTTCTATCTAGAGATCACCGAGCAGCTCTTGTCAGAGAAATCATGCAGGGTGGGCAACGTCAACCAGATTGACATTAGTCGCGAGTAAGTCTCACTCATTCTCAAAATTTAGTTCAGATCTCCATTGCTAAAATTACCTTTTGCACTTCAGTGTCGGGAATCTCGCCCACGTTCACTTTGCCTCTAACATATTTTCACTCCCCCTGAAAACCAAGGAACACCCGCACGGAGTTCTCACGGAGCACGAAATGTTCGACGTTATGTCTATCATCTTTACCGCCATCTTCTTCGACGTAGATCCATCCAAATCATTCAGACTGCGCCACATGGCTCGCAAGGCAGCGGAGACACTTGGGCCACTCGTCGAAGCCAATGTCAAAGCTGTGAGCTCCGCCAGTTTCCTTTCCACTCTCATCGATGGTATCCGCACCAATAAGAATGCGCTTTCCGGTTACGGAGTTCATATGATAAGAAGGCTGCTCGACCACGGTTTGGATGCCTCTGAAGTCACCTGGTCCCAAATCCTGCCCACGGCCGTTGCGATGGTGCCGAATCAAGCCCAAGTGTTTACGCAAATCATCGACTACTACCTTTCCGATGAGGGGAAAGAGCATCTACTCAATATCCAGCAACTTGCTAAAGAGGACACGCCGGCCTCTGATGAAATGCTCCTGCGCTATGTCATGGAGGCAATTCGCCTGAACGGCATCTTTGGCTCCTACCGAAAGTCTCATACCAACCTAACCCTCGACGATAAGAATAAAATGGTCCAGATCAAGCCTGGAGATACCGTTTTTGTTAGCTTTGTAAGTCCTCTTTGGAGTCTACTGCAGCTCGTCAATCAACCACTGCTAATAGCCCATACAGGTCGATGCCAACCGCGACCCTAACGTCTTCCCAAATCCCAAGAAGGTGGACCTTAACCGTCCCATGGAATCATATATCCATTATGGCGTCGGTCCACATACCTGTCTGGGCGGCGAGGCAAGTAAAGTCGCTCTAACGGCCATGTTGCGTGTGGTTGGCCGGCTGAAAAATCTCCGCCGTGCTCCGGGACCGCAGGGTGAATTGAAGAAGATCCCGCGAGACCATGGTTTCTACACATATATGCGGGCAGACGAGACGAGTCTCTATGCGTTCCCTATGAGTAAGTCGATCTGTCCATTAACAGAGGCCATATACTAACCAAGGAAATAGCTTGGAAGCTCCACTACGATGGTACAATTCCGGGAAGGGAGCGATCTGTCCCGGAAAAGCTTACGTGCAATGTTCCTGGACATTGGCATGATTGATATGGTATGGCCCTTTTACCACAAGATTGAGTTTACTATGGCCAAGTCTGCGATTGAGTAGTAAGGAGTGATAATGGGTAACCAAACGGTTGTAATTGGAACTATATGTAAAATGCGCATAATATGGAAAGGTCCTCTGATTAATATAACTTGGCAATTGGTTGATAAAATACTAGGTCAGCTTATGAGATTTATGGGAATTGTAACACGCTGTCTGTTTATGAGAAGACCTGGTTCTAGAGTGCCGCCCGTTCAAGAGGCCACACCTTGAATGACTGCCAAGGAGATCCACTAAATTACAAAACTATATTTTTTGAATTGTACAATTCGCTATACTAGCCTATCACCTTAATTATAGGCTTTATATACCTTAGTATACTATTTATCAAGTAATGAAAATAATGCAAACCTCTACCACCGCTAATGGTTGGGTTAAGGCTGGGGGAACCCACTCTACACGCACCCCCGCGACGGGAGTACGCACTGTCGACCAATCAGAAGCTGAGAAACGGAACCTAGGGTTGAGTCCATTCAGGAATATATTATAGGTTTTATACGGAGTAGATAAATATGACAGAGGGTCAAAATGCATCTGAAACAAAATATATGATCTTGCAAACGTGCGAGGCGGGAAAGATGAACGGCCCTGTACAACTCCGTGGCTTCTACGTAAATGCTGGAAGTATCATATTGGCAGGCTAACGCACCAGATCCCACATAGCCCATAAGCCTACCAGCTCGCTAAATACGTAGAATCCACCATTCATTTGCAGAACTGACCTGACCTCTTTTATGTACGTCATTTGTGGAGTGACGAGCTGAACCATGACCCACTGTGCGGCGCCGATCGTCGACAGTGCACACACATACTGTGGTAGGGTACGGTAGGGTGCCTAAAGATCGCGTGTGGAACTGTCAGAAACACTGTGTGTGGAAAGAGTACCACCACCCGTCTTAGGTCCTTTTATATTTTGTATCCAGCTGGCAAAATTCGTGGAAGGAAACGACATACAAACACCCACAGGGATCAGCACCATCTTTTCGCACTCTGCCACACTACCTCGTTAAACAAAGTCCGCGGAGGGGAGAACCTACAAAAATAAACCGAGCTCTTCAAGCACTTGACTTGCATGTCTGCCGTATTTTTCTATTCATATAGTCCACATGCATTTGGCTTTCCCTCTTTCTTCTTGTGTTCATTGCCGAATTTTCTTTTTCATTGACGACGGTCATAGCGCAATGATCGACATTCCCATGAACTGTTGTCAGTGGGGCATATCTCGTTCTCATCGAATGACAGAATGATAGATTTGGATTCATTGGTGACTTTACCCATCACTGAGCGGGGCGATCTTCATTAGATGCACTCCCAGACCGATTCACTCAGCTATCGACCCAGAACCCATCAGGCTGGTTAGAGATTTATTTCACTCGATCCCCATTCTCAGAATATTCATCGCAACCATTTCATTTCAAGACCTCTTCCCTCCACTATCAATCTCCAAAATGCCTACCCCAACTATGCCCGAGGAGTATGCCGAACTTATGAAACACAACGGCAAGGAACATTATTTGTATATCCCTCAGAGGTATAGCGAGTTTCACCCCGGCTCAGTTGGATACTTCGACAATTTCGGGTTGTGGAACAAGATCACGGATCTTTCACAGCCAGGATATCCAGATAATGTTGGGTTTAAGAGCATCGGCCAAGTGCTTGGCCTTCAGGAACCCACTGAATACAGGTGGGAAAATACATCCTCAGGCATTGAAGCGGAAACAAGCTTCGGACTCAAGGCCGGGTTGTCGGGCTTGCTCGCTGCCGCTGCTCCAGTGGAAGCTGAGGTCAATGTCAGTAACGAGAGGGGCTCGTCTGGGACAGCAGCTCTACTTACTCCCGAGCCGGTCAAGAATCAGAGGCTCGAGGGTGGCTCCAGCCGTCTGATTAGCGACTGGGTCAAGAAGAATGGAAAGCTTTTGATGAAGTCCAGATATGGCGATGAGATTCGAGACTATGGGCTATGGGTCATCCACACGACATGGTCCACCCCGGAATGTGCCATTAAACTGAAGAGTGCTTTCCATCGCAATACCAGTGCGGGACTGGATGTTGGGGCCACCGATGTGGGTACGATTGGAGGTAATGGATCATCACTCAAGAAGCTTGAGTCTAAGGGGTGGAAGTCATTTCAAGCCAAAGAGGTATGCAAGAACAGCGCTGCTGGATGAAAGCTGGGATTCTAATTTCGTACAGAGCGACCAGGGACTCGTCGTAGCGTATGGTGGAGCTAGATTCAGACTTCATAGCATCCGACCATTCTGGATCAATGTATGTGTTTGACCTAGATACTATGGATTGAAACCTAACGAGCCCATTGCAGCCGCTCAAACAGACCGAGAGAGTGTCTGATCGTCCACAGGAGAGACCTGTGTACAACGAGAAACAAGAGAAAATTGGCACCGCAGCGTGTGTTTTGGTTTACGACAAAGACGGAGGTTCTGAATGGGTGCCGATCTCCACGGTTGAATTCGTCTTCGATGAAAACCGAAAGCAGATTGGAAACGTGTACTGGAATCGCACTTCCGACGAATTTGGACGACCCATTGGATGGGCCCCTTACGAGAAGGAGGAATACAATTTTGATGAGAATGGGGAGAAGACAGGGGTGGACTATTTTAGGCCTACTCGCGACAGTGTGGGACAACAGATCGAGTGGGACTGGTACGACAAAGTCGGTGAAGCTGCAGAGGCCAAAAAGAAAGAGATTGAAATGGAAAGGCAGGCACGCCGCGAGTACGAGGACGAAGACGAATTCGACATCGAATGTGAGACGGTCGGAATGGATGAAGATGAATATGACACCGAGACAGTAGAACGCACCGAGACTCCTCCTTCATTGTTGTCCAAGTGCTGCGTGATGTGATGGGTACCGATGGTTGTATTGTCTCTCTCCCCAATGCATTTCATGACAACGGCAATTGAAGTATAGTGATCAAAGAAGAAATGGATGAGATGCAGAATGATTTATTGACTTGACAAACACGGCGAAGAATGAAACAGCATTGCCGTAATATTTAGATAGTAATGGAATAAAAGAAGTTAAGAGCATCACATCAAATCATGACCTGATACAGTCGCCCTCTTACACCCAAGGTCTCTCCAAGAACCGCAACGGAATGTCTACCCGGTGTGCACGCACAAACTCCCCAAAGCTCTTGGCAAAGCCACCGATAATGGACAAACTTCTACACCTTCCTGTAGAATTCCAGAGGTAACAAAGTGTACCGCATGCCGGTGCGGGAGTTCAAAACGCTCCACCCGGTATTTCGGTCGGTAATCATCACCCAGAAGCGTCTTAAAGGACGGTGTAGAGAGGAAGGTCCGTAACCAGTCCCATTCATCTTCACTACGAACCCAAAGACCGACATTTGCGTGGCCACCCTTATCTCCAGATCGGGCAAGGACAATGGATCCTGTGAAGTGGATGAAAGCACATTAGTCAGAAACGTATACAAGCCAGGTAACTGTGGGTCTAACATACGTAGAGGAGCACGTCTAGTTGGCCCGAAGGACTGCAAATCAGCCGGATTGGTAGGTTCATAGGATGTCTGGCCAGCGAATAATGCAGTTTTCGGGACAGGATCTACTTCGAGAGGAGGTTGGCCCTCGACATAAGCCCGTACTTTCAAGGAGGACTGTTGATAGCGAGCTGGAAAGTACCGGATATAGGGCTTCGGTGCCAGCGTGCGCAAGTCCATGTTTCTTTACATCTTGGATAATCTTAACTATCTGAGTGAGCCTCTGACGTAGCACTTTTCTTCCTTCTCCTTATGACCGAGTATTAGTGCCACGATAAGTGTCCTAGAAGGCTTCATGGACACACATTCCTCACCTACTATTGTAGCCACTTTGATCTTGCTCTCCGCACCAAGTCTCGGCCCACTTGACCAGTGTTTAGTGGAGCACTTACGCAGCTCCATGGCCAGTGCTTATGCATACGCTCCGTGCATAAAGCACCATCCCCGCACTATATATCCTCGGCCCCTGTCTGAACAAAGAAAAAAGAAAACCACATCTAACTCCTAGACGCGAAGGAATATGGCATACTCAGTCCCTACGCAAGCCGCTCAACTTTTGCGCAAGGGTATCTTACAGAACCCTATGCTCAAAGCAAACATTCCGAACGATGCATCTTCTCTCGCAGACCACGCCACATTCACAGGAAATGCGAGCCCCAATATCCCCATCAACTGGCGCTTTGCTGAGAGTATTTCCGCATTGAAGGGCCTTGAGTCCGTCTGGATTAACGCTTTATTGAAGGCGAAATATAACCATGGCCCAGTTAAGGTTGACATTGATACGTGAGTACATGCTTTCATAAATATAATTTTCGTTCCTCTTTGCTTGCATATTTGTGAGCTAGTGTACCTGTCAGATAGCAATGTATGCATGATGGAATTGGGGACCACCGTACGATTTTTAAAATGCTGTTGACTAACGTAGTTGTAGCGATCATGCCACACTGTTCGTCATGTCTACTCTTCTTATTGACATGGTCGATGAGAATGGAAAACCTGCGAACCCGGATATGTCCCCAATGCAGCGTATCGTATCGATATTCCCCAGTCCAGTGGGGACTTTTGGAAATGAGACCCCTCACCGCTCAGCCATCACCAATATTTACAAGACAAAGGACGGGCGGTGCTATCATGTCCACGGTAAAAACACCTTACCTATTGAAATGGCCCAAGAAACAGGTCGGTGCTAATGACTAACAGGCAGTATGGATGCTACACCCTCCTCAACAGCACTAGGTCTAAACCCTGATCGCGAAGCCGCTTCACCCGCCGATGCGATAAGCGTTATCCAAGAGCGTGTTCAGCAACTTACCGCTGAGGACCTGGACGAACTTATGAATGAAAAGTACCGGCAGGCTGGGACAATCTGCTATTCCACAGACGAATACAAAGCAAGTGAACATGGGAAGGCTAACGCTAACGTTGGTCTCTATGAGCTGAACCACGTTCCCAATAACGCTCAGAAGCCCGGCTGGTGGAAGTCGGTCTCTGACACAGGTGTAGCTCGGCCCCTGGCTGGTCTTAAAGTCGTCGACTTATGTCGCGTGATTGCTGGCCCTAGTATCTCGAAGGGATTGGCCGAGCTTGGCGCGAGTGTGATGCGCGTAACTGGTCCTGGCGTCGTCGACGCGTATGCTCTACATGCCGACCTAAACTGGGGCAAGTGGAATTGTTCAATTGACCTGAAGACAGAGGAAGGGAAGGAGACTCTGCGCAAGCTTATTCTCGAGGCTGATGTTGTGTTGGATGGATACCGACCGGGTGTAATGGAAAAGCTTGGGTTCGGCAGGGATGCAGTGCTTGAACTTGTCAAGAACCGGCCATTCGGCCTTGTTTATGCCCGTGAAAATTGCTACGGCTGGCATGGCCCCTGGCAGCATAGGAGTGGATGGCAGCAAATCAGTGACGCGGTAAGTGGGATTCCACCTAGTGAGCCGTGGGGATTATTAATATGACTCTATCAGAACTGTGGTGTTTCCCTCGAGTATGGCCGCGCCATGGGACATGATGAAGCCGTCACACCTGTCTTCCCTAATTCGGATTACTGGTAAGAAATTTCAGCACTACAAGCCATTCCTTGAACTTTCTAATACAGCCAACAGCACCGGGGTTATGGGCGTCTGTGGAGTCCTCAACGCTCTGATTGAAAGGGCCGACAAGGGTGGATCTTTCTTCATGGATGTAAGTCAATAATTCATTTTCCCTTCTCAGCAACGTCAGTCTCGAGTGAGTTTGGTTTTAACATGAAGAAGACCGCCCTGAACTACTACTCCCAATGGCTGGTGAACAGCGTGGGAACCTATCCCCAGTCTGTCTGGGAGGATGTCTGGCAGCGACACAACCGCCTAGCCTTCCGCCATAATGATAATATGCCGGCCACCATTCCACTTATGATGAATTCACTCATGGTGAACAGCGGTGCACAACTGTTCCAGCCACGCTTCTTCGATATCCGGTATTCTGGAGCGGTCGATCGTTACTTCAAGGTGCTTCGTCCTGTTCTCAGCTTTGCTGAGAAACAAGTGGATCTTCGGTTCAACGTTGGAACAAGGAGCAATGGCCATGATGCCGCTCGCTGGCCGGAAGATCTACGGACAGAGATTGTCACCAGCGCATAAACTGCATATTTTGAATTCGGCTGAGACAACGGAATGGCATTCACAACTTAGTAAACATAAAAAGCTCGTACATATAATCTATCTTAACGCAAGAGTGACCGGAAAAAATTATATTCGACACCTAGCACTGGTTCAGGGGGCGAGAGCTGTCGCACGGTCGATGGAAATGGAGATGTTTTGAACAAACTATGGAAACTTCCAACAGTTGCTGTCGGCTGCCTCAGTCACCTATATCACGTGCCGTCTTCATCAGCACACATGCTTATGATCGACCCATCATGGTCGGCATTTGTGGTGCTGTAACATGTCAAAATACGTATTTCAAGATACTATAAAGCGGCGGTATTAGAGTCTTACAACCTACGGTAGTCAGGATATGCATGATGACTTAGGACCACGGGCCAACGGGGTTTGTGGGTATATATAGAGTGGAGATCAGCTTTTTCGGAGAAGATTCACGATAGCCTGAAGCAACAAGAGTACACAATATAATGATATGCCCTACAATTCAATCGAGCTCGAGCCCGTCAACACACTCTTTAACTATAATCACAAATCAATCTCTTAACAATGGAATCACCCCGGACAAACGACACCCTTTCAGCGTCGGAAAGAAAGCGTATGCGAGATAGGAAGGCCCGAAAGGTTGCCAGAGAAAAACGGGATGCCCGAATCAAAGCTCTGGAGGATCGTGTGACTTACTGCGAGAGGCATCATGGAGCTGTCTGGGTGCAACATATAATGGCAGCAATGGAAAATCTGCAGCGCGAGAACCAAATGCTGCGCGAGCGCCAGGAACGTCTCCACGCCATATTCTCGTCGTGGGAACAGGATGAGACCACTCTTCAAGCTACGCGTTCCCACAACCAGGCAGCAAGCCAATAAGTATCATCATCGCTCAAGGTCTTCTCTTACCAAGGTGGTGACATGATGCCGATACGCATTGATCCTTCCGATGCCTCTACTGACCCTCTCTCTACCGAACAACCACTAAATATTGGCGTAATTAATAGAGATGGGATGCCCTCACAGGGATCACGCTCTTCTCATTCAAACCCAACCAGTCCTCTGTTCCCTTCGGAAACAGCGTCAGGGTCTATCCCCGCATGGTCTCTGACCCCGATTAATGAGTACGGTCACATATCTCCGCCTCTACCGGCAACATGCCTTTGGCTGGCACATCCAGACCAAATCGCCGCTTGTCCATCCCTACCCTCCCCGCTCGACTTGCTCCACGGTACAAGACGAAACTTCTTGGCTGACAAAATCAGCCAAGCCATCCGAGTGCGAGCCATCCGGGATCCGGAACGTTTGGCAAGCGGGTGGCTGATCTACGTCTTTAGCAAATGGCGAGCGACCCCAACTATGGCGGCCTTTCTGCACATCCCGCCGTTTCTGCGGCCTGTCCTACTGCAGATACAGCGCGGTCATCCCGCCGCAATAGACCTCTTTGTCTTTCCCCAAATACGAATCAATCTCATTAAGAGCTGGGATAAGTATGACTTTGTAATACAGAGGTAGTTAACTATATGTCATGTTGCCAGAAGGTACGGTGGCCCAGGGGCGAAGACATCCTAGAGCGCGACGGCCAAGACAATCTACATATCAGAAGGGAATTTCTTGATGTGTTTACGCGTGAGAGTGGGTGGGGCCTCACACCGGAATTCGTATTGCCAAGTATTGGCTGAAATGCATAATGGGGCTGATCTTTACTGGGCTGGGTTTGGCGCTGAATCATTGCTCCTTCTTTCGGTAAGTTTTGGTTGCCGAATGAGGGTGTATTGCATTTCAGGCACTCACCAGCGCGCACCACTGAGGTCAGTGGCAAGGACAATCCCTTGTGGATCTACACCGAGATATGCGAGGGGCAGATCTACACGCAATACGGGACTTTCAAGGATGTCGAGAACTCCGAGTGAAGTCGCCTGTATGTATTGTAAATATACGTCACACTATAGGGTGGCCATCCGTCTTGGCCTTGCATAATCCATCCGATGAATTGTTTAGAGCTAGTTCATATGGCGGAGTCTCAGACAATTCATCTGTGTTAGCAGAGGAGCAAAATGCCAGTGTATCACTTTATGTTTGTAGTGCAGGCATAACCACCTGCCGTGATCCGTGTTACGTGGATATTCATGCACAAAGTGTAGGAAACCATCCCTTGCATCTAAAATTGACTTGCTAACGCATTATGCAAATGGTATATAAGGCTCTCATTCTGACGATTGGAGTTGCTAGATAGCCACCCTTGTGTTGGAACTCAGCATAGTTCCAATACTAGCTTACGCACTATGTTGGGCGATCTTTTCGAAAGTGTATTGACCAATAATTCGGTCACACTCCTGATCACGGTAGCAGTGGCAGCAATTGCCCTACATTTATCTTCCCCAAAGTCGAACCTCCCACTAGTGAACGATAAGAAGCCGTGGGAATTCCGATACACAAAGGCGCGAAAACGCTTCTTGGCCAACGCACATAATCTTATCAAAGCAGGGCTCGCAAAGGTATGCATCTCGGCAACACGCATAACTAGCAACTGACGATGGCGCTTGGAATAGGCACCGGCTTTCCGGATTGTAACGGGGAATGGGAAGAGGGTTGTTCTAGACGCGAAATATGCTAATGAGCTCCGAAGTCACGATGATTTGAGCTTCGGCCTCCACACCGCGAATTATTTCCACGCCCATATAAGCGGGTTCCAGCCGTTCAAACAGGGTTCCAACGACGATGAGATCTATCAAAATGCCGTGCGGATGAAACTGACTCAGAGTCTTGGTGAGGAGCTCGATGTGGCTTGTACCGATATTGGTGTCTGATATTATGCAACAGGGAATCTCACACAGCCGCTCGTTGACGAAACACTAGTTGCACTTCAGACATATTGGACAGATGATACCAGTAAGTAGGCCACTCACCTCTACTGGTCGCCTCTTGTCGCACGGTATGAGATAGAAGGGCAAATGCTAATAAACTAGATTGGCACGCCATCCCTCTTAAGTCCAATATTCAGAAAGTCGTCGCCCAGTTGTCTTCAAGGATCTTCTTGGGCGATCAGATATGCCGCAACCCGAACTGGCTCCGCATAACAGTTGACTATACAGTCGACGCCTTTAAGGCGGCTGAGGAGTTACGGCTGTGGCCGAAGGCCTTCCGAGCAATCGTTGCCCTGTTCCTCCCATCGTGTCGAAAGATCCGAGCTGAATTACAGGAAGCGCAAGACATCATCAGACCAGTACTCGACGCCAGACGTAAAGACAAACAGGCTGCGTTATCGGCTGGAAAGGAACCGGAACGGTACAACGATGCCATGCAATGGTTGGAAGAATGCGCAAAGGGTCGCTCTTATGAACCTGCGTTTGGACAGTTGACATTCTCTGTTGCTGCCATCCATACAACCTCCGATATGCTGACTCAAGTACTCTATGATCTCTGTGGTCGTGATGCATTGATTCAGGCTCTACGTGAAGAAGTGATTACGGTAGTGCAGGAAGAAGGGTGGACGAAGCCAACTTTATACAAGTTGAAGCTTATGGATAGTGTGCTAAAAGAAATTCAGCGTCTTAAACCGATTAGCGTGGGTAAGTGGTAATCGATTTCTCTAAATCAGATTGACATAGCTGAAAGGAATCGTTAGTCTCTATGCAGCGGGTTGCCACGGCCGATCTCAGGTTGTCCGATGGTACTTTTATCCCTAAAGGCACGTTCTTGGCCGTGTCCAGCGACCGCATGTGGGACTCAGAAATATACCCTAACCCCCTTGAGTTCGATGGCTACCGGTTCCTGAAGCTACGCGAACTTCCTGGACACGAGACCTCTGCGCAAGTTGTGTCTCCATCACCGGAGCATATGGGCTTCGGGTTCGGCCGTCACGCTTGTTCGGGTCGGTTTTTCGCCATCAACGAGGTCAAAATTGCGCTGTGTCATAGCTTGTTGAAGTACGAATTCAAGTTGGCTGATGGGTCTGTGCCCCGCGCAACGAAGTTTGGTTTCTCATTCAAATCAGATCCGACGACGAAACTCATGATTAGACGGCGACAAGAGGAAACTGTTCTGTGATATAAGGTATCTCTAGGGCAAGGACCTCCCTTCTGATTGGTGTCAGAAATGTGCGGTTTCTTTAGCTTCATTATTATTTGGAGTGATGAAGATTCCCAAGGCTCATATTTCCTTCAATATGTATGTTGTTGTCTGTTCCCTACCATCGTTCATTGTTCCGGTTTACAGGCTGGACAAGGCCAGGTTAAAATATAGAGAGAAGTTGTAACTGTTCCCTCTAATGAAGTATTTGTATGTGGCTTTCAGACAGTGGGGGGTAGAGGTAATTGGTTCGTTTGGAGTGCGGTGATCTGCGCATAGTACATTCTACATTGTTACGTCAAATTAAATTCGAGGTTACATTAAGCTAGGTAGAGCGTTTCTGTGAGAGTAGATATATTTACAGAAGGAGGATCGATGGTGGGAACAAGGCCCAACAGTTACACGATCAAGATCAGATGGCGGCGGATGTTCTCGAGGGCTACTGTGACCTTATGCTACAGGCGCAAAGAAGCTAAACTTACCCGTTGGATCGTACTTCTTCTTCAAGGCCTGTAGACGGTCCTGGCGCCACTTCTCACTTCCATACCATTGTTGCGGTGATTCATCACCGTAGGCATAGTTGACGTACGCACGTACCTCTGGCCGCCCACTGGCCTTGTGGAGAACTTGGCGAAGCTCGTTGCCTAACTGGGCGGCCTTCTCATCAAGCTCCGGGCCAGCAGGCGCATAGGTGATGAGTGGGGCAGAGAGGATATTCTCTCCTCGAAAAGCGAAGGCGCTGGACTTGCTGTCGATTGCTTTTACTCCCTGCATGGAATACCCTTCGAACATAAATATTGAGTTGTTGAATGCCGAGCTTCCACGGATCGCGTTTGCGAAGATCTCATATGCCTTTTTTTGAGCGGGGACATTGTATTCTTCGAGATAGTTAGGGAACCGGGGGTTGACAAGGCCTGCCTTTTGGCATGGAGGTGCTGACAGGGAGATCCCGGTCCACTCAGCAAGATCGGTGTAGCTCCCTCCCTTTGGCTCTGTAGAGAGTGGACCAATATCGTGGAAAGGCTTTGTGTAAGCTGAATCGACAGTTTTTACACCCTCTTGAATGATGTAAAATAGAATCACAGGCTTTGACAGTTAGTTCGTTCTTGACAGGTCTTGGAGAATTGAGAGACTTACATTTTCAGGGTCAGCGTTCGGGTTATTCAACCAGTATGACCAATTGATAACGCCCTCCGGCTGGGTACCGTTCCTCAGGAGGTGGTCATTAGCGGTTTGATAGACAGCTTCCACTTTGTCACCACTGAAGGTAAGAGTCTCGATTGCCCAATCATAGTGAACGATATCATAGAGCTTCGTAGTCACGGAGGTTACGATCCCGAAGTTGTGGCCGGCACCATTCATCGCCCACCAGAGATCCGACTTTTTATCGAGCACTTTCAGGCTCCCATCTGCGAGTACAACGTTCATAGAAATAAACTGATCCGCCACGAGACCGTGGTGCCCCTGCAGCCACCCATGGCCTCCGCCAAGTGCAGGTCCTAGAAAGCTGACACATTCGCATGTACCGCTGACTATCTCCATGTCAGTATGCAGGAACCTTTCAGGTCGACTCGCTAGTGCCGACTCACCTGTCTGCTTTCCTGCTGCCCAGAGCTCATCAATCACCGCCTTAGACTTAGTTCCACCACCAATCTTTACTGTCTTTCCATCCTTGGCAATGTCGATGGTGTTCAGTTGATCCAGGAAGATTTCAATACCATGGTCCATCTTACCCAGAGTCGTAATTGCCCCATGGGCACCGTTGTACGCAAGGAAGGGTAAATCCTTTTCATTCGCGAATTTTACCTAAGGCGCTCGGGTTAGCATTCCAACTCTTGCAGACGTACAGTATGCCATGTTCAACCTGACGGCTTTGCATGCCCATGTTGGGAGAGAGAGGGGAACGAAAAAAGAAATATACCGTTTCGACGACATCGTTTTCTGTGCCCGGCACTACTACGATATTCACTTTAGGAGCCTCTAAGACAGACCACCTGGTTGATGCCACTTCGAACTCTTCTGAGCCTGGGAAATAAACTTTGGCAGCCGGTGAAAGCTTGATTCCCAGGTCCTTGACATCATTTGATCGTGGACAGAGACCTCGAATCCAATGGTTAGCTATAGGCAGGTTCTCACAGGCCGAGGCGATCGCCCATGCAGCCAAAGCCGCGACCACTTCCATTTTGAGTCGAAGCATTGTGAGAAGAAAAGTCGCAGAATGTTACAGACCCTGGAGAAGAGAGACTAAAATCGCCACGATGCAAGGCTGCTTCCTGCCGGCGCAAAAATGGTTCTGATCAGCCGAGGTGACCAGTCAGAATATGCTCAGTCAGATTTGCATCCCTGCCTGTTCCACGAGAATGCGGGTGACGTTCTGTTATTTATTTTTCTGCATGGAGTCCATTTTATTAGTTTCCTAATCTACGTTCATTACCCACTGTCTCAAGCTAATGCAGTATTTGTGCCCTAGCATGTGGGAGACCTGAGACGAATCTTGGCGAATGCTACCTCATTTTTTCTAGCCTTGCGAAGATCCACAAAAGCGTTGTAGCACGTTCTACAACCCCTGCCTAGGCCAGACTTCTGACCAACTGTTGACCGTGGTACCCTTAATTAGCACGTTGAATCCCCTTATCCAGATCCGCTGATTCCTCCGATGCGGGTCTTGGTCGGGCATTTGGCCACAACAATAGGACTACATGTTCACTAATCGGGCCCCTCGGAAGCCCGGTAACCTAAACAGATGAGGTGCAGATAACATGGTTTACGCCTAAATCTCTCTGAAACGGACCCTTGATTATCTAACCAGCTCACCTAACGTTGTGGTTACTCATGCAGCAATCGCAAAATTGGTTTTTGTCTTATAAGGCTCCATAGATGTGGTTCTGCCCTCCTAGGGCTCTACCATCCATACCCAGCGATATCCCAACCCTATGGTGGGGAAAAGGCGAAACCTTGTGTAGCATACAAAAACAATAAAAGTGACCGATTGCTCTCTATCTAACGCTCTAGCTGTCGCTTCTTCCGAAAATGCCCTTCTAAACCTTTTGTCCAAGGATGTCCTCCCGTACCGCGTTTGACGTAGTCACAAGGGCCGCTGAAGAAGAGGCCGCACAGGCAGCATTTCACAAGTCTGCAATTGAATCTTGGACACTCTATTCAATTGGAGTTGCCGCGACTATACTCAGGACATACGCCCGAG